>NC_089837.1:3492956-4692956 GCF_035609145.1 Eleutherodactylus coqui
AATGATGGTTGTAGAATTTTTCTCCCCAATTCTTCTGTAACTTTGGGATCTGAAGTTACCTTTTTATAGTAACTTTCATATGTTGTATGTTGTGTCCGTGACTAGAACAATGCTCGGCCGCAGGGAATTTCATCCTTCTCTCTGTTCCTCGCGGCGTTATGCACATGTGAATGGATCAGTGAAAGTCCATGGACTTTTTTCCCCGTGCATGGAATGTTGTGTAGAAACAGCTGTGGACTTGAGGCCTCAAGGAGAGCAACAAGGACAGTAGTGGCAAATCTATGGCATGCCTGTGAGAGGGGCCACTCAGAGCCCTGTCTGTGAGCATACGCACCACTCCTTACTAGTACTACTAGAATATGGTGACCAGATGTCCTGATATAGGGGGTACACTTCCCCAGGGTTTCTAAGTCAGACAGTCTTTTGTCCCACTTTCGGGATGCGGGGTCACCGTGAAGGTGATTACTAGTCGAGGTGCCGTGTCTCCCTAACTGGTAATCACTCAGTCTTGCTGCTACAAGTGCACAAACTGATGGCAGTGTGTGCATCTTGGATTCTCCTTCTAGTTGTGCAGGAGGAGAGGAGAAGGGAGGAGGTAAGTATATAGGTCCCAGGGGGGTGCTATTACTACTGAGGCCACTGTGGGGTCACTAGTTTTACAGGGGCCACTGGGGGTCATTATTACTACTGTGCCTTTGTAGGTGTAACTATTACTAATGAGGCTAATATAGGGGACACGTACTACTGGGGCCATTGTAAGGGGTCACTTACTATTGAGGCCACGGGGGGGGGGGGGGTCACTGTTACTTCTAAGACTACTGTTGAGAACCCTGCTACTACAGAGGCCACTGTGGGGGTCACTATTACTACCGAGGCCACTGTGGAGGACACTGTTACTACTGAGGCCACTGTGGGGGTCACTATTACTACCGAGGCCACTGTGGAGGACACTGTTACTACTGAGGGACACTCTGGGGGTTAATATTACTACTGAGGGACACTGTGGGAGACATGATTACTACTGAGTGCCACTGCAGGGGTCACTATTACTACTGGGGCCACTGTGGGGGTCACTATTACTACTGGGGCCACTGTGGGGGTCACCATTACTACTGAGTCCACTGTGGGGGTCATTATTACTACTAGGGTCCCTGTGGGGGACACTATTACTACTGAATCCACTGTGGGGGTCACCATTACTACTGAGTGCCACTGCGGGGGTCACTATTACTACTGGGGCCACTGTGGGGGTCACCATTACTACTGGGGCCACTGTGGGGGTCACCATTACTACTGGGGCCACTGTGGGGGTCATTATTACTACTAGGGCCACTGTGGGGGACACTATTACTACTGAGGCCACTGTGGGGGTCATTATTACTACTAGGGTCCCTGTGGGGGACACTATTGCTACTGAGGCCACTGTGGCGGTCACTATTACTACTGGGCCGATATAGGAGACACAATTACTACTGAGGCCACCCTGGGATTAACTATTGCTACCGGGGCCAGTTTTTACAGTAACGTTTGTTTTTGCAGTGTTTGTAGTTCTCCTGTAGCCCCCAGTTAGTAATCTTTCCTGTCCTGAATATCGGTCAATAGGAAATACATCCAGGCTTTTCTGAGAGCTGAGACTGACCTGGGAACCTGAATGAGAAATTGCACTTTTGATTGTATTACGATTGTTGTTTTGTACATGATTTGTGTGATTCTGTCCCGAGGGGCAAATAAGAATCATTGTGTATGTAGGAGTTTAAAAAAAGACTAATTAATAAGATTGTCCACAGTTTGTAAAGGTTAGAGCGCCGCTCAATTACAGTTGGCCGAACGGACCGTTAAATACCGGACCGCGCCATAAAGATAGGTCGCTGACTGCTCCCCGATACATCTATAGTGAGTAATGGGGAGCTCACAGGCTGATGCTTATAAAACAGCTAGACTGAAAGAGCAGAGTGATGTGTCAGGACTGGGGTCCAGGATACTGGAAGTCCCTAAAACTGCCCGCAACCCCTGTCCCTACCTACGTGCCCCCCTGGGCTAACTCCCAGGGCGACAACTGGGCGACGGTCCCTGCACTCACTGGGGAAGCGGGACACGGGGACAGACGGCAACAGACACAGGGACAAACAAACACTAAAGCAAGTCGGACTATCCGGGTCGGCAACAGGAGGGTACGGGGTACAAAAGGGTCCGGCTGTAGGCAAAGTCGGGTCCAGAGAGCCAAAACCAGAAGTCAAACGGGAGTCAAGCAAAGAAAATGTGGGTGCAGCTGGAAGACCAAGCTAACGCTGTCAAGGATCAGCACACGGACAGGTTATAATGCTGTCAGCGCTCCCGCCCCAGCAGCTGATGGTCTGACAGCAACAGAATATCACACAGGTGGAGCTGGGGACAGCCCCCAGCCCTGCAAGATAGGTGACGATCAGGATGCCAGCCTGGTTGCCACGGTGCCCAGGACGTGGCGCCCGTAGCATCCCTAACAACCCAGCATCGAGGAGGTGCGCGGTAGCCAAGGGAGGTAACCAGGACTGGGGCTCCCCTGCACCGCACCGCAGCCGCTTGCGTGACAGGACCGGCGGTGAGGACACGGAGGACCCGCGAGCCGCCGGTCCTGACAGCATGGTGAATATAAGTAGTCTAAATCAGGCATATGTTGTATTGTGTTCTGAGAATCGGCAGATGACCGATACTGGAGAAAGCAGTCACGTTTTTTTGCAGGTAGCAGAGGTTTTGTGGCACCTTCCCATCATGCTTCCTCGATTAGTTTGTGTTTTATGCAATAGTTTCATAACCAAATATCTTTTAGCTGTCAGACTAAGTATGAGACCGGCCTGCTGGCACCCTCACATATCACAATCAGGGGGGGTTGTGTTCCAAATACAGTTTCAGGGGGCAGACAGGGGTGGCAGGGGCAGACCATGGTATTAAATCTCAAGGCACGGTTGTCAGGAGATTCATGGAACGTGAAACGAGGGCTCCTAAAAATGAGGTGAAGCTCTTCTTGCTAATGCAGATGGGGAGTGTTTTTGTAGATGGTTCCAGATATAATGAAAACGGACAAGCAAAACGGGTCATACAGCGGTAGCCAGCGGAACGGGTAATTGTGCAAGAACACTCTTTACTGGGCAACTTATTCAGGAAGTGGAGTCGATGGCGCTCACTGAAACATGTAAGCCGGCTTCAGGTAAGACTGTTAATGTCTACACCGACTTAAGGTACACATTGGGAATCGTACACAATGTCACACCTTTGTGATGCAGTAGAGATTTCATCATGTCTTCCAGTAAGCCCATCCAGAATGCAGCGGTCGTTTCTGTTCTACAAGGTTTTGGTACTTTTGGTATAAGTCCTGGCTCATAGTAGAGCGACAACTCCTGAGGCTGTAAGGAACCAGAGAGCTGACACAGCAGCAGCCAACGTAGCAGCCCAACTTCCTTGACTGAGGTACCGGCTGTTAATCTGGTTGCACCGAGAGGGGTTGGATATCTCTCTGTTGCTTAAATTGCAGGAACCGTGTTTAAGGAAGTAAAAAGGATGAGTGGCAAAAGAAAGGAGCTGTACAGAACACTGATGGGGTTTGGAGGAAGGGTGAACTCCTATACCTCCCCTGCACGCTCTACTCTATGATGTCACACATGAACCATGGGTCAACCCATCAACCCAAGGATGTAATGTGTGGTATAGTGTATCCTACTTGGGTTGTCCCAGGGTACAACACTACTGTGACCCGGTTTGTACAGGGATACATGGTATGCACCTATTACAACCCAGACCAATAGGCCAAGGTACCTTCTCTGCTGCGAGCCTTGGCCAGACTATCCATTTCAGAGATTGCAGAATGTAGGTGTTTTAGAGGTTTTCATTGGTTTGCATAGACTTCTGTTCACGTTAGCTAGAGGTGTGGCTTCTAAAATAAAATAAACAAAAATGCAAACGCCAAGAATACGGCTAAAGAAATTGCTGAACAAAGTAATCTGTACATGTGGTGTGCTAGAAGTCAGAGTAAATAATAGAGGTAGACATTTTATTAGTCCTCTACTCAGTCAGAACCACGCCAAATGGTAAGACTACGCTGAGTACCTATGAATCCTTGTTTAGTAGGGCCCCTTTAACAGGCCTATACTTTCTTCAGTCCCGGCATGAGGATCTCACCTCCTACATGAGGGCCTTATTTATATAGTGCCTTATATCAGGAGGTAACTCACTCATAAATGGGTATCTTCCTCGATTGCGGATCCAGACTTGTAAGAGGGGGGGGGGGGGGGGTCACATAGTTTGCTTTCAGGCAATTGGGCTGTCCTCAGAAGACACATGAGAAAGAGCTTGGAACAAAGATACAAAGGACCCTTCCGAGTGTTGTTAGCCACCACTACCTGAGTGACATTTGAAGGAAAACCAAATTGGGTTCATGCAGAAGACATACATCATGTAATGAAGTGGTTGCGGTGGGTGGAAGGCCACTCTAATATGTGGGAATATCTGGCCAGAGATGTGCTAAATATTACCAATAGGTGTATGGCAAGTCTTAAGAATGGTGAGGATTAGAGATGAGCGAGCGTACTCGGAAAAGCACTACTCGCTCGAGTAATTTGCTTTATCCGAGTATCGCTGTGCTCGTCCCTGAAGATCCGGGTGCCGCTGCGGCTGACAGGTGAGTCGCAGCGGGGAGCAGGGGAGAGCGGGCGGGAGAGAGGGAGAGAAAGATCTTCCCTCCGTTCCTCCCCGCTCTCCCCTGCAGCTCCCTGCTCCGTGCCGGCCCCCGAATCTTCAGGGACGAGCACAGCGATACTCGGATAAAGCAAATTACTCGAGCGAGTAGTGCTTTTCCGAGTACGCTCGCTCATCTCTAGTGAGGATATATTGCACACCTGTCTATTAGCTGCACCTGCTTCTACCTATGTATTAAAAAGCAATATTCTCTGTCGTCCATAATGACTCCGATGAAGAAGATGTTCAGAATTACATTAATATACATGAATACTGTTCTAGATGCCTCCAGGTGGAACACACACAATGGACAAATATGACTAACTACCAAGCTAGGCAGAGGTTTGGTACTGTTTCACATGTAATAGTTCAGAGATCAGAAAATGCCAGCAGATACAAGGTGGTAGTAGGTCTATCAATGAGTCAATGATATTGTGTAATTGGACAAAATGTCAGCATGTAGCAAATAATATGATCTCCTACCACACAATGGTGAGCCTCAGTCACACTAGACTAGACATGTTAAGTTGCCAACAGGTTGAGTTTTCTCTTGCGTGAATACTACATGTATGTATATCCCTAAAAATGTGACGGGGCGCCTTGTATCGGCTGAGTGTTTTTATGAATCAGAAACCTTTCTATGATTTTAGACAGAAAAAGGATACTATATGAGGGATACAATGTAGGGCGGTTGTTACGATCGTGTGGGAAACCTAACCAGGGGAGCCCACACGATCATACCCTGAAAAATGGGTTAGAATGGATGGGATGGATGCACATATGTAGCACCAGGGTCACACGGGATTCACACAAGTCTCAGGCAACTGACCCTGTACTACGTGGGAGGATGGCATGGCCCTACCTAAGCGGGGGATTCGCTCCAATAAAGGGCGGCCCAGCAGTCTTCGGATCTGGGCCCTAGCTGACCCTGGGAGCCATGCACCAGAACAGGATGTATTCACATGCCACATGACAGGGACTGAATAACAGGACACACAGAGCCAGAATACACAGCATACAGCAGCCACAATGCAACCACTAGTAACAGATGATAAGCTGAATATAAATACCAGGTATTGGTTGACATTTTGTACAAAACATGGAAGCTAGCGGGCCAACTTCACGGCTCCTGGATATACCACTAGTCCCTACACTAACCAGGAGTCCAGCAGAACCGGACAGAGTTCACACAGAAAGCTGCAACAGGACAGAGCACTGGGCACACGCAGCTGCAACATATAGAAACCCAAACAGACTCCACCCAGAGCTTACATGTGCACAGATAGAACACACAGCAAGTCTATGTGTCCTCATGCAGGGGGAATAGACAGTCAGCTACACAAGCTGACATAGGGAACCATGTCAAGTTACACCAACTGACACCCAGAATAAGACATAAGACCTTTGGAGGCTGCACCTGTAAAGGGGGAAGGAAAAGGGGGCTGCATGTACTGCAGACTAGGACTACAGGTGTCCAAACAATCTTTAGGGAAGCAGAGAGACACAGACTTACTTGCAAACACAGATCAGAGTGGGAACCAGCTGAACATGACTGCTCACCCTGGGAACCCAGCCAAACTGACCAGGAGCTGGGTTTATATGTGAGCACAGATCCAGGACATTGGCTAGCAGAAAGTACCACACCCAGCCAGCTCAATTAACCCTCTGTAGCTGTGCTGCTAGGAGTACATAGTACAACAGATCCCAGCAGCACACGTAACATGGGTGCTGTGGATGAGGGATACAATGTAGGGCGGTGCAGTGCTGTGGATGAGAGATACAATGGAGGGCGGTGCTGTGGATGAGAGATACAATGTAGTGTGATGCTGTGGATAAGGAATACAATCTAGGGCGGCATGGTGCTGTGGATGAGGGCTACAATGTAGGGCGGTGCTGTGGATGAGGGATACAATATAGGGTGGCACGGTGCTGTGGATGAGGGATACAATGTAGGGTGGCACGGTGCTGTGGATGAGAGATACAATGTAGGGCAGTGCAGTGCTGTGGATGAGGAATACAATGTAGGGCAGTGCAGTGCTGTGGATGAGGGATACAATGTAGGGCGGTGCTGTGGATGAGGGATAAAATATAGGGTGGTGCGGTGCTGTGGATAAGGGAAACAATGTAAGATGGCACAGTGCTGTGGATGAGGGATGCAATGTAGCGTGGCACGGTGCTGTGGATGAGGGATACAATGTAGGGCGGTGCTGTGAATGAGGGATACAATGTAGGGCGGTGCGGTGCAGTGAATGAGGGATACAATGTAGGACGGCTCGGTGCTGTGGATGAGGGATACAATGTAGGGCGGTGCAGTGCTGTGGATGAGAGATACAATGGAGGGCGGTGCTGTGGATGAGGGCTACAATGTAGGGCGATGCTGTGGATAAGGAATACAATCTAGGGCGGCATGGTGCTGTGGATGAGGGCTACAATGTAGGGCAGTGCTGTGGATGAGGGATACAATATAGGGTGGCACGGTGCTGTGGATGAGGGATACAATGTAGGGTGGCACGGTGCTGTGGATGAGAGATACAATGTAGGGTGGCACGGTGCTGTGGATGAGAGATACAATGTAGGGCAGTGCAGTGCTGTGGATGAGGGATACAATGTAGGGCGGCACGGTGCTGTGGATTAGGGATACAATGTAGGGCGGTGCTGTGGATGAGGGATAAAATATAGGGTGGTGCGGTGCAGTGAATGAGGGATACAATGTAGGACGGCTCGGTGCTGTGGATGAGGGATACAATGTAGGGTGGTGCAGTGCTGTGGATGAGAGATACAATGGAGGGCGGTGCTGTGGATGAGGGCTACAATGTAGGGCGATGCTGTGGATAAGGAATACAATCTAGGGCGGCATGGTGCTGTGGATGAGGGCTACAATGTAGGGTGGTGCTGTGGATGAGGGATACAATATAGGGTGGCACGGTGCTGTGGATGAGGGATACAATGTAGGGTGGCACGGTGCTGTGGATGAGGGATACAATGTAGGGTGGCACGGTGCTGTGGATGAGCGATACAATGTAGGGTGGCATGGTGCTGTGGATGAGAGATACAATGTAGGGCAGTGCAGTGCTGTGGATGAGGGATACAATGTAGGGCGGCACGGTGCTGTGGATTAGGGATACAATGTAGGGCGGTGCTGTGGATGAGGGATAAAATATAGGGTGGTGCGGTGCTGTGGATAAGGGAAACAATGTAAGATGGCACAGTGCTGTGGATGAGGGATGCAATGTAGCGTGGCACGGTGCTGTGGATGAGGGATACAATGTAGGGCGGTGCTGTGGATGAGGGATACAATATAGGGTGGTGCAGTGCTGTGGAGGTCTTTATGGATGAGGATACAATGTAGGGTGGCGCGGTGCTGTGGAGGGCTTTATGGATGAGGGTTACAATGTAGGGTGGGGCAGTGCTGTGGAGACCTTTATGGCGGAGGGATACAATGTAGGGCGGGGAGGTGCTATGGATGAGGGATACAATGTAGGGTGGCGCTGTGTGGGTCAGCGAGTTGTAATAATCGAGCCGGAGGGCGACAGTGAGCATTTTTAGCGCGTCCATGGTGAGAAAGGAGGGTATTCTTGCGATGTTCTTGAGGTGCAGCTGACATGTTCGGGCGAAATATTGGATGTAGGGGGTGAAAGAGGGATCTGAGTCGCATATGACCCCAAGGCAGCAGGTGTGCTGGGATCATCTGAGTGAACTTTCTCTCTCTGGACCTCTCTGAGGTAACTCTCTGTCTCTGGTACTCTCTGTGTTAACTCTCTGTCTCTGGTCCTCTCTGGGGTGACTTTCTCATCATCTCTGAGGTAACTCTCTCTCTTGTCATCTTTAAGGTAAGTCTCTCTATTTCTCTTTCTGGCCATCTCGGAGGTGATACTCTCCCTCTCTCTGTTCCTCTCTGAGGTGACTCTCTCATTCTCTCTGGTCAACACTGAGTTAACTTTCTTTCTGGTCTTTGAGGTAACTGTCTCGCAATGGTCATCTCTGAGGTAGCTCTCTCTCTCTCTCTGGTCATCTCTGAGGTAACTCTCTCTTTGGCCATCTCTGAGGTAACTCGCTCTATCTCTCTGGTCTTCTTTGTGGTAACTCTCTCTCTGGTCATCTCTGAGGTAGCTATCTCTATTTCTCTCTCTTTCTGGCCATCTTTGAGGTGAATCTCTCCTCTCTGGTCATCTCTGAGGTAACTCTCTCTCTGGTCATTTCTGAGGTAACTCTCTCTCTGGTCATTTCTGAGGTAACTTTCTCTCTCTTTGGTCATTTCTGAAGTAACTTTCTCTCTCTCTGGTCATTTCTGAGGTAACTCTCTCTGGTCATTTCTGAGTTAACTCTCTCTCTCTCTCTCTCTGGCCATCTCTGAGGTAACTCTCTCTCTCTGGCCATCTCTGAGGTAATTCTCTCTCTGGCCATCTCTGAGTTAATGCTTTCTGTTGTCCTCTCTGAGGTAACTCTTTCTGGTCATTTCTGAGTTAACTCTCTCTGGTCATTTCTGAGTTAACTCTCTCTCTCTCTCTGGTCATTTCTGAGGTAACTCTCTCTCTGGCCATCTCTGAGGTAATTCTCTCACTGGTCATCTCTGAGTTAATGCTTTCTGTGGTCCTCTCTGAGGTAACTCTCTCTCTCCCTCTCGCTGGCCATCTCTGACATAACTCTCTCTGGTCATCTCTGAGGTAATTCTCTCACTGGTCATCTCTGAGTTAATGCTTTCTCTGGTCCTCTCTGATGTAACTCTCTCTCTCTCTCTGGTCATCTCTGAGGTAATTCTCTCTCTGGCCATCTCTGAGGTAATTCTCTCTCTGGCCATCTCTGAGGTAACTCTCTCTTTGGCCATCTCTGAGGTAACTCGCTCTATCTCTCTGGTCATTTTTGCGGTAACTCTCTCTCTCTCTGGTCATCTCTGAGGTAGTTCTCTATTTCTCTCTCTTACCATCTTTGAGGTGACTCTCTACTTCTTTCTGGTCCTCTCTGAGGTGAATCACTCCCTCTTTCTGGTCATTTCTGAGGTAACCCTCTCTGGTCATTTCTGAGGTAACTCTCTGTCTGGTCATTTCTAAGGTAATTCTCTCTCTGGCCATCTCTGAGGTAACTCTCTCACTGGTCATCTCTGAGGTAACTCTCTCACTGGTCATCTCCCAGTTAATGCTTTCTCTGGTCCCCTCTGAGGTAACTCTCTCTCTGTGGTCATCCCTGAGGTAACGTTCTCTGGTCATATCTGAGGTAACTCTCTCTCTCTCTCTCTTTCTCTCTATGCTCATCTCTGAGGTAACTTTCTTACTGGTCATCTCTGAGGTAACTCTCTCTATGCTCATCTCTGAGGTAGCTCTCTCTCTCTCTTTGGACATCTCTGAAGTAACTCTCTATTTCTCTATGTTTCTGGTCATCTCTGAGGTAAATCTCTCTCCGGTCATTTTTGAGATAAAACTCTTTCTCTTTGGTCATCTCTGAGGTAACTCTCTCTCTTTCTGGTCCTCTCTAGGGTGACTCTGTCTCTGGTGATCTCTGGGGTAACTCTCTATCTCTGGTCATCTCTAAGGTAACTCTTTCTTAATCATCTTTGAAGTAACTCTCTCTTTTTTTCTGGTCATCTCTAAGGTAACTCTCTCTCTCTCTCCAGTCATCTCCCTGGGGTAACTCTCCCTCTGGTCATCTCTGAGGTAACTCTCCCTCTGGTCATCTCTGAGATAACTCTCTCTTTCTGGTCATCTCTCAGGTAACTCTCACCTCAGAGGTGATGAGAGAGAGACAATTACCTCCGGGAGCGGATCTGACCATGGAGGAGAATCTCTAAGAGTAACAGAAAGTAGGAAAACCAAGCTCCATAATCACTAATGTTATTGAACACGAGTGACTGGCCTGTTATTAGTACCCACCAAAAAAGGGGCACTTGTCCTGTGGTGTGACTGACTTACTAGAGAAACTAAAGATGACCACTGGGGGGGTAATAACACCAGCATTGTGACAAGTGACTGTTCCCTCCGCCCTTCATCCCTAATTCTGGTCACCACATTTTTAGAGAAGTTCCCTGTCACCTCATGTGAGCAGTTCATATCCTTTAAAGATAAAAGAAATATGAACAGACAGAAACCAAGACAAAACTGTAAGGGGGGGGGGGGGGGCAAAAAGTGAAAAAAAAAGAAAGTTTAAAAACACTAAAACAAGAAAGCAGTAAAGAGGCACTAAAAACATACAGGGAAAAAAGAAAATTGTAAAGAAAAGATAAAAAGTACTAAGGAGGAAGCAGAGAGACTGATTGCCAAAAAGAGCAAAAATAACCAAAAATATTTTTCAGTTTTATAAATGGTGAAAGGATTTGCACTGAGAGTCTTTAACAAATAATGCATGAGAAACCACAGAAGATGATGGGGGAAGAGATGCAGGGGGATAAAATGGACACCCCCCTCCCTACTAAATGTCACGTGCCTAATGCAGGAGGAAGTGCAGAGATGGCTAAAAAAAATTAAAATCAGCAAATCGCCGGGCCCAGATAGAATACATCCAAGGGTTCTAAGGGAACTAATAGACTGGCTACTGTTTCTTATATTTATGGACACTTTTGAGACTGCGGTCGTACCTCTGGATTGGCGCATTGTCAATGTGGTTCCTTAATACAAAAAGAACTAAATACAAAATACAAAAGAAGAGAGCCTGGTAACTACAGGCCGGTAAGTCTTACTTCAATAACTGGAAAAATATTTAAGAGGTTTCTGAAAGACGCCATCGTACAATGCCTCAAGTAGAACAAGGGAATAACTCCTCATCAGCACGGGTCCGTCAGGGGGTCGATTAAGTCAGACTAATTTGATCAGCTTCTATGATGAAGTAAGCTCTAGGCTGGACCTGGGAGAGTCTATCGATCTCGTATATCTGGATTTCTCTAAAGTATTTGACACCATGCTGCATAATACGCTGATATATAAAATGAGGAGCTCGGATTGGGGGAAAACGTGTATCTGGGTAAAGAACTGGCAGAGATAGAAAGCAGAGGGGGGTAATAAATGGTTCATACTCTGATTGGGCCCCCGTCGCTAGTGGGGGGCTACAGGGTTCTGTATTATGCTCCACTTCTGTTCAATATATTTATCAACGACCTGATAGAGGGGCTGCACAGCAAAATATCAATTTTTGCAGATGATACAAAATTATACAAGATAATTATAGAGCTGTGTTCCTGGTCAGAAGATAGAAAACAGGGGCCAAAAACCCTTCCTACCTCTTCCTCACATTTGCTATTCATCCAGGCTCCATTCAAAATCACTGTCTCGTGCTTTCAGGGCACCCGTAAACCAGCAAAGTCCACTGTCTTTTATATTTCAATGCACAAAGAAATCCACACGTTCAAAAAAAGGAAACCTTTCTTCTCCCATGGTCAAAACTTGGTTTAGGCATGATGACTAGAGATGAGCAAGCACCAAAATGCTTGGGTGCTCGTTACTCATGTCCAGCTTTTCGTAATGCTTGAGAGCTCGTTTCGAGTAACGAACCTCATTGAAGTCAGTCGGAGACTCGAGCATTTTTCAAGGTGACCCATGCTCTGCATAGGGGAGGGTGTGTGATTCACCTGAAAACATCAGAAAGTGATGGAAACACCACAGAAATGGATAGGGAACAGCAGGGGCAGCATGTATGGGTGCATCTGAGGCTCCCAGGTCGCACTATTAAGCCAAATTGTGGGCAAGGGCCTGGTGTCACCCCCCTAACAATTCACTTGGGCCAGACCATAATCAGTAAGGCACACGCGCTGGCACATCTTAGCTAAGCACCACACTAGGTTAATCACCACCTGCAGGTGACACCACTGCCTTTTTTCCTGTGTTACATGCTGGCATTGCTGTCCAATCCCCCCTCCGGATGTACTGAAAGTTTTCCCAGCGCAACATCTAGCTGTCCTCATGCCCTCATGCCACGTTGTCGCTTGAAAGCCACACCACCCTCATGTCTATTTATAAGTGCATATTGGATGAGGAGGAACAGGATGCACACACTGCAGAGGGTTGGCAGGGCCTGGCAGCGACCCTCTTTGAAATTGTGAGCGATAGCCCGCAATGCTGATGAGAATTGCTGATAAATTAACGTATGATCATAATTCCAATCCCATGCCACCTCCGTTACAAAATTTCATCATACATGGGCCACAAACATGGGCATAAAGGGGACTCAAATGCCAGTACTTCACATCTCCACAATTCAACAATCTATTCCAAAAAAAAAAAAAAAATTTACCCAGGTGAACCCCTGAAAGATTTGTTTACCAAGAGTGCAGGTAAAAAACTGAAAGATTTTCTGAGTGACAGCTTGTACTTGCTTAATGGGATTTAGGTGGCGGTCCACCGACAGGCAAGCTACCACCTGTCCCAGCCCCTGCCTCTCCCCGAGGGGCTTGTTAACCAGTGCCTCAGGGAAAGACAGCCTGAACTGTAAAGAAATTTGTGGCCAAAGATGGACACCGCGCTGGGATACGTTTCTGTATGCCTTGTGACCCATTTATAATTGTGCTTCATAGCTGATAAATCACAGACAAATTAACGTATTTATACGGTATACTACCCTTGATACACCAGCCCGGGGGCCCTAGATCTCACTCACAACCCCTGTCCCTGCCTGCTTGCCTCCACTGCTGGCTAACCCCAGGCGGGTAACTGGGCGACGGTCCCTACTCTCACTAGGGACCGAAAAAGGCATGCTGGCGTGCCAGGATGGAAAGGGTAGAACACCTACAGAAAAGGCAGATGTAAATAACCAACACGATCAATACTAAGCAGAACTGAGGCAGATGGAAAAACCTGGCGGATAATAGCAAAGTATAGCAGACAAGATGACAGAGGCGGGAGACCAACAGAGGCAGACTAGCTAGCACACTGAGGGAAACCAATAACTGGCAGAGATTGCAAGTCTCTGCCCGACCTTTAAACAAAAGGCTCCGCCCAGGGGTGGAGAGAAGGAGACAGCCAACTCTCAACAGAAAACAACAAAAGCTCGTGCACGGCAGCTGCACTCACCAGCACCACGCCGGCCATGCACCCGCACCCCCGGCACCTGGACAACAAGCCAGGGGGACACGTCCCGACTGCGAGACCCCACACACCGCCGCCCCGGGAGGTCCAGCAACCTCCGCATGGTAACAACCATCCCATGCCCCCTCTGTTGCAGCATTTCATTAGCCACAAACACCAGAGACCAGTACTTCTACATTTTTAATGAAGAAAACAACCAATTTTAAAAAGAAGAACTTTTTTTTACCAAGATTGCAGGTGAGAACCTGAAAGATTTTTGGAGTGAGAGTGCAGGGTATTTGTTTTTACCAAGAGTATAGGTGAACCCCTGAAAGATTTGTTTACCAAGAGTATGTTACGATACTAGTAGTGTGCACAGGAACGCACGGCGTGGGTATGTTACAATACAGGTAGTGTGCATAGGTACGCACGGCGCGGGACTCCCTGACTCTCACCCACGCCAATGTCCCTTCCTGGAGGTAGCCCCAAAGGTGGAAAGGTCCAGGCCACCAACACTGACCCTATGCTGCCTAGTGGCAAGACAGGAAGGAACCGCCGTACCTTTGCAGAGAACAACTTACTGGTACCGACAGGCTAGGCTGAAAGGATGGACCAATATGACAGGAAAAAACTGGTAAACCCACAGCAGATACTATCAGCAGTAGCAGAACACCCGGGACAAACTGAGAACAGGTCAAAGTACCAGAGCCAGAACTCAGCAGGTCTGAACGGCAGGACTGCTCTGGGATCACTGGAGAATAATCGGCAAACTCCCCAACAGCCAGAGGTGGATCTTATAGGGAGGCGGGAGAAGCTGGATGGCTGCCAGACAAGTCAATCACCAGCCACACCTCACAGATACTAGCAGGATAATTAACCTAGACTAGACGGCACAGGAGCTGTTAACCCTGGCAAGTCTGGATAAAACCTACTGACACTAGGTGTACTGGCAATTATTTAACCAAGTGCTGACAGACGTAACAGAGTATAGGCGAACCCCTAAAACATTTGTGTACTAAGAGTATAGGCGAACCCCTGAATCATTTGTGTACCAAGAGTATAGGCGAACTCCTGAATCATTTGTGTACCAAGAGTATAGGCGAACCCCTAAAACATTTGTGTACCAAGAGTATAGGTGTACACCTGAAGTACTCACCGAAGGGACAAAAGGTTTCAATAATGACTTATGAAAAACCCTGTGAACCCTCCATGTAGCTGGCAAATCAAGTTCATAAACAAGCGGGTTTACTACACGCTTGATGACAAAGGGTCCCACGTAACGTGGCGCCAGTTTCAAAGACAGAACCTTCAATTTGAGATTTCTAGATGACAAATATACCTTCTGTCCCATCCTGTAAGGTTCAGATACTGACAGACTCCTCCCACTACGCAACTGCATATGAGTCCCCGTCGCTTCCAGGTTCTTCTGTACTTCTTTCCATACCCCCTGCAGGGCATGTGTGGCGACATCAGCTGCAGGACAGGCAGACAGAGTAGAAATAGTGACGATGCTGACCGTATACGCAAAGGAATGGAGATACCTCAGTGGAAGTACGATTGTTTAGCGCAAACTCTGCCAATGGCAGGAATTCCGCCCACTGATGAGCCTTTTCGCCACCAAACAACCATAAATATTGCACTAAATCCTGGTACTTCCACTCAGTCTGACCATTAGTTTGCGGGTGGAATGCTGAAGAGAAGGAAAGCGATGTTCCCAGGTTTCAACAGAAGGCTCGCCAAAATTGTGCAACAAACTGAACCCCGCGATCAGATACGATGTTCTCGGGAACCCCATGTAGACGAATGATTTCTTTTACAAAAAATCTTGGAAAATTCTATTGCAGAAGGAAGCTTCTTTAACGCCACAAAATGTGCCATCTTTGAGAAACGGTCTACAACAACTAGGATAGTGGTGAACTTCTGAGACTCAGGTAGATCGGTGATAAAATCTACGGATAAGTGCAACAACGGACAAGAAGGCACCGGTAACGGTCTCAGGGGCCCCTCCGGACACCGACGACAACTTTTACTGCGTGCACAGACAGAGCATCCCTTAACAAAGTTGCGAATCTCCCGAGACATGCCTGGCCACCAGTAGTGTCTAGAACAAAGATCCAGAATCCCCAGAACCCCCGGATGGCCTGTGAAAACGGATGAGTAAGACTCTTCAATGACTCTATGACACAAGGTCTCTGGCACAAACCATCTGCCCTCCGGCACCCCCGAGGGAGCGTCCTGCTGACAATTTTGTAAATGAGGAACGAGATCAGATTCTACAGCTGCCACCACCACCCCAGGTGCCAAGATATTCTTGGGTGCCACTGTCTCACTTTCCGGCGAACCGAAACTCTGCGAGAGGACATCAGCCTTCACGTTCTTCTGCCCTGGAATATATGTAACGATGAGCTTAAACCTGGCGAAAAACAACGCACACCTGACCTGACAAGCTGTGAGTCTCTTAGCATTGGTGAGATATACCAAGTTTTTATGATCAGTATACACGGTAATGGGATGCCTTGCCCCCTCAAGATGGTGACGCCACTCTTCTAGAGACCACTTAATCGCCAATAACTCACAATTACCCACGTCGTAGTTACGCTCCGTCGAACTGAACTTCCGCGAGAAGAACGCACATGGACTATACTCAGATCTCCCGCTGACTTCCTGAGACAATACAGCCCCCGCCCCCACCTCAGACGCATCGACCTCAATGAAGAACGCTCGCCGCACGTCAGGCTGTACTAGCACCGGGGCAGCAGTAAACGCCCTTTTGAGATGACTAAAAGCCTCTAGGGCCTCTGGCGACCATCTTACCAAGTCGGCACCCTTCTTGGTAAGATCGGTCAGGGGTTGAGCAATAACAGAATAATTCTTAATGAATTTACGATAAAAATTCGCTAAACCTAAAAACCGCTGGAGAACTTTCAGGTTATCTGGTCTGACCTATTGGGAGATTGCTGCTACTTTATCAGACTCCATTTGAATCTCCGTGGGTGAAATCACATAATCTAGGAAAGACACTTGTTTAGTACCAAAAATGCATTTCTCTAACTTGACAAAAGGTTGGTACTCATGCAAACTGGTCAGAACCAGAATGTCATTGAGATATATGACCAAAAATACCCCCAGGAAGTCGTGGAAGACCGTGTTCATAAACTCCTGGAACACAGCGGGGGCATTACAAAGTCCGAAGGGCATGACCAGACATTCAAAATGTCTGAGCAAGGTGTTGAACGCGGTCTTCCACTCATCTCCCCTTCGTATGTGAATTAAATTGTAAGCCCCCTTAAGTCCAATTTGGAAAACCAGTGGGCCCCTACCACCTGATTCAATAAGTCAGGAATCAGGGGCAAGGAACACTGGTTCTACACTGTAATTTTATTCAAAGCCCGATAATCCACACAAGGCCTCAATGTCTCATCCTTCTTCTCTACGAAGAAGAGACCTGCCCCGGCAGGGGACCTGGACGGCCTGATATGTCATTTGGCCAGAAACTCTAAGATATAGGACTTAAGGGCTTCATGCTCACGCTCAGACAAATTGAAAATGGCTCCCTGAGGGATGGGACTGTCGGGGATCAAATCAATACCACAGTCCCTCTCCCTATGGGGAGGCAAAGCCTCAGACATTCTTGGAAAATAGGTCATGAAAATCAGACAAATACTCAGGAATAAGTATGGTATCTGCTGAACACACGGATATAGTAGCTAAGTGACTATGACAGGACAACCCCCAATGTGTCAATTCCCGAGTGGACCAATCAAATAGGGGATTGTGCAGTGCCGACCAGGGCATACCTAGCACTACATCAACGGACATCCTTTCCATTACCAAGAACGACAGATTCTCAGAATGGAGAACACCCGCAGTGAACTGTAACATGGGAGTCCTCCATTGTGCAACACCTGCAGACAGAGGGGTAGAATCAATACTAGTGAAGAGTATGGGAATCTTTAGCGTCGAGAATTCAGTCATCAAAGGTCTGACAAAACTCTGACGAATCAATAAAAGCTTGACCGGACCGAGTAAATTTCCGGAAGCCAATCTGACAAGACACCAACAACTTAGGGAGTACCTGTGATCCTAGGCGATCCTTCCAAAAATCGCCTAGGATCTGAAGTTTTCCGCAGGTTCAGACTGGTGTTGTAGACGCTTCTGAGGACAGGTCGCTACACGATGTCTGGCTTTCCCACAATAGAGGCAGGGACGATGAATCATCTGGAACCATCGCCGTTCCTCGAGACTTAACTGGTCCACTTCCATAGGCTCAGTACAAAAAGTTGGCATAGGAGAAGTAAGAGCAGGTCTGCTGGATTCCCTAGCCTTACGGGCCCTACGTTCCACTTTTCTAGATCTCAGCCTCCAGTCAGCTTTAACTGTCAATTCCATCACATCATTGAGTGTCACGGGAGCGGGATGAGAAATGAGTAGATCCTTGACAGCATCAGAAAGACCCAACAAGAACACATCTTTAATGGCGCTATCGTTCCAAGAGGTTTCACCTGCATACAGTCTAAATTTAGAGCAATAGTCTTCTACCCACTGCTGCCACTGATGTAGAGACATGAGATGAGATACGGCCAACCCCACATGGTCCGGCTCATCAAAAATACCTTCAAGTTCCCAAAAAAACAAATCAACTGACTGCAGGCAAGCCGAACTCTTGGGTAAGGAGAAGGCCCATGTCTGGGGGGGACCCCGAAGTAAGAACATAATCAATCCAACTTTCTGGAATTCTGAGCCGGAGGAGAGCGGCCGCATCCGAAAATACAATCTACATGCCTGCTGAAAAACAAAAAACTTGCTCCTCTTCCCTAAAAATACCCCAGGAAGAGGACACTTGGGCTCAGGAATAGAAGGACGGTAGAAACATGCACTAACTTTCACTGCTCCTGGGACACCATATGACCGGACAGGTCTTGGATCACGATCACTAAATCCTGCAACTGACTTGCGAGGGTACTCATGGCCTTCATTGGAGAGCAATTTTAAGGGCCAGTTATTATGTTACGGTATACTATCCTTGATACACCAGTCCGGGTGCCCTAGATCTCACCCACAACCCCTGTCCCTGCCTACTTGCCTCTACTCCTGACTATCCCCAGTCGGGCAACTGGGAGACGGTCCCTACTCTCACTAGGGACCGAAAAAGGGACACTGGCGCACGTGGATGGAAGGGGTAGAATACCGACAGAATAGGCAGATGTAAATAACCAACAAGAACAATACTAAGCAGAACTGAGGCAGATGGAAAAACCAGGTGGACAATAGCAAAGTATAGCAGACAAGATGACAGAGGCGGGAGACCAACAGAGGCAGACTAGCTAGCACACTGAGGGAAACCAATAACTGGCAGGGATTGCAAGTCTCTTCCCAACCTTTAAACAAAAGCCTGCGCCCAGGGGCAGCGAGAGGGAGACAGCCAACTCCCAACAGAAAACAACAAAAAGGAGCTCGTGCACAGCAGCTGCACTCACAGGTTCGCATGCGCACTGCGCCACCAGCGGCATGCTGCCCACGGCGGCCAGGCACCCACGCCCCTGGCAGCCGGAGAACAAGTCGAAGGGACGGCCCCGACCGCAGGACCCCACACACCGCCGACCCGGGAGGTCCAGCAACCTCTGCATGGTAACAACCATCCCATGCCACCTCTGTCGTAGCATTTCATTAGCCACAAACACCAGAGACCAGTACTTCTACATTTTTAAATGAAGAAAACAACCCATTGTAAAAGGAAGAAATTTTTTTTACCAAGATTGCAGGTGAGAACCTGAAAGATTTTTGGAGTGAGAGTGCAGGGTATTTGTTTTTACCAAGAGTATAGGTGAACCCCTGAAAGATTTGTTTACCAAGAGTATGTTTTGATACTAGTAGTGTGCACAGGAACGCACGGCGCGGGTATGTTACAATACAGGTAGTGTGCACAGGTACGCACGGCGCGGGACTCCCTGACTCTCACCCATGCCAATGTCCCTTCCTGGAGGTAGCCCCAAAGGTGGACAGGTCCAGGGCACCAACACTGACCCTACGCTGCCTTGTGGCAAGACAAGAAGGTACTGCCGTACCTTTGCAGAGAACAACTTACTGGTACCGACAGGCTAGGCTGAAAGGATGGACCAATATGACAGGAAAAAACTGGTAAACCCACAGCAGTTACTATCAGCAGTAGCAGAACACCCGGGACAAAATGAGAACAGGTCAAAGTACCAGAGGCAGAACTCAGCAGGTCTGAACGGCAGGACTGCTCCGGGATCACTGGAGAATAATTGGCAAACTCCCCAACAGCCAGAGGTGGATCTTATAGGGAGGCGGGAGAAGCTGGATGGCTGCCAGACAAGTCAATCACCAGCCACACCTCACAGATACTAGCAGGATAATTAACCTAGACTAGAAGGCACAGGAGCTGTTAACCCTGGCAAGTCTGGATAAAACCTACTGACACTAGGTGTACTGGCAATTATTTAACCAAGTGCTGACAGACGTAACAGAGTATAGGCAAACCTCTGAAACATTTGTTTACCAAGAGTATAGGCGAACCCCTGAAACATTTGTGTACTAAGAGTATAGGCGAACTCCTGAATCATTTGTTTACCAAGAGTGCAGGCGAACACCTAAAAAATGTGTGTACCAAGAGTACAGATAGTCCCCGACTTGCGAACATTCGAGTTACGAATTTCGCTAGATACGAACTATCTGTAGAGCACAGTATGATGTAATGCTATGGCTCCCGCCCCCTAATGCTATGGCATTACATCATACTGTGCAGGGACCGGACAAGCTTCTATCAAGACTGATAGAAGCCTGTCCGGTCACATCGCGGCTGCTAGGCAGCCGGGGGCCTTCTGAAAGGCCCTAGGGCTGTCTATGCAGAGCGCCTAGCAAGCCGTGCGCTTGATAGGCACTCTGCATAGGCAGCCCTGGGGCCTTTCAGGAGGTCCCCGGCTGCCTAGCAACCACACAGCGTCCCGCGATCTCATCGTGGGACGCTGTACGGGCCCCCTGAACGTCGGGTGCAGGCTGTTTCTTACAGCGGGCACCTGGCTGCAGCAGTTCCGACGAGCCGCGCCGCTCGTCAGAACTGTTAACACTTTAAATACCGCTGTCAGAGCGGTATTTAAAGTGTTAACAGTTCCGACAAGCGGCGCGGCTCGTCGGAACTGCTGCCGCCGGGTGCCCGATGTAAGAACAGCCGGCACCCGACGTTGTATGGAGCGGGATCCACCCGCGATCCCCTCCATACTACCGTTTGTTCGACTTGCGAACAAAACGGACTTGCGAACGGGCTCCCGGAACGGAACCCGTTCGCAAGTCGGGGACTATCTGTATAGGGAAACCCCTGAAACATTTGTGTACCAATAGTATAGGTGTACCCCTGAAAGATTTGTTTACACAGAATGCAGGTAAACCCCTGTTTTGTTTTGTTTTTAACATAGAGCTCATACTTGCTTAATGGGATCCAGGTGGCGGTCCAGGTGGGATCCAGGAGGCTTTTTCACCAGTGCCCCAGGGAAAGACAGCATGTACTATGAAGAAATTCGAGTGGCCAAACCAGGACAATTCATTCTGTCTCTGTGTCAGATAGCTGGACACTGCGCTGGGATACCTTTGTGGACTCTGTGTTGGCGCATGAAGCTGGAACCAGCACGTTTGCTGAACTCTAGTGGTCAACCTCTTGAAAATTGGGGGGCGAGAACCTGGAGGCGGCCCTCAGAAAAAAATAGTTTTTACTATCTTAAAGGGGTTGTCTCGCGAAACCAAGTGGGGGTATACACTTCCGTATGGCCATATTAATGCACTTTGTAATATACATTGTGCATTAATTATGAGCCATACAGAAGTTATTCACTTACCTGCTCCGTTGCTAGCGTCCTCGTCTCCATGGTTCCGTCTAAATTCGCTGGCAGCTTGCTTTTTTAGACGCGCTTGCGCAGTCCGGTCTTCTCCTTTCAGCACGAGCCGCTTCAGTGTGCTCCCCGCTACAGCTCTTCTGTGCATGCGCAGACGAGCTGTCACTGCTCGGGAGCGCGCTGGAGCGGCCATTCTGTACCTTCCTCTGTTAGAGGAAGGTGCAGAAACTGGAGCTGCCCAGCGGAGAAGCCCAGCCCAGCAGCCCAGCTGTCCCGAGAAGCCGCCCAGGTAAGTGATGGGTCGGGGGGTGATCTTCACTAACAGGTGAAGGTCCCGGGCCTCAGCGGTAGGCCCCGGAGCCCAGCGCTGGGCTCCGGAACCTAGCGCTGGGCTCCGGAACCTAGCGCTGGGCTCCGGAACCTAGCGCTGGGCTCCGGGGCCTTCGTCTGTTGTCAGGGTCTAGCGCTGGGGAGCCGGGAGCGTAGCGCTGGGGAGCCGGGAGCATAGCGCTGGGGAGCCAGGAGCATAGCGCTGGGGAGCCGGGGAGCCGGGGAGCGTAGCGCTGGGGAGCCAGGGGCTAGCGCCGGTTACCTGCTGCCTGGCGGTGGGTGACTGGTCGGCGGCTGCGGTGGGTCCGGTCGGCGGCTGCGGGGCGTCTGGTTGCCATGGAGACACAGCTGGTAGCGTCTCGGGAGCGCGCACGTCGGGCTGCAGCAAGCGAAGGGAAAAGAGCCGGCGGCCATCTTGGGGAAACTTTTATAAGTTGCTGAAACGCTGGAACGGTAAGTACAAACCAGCTAGAAAAGTCATTTACAGGGGGGCTTAGTAATGTATGCTTAATTAGGGGGATTGGGCAAAAAAAAAAATTTACTGCTTCCTCGAGACATCTCCTTTAAGAATTGGCTGTTCAGCGTGCTGACATGTGGGTATAGGAGGAGGAGGAAGATCAGAGAAGGATAGACCAAGCTATTTCTACCCTTTTTTGGGGTGATAGAGGGTGCATAGTTCTCCAGTTCCAGCTTAAAGATACATTATGTTAAGCTGCTTTCCACCGGTGGAGAAGAGAAGTCTGGGGAAATCCAGCCTTTGTTCATCTTAATAAGTGTAAGGCTGTCGGCGCGGTCCATTGACAGGCGGGTACGCTTATCCGTGAGAATTCCCCCCACAGCACTAAACACCCTCTCTGATAACACGCTAGCGGCAAGGCAGGCCAGCACCTCCAAGGCGTACAGCGCAAATTCGTGCCACGTGTCTAGCTTTGACATCCAATAGTTGTATGGAGCAGAGGGATCACAGAGGACATTGGTACGGTCGCCTATGTACTCACTCACCATCTTTTTACACTGTTCCCTCCTACTCAGCCTAGACTGGGGAGTGGTGACACAGTCTGGCTGCGGTGCCATAAAACTGGCAAAGGGCTTGGACAGTGTTCCTCTGCCTGCGCTGGACATGCTGCCTATCTCTCCTGCTAGTTGGCCCACTGAACTACGTCCTCTACTGCTAGCATTGTCAGATGGGAACTTTAGCATCAGCTTTTCCACCAGGGCCCTGTGGTATTGCATTACTCTCGTAGTCCTTTCCTCTTCGGGAATGAGAGTGGAAAGGTTCTCCTTATACCGCGGATCGAGAAGGGTGAACACCCAGTAATCTGTGTTGGAAAGAATGTGTATAACGCGAGGGTCATGGCAAAGGCAGCTTAACATGAAGTCAGTTATGCGTGCCAGAGTCCCAGTACACAACACATCGCTGTCCTCACTAGGAGGATGACTCTCAGTCTGCTCCTTCTCCTCTTCAGCTCATACATGCTGAACAGATGTGAAGGAAGTAGCATGGGTACCCTCTGCAGTGTGGGCAGCAGTCTCTTCCCCCTCCTCCTCCTCCTCCAATACGCGCTGAGTAACAGACGTGAGGGTGGTCTGGCTATCAAGCGACGTATTGTCATCCCCCATCTCCTGTTCTATCTGCAAAGTGTTGGCCTTAATGCTTAGCAGCAACCTTCTCAGCAGGCAAAGCAGCGGGATGGTTACGCTGATAATGGCCGCATCGCCACTCACCATTTGTGTTCACTCCTCAAAGTTTCCCAACACCTGACAGATGTCAGACATCCATGAAGAACTGCGGAGCAGGCTGGCTACCACTCTGATGGCCATGTAGCAGCTGGTATTCAACAATGGCTCTACGCTGCTCGTCAACCCTGGCCAACATGTGCAAAGTTGAATTCCAGCACGTGGGCAGCTGGAAGCGATGTTGCAGCGTCCTGAGGGTGGCAGCATCTGTGGTGGACTTTTGGAAATGTGTGCACACGCGACACACCTTGCTGAGCAGCTCAGACAAATTCGGGTAGTTTTTAAGAAAGCGCTTTTGCTCTAATGCTTGTGTCATGGACAGCTGAACGCTGCGCTGGGACACATTGGTGGAGTCAGTGGAGGACCGTGCAGGTGAAGGGGTGGGTGCAGGGCGGGAGACGCTCGTGCCTACATCCTGGGAGGGTGATTGCATATCAGTGTCAGCATGTGACACAGGGGAAGAGGCAGTTGTATGACCTGCAGGCGGTGAATGATGTTCGTTCCACCTCATCGGGTGCTTAGCTACCATATGACTGCGCATGCTGGTGGTGGCCAAGCTGGTAGTAGTGGCTCTTTTGCTGATCTTGGTGTGGCACAGGTTGCTCACCACTGTTCGTCAGTTGTCCGCACCCTCATTAAAAATCCTCCAGACCTTCGAACACCTAGCCCTCTGCACTGGAGCTTGCCGCGAGGAGGTGCTGTGGGGAACCGTTGGGGGATTACTTGCTCTGGCCCTACTTCTCCCTCTGCCTACCCCACTACCTCTTCCAAACTGTTCTGGTGCTGCACTTGCCTCCTCCTCTGAAACCCTGTCTTCAGTAGTCTTACCATACAGGTCAGGTCAGTCACCTCATCATTGACCAGCTCTTCCTCTGAATCCTGTCTGCTCCTGCCCTAACAACAACCTCACCGACAGACAACTGTGTCTCAGCAATGAAGATAGAGGATTGCAGCAGCACTCACTTGTCTTCTGCTTTTAGCAGGAAACATATAGAAAATGCAAAGCCCAAAAAAAGGACCTGACTCCCAGGTCCACAAACGTCCTTAGGAAAACTCAATGTATTCAGGCAGCATCCATGAATAAGTAAAAATACTTCTTTATTCAACCATTAAAAAATGGAGGATGTAGCAAGCAGCCACATATCAGCCCTACAATTAGTCCTTTGTCGAGCTTGACAAATGCCCAATTGTAGGGCCGATACGTGGCTGCTTGCTACATCCTCCATTTTTTAATGGTTAAATAAAGACAACTCATCATCATCATCATCATCAACAACAAATACCTCTTGAGACACTACTTGGAAGTCCCCACCCTCATCACCTTGGTCCAAATTTTGGGCATCAGTCACAACAAACTCCTTAGGTGGCTGATGAATTGTTGTTTGGCACTCAGGGAAGGGACCTGAGAACATTTCCTGTGAGTATTCTTGTTCTGAATCTCTCCTTTACCAGGCTGGTAGGAAGAAGGATCAGCATGAGAATTCAGAGGTGCAGTCCCTTGGCTAGCGTGAGTGGACTGCGTGGTGGATAAATGACTGGACGCGTTATCCGCTACCCACGTCAGCACCGGATCGCACTGTTGTGCTTTTAATAATGGTCTACCACGCAGACCTGCAAAATGTGAGATAAAGCTAGGGAGCGTAGATCCACGGCATTCTACTTCTCCCTCAGCAGCAGGCACTGCTTCACCCCGCCCAGGACCTCGACCTCTGCCCACACACTCATTTACACGCCCACATCCACGTTCTCATCCTCCACCCTTACCCCTAGTCTTCATCATGTTGTATAATGCACTGTGTGAAAATGCTATGCAAACTGCGAGGTATTTGGCGTACGGTTTAAGCCCGAATTAGACACTGGAAACTGTGCACAGTGTCGTTAGACAGAGTACATCGACGGGAGACACACAGGGTGATTTAGCATTTGGTTTAAGCCCAAAGAACCCTGTAAACTGCGTACAGTGTTGTTAGACAATGTGCATCGCTAGGAGACACACAGGGTGATTTGGCGTATGGTTTAAGCCCCAATTAGACACTGGAAACTGCGTACAGTGTTGTTAGACAGACTACATCGACAGGAGACACCCAGGGTGATTTAGCGTACGGTTTAAGCCAAAACCCCCAAACTGTAAACTGCGTACAGTGTTGTTAGGATGCACACAGCGGTATATTGCATATGCTTTAAGCCCCCCCCCCCAAAAAAAAAAATGAAAACTGCGTACAATGTTAGATAGCATGCCTTGACAGGACACACACAGGGGGATTTGGCGTACACTTTAAGCCCTTCAAAAAATTAAAAAATTAAAAATGATAGGGGCAACTTCTTTTTAGTTGGCACTGTCTCGTTCTTTCAGGCGACCCAAAAGCCAGCAAAGTCCACTGTCTTTTATATTTCAAAGCACAAAGAAACCCACACTTTTTTTTAAAAAAAAGGAAACCTTTCTTCTCTCCCATGGTCAAATCTTGGTTTCGGCATGATAACATCACTGGGGTGTGGCCCGAGTGCCAGAAGCCAGCAGTGGTAGAGGGGGATTAGCTCAGATGGCAGAGTGCTTAACATGCGAGAGGTAGTGAGATCGACGCCCACATCCTCCAAAGCTTTCAGTTGGCACTTCCTTCAAAGGAAGGGGCAACTTCTTTTTAGTTGGCACTGATAGATAAACCTAGGAAGCAGGTGCCCTCGTACCAGCCTAAACCTTCGATAGCTCAGCTGGTAGAGTGGAGGACTATAGTAATTAGGAATCCTTAGATTGCTGTTTCGATTCTGGCTCAAAGGATGCATTTGAGCATCTGACAACCTTTAATGCTTTAACTTGCGGACTCTCTCACAGACTTTGCAGCTGCATACTTTCTCGCCAAACTCTTTTTAAGTCTGACCTGGCTCCCATAAAAGACGAGCATTGGCCTCTGGAGAGAGTGCCAAAGAAAAATACTTAAACCCAAGACAAAACAAGAGAAACAATGCGTTGGCCGGGAATCGAACTCGGGTCAACTGCTTGGAAGGCAGCATCCTATGAGAATAGGGCTGATCCCTCTGCACTGTGACAGCCCTTCAGATATTTGTAGACCGCTATTAAGTCTTCTCTCAGCCTTCTCTTCTGCAAGCTAAACATTCCCAGATCCTTTATCCGTTCCTCATAGGACATGATTTGCAGACCACTCACCATCTTGGTAACTCTTCTCTGAACTTGCTCCAGTTTGTCTATGTCTTTTATAAAGTGGGGTGCCCAGAACTGGACCCAGTATTCCAGATGAGGTCTGACTAAGGAAGAGTAGAGGGGGGTAATGACCTCACGTGATCTAGACTCTATGCTTCTCTTCATACATCCCAGAATTGTGTTTGCCTTTTTGGCTGCTGCATCACATTGTTGATGCATGTTCAGTCTATGATCTATTAGTATACCCAAGTCTTTTTCACATGTGCTGCTGCTTAGCCCAATTCCTCCCATTCTGTATGTGCTTTCTTCATTTTTCTTGCCCATATGTAGGACTTTGCATTTCTCATTGTTAAATACTATTCTGTTAGTCACCGCCCACTGTGCAAGTTTTTCTAGATCTTTTTGAATCCTCCTCTCTCTTCCCTAGTGTTAGCTATCCCTCCTAGCTTTGTGTCGTCGGCAAATTTGATCAGTTTTTTATCAATTCCCTCCTCAACATCATTTATAAAAAAGTTGAACAACACTGGGCCCAGGACAAAGCTTTGTGGTCCCCACTTGATACATTCTTCAACTTGGATGTGCAGCCATTTATGCCATTTATGACTACTCTGTGAGTACGATCACTCAGCCAGTTGTGAATCCACATAACAGTTGCCTTGTCAATCCCAGATTTGGTCATTTCATCAATAAGTATGGTATGAGATACTTTGTCAAATGCTTTACTAAAGTCAAGATATACTATATCCACCACCTATTCCTGATCAACCCAGTTGGTGATTCTGTGATAAAAAGGAAATTAGATTCATCTGGCATGATTTGTTTGTTACAAACCCATGCCGGCTCTGGTTAATTACTCCATTCTCATCCAAGTACTTGCACACATGCTGTTTATTAATTTGTTCAAAGATCTTTCCCGGTATAGAAGTCAGGCTCACAGGCCTGTAATTTCCTGGATCCACCTTCTTCCTTTTTTTGAAGATAGGTACAACATTTGCCCTTTTCCAATCTTCTGGGACTTCTCCTGTTCTCCAGGAATTTTCAAAGATTTTGGCGAGTGGTTCAGCTATTACCTCTGTTGCTTCCTTCAGTATCCTAGGATGTAATTCATCTGGACCTTAAGACTTGAATTCATGTAAGTTAGCTAAGTGTTCCCTCACCATCTCTCTGCTTACAGATAGCCTGCATTCTTTTATTCTCCCAATAGCACAGTGAAGATCAGCTGATGTTACATCTACTTTCTGAGAGAGAACAGATACAAACTAGGAATTTAGTTCAGCCATCTCAACATCATTCTTAACCAATTCATCATTTTCATCCTGTGAACAGCCAATAGCATTTTTGATTTTTCTTTTGCGTTTGACCCCCAAAATTCTTTTTTCTTGCTCTTGGCATCTGTTACAAGCCTCAATTCATTATTAGCTTTAGCCTTTCTGATACTTGCCCTACAGTTTCTGCAGAGCCCATTATATCCTTTTTTAGATATTTCTCCCCTCTTTCCATATGATAAACATATTTTTCTTCCTCTTTAACATGTGTACAAGTTATGTGTTCATCTATCCGGGTCTCTTTAAATGCTTCCCATTCTTCCCTCTTTTAGGGATTGTTAACGATTGTGCTTTGAGAATCTCATTTCACAATATTTCCCAACCTTCTTGGACATTTCTGTCCTTAAGAACATCCAGCCATTGGATTCTTCCTCTTTCTGAGTTCAGTAAAATCTTCCTTTCTGAAATCCAACCTTGAGGTCTGAGTCTTCTCAGGTCTTCCTCCCCTTGTTATCCAACATCCAAGGATATCATGATCACTGCCTCCTAAGGTCCCAGCCACCCTTACTTCCTCAACCATTCCCTCCCTGTTGGTAAGAATTAGGTCCAAGATAGCAGATCCCCTTGTTTTCTCTTCTACCTTCTGGAAGATAAAGTTGTCAGCAAGAGCGGATAAGAATCTGTTGGATCCATTACTTTTACCTGAGAGATTCCCAACAAATGTCTGGATGGGTAAAATCTCCCATGATCACTATGTTGGGCTTCTTTGAGAGCTTGGCCATGTGTTGTAGAAACAGTTCCTCCATATCGTCTGCTTGTCCAGGTGGCCTATAGTAAATGCCTACAATGGTGTCCTTTCTGTTGTTCTCTCCTTGTATTTCTACCCAAACAGTTTCTACAGAACTCCCATGCTCTGAAGCTTGAATCTCAGTGGAGATGAATGTTTTCCTAACATACAACACAACATCTCCTCCCCTTTATTAGGTCTGTTTCTTATAAATAAGTTGTATCCTACAAGCCTTGTATTCCAATCATGTGTATCATCCCACCAAGTGTCCGTGATGTCTATGACATCATATTTCTCTTCCTGTGTTCGGAGCTCCAATATTCCTTGTTTGTTTCCCATGCTCTGGGCATTTGTGTAGAAACATGTTAGTTTGTGATCGGGGTCTCTTGCTCCTCTACTTACCTTCTGAATGTTTTGTCTTTATTATTTTTTCCACTTCTAATAACAAGGTTCTCAAATGTATTATTTAGCTGTACATTTTTACCTATCCTTTTACTTTCCTTCCCACATTGTTCTAGTTTAAAGCTCTCCTAATGAGTGAAGCAAGGCGCCCACTAAATATATGCTTACCTGTTTTTGTAAGGTGCAACCTGTCTCTAGCAAGCAGTCCATCATATAGGTAATTCTCTCCATGGTCTAGAAATCCAAATCTTTGCTCATGGCACCATCGACGTAGCCAGTTGTTCACCTCTAGAATCCTGTTCCATCTTCTTATTCCATGGCCATCCACTGGGAGGATGGATGACAAGACCACCCGAGCTCCTAGTTCCTTCACCTTCTTTCTGAGGTCTTTAAAAACTCTCTGCAGATCGTTGTGAGGTCCTTTTTTGCAGTGTCATTTGCCCCTACATGTATTAGTAGGAATGGGTGGTGTTCTGTTGGACTGAAGAGTCTAGACAGCCTATCAGACACATCTTTGATTTGTGCACCTAGAAGCCAGCACACCTCTCATGAGGTGTCAGGTCTGCAGACAGCAGCCTCTGTTCTTCGCAGTAGGGAATCCCCCACAACCAGCACTCTCCTTTTATTCTTCACAACAGCACTTTTTTTCTCCATTCAAGAGGACTCTGAACTAGCTGTAATAATTTTTGTATGTTGTGCCAATTTTGTGTATGTGTTGTTATGGCAACATTGATTAGGCTTGTATGCCACAGATGTCGGAGCACGCTGCTCATATGTGAGCTCAGAGAACGCCAGGACTAACACAGAACAGCTCCGATCTGTTGCAACGATTTGTCTCTGTTCCCACTAATCAATGTAACAAAGTAACTGTTAAATTTTAATAACCACAAATTCTTCTTCTGGATGAGGTAATCTCCATTATGATCGGTTTGCCGAGCACCACCAGAATGTACGGACCTCAGAAGTCCAGGGTAGTGACACACCTGAGACACTGAACCAGTGCTGGCGCCACCGTGTGGTGGACTGATGCGAGCACACAAGTGAGAACGAGGCCTTACAATAAGTGTCTAGTGAAGCCAGCCAGGTATTCAAGACGCAGAAGCAAAGGACAGATCTGGGATTATTTATTTACAAAAGACTGCAAATTATTGCTTTTGATCAGTTCCATCAATTGTATCTGTACATCCTGTACACCTGAAGGTCAAATACCAATATGTCCACATGTTATAAAAGGGTCAATTAGCTGTCAGTCCTCATTCATCGTCCCTCTGGGGTCCCCTGCAGTCTGGGTGGATTTATGATAACAGTAATAAGAACATCCATGGGGACAATTCAGGGTCGCTGCTCTGGAAGTAAATCAGGATCTTCTCTTTCTCTTCTTTCAATCCACAATACTTTTCCATCATGGATTCCGCTCACAGTTCACCACACGTACATAGAATTTGGGCATTTGGCTGTATCCACCAAAACAATAAATGTTCTTATTGGCTGGTCAATGGCTGTGACTAATTGATCAGTTAGAAAACATGTTTTACATTTTTTTAAATAATTTTCCACTTTTCTAAAATAAAAATCTAGTTTCCTCTATGTGAATTTACTGATTAACTTCAAAATCTGAATTCCTTACAACACTTTTCCTACATTCTGAACATTAATATTACTTCTCTCTGTGAATTCTCTCATGTCTAACGAGATGTGATTTCTTTATAAAACATTTCCCACATTTCAAGCATGAATATGGCTTCACGCCTGTGTGACTTCTCTGATGAAGTCCAAGTTTAGTTCTAGTACTAAAGCATTTCCCACATTCTGAACATGAATGCGGCTTCTCTCCTGTGTGAATTCTCTCATGTTTAACAAGATTTGATTTATTTGTAAAACATTTCCCACATTCTGAACATGAATATGGTTTCTCCCCTGTGTGACTTCTCTGATGTACAACAAGATCTGATCTGTGGGTAAAATATTTCCCACATACTGAACATGAATACGGCTTCTCTCCTGTGTGAGTTCTCTGATGTATAACAAGTTCTGATTTATTTGTAAAATATTTCCCACATTCTGAACAAGAATACGGTTTCTCCCCAGTGTGAATTCTGTGATGTGCAACAAGTTTTGATTTTATTAAAAAACATTTCCCACATTCTGAACACAAAAATGGTCTCTCTCCCGTGTGACGTCTCTTATGAAGAGCAAGACTTGATTTCCGTGTAAAGCATTTCCCACATTCTGTACATGAATATGGCTTCGTTTCTGTGTGACTTCTCTCATGTATAAGAAGATAAGCTTTATCTGTAAAACATATACCACATTGTGAACATGTAAATGGCTTCTCTCCTGTGTGAATTCTCTCATGTGCAGTAAGATTTGAATTAGTTGCAAAACACTTCCCACATTCCACACATGAAAATGGCTTCTCTCCTGTGTGACTTCTCTCATGTACAACAAGATCTGCTTTAGTACTGAAATATCTTCCACATTCAGAACATGAAAGTGGCTTCCCAACTGTGTGAATTCTCTGGTGTCTAACAAGATGTAAATTTGTTTTAAAACATTTCCCGCATTCTGAACATGAAAATGGCCTCTCTCCTGTGTGAATTCTCTCATGTGTTTTAAGATTTGATTTGCTTGCAAAAAATTTCCCACATGCTGAACATGAATATGGCTTCTCCCCTGCATGATGTCTCTCATGAACAATAAGACTTGATCTCTGTGAAAAGCATTTTGCGCATTCAGAACATGAATACGGCTTCTCTCCAGTGTGATATCTGTGATGTATAACAAGATCCGATTTAGTTTTAAAACATTTCCCACATTCAGAACATGGAAATGGCTTCTGTTCTGTGTGACGTTGTTTATGGGAAATAAGATTTGATTTACTTGCAAAGCATTTGCCGCATTGTGAACATGAATATGGCTTCTCTCCTGTGTGAATTCTTCCATGTATAATAAGGGTGGCTTTACTTCCAAAGCCTTTTCCACATTCTGAACATGAATACGGTTTCTCTCCTGTGTGACTTCTCTCATGTATCACAAGACCCGATTTATTTGTAAAATATTTCCCACATTGTGAACATAAATATGGCTTCTCTCCTGAGCCAATTATTTTGTTTGTACAAAGACCTGAGAATTTGGTAGATGGTTTTCTACTTTTACTGCATTGAAAACGTTTCCCCCTGTTCTGACCGGCACTTATAGTAACACTCTGTGATTGGTCAGGAGAAGGTTCCTCATGGTTAGGGGGATTATATGATGGATCTGTACTGTGAAGTCCTGGAGGTACATTGATGGTAATGAGGTTTTCTCCTGAAGAGCGCTGCACCATATCTTCATCTTCTACTTTATAATTTACCGAGATCATGAAGTTCCCCCCAGAAGTCTCACTGGGATTGTCTGTCAGGATTAAAAATGGATTTAGTGGGTTTCTTAAAAACTTTAAAGAAAAATTTATAATCTTCGTATTAGGCTAGAAACACAAATGTCAGAATGGTCTGGCACCTTGTATCCACTATGTGTGGGAGTGTACGCCAAGCATCCACCCCCCTCATTATCAGGAGGCAGTGTGAGTGGTTGTCTCATCGGTGTCCTGCACAGGTGTTATTGGCTCCTCCATTTGGTAGTCAGCTACCCTCATGGTGAGAGGAGGATGCATCTATATGCACTCCTCAGTCAGTAAGTAACGGCCATTTTTCTTTGATTGTTTTTAATTTTTTATTTCCCCTTCTGTGATGCATTTATATTAGTGTAGGGACCCGCTACAACGCAAGGAACCGTGAAGTGGTTAGTGGGCTCATGTATCTTGGCCAACATCCAACCAATGCCTTGCATTTATTATCTATCATTCACATGCAGTGTGGCATTAAGACTCCAGGGGGAGCCCAGGGTGGCAGTACCAATGTGGTTCACTGTTGGAAGTGCAGGGCAACCCGCCGAATCATTATGGCGTCACTAATAGGTTGCTGGTCTGCATGGTGAACTACATACATCAGAATGGTCAGGCACCCTGTATCCACTATGTGTGGGAGTGTACACCAAGCATCCACCCCCCTCATTATCAGGAGGCAGTGTGAGTGGATGTCTCATCGGTGCCCTCACAGGTGTTATTGGCTCCTCCATTTGGTAGTCAGCTACCTGCATGGTGAGAGGAGGATGCATCTATATGCTCTCCTCACCCAGTAAGGAACGGCCATTTTCTGTGATTGTTTTTAATTTTTTATTTCCTCTTATGTGATTCAGAAACACAAATGTAGATTTTAAAAGGGGGAGTATTCTGGTTATTTCATGTTTGTTCAACTTTATACCCATCCACTAGCTAAGTAAAAATTGATAGATTGGTGGGAGTCTGACTAGCAAAGCAAAATTTCATCAGCTCAGAACTACTATCGGTAACATTAATTGGGACAACGTCCTCAAAAGTATCAGTACAGAGGAAAAATGGGAGGAGTTTAAAAGGATCCTAATCACCTCATGGGAGCAGTTCATACTTTTCCAAAATAAAAGAACTACAAGTAGAAGGAAACCAATGTGGCTCAACAAGACTGGAAAGGGGGCAATAAGTGAAAAAAAAGAAAGGATTTAAAATTACTAAAACAAGAAGGCAGCGAAGAAGCGCTAAAATCGTACAGGGAAAAACAAAATATGCAAAGGAAAGATCAAAATTGCTTAGGAGGAGGTGGAAAGTCTGATCGCCAAAAAGAGCAAAAACAACCCGAAACTATTTTTCAATTATATAACCAGTAAAAGGAGTTGCACTGAGTACTGGCCCTTTAACAAATAATGCAGGAGAAATCATAGAAGATGATGGAGGGAAGGCAAATCTGTTAAATAGTTTATTTCCAAGTGTATTCACGAAGGAAAAAGAAATGTCACAGTAGATGCAGGAGGGATAAAATAAACCTTCCGCTAAATATTGCATGCCCAACACAAGAGCAAGTGCAGAGCCGGTTAAAGAGGATTTAAAAAAAAAATGATAAATTGCCAGGCCCAGATGGAATACACCCAAGGGTTCTTGGGAAACTTAGTGATGTGATAGCTAGACCACTATTTATAATATTTATGGACACTATAGAGACTGGAGTTGCACTGCTGGATTCGTGCATTGAAAATGTGGTTCCAATATACAAAAATGGGTCTAAAGTGAGCCTGGTAACTACAGGCCGGTAAGGTGATGGCAAAATCCATAGAGAAGTTTAAAAGGGGACTTGATGTCTTTCTGGAGAAGGATATTACAGGATATAAATTTTAGTTTAAGTGTCAATCCTGGTATATAGGCAGGTAGGAACTATTAGGGGTTGATCCAGGGAACAGTCTGATTGCCATTAGGGAGTCGGGAAGGAATTTTTTCCCCAAAAGAGCCAATTGACTTCTGGCCTTGGGGTTTTTTGCCTTCCTCTGGATCAACACAGTAGGATAGACAGGCTGGACTAGATGGACAATGTCTTCATTCGGCCTTACATACTATGTTACTATGTTACTAAGTCTCACTTCAATAATTGAAAAAATATTCGAGGGGTTTCTGAGAAACGCCGTCCTAGAATACCTCAAGGAGAACAACGGAATAACTCCTCACCAGCATGGATTCATGAGGGTTCGATCATGTCAGACCAATCTGATCAGCTTCTACGATGAAGTAAGCTCTAGGCTGGACCTGGGAGAGTCTGTTGATCTCGTATATCTGGACTTCTCTAAAGCATTTGACACCGTGCCGCATAATAGGCTGATATATAAAATGAGGAGCTCGGATTGGGTGAAAACGTGTGTATCTGGGTAAAGAGCTGGCTCAGAGATAGAAAGCAGAGGGGAGGGGGGGGGGGGGGGTAATAAATGGTTCATACTCTAATTGGGCCCCTGTTGCTAGTGGGGGGGCCACAGGGTTCAGTATTGGACCCCATTCTGTTCAATATATTTATTAATGACCTGATAGAGGGGCTGCACAGTAAAATATTAGTATTTGTAGAGGATACAAAATTATACAAGATAACTAATACAACGGAGGATAATGTGCGGCTACAAACGGACCTGGATAAGCCGGGGGCTTGGGCAGAAAAATGGCAAATGAAGTCCAATGTTGATAAATGTAAGGTTCTGCACATGGGCAGGAGAAATGGATGTCACCAATATACACTAAATGGGGTACTGCTAGGGAAAAGACCTGGGGGTACTAGTGGGCTGTAGACATAACTGGAGCAACCAATGCCAGTCAGCTGCTGCAAAAGCTAATAAAGTCTTGGGGTACAGTAAAAGAGGTATAGGGGCGAGAACATTATCCTCCCTATATATAAGGCACTTGTCAGGCCTCACATGGAATACTGTGTACAGTTCTGGTCACCGGTGCTCAGGAAAGATGTTACAGTGCTGGAGGGGGTTCAAAGAAGGGCAACTAAACTAATACATGGAATGAGGGGGGGGGGGACTGGAATACCCAGAGAGGCACCAAAACTGGGATTATTTACCCTGGAAAAAAGACAGCTAAGGGGCAAGGGTTAACCAAGGGGTGGAGCAGGAACGAGATAAAAAGCCAGTTCCTACCAAGGAGAGAGAGAGAGGGCCAGCGCAGCATAGAGAGGTGCTGCAGGCTGGTAGCCTAAAAAAGGCAAAGAGTCCAACAGGGATGACGGCCCTGGACTCCCACCCAAGTTAGGGTGCTTATGGACATTGTGTGATGTGATGTGCAATAAATGCTGGCAGGAGCCAGACAAAGATATCTGCTATTCCTGAGCCGTATTTACCTGTGTGGTGCGCCATTTCTGGTATGAGAGACCAGCGATCCCGAGGCAAGCGTACGCCCCTTGCTACGAAATCCATAAGGGGACAATACAAGGATCTCTGCCATGATCTGTTTACACCCAGGACTGCGGCGGGAACAAGAGGGCATCCACTACGTCTAGAGGAAAGCAGGTTTCATCACCAACAGAAGGGGGTTCTTTACTGTAAGAGCAGTGAGACTGTGGAACTCTCTGCCTGAGGAAATAGTGATGTCAAGATCCATAGAGGAGTTTAACCCCTTAATGCCACGGCCTATTTTGGCATTGAGGACCAAACGATTTTTGGTATTTTTTCATCTCCATTTTTCAAAAGCCATAGCTTTTTTATTTTTCCGTCGCCGCGGCCGTATGAGGGCTTGTTTTTTGTGTGACGAGCTGTAGTTTTTATTGGTACCATTTTTGGGTACATAGACTACATGGTAAAACTTTTATTATTTTTTTTATGATAGTAGGGAGAGAAAACGCATCAATTCTGCCATAGTGTTTTAGTTTTTTTTTTTAAAGCGTTAATCATGCAGCATAAATGACACACTACATTTTTTTCTGCGGGTCGGTACGGTTACAACGAGACCAAAATTCTTATATTTTTTTTAGGTTTTTCCACTTTTCCACAATAAAAACCCTTTTTTGGAAATTATTATTTTTTTCTAAACTTACTGCATTCAAAGTCCTATAACTTTTTTATTTTCCATGGGCGGAGCTCTCTGAGGGATTATTATTTGCGAGACGAGCCGTAGTTTTTATTGGTACCATTTTGGGGTACATACGTTCTTTTTTAATCACTTTTATTGCGTTTTTTGGGATGCAAAATGCTAAAAATTAGCATTTTGCCTCAGTTTTTTAGCGGTTTTTTAAGCGCTTTTTGCTGTGCAGGATAAAAAGCGTGTTCAATGTATTGTACGCGTCGATACCAAATATGTGGGATTTTTTATGCTAATATGAGAAAAAGCATTAAAAAAAAGTTGTTTTTTTTTTACTTTTTTTTTAACATTTTTATTTTTTGTACTTTATTTTCCCCTTATTTTTTCACCATTTGTGTTTCTCTGAGGGACTCTTACTACAGCACTAATGATCGCTACGATAAGGCACTTCTCTCCTACTATGCCTTATCGCTTATTGAGATATCTTAGGCAATGGCAATACAGGACGCCGGTATCTGGCGTCCTGTTGCCATAGCAACCAGTCGGGCTCTCGCGATAACATCGCGAGAGGCGGCTGAAGTCACAGAGGGAGCGCGCTCCCTCTGTGGACCCTTTCCCTGCCGCGATCTACTTAGATCACGGCAGGGAAGGGGTTAACAGCGGGGGGTGCATCTCCGATGCCCCCCGCTGTTGCAGCGGGATGCCGGCTACTAGTGACAGACGGCTCCCGCTGTGGGATAGTGCGAGGTCCGCTATGATCTCGCGCTATCCCTATGACATAAGGGTACATCATTTTGCAGGAAGTACCACCCTGCCATGACGTACCCTTATGTCATGGGGAGGGAAGGGGTTAAGAGGGACTAGATGTCTTTCTATATCACAGGACATAGACATTAGGAGTCAGGAAGATTTTTTTTCCTCTAAATGGCTGCTGGGGTTTTTTTTTTTGCCTTCCTCTGGACCAACAAGAGGGGGGTGTTAAAACAGATTGAACTACATGGACGTCGTCTCCCTCCAGCCTGACACACTAGGTTACTAGCTTTAGATGTTCCTTTCAGATCCAGTCCTAGCTTTGGCTAAATAAACTGCCTATATGATTGCGGCCTTCTAAGACTTTGTATAAGACATCCCGATGTCTCCAAGATCAAGTCCAGCGAACTCATATGAGCTTTGACCACATTATCATTCTGCACGCTCTATTTATCAAATGTTAATGCTATGAATACGCATACAATGGTCCGAACTAGAAGGTTTTCGGATAAGACATGAGACATCCTTCATGTTCTAACTACTACTAGTTAAATATTGTTCTGTAGTTTATTTTATGCTGAATTGCAGTTTTTTGTGGCAAACACTGAGGCCATTTGTAGCTGAGAGCCAGCAAATAATAGAGACCCATCAAGGGGATACAGAGGGATCCTAACTGACTGCAGGATCTCGGTGCCGGCCCATTCTGATTTCCATTTCCCTTTACTTTGTAACTTTAATATTTTTACTCTGGAATCCTATTCACATTAAACTTATCTCGCACCACGAAAAAAGATTGTTTGATGCCAGGTTATTGGATTTCTATATAAGTTTGGTGGAAGATGCGGGCATTTCTGAGGCAGCCACTTCCCTCTGTAATTGACCTGAACTGGAGGATTCACAGGCCTAGCTTCAGATGAAATATACTTATTAGTCTCTTCTTTCCTCCGGCTTTGTTGGTCTTGCTTTGGGAATTTAACTACAGGAAAGGCCGGATGCGCATGTCCGCATCCGGATTCCACAGCAAACACCTTCCATAGTATGCTACGGAAGAGTGATACTTCATGCACACGAGCGGAAACAAAATGCGATTTCCGATCGTGGAGGAAAAGAATTGCACCATGCTCCACGTCCGTTGAAGTCAATAGATGCCATCCAATCCGTGGCCCTTCCACAATTGACATTGCAGAAAGGTCGCAGATTCTGCGTCATCACAGGTACCAACATGAGGGACACATCTGTAGACTTTACCCAATCTCTGAGAAAGGCCAAACATAGCGATAACGGAAAGGAACCTGACAGGGTCCTTGAAGCCCAATGATTCAGAACATGGAAATACAAGATTTCTGGTAGAAGCTTCTAGAAAGAAAAGGCAGAGAGAGCTGCCTTCTGGTTTGTCATAGCAGAAAACACTCTGAAATTGGGTCTGGGGGATCTGGAAGACTTAATAAGTTACAATGAAAAAACAAACTGTCCTCAAATATTTATGTAAATTTGTGTAAGAATTTCCCAAACGACATTGGCGAAGACAGAAGCAGCTCGGGGGTTCACAGCGCCGTCCACTGAAGTCGTTAACCTGTCAACTCAAACACTTCGGCATAAAGCAAAACACTGATGAAAGGGGTTAACATCAGCCCCCTCTCATCCTTATACCGGACACACAATACGCCATCGCTGCGCAGCGCCCGCTCTCACCCCTTCAGGGCGATGCCCAAGCACTTACAGAGGGCGGCTCCTTATGGAGTGGCACACCACAGGACTTCTGGAAGAGCGGGACGCTTATTTAATAATGCCTCCTGTAGAGGCGGCAGCCCCAATCCAGCACCAAATCCCACCTTCTAGGGGGGTCAATCCTAGCCTTCCTCCCTGGTGCCCCCTGATGGACTCTCACACGGCTGATACATCCTCACATCATATCTGATTTGGCAGCTACAGGCGGACCCAAAACTTCTCTAACAATGTACCAGAGAAGCCGGGGTCAACGGGGCGTTGAAATGGTCAATGAGGGACAGAAGGGACTACTATACAAACCAAGACCAATACCAAAACACGACCTGACCCATAGAAGAGCCAGGGAGGATTTCTATACATTCCCGGCCCCTCTGGCACATAACACCATGTATCACCGCCTGAAGGGCTACTAGAGCGCTAAGGAGCAACTGAACCTTAAGGAACCCCCAGCTCATCATCACCTACCTGCGGGAACGTCCTCCTCCACTTCACTCTTCCACGGGTGATCGCCCCTCATCCTCTCTTCTTCTACCTCCACTTTAATATCATCTTCACCCTGATGTGTCATATGGAAGAATTCAGTACAATATGACGGAGCAGCAAAAGAGCTCCACCCCCAATATAGAGCAGGACCAGAAACTTCCACTCCCCATATAGAGCAGGACCAGAGAACTCCACCCCCTATATAGAGAAGGGACACAGAGCTCCACCCCCTATATAGAGAAGGGACACAGAGCTCCACCCCCTATGTAGAGCAGGACCATAGCTCCACACCCTACAAAGAACAGGAGCACAGAGCTCCACCCCATATAGAGCAGGATCATAGCTCCATATTGAGAGCATTGGCCACAGAGCAGGGGTCACACAGCTTTGCCTTCTATCCAGAGCAGGGACCACAGAGTTCCACCCCCTATACATAGCAGGGACCACAGAGTTCCACCCCCTATACATAGCAGGGACACAGAGCTCCACCACATGTAAAGAGCAGGACCAGATAGCTATATAGAACAGGGCCACAGAGCTCAACCATTATTTAGAGCAGGACCACAGAGTTCCACCCCATATACATAGCAGGGACACAGAATTCCGACCCCTATACAGAGCAGGGACACCGAGCTCCACCACCTGTAAAGAACAGGACCAGAGAGCTATATAGAACAGGGCCACAGAGCTCAACCACTATTTAGGGCAGAACCACAGAGCTCCATCCCCTATATAGAGCAGAGGAAGAGAGCTCCATCCCCTATTTAGAGCAGAAGCAAAGAGCTCCACCCCTTATATAGAGCAAGACAACAGAGCTCCACCCCCTCTATAGAGCATGACCACAGAGCTCCGCCCCCTATATAGATGTACTACAGGGCTCAGCGCCATCTACCTGCCGGTTCTCTGAGACATCTTCCTCTGGACAGTCTTGGGAATACGGAGGACGGGGACATCTCTCTGGGTGGATTCTCCTCCCGGCTCCATCTGTGGAGACACACAGTGATGGGAAAATGTAGGCGACCTCATATCTGCCACCTGTTACCTGGTGACCCCGCGGGCAGAAGCCTCTCCAGCATGGCGGCCGCGTACACATACCTCTACATACTCCCACTCCTCTTATCTGGTGACCGCGCCTCCAGCATGGCAGCCGCGTACACATCCCTCTACATACTCCCACTCCTCTTACCTAGTAACCCCGCCTCCATCAGGGCGGCCGCGTACACATCCCTCTACATCCTCCCACTCCTCTTACCTGGTGACCCCGCCTCCAGCATGGCGGCCGGGTACACATCCCTCTACATACTCCCACTCCTCTTATCTGGTGACCGCGCCTCCAGCATGACGGCCGCGTACACATCCCTCTACATCCTCCCACTCCTCTTACCTGGTGACCCCGCCTCCAGCATGGCGGCCGCGTACACATCCCTCTACATCCTCCCACTCCTCTTACCTGGTGACCCCGCCTCCAGCATGGCGGCCGCGTACACATCCCTCTATATACTCCCACTCCTCTTACCTGGTGACCCCGCCTCCAGCATGGCGGCCGCGTACACATCCCTCTACATACTCCCACTCCTCTTACCTGGTGACCCCGCCTCCAGTATGGCGGCCGCGTACACACCCCTCTACATACTCCCACTCCTCTTACCTGGTGACCCCGCCTCCAGCATGGCGGCCGCGTACACATCCCTCTACATCCTCCCACTCCCCTTACCTGGTGACCCCGCCTCCAGCATGGCGGCCGCATACACATCCCTCTACATCCCCCCACTCCTCTTACCTGGTGACCCCGCCTCCAGCATGGCGGCCGCGTACACATCCCGCCGGCCCTCTACATACTCCCACTCCTCTTACCTGGTGACCCCGCCTCCAGTATGGCGGCCCCGTACACATTCCTCTACATACTCCCACTCCTCTTACCTGGTGACCCCGCCTCCAGCATGGCGGCCGCGTACACATCCCTCTACATCCTCCCACTCCTCTTACCTGGTGACCCCGCCTCCAGCATGGCGGCCGCGTACACATCCCTCTATATACTCCCACTCCTCTTACCTGGTGACCCCGCCTCCAGCATGGCGGCCCCGTACACATCCCTCTACATACTCCCACTCCTCTTACCTGGTGACCCCGCCTCCAGTATGGCGGCCGCGTACACACCCCTCTACATACTCCCACTCCTCTTACCTGGTGACCCCGCCTCCAGCATGGCGGCCGCGTACACATCCCTCTACATCCTCCCACTCCCCTTACCTGGTGACTCCGCCTCCAGCATGGCGGCCGCATACACATCCCTCTACATCCCCCCACTCCTCTTACCTGGTGACCCCGCCTCCAGCATGGCGGCCGCGTACACATCCCGCCGGCCCTCTACATACTCCCACTCCTCTTACCTGGTGACCCCGCCTCCAGCATGGCGGCCCCGTACACATTCCTCTACATACTCCCACTCCTCTTACCTGGTGACCCCGCCTCCAGCATGGCGGCCCCGTACACATCCCGTCGGCCCTCTACATACTCCCACTCCTCTTACCTGGTGACCCCGCCTCCAGCATGGCGGCTGCGTACACATCCCTCTACATCCTCCCACTCCTCTTACCTGGTGACCCCGCCTCCAGCATGGCGGCCGCGTACACATCCCTGTACATACTCCCACTCCTCTTACCTGGTGACCCCGCCTCCAGCATGGCGGCCCCGTACACATCCCGCCGGCCCTCTACATACTCCCACCCCTCTTACCTGGTGACCCCGCCTCCAGCATGGCGGCCGCGTACACATCCCGCCGGCCCTCTACATCCTCCCACTCCTCTTACCTGGTGACCCCGCCTCCAGCATGGCGGCCGCGTACACATCCCGCCGGCCCTCTACATACTCCCACTCCTCCATGGAGAAATAGACGGCCACATCCTGACACCTTATAGGAACCTGACAACACAATATCCAGTCATCAGCCAGAGCCCCCCGCTAGAATGTCCCCCCACATTCCCCGCAGTCACCTCTCCTGTCAGCAGCTCCGTCATCTTGTTGGTGAGTTCTAGAAGCTTCTGGATCAGGGAGTGAGGATGGATGATGGGAGTCGCTGTCTTCTTCACTGCTGTGTACTCCTGTGGATGGAGGGAGACGCTCAGGGATGGCACAAATACAAGACAGATGGGAGGAATGGAGGGAAGTTCACCTCTCCGGTCAGCAGGTAGATGATCTCCCAGGTGACGGCTAATATCCTTCCGCTCATCTCCGTGCCGTCCATCGGGGCCTGAGGACAGAGAGGTCACATGGTACCGGCTGATAACAGAGAGCGCAACCCCCCATGTCAGCTTACTGTACTGCTGTGTATATATATATCCTCTGATACCGGCTGATAACAGAGAGAACAGCACACCAGGACTGGTATATACTGCTAGCGGACCTGCGACGACGTCACCACTGATGTCCTGATGGTTGTCGCCTACCAGAAGAGAATGATACTAAATTCTTTACTTTATTGGCATCTGTGCGCGCAGAACAGACTTCAGGATTAGGTGGCTGAACTAAATCCTGAGTCCATAACACAACTCCATACGTGCTGCTGGGCGGCTGTGAGGACAATGGTATACTCCGTCAGACCACGTGAGGAGCTGGAGACCCCAGAGAGTTATAGGGAAAGTACTGAATGTGGGATTGGTTACACTTCCTACTGAATACAGAGCCCAGGAAACAGGGTTGTGTCCAACCAGTCGCAGTGCGGAGGAGAGGTCCCCCAGGGTGTGCAGACTGGATCTACTCGGACACAAAGGGGAAGTCAACATGATGGACTTCTGAGATATCTTATCTTGGGTAGAAGGTGAGGTTTATCTCTAGGAAGAGGCGTAATTAAGTTTGCATACAGACAGAAGAGTCAACATTTATGACTTCCAGAGCAATTCTGCAGCTGTGTTACCTGTGATTACAATGTAAACAACAGGTCAGATCACCACTTCAGAGCTGTGATGGCACCTTCCTCGTTAGAATGCTTTGGTATGCAGACATGTTCTGCTGGAAGGAGGAACTGGTCAGCTGTTCCACAATAGTATAAAAAGGTCAGAGTTTCTCAAGTTAGAAGCAGAAGAAGCTCTGACGGAAGGGGGAGGAGAAGCTCTGACGAAAGGGGGAGGAGAAGCTCTGACGAAAGGGGGAGGAGAAGCTCTGAAGAAAGGGGGAGGAGAAGCTCTGAAGAAAGGGGGAGGAGAAGCTCTGAAGAAAGGGGGAGGAGAAGCTCTGAAGAAAGGGGGAGGAGAAGCTCTGAAGAAAGGGGGAGGAGAAGCTCTGAAGAAAGGGGGAGGAGAAGCTCTGAAGAAAGGGGGAGGAGAAGCTCTGAAGAAAGGGGGAGGAGAAGCTCTGAAGAAAGGGGGAGGAGAAGCTCTGAAGAAAGGAGGAGGAGAAGCTCTGAAGAAAGGGGGAGGAGAAGCTCTGAAGAAAGGGGGAGGAGAAGCTCTGAAGGAAGGAGGAGGAGAAGCTCTGAAGAAAGGAGGAGGAGAAGCTCTGAAGGAAGGAGGAGGAGAAGCTCTGATGGAAGCAGGAGGAGAAGCTCTGATGGAAGCAGGAGGAGAAGCGCTGATGGAAGCAGGAGGAGAAGCGCTGATGGAAGCAGGAGGAGAAGCGCTGATGGAAGCAGGAGGAGAAGCGCTGATGGAAGCAGGAGGAGAAGCGCTGATGGAAGCAGGAGGAGAAGCGCTGATGGAAGCAGGAGGAGAAGCGCTGATGGAAGCAGGAGGAGAAGCGCTGATGGAAGCAGGAGGAGAAGCGCTGATGGAAGCAGGAGGAGAAGCGCTGATGGAAGCAGGAGGAGAAGCGCTGATGGAAGCAGGAGGAGAAGCGCTGATGGAAGCAGGAGGAGAAGCGCTGATGGAAGCAGGAGGAGAAGCGCTGATGGAAGCAGGAGGAGAAGCGCTGATGGAAGCAGGAGGAGAAGCGCTGATGGAAGCAGGAGGAGAAGCGCTGATGGAAGCAGGAGGAGAAGCGCTGATGGAAGCAGGAGGAGAAGCGCTGATGGAAGCAGGAGGAGAAGCGCTGATTGAAGCAGGAGGAGAAGCTCTGATGGAAGCAGGAGGAGAAGCTCTGATGGAAGCAGGAGGAGAAGCTCTGATGGAAGCAGGAGGAGAAGCTCTGATGGAAGCAGGAGGAGAAGCTCTGATGGAAGCAGGAGGAGAAGCTCTGATGGAAGCAGGAGAAGAAGCTCTGATGAAAGCAGGAGGAGAAGCTCTGATGGAAGCAGGAGGAGAAGCTCTGATGGAAGCAGGAGGAGAAGCTCTGATGGAAGCAGGAGGAGAAGCTCTGATGGAAGCAGGAGGAGAAGCCCTGATGGAAACAGGAGGAGAAGCGCTGATGGAAACAGGAGGAGAAGCCCTGATGGAAGCAGGAGGAGAAGCCCTGATGAAGGCAGGAGGAGAAGCCCTGATGGAAGCAGGAGGAGAAGCCCTGATGGAAGCAGGAGGAGAAGCCCTGATGGAAGCAGGAGGAGAAGCCCTGATGGAAGCAGGAGGAGAAGCCCTGATGGAAGCAGGAGGAGAAGCCCTGATGGAAGCAGGAGGAGAAGCCCTGATGGAAGCAGGAGGAGAAGCCCTGATGGAAGCAGGAGGAGAAGCCCTGATGGAAGCAGGAGGAGAAGCCCTGATGGAAGCAGGAGGAGAAGCCCTGATGGAAGCAGGAGGAGAAGCTCCGATGGAAGCAGGAGGAGAAGCTTCGATGGAGAGAAGCTCAGAGGGAAAGAAGAGAAGATTTGACAGAAGGAGGAAAAGCTCTGATGGAAGGAAGAGAAGCTCTGATGGAAGCAGGAGGAGAAGCTCTGATGGAAGCAGGAGGAGAAGCGCTGATGGAAGCAGGAGGAGAAGCGCTGATGGAAGCAGGAGGAGAAGCGCTGAGCGCTGATGGAAGCAGGAGGAGAAGCGCTGATGGAAGCAGGAGGAGAAGCGCTGATGGAAGCAGGAGGAGAAGCGCTGATGGAAGCAGGAGGAGAAGCGCTGATGGAAGCAGGAGGAGAAGCGCTGATGGAAGCAGGAGGAGAAGCGCTGATGGAAGCAGGAGGAGAAGCGCTGATGGAAGCAGGAGGAGAAGCGCTGATGGAAGCAGGAGGAGAAGCTCTGATGGAAGCAGGAGGAGAAGCTCTGATGGAAGGAGGAGGAGAAGCTCTGATGGAAGCAGGAGGAGAAGCTCTGATGGAAGCAGGAGGAGAAGCTCTGATGGAAGGAGGAGGAGAAGCTCTGATGGAAGGAGGAGGAGAAGCTCTGATGGAAGCAGGAGGAGAAGCTCTGATGGAAGCAGGAGGAGAAGCTCTGATGGAAGCAGGAGGAGAAGCTCTGATGGAAGCAGGAGGAGAAGCTCTGATGGAAGCAGGAGGAGAAGCTCTGATGGAAGCAGGAGGAGAAGCTCTGATGGAAGCAGGAGGAGAAGCTCTGATGGAAGCAGGAGGAGAAGCTCTGATGGAAGCAGGAGGAGAAGCTCTGATGGAAGCAGGAGGAGAAGCTCTGATGGAAGCAGGAGGAGAAGCCCTGATGGAAACAGGAGGAGAAGCGCTGATGGAAACAGGAGGAGAAGCCCTGATGGAAGCAGGAGGAGAAGCCCTGATGAAGGCAGGAGGAGAAGCCCTGATGGAAGCAGGAGGAGAAGCCCTGATGGAAGCAGGAGGAGAAGCCCTGATGGAAGCAGGAGGAGAAGCCCTGATGGAAGCAGGAGGAGAAGCCCTGATGGAAGCAGGAGGAGAAGCCCTGATGGAAGCAGGAGGAGAAGCCCTGATGGAAGCAGGAGGAGAAGCCCTGATGGAAGCAGGAGGAGAAGCCCTGATGGAAGCAGGAGGAGAAGCTCCGATGGAAGCAGGAGGAGAAGCTTCGATGGAGAGAAGCTCAGAGGGAAAGAAGAGAAGATTTGACAGAAGGAGGAGAAGCTCTGATGGAAGCAGGAGGAGAAGCTCTGATGGAAGCAGGAGGAGAAGCTCTGATGGAAGCAGGAGGAGAAGCTCTGATGGAAGCAGGAGGAGAAGCTCTGATGGAAGCAGGAGGAGAAGCTCTGATGGAAGCAGGAGGAGAAGCTCTGATGGAAGCAGGAGGAGAAGCTCTGCTGGAAGCAGGAGGAGAAGCGCTGAAGGAAGCAGGAGGGGAAGCGCTGATGGAAGCAGGAGGAGAAGCTCTGATGGAAGCAGGAGGAGAAGCTCTGATGGAAGGAGGAGGAGAAGCTCTGATGGAAGCAGGAGGAGAAGCTCTGATGGAAGCAGGAGGAGAAGCTCTGATGGAAGCAGGAGGAGAAGCTCTGATGGAAGCAGGAGGAGAAGCTCTGATGGAAGCAGGAGGAGAAGCTCTGACGGAAGCAGGAGGAGAAGCTCTGACGGAAGCAGGAGGAGAAGCTCTGACGGAAGCAGGAGGAGAAGCTCTGACGGAAGCAGGAGGAGAAGCTCTGACGGAAGCAGGAGGAGAAGCCCTGACGGAAACAGGAGGAGAAGCGCTGATGGAAACAGGAGGAGAAGCCCTGATGGAGGCAGGAGGAGAAGCCCTGATGGAGGCAGGAGGAGAAGCCCTGATGAAGGCAGGAGGAGAAGCCCTGATGGAAGCAGGAGGAGAAGCCCTGATGGAAGCAGGAGGAGAAGCCCTGATGGAAGCAGGAGGAGAAGCCCTGATGGAAGCAGGAGGAGAAGCCCTGATGGAAGCAGGAGGAGAAGCCCTGATGGAAGCAGGAGGAGAAGCCCTGATGGAAGCAGGAGGAGAAGCCCTGATGGAAGCAGGAGGAGAAGCCCTGATGGAAGCAGGAGGAGAAGCCCTGATGGAAGCAGGAGGAGAAGCCCTGATGGAAGCAGGAGGAGAAGCCCTGATGGAAGCAGGAGGAGAAGCCCTGATGGAAGCAGGAGGAGAAGCCCTGATGGAAGCAGGAGGAGAAGCCCTGATGGAAGCAGGAGGAGAAGCCCTGATGGAAGCAGGAGGAGAAGCTCCGATGGAAGCAGGAGGAGAAGCTTCGATGGAGAGAAGCTCAGAGGGAAAGAAGAGAAGATTTGACAGAAGGAGGAAAAGCTCGGATGGAAGCAGGAGGAGAAGCTCTGATGGAAGCAGGAGGAGAAGCTCTGAGGGAAGCAGGAGGAGAAGCTCTGAGGGAAGCAGGAGGAGAACCTCTGATGGAAGCAGGAGGAGAAGCTCTGATGGAAGCAGGAGGAGAAGCTCTGATGGAAGCAGGAGGAGAAGCTCTGATGGAAGCAGGAGGAGAAGCTCTGATGGAAGCAGGAGGAGAAGCTCTGATGGAAGCAGGAGGAGAAGCTCTGATGGAAGCAGGAGGAGAAGCTCTGATGGAAGCAGGAGGAGAAGCTCTGATGGAAGCAGGAGGAGAAGCTCTGATGGAAGCAGGAGGAGAAGCCCTGATGGAAGCAGGAGGAGAAGCCCTGATGGAAGCAGGAGGAGAAGCCCTGATGGAAGCAGGAGGAGAAGCCCTGATGGAAGCAGGAGGAGAAGCCCTGATGGAAGCAGGAGGAGAAGCCCTGATGGAAGCAGGAGGAGAAGCCCTGATGGAAGCAGGAGGAGAAGCCCTGATGGAAGCAGGAAGAGAAGCCCTGATGGAAGCAGGAGGAGAAGCTTCGATGGAGAGAAGCTCAGAGGGAAAGAAGAGAAGATTTGACAAAAGGAGGAAAAGCTCTGATGGAAGCAGGAGGAGAAGCTCTGATGGAAGCAGGAGGAGAAGCTCTGATGGAAGCAGGAGGAGAAGCTCTGATGGAAGCAGGAGGAGAAGCTCTGATGGAAGCAGGAGGAGAAGCTCTGATGGAAGCAGGAGGAGAAGCGCTGATGGAAGCAGGATGAGAAGCGCTGATGGAAGCAGGAGGAGAAGCGCTGATGGAAGCAGGAGGAGAAGCGCTGATGGAAGCAGGAGGAGAAGCGCTGATGGAAGCAGGAGGAGAAGCGCTGATGGAAGCAGGAGGAGAAGCGCTGATGGAAGCAGGAGGAGAAGCGCTGATGGAAGCAGGAGGAGAAGCGCTGATGGAAGCAGGAGGAGAAGCGCTGATGGAAGCAGGAGGAGAAGCGCTGATGGAAGCAGGAGGAGAAGCGCTGATGGAAGCAGGAGGAGAAGCGCTGATGGAAGCAGGAGGAGAAGCGCTGATGGAAGCAGGAGGAGAAGCGCTGATGGAAGCAGGAGGAGAAGCGCTGATGGAAGCAGGAGGAGAAGCGCTGATGGAAGCAGGAGGAGAAGCGCTGATGGAAGCAGGAGGAGAAGCGCTGATGGAAGCAGGAGGAGAAGCTCTGATGGAAGCAGGAGGAGAAGCTCTGAAGGAAGGAGGAGGAGAAGCTCTGATGGAAGGAGGAGGAGAAGCTCTGATGGAAGCAGGAGGAGAAGCTCTGATGGAAGCAGGAGGAGAAGCTCTGATGGAAGCAGGAGGAGAAGCTCTGATGGAAGCAGGAGAAGAAGCTCTGATGGAAGCAGGAGGAGAAGCTCTGATGGAAGCAGGAGGAGAAGCTCTGATGGAAGCAGGAGGAGAAGCTCTGATGGAAGCAGGAGGAGAAGCTCTGATGGAAGCAGGAGGAGAAGCTCTGATGGAAGCAGGAGGAGAAGCTCTGATGGAAGCAGGAGGAGAAGCTCTGATGGAAGCAGGAGGAGAAGCTCTGATGGAAGCAGGAGGAGAAGCTCTGATGGAAGCAGGAGGAGAAGCTCTGATGGAAGCAGGAGGAGAAGCCCTGATGGAAACAGGAGGAGAAGCGCTGATGGAAACAGGAGGAGAAGCCCTGATGGAAGCAGGAGGAGAAGCCCTGATGGAAGCAGGAGGAGAAGCCCTGATGGAAGCAGGAGGAGAAGCCTTGATGGAAGCAGGAGGAGAAGCCTTGATGGAAGCAGGAGGAGAAGCTCCGATGGAAGCAGGAGGAGAAGCTTCGATGGAGAGAAGCTCAGAGGGAAAGAAGAGAAGATTTGACAGAAGGAGGAAAAGCTCTGATGGAAGGAATTGAAGCTCTGATGGAAGCAGGAGGAGAAGCTCTGATGGAAGCAGGAGGAGAAGCTCTGATGGAAGCAGGAGGAGAAGCTCTGATGGAAGCAGGAGGAGAAGCTCTGATGGAAGCAGGAGGAGAAGCGCTGATGGAAGCAGGAGGAGAAGCTCTGATGGAAGCAGGAGGAGAAGCTCTGATGGAAGCAGGAGGAGAAGCTCTGATGGAAGGAGGAGGAGAAGCGCTGATGGAAGCAGGAGGAGAAGCTCTGATGGAAGCAGGAGGAGAAGCTCTGATGGAAGCAGGAGGAGAAGCTCTGATGGAAGCAGGAGGAGAAGCTCTGATGGAAGCAGGAGGAGAAGCTCTGATGGAAGGAGGAGGAGAAGCTCTGATGGAAGGAGGAGGAGAAGCTCTGATGGAAGCAGGAGGAGAAGCTCTGATGGAAGGAGGAGGAGAAGCTCTGATGGAAGCAGGAGGAGAAGCTCTGATGGAAGCAGGAGGAGAAGCTCTGATGGAAGCAGGAGGAGAACCTCTGATGGAAGCAGGAGGAGAAGCTCTGATGGAAGCAGGAGGAGAAGCTCTGATGGAAGCAGGAGGAGAAGCTCTGATGGAAGCAGGAGGAGAAGCTCTGATGGAAGCAGGAGGAGAAGCCCTGATGGAAGCAGGAGGAGAAGCGCTGATGGAAACAGGAGGAGAAGCCCTGATGGAAGCAGGAGGAGAAGCCCTGATGAAGGCAGGAGGAGAAGCCCTGATGGAAGCAGGAGGAGAAGCCCTGATGGAAGCAGGAGGAGAAGCCCTGATGGAAGCAGGAGGAGAAGCCCTGATGGAAGCAGGAGGAGAAGCCCTGATGGAAGCAGGAGGAGAAGCCCTGATGGAAGCAGGAGGAGAAGCCCTGATGGAAGCAGGAGGAGAAGCCCTGATGGAAGCAGGAGGAGAAGCCCTGATGGAAGCAGGAGGAGAAGCCCTGATGGAAGCAGGAGGAGAAGCCCTGATGGAAGCAGGAGGAGAAGCCCTGATGGAAGCAGGAGGAGAAGCCCTGATGGAAGCAGGAGGAGAAGCCCTGATGGAAGCAGGAGGAGAAGCTCCGATGGAAGCAGGAGGAGAAGCTCCGATGGAAGCAGGAGGAGAAGCTCCGATGGAAGCAGGAGGAGAAGCTTCGATGGAGAGAAGCTCAGAGGGAAAGAAGAGAAGATTTGACAGTAGGAGGAAAAGCTCTGATGGAAGGAAGAGAAGCTCGGATGGAAGCAGGAGGAGAAGCTCTGATGGAAGCAGGAGGAGAAGCTCTGATGGAAGCAGGAGGAGAAGCTCTGATGGAAGCAGGAGGAGAAGCTCTGATGGTAGCAGGAGGAGAAGCTCTGATGGAAGCAGGAGGAGAAGCTCTGATGGAAGCAGGAGGAGAAGCTCTGATGGAAGCAGGAGGAGAAGCTCTGATGGAAGCAGGAGGAGAAGCTCTGATGGAAGCAGGAGGAGAACCTCTGATGGAAGCAGGAGGAGAACCTCTGATGGAAGCAGGAGGAGAACCTCTGATGGAAGCAGGAGGAGAAGCTCTGATGGAAGCAGGAGGAGAAGCTCTGATGGAAGCAGGAGGAGAAGCTCTGATGGAAGCAGGAGGAGAAGCTCTGATGGAAGCAGGAGGAGAAGCTCTGATGGAAGCAGGAGGAGAAGCTCTGATGGAAGCAGGAGGAGAAGCTCTGATGGAAGCAGGAGGAGAAGCTCTGATGGAAGCAGGAGGAGAAGCTCTGATGGAAGCAGGAGGAGAAGCTCTGATGGAAGCAGGAGGAGAAGCCCTGATGGAAGCAGGAGGAGAAGCCCTGATGGAAGCAGGAGGAGAAGCGCTGATGGAAACAGGAGGAGAAGCGCTGATGGAAACAGGAGGAGAAGCCCTGATGGAAGCAGGAGGAGAAGCCCTGATGAAGGCAGGAGGAGAAGCCCTGATGGAAGCAGGAGGAGAAGCCCTGATGGAAGCAGGAGGAGAAGCCCTGATGGAAGCAGGAGGAGAAGCCCTGATGGAAGCAGGAGGAGAAGCCCTGATGGAAGCAGGAGGAGAAGCCCTGATGGAAGCAGGAGGAGAAGCCCTGATGGAAGCAGGAGGAGAAGCCCTGATGGAAGCAGGAGGAGAAGCCCTGATGGAAGCAGGAGGAGAAGCCCTGATGGAAGCAGGAGGAGAAGCCCTGATGGAAGCAGGAGGAGAAGCCCTGATGGAAGCAGGAGGAGAAGCCCTGATGAAGGCAGGAGGAGAAGCCCTGATGGAAGCAGGAGGAGAAGCCCTGATGGAAGCAGGAGGAGAAGCCCTGATGGAAGCAGGAGGAGAAGCCCTGATGGAAGCAGGAGGAGAAGCCCTGATGGAAGCAGGAGGAGAAGCCCTGATGGAAGCAGGAGGAGAAGCCCTGATGGAAGCAGGAGGAGAAGCCCTGATGGAAGCAGGAGGAGAAGCCCTGATGGAAGCAGGAGGAGAAGCTCCGATGGAAGCAGGAGGAGAAGCTCCGATGGAAGCAGGAGGAGAAGCTTCGATGGAGAGAAGCTCAGAGGGAAAGAAGAGAAGATTTGACAGTAGGAGGAAAAGCTCTGATGGAAGGAAGAGAAGCTCTGATGGAAGCAGGAGGAGAAGCTCTGATGGAAGCAGGAGGAGAAGCTCTGATGGAAGCAGGAGGAGAAGCTCTGATGGAAGCAGGAGGAGAAGCTCTGATGGAAGCAGGAGGAGAAGCTCTGATGGAAGCAGGAGGAGAAGCTCTGATGGAAGCAGGAGGAGAAGCTCTGATGGAAGCAGGAGGAGAAGCTCTGATGGAAGCAGGAGGAGAAGCTCTGATGGAAGCAGGAGGAGAAGCTCTGATGGAAGCAGGAGGAGAAGCTCTGATGGAAGCAGGAGGAGAAGCTCTGATGGAAGCAGGAGGAGAAGCTCTGATGGAAGCAGGAGGAGAAGCTCTGATGGAAGCAGGAGGAGAAGCCCTGATGGAAGCAGGAGGAGAAGCCCTGATGGAAGCAGGAGGAGAAGCTCTGATGGAAGCAGGAGGAGAAGCCCTGATGGAAGCAGGAGGAGAAGCCCTGATGGAAGCAGGAGGAGAAGCCCTGATGGAAGCAGGAGGAGAAGCCCTGATGGAAACAGGAGGAGAAGCGCTGATGGAAACAGGAGGAGAAGCGCTGATGGAAACAGGAGGAGAAGCCCTGATGAAGGCAGGAGGAGAAGCCCTGATGGAAGCAGGAGGAGAAGCCCTGATGGAAGCAGGAGGAGAAGCCCTGATGGAAGCAGGAGGAGAAGCCCTGATGGAAGCAGGAGGAGAAGCCCTGATGGAAGCAGGAGGAGAAGCTCCGATGGAAGCAGGAGGAGAAGCTCCGATGGAAGCAGGAGGAGAAGCTTCGATGGAGAGAAGCTCAGAGGGAAAGAAGAGAAGATTTGACAGTAGGAGGAAAAGCTCTGATGGAAGGAAGAGAAGCTCGGATGGAAGCAGGAGGAGAAGCTCTGATGGAAGCAGGAGGAGAAGCTCTGATGGAAGCAGGAGGAGAAGCTCTGATGGAAGCAGGAGGAGAAGCTCTGATGGAAGCAGGAGGAGAAGCTCTGATGGAAGCAGGAGGAGAAGCTCTGATGGAAGCAGGAGGAGAAGCTCTGATGGAAGCAGGAGGAGAAGCTCTGATGGAAGCAGGAGGAGAAGCTCTGATGGAAGCAGGAGGAGAAGCTCTGATGGAAGCAGGAGGAGAAGCTCTGATGGAAGCAGGAGGAGAAGCTCTGATGGAAGCAGGAGGAGAAGCTCTGATGGAAGCAGGAGGAGAAGCCCTGATGGAAGCAGGAGGAGAAGCCCTGATGGAAGCAGGAGGAGAAGCTCTGATGGAAGCAGGAGGAGAAGCCCTGATGGAAGCAGGAGGAGAAGCCCTGATGGAAGCAGGAGGAGAAGCCCTGATGGAAGCAGGAGGAGAAGCCCTGATGGAAACAGGAGGAGAAGCGCTGATGGAAACAGGAGGAGAAGCGCTGATGGAAACAGGAGGAGAAGCCCTGATGAAGGCAGGAGGAGAAGCCCTGATGGAAGCAGGAGGAGAAGCCCTGATGGAAGCAGGAGGAGAAGCCCTGATGGAAGCAGGAGGAGAAGCCCTGATGGAAGCAGGAAGAGAAGCCCTGATGGAAGCAGGAGGAGAAGCCCTGATGGAAGCAGGAAGAGAAGCCCTGATGGAAGCAGGAGGAGAAGCCCTGATGGAAGCAGGAGGAGAAGCCCTGATGGAAGCAGGAGGAGAAGCGCCGATGGAAGCAGGAGGAGAAGCTTCGATGGAGAGAAGAGAAGCTCAGAGGGAAAGAAGAGAAGATTTGACAGAAGGAGGAAAAGCTCTGATGGAAGGAAGAGAAGCTCTGAGCAGTATGGAAGCTTCAGAGACAAGATGAGGACTTGTCATGCCTGTCATCCACTGGAGAACATACTCCACTGATGTGTCTGGTAAGATGTAATAATGTGTAGCTGATTATGTAACTCGCTATCCTGATGCTTAGTGATGTCAGCTGTAACCTTCATGCTTTGTATACAGATCTAACAGTTATTCACCGCCAGGCATGATTATCACTTAGGATGTCTCGCAGCAGAACCACTCGCTGAGGTCCCTTCGAACCGCCACCAAATGAAACTGGAAGCAACACAAATTATATATCACAACCGTGGGACCAAGATGGTGTCATGGCATATAAAGGGTTAAGCTTCAGAATGCAATAAGTGTTTGTTTCTTACCTTGTATTGGACTATTGACCCTTAAATAGAAGGCTAAAACCTATGCTTTGTAGTGTCGGGAACTAGGATTTTAAGATAAGAAGTCAACAGACAAATTAAATAAGGCTGAGCTATGTTAACAGAGAAGACACACAACTATAGCAAAACTATTGTCTAATGCAGCGGCAATATCCTGACTTAGGTAATTCTATGTCCGAGATGGGCTTTAAGAGCTTTGAGACTATTTGGTAGATGTCAATAAGTCTTGTGATCAATAAGTATTTTCACCTTTGTAACAGTAAGCTACGTAACACTAATCTTTGTATCAGGCAACATTTGGATACGCACTCTTCTTTCTGTATAAGAGTTGGCAATGTTCTCAATAAAGTAGAATTCATTGATTCTCATGGAGAAGTGTCTGGACTAGAGACGAGCGAGCATTGCCTTTAGCGAGTATCTCCCCCGCTCGAGATGAAACGTTCGGGTGCCGGTGCGGGGGAGCAGTGAGCAGCGGCTGTCAGCAGGAGGGAACAGGGGGGTGGGGGGGGGAGGGAGAGATCTCCCCTCCACTCTCCCCCGCAGCTCCCTGCCCGCCGCCGGCACCCGAACATTTCATCTGGAGCGGGCAGGTACTCGCTAAAGGGAATGCTGGCTCCAGTAGTGGCCCTTAGTGAGTATGCTCGCTCCAGTAGTGGCCCTTAGTGAGCATGCTCCCTCCAGTAGTGGCCCTTACTGAGTATGCTCGCTCCAGTAGTGGCCCTTAGTGAGTATGATCCCTCCAGTAGTGGCCCTTAGTGAGTATGATCCCTCCAGTAGTGGCCCTTACTGAGTATGCTCCCTCCAGTAGTGGCCCTTAGTGAGCATGCTCGCTCCAGTAGTGGCCCTTAGTGAGTACGCTCGCTCATCTCTAGTGCGGACATAACATGGAGGGATTTCCTGCTATTGATACATAACTGCTCACCACGGGCTTCCATATCTACCAATTTGGCACGTGGCAACGAGGCCATCAGATCGGTACCGGTGTGGTCCGATAACAATGGCGCTCAGCAAATCCCTGCAGACGCACCGATAACCGGACGGGTTCCCCTTTTACCTCACACTACTCCAAAAATAGTCAGAAGAGGGTCCGAGGGGAGCCGGGGGAGGCGCGGCGGTCCGAGGGGAGCCGGGGGGGAGGCGCGGCGGTCCGAGGGGGAGGCGCGGCGGTCCGAGGGGAGCTGGGGGGAGGCGCGGCGGTCCGAGGGGAGCCGGGGGGGAGGCGCGGCGGTCCGAGGGGAGCCGGGGGGGAGGCGCGGCGGTCCGAGGGGAGCCGGGGGGGAGGCGCGGCGGTCCGAGGGGAGCCGGGGGGGAGGCGCGGCGGTCCGAGGGGAGCCGGGGGTGAGGCGCGGCGGTCCGAGGGGAGCCGGGGGGGAGGCGCCGCGGTCAGAGGGGAGCCGGGGGGGGAGGCGCGGCGATCCGAGGGGAGCCGGGGGGGAGGCGCGGCGGTCCGAGGGGGAGGCGCGGCGGTCCGAGGGGAGCCGGGGGGGGAGGCGCGGCGGTCCGAGGGGAGCCGGGGGGGAGGCGCGGCGGTCCGAGGGGAGCCGGGGGGGAGGCGCCGCGGTCAGAGGGGAGCCGGGGGAGGCGCGGCGGTCCGAGGGGAGCCGGGGGGGAGGCGCGGCGGTCCGAGGGGGAGGCGCGGCGGTCCGAGGGGAGCTGGGGGGAGGCGCGGCGGTCCGAGGGGAGCCGGGGGGGAGGCGCGGCGGTCCGAGGGGAGCCGGGGGGGAGGCGCGGCGGTCCGAGGGGAGCCGGGGGGGAGGCGCGGCGGTCCGAGGGGAGCCGGGGGGGAGGCGCGGCGGTCCGAGGGGAGCCGGGGGTGAGGCGCGGCGGTCCGAGGGGAGCCGGGGGGGAGGCGCCGCGGTCAGAGGGGAGCCGGGGGAGGCGCGGCGATCCGAGGGGAGCCGGGGGGGAGGCGCGGCGGTCCGAGGGGGAGGCGCGGCGGTCCGAGGGGAGCCGGGGGGGGAGGCGCGGCGGTCCGAGGGGAGCCGGGGGGGAGGCGCGGCGGTCCGAGGGGAGCCGGGGGGAGGCGCGGCGGCCCGAGGGGAGCCGGGGGGGAGGCGCGGCGGTCCGAGGGGAGCCGGGGGGGAGGCGCGGCGGTCCGAGGGGGAGGCGCGGCGGTCCGAGGGGAGCCGGGGGGGAGGCGCGGCGGTCCGAGGGGAGCCGGGGGGGAGGCGCGGCGGTCCGAGGGGAGCCGGGGGGGAGGCGCGGCGGTCCGAGGGGAGCCGGGGGGGAGGCGCGGCGGTCCGAGGGGAGCCGGGGGGGAGGCGCGGCGGTCCGAGGGGAGCCGGGGGAGGCGCGGCGATCCGAGGGGAGCCGGGGGGGAGGCGCGGCGGTCCGAGGGGAGCCGGGGGGGAGGCGCGGCGGTCCGAGGGGAGCCGGGGGGAGGCGCGGCGGCCCGAGCGGAGCCGGGGGAGGCGCGGCGGTCAGAGGGGAGCCGGGGGAGGCGCGGCGATCCGAGGGGAGCCGGGGGAGGCGCGGCGATCCGAGGGGAGCCGGGGGGGAGGCGCGGCGGTCCGAGGGGAGCCGGGGGGGAGGCGCGGCGGTCCGAGGGGAGCCGGGGGGAGGCGCGGCGGCCCGAGCGGAGCCGGGGGAGGCGCGGCGGTCAGAGGGGAGCCGGGGGAGGCGCGGCGATCCGAGGGGAGCCGGGGGAGGCGCGGCGATCCGAGGGGAGCCGGGGGAGGCGCGGCGATCCGAGGGGAGCCGGGGGAGGCGCGGCGATCCGAGGGGAGCCGGGGGAGGCGCGGCGATCCGAGGGGAGCCGGGGGAGGCGCTGCGGTGCGACAAGATCAAGGGAAGACACCGCAGTGTGACGGGCAGCATGACGCACTGTTACGCTCTGACAGCCATCCTCAGGTGTGCGCAGCAGAGGCTGCAGCCCTCACACCTCTACCCTCAGGGTCACTGATCCCCGGCCTCCCTGTAACCTCCTTATCCATACACAGGTAGAGAACTACAACTCCCAGCATATACAAATAAAGATTATTATTATATTATTATTATTATTCCCTCAGCAGTGATTACATGAGAATTACCTCAGAACAGGCCATTATTACAGCTCAGCCACGCCCATTATCACGTGTTTGTGATGTCATCAAAGGTCCTTAAAGACCACTAATACTGCTACTCAGTCCTAAGCCCCGCCCCCTGGTCACATGACAAACCATCTTCACAGGTCCTTCATCCCCTGCAGTGTATACAGAGCAGAGCCTGGTGTGCTGTTCTCTCTGTTATCAGCCGGTATTAGAGAATATATATATATATATACAACAGTACGGTAAGCTAACATTGGGGGTTGCGCTCTCTGTTATCAGCCAATATCACAGGATATATATATATATATATATATACGCAGCAGTACAGTAAGCTGAAATGGGGGTTGCACTCTCTGTTATCAGCCGGTATCAGAGGATATATATATAGCAGTACAGTAAGCTGAAATGGGGGTTGCGCTCTCTGTTATCAGCCAGTATCAGAGGATCTATATATACAGCAGTACAGTAAGCTGACATCTGGGTTGCGCTCTCTGTTATCAGCCGGTATCAGGATATATATACACAGCAGTACGGTAAGCTGACATGGGGGTTGCGCTCTCTGTTATCAGCCGGTATCAGAGGATATATATACACAGCAGTACAGGGGTTGCGCTCTCTGTTATCAGCCAGTATCAGAGGATATATATACAGCAGTACAGGGGTTGCGCTCTCTGTTATCAGCCGGTATCAGAGGATATATATACACAGCAGTACAGGGGTTGCGCTCTCTGTTATCAGCCGGTATCAGAGGATATATATATACAGCAGTACAGGGGTTGGGCTCTCTGTTATCAGCCGGTACCCTGTGACCTCTCTCTCCTCAGGCCCCGATGGACGGCACGGAGATGAGCAGAAGGATATTAGACGTCACCTGGGAGATCATCTACCTGCTGACCGGAGAGGTGAACTTCCCTCCATTCCTCCCATCTGTCTTGTATTTGTGCCATCCCTGAGCGTCTCCCTCCATCCACAGGAGTACACAGCAGTGAAGAAGACAGCGACTCCCATCATCCATCCTCACTCCCTGATCCAGAAGCTTCTAGAACTCACCAACAAGATGACGGAGCTGCTGACAGGAGAGGTGACTGCGGGGAATGTGGGGGGACATTCTAGCGGGGGGCTCTGGCTGATGACTGGATATTGTGTTGTCAGGTTCCTATAAGGTGTCAGGATGTGGCCGTCTATTTCTCCATGGAGGAGTGGGAGTATGTAGAGGGCCGGCGGGATGTGTACGCGGCCGCCATGCTGGAGGCGGGGCCACCAGGTAAGGAGTGGGAGTATGTAGAGGGCCGGCGGGATGTGTACGGGGCCGCCATGCTGGAGGCGGGGTCACCAGGTAAGAGGAGTGGGAGTATGTAGAGGGCCGGCGGGATGTGTACGGGGCCGCCATGCTGGAGGCGGGGTCACCAGGTAAGAGGAGTGGGAGGATGTAGAGGGATGTGTACGGGGCCGCCATGCTGGAGGCGGGGTCACCAGGTAAGAGGAGTGGGAGTATGTAGAGGGCCGGCGGGATGTGTACGGGGCCGCCATGCTGGAGGCGGGGTCACCAGGTAAGAGGAGTGGGGGGATGTAGAGGGATGTGTACGGGGCCGCCATGCTGGAGGCGGGGTCACCAGGTAAGGGGAGTGGGAGGATGTAGAGGGATGTGTACGCGGCCGACATGCTGGAGGCGGGGTCACCAGGTAAGAGGAGTGGGAGTATGTAGAGGGCCGGCGGGATGTGTACGGGGCTGCCATGCTGGAGGCGGGGTCACCAGGTAAGAGGAGTGGGAGTATGTAGAGGGATGTGTACGCGGCCGCCATGCTGGAGGCGGGGTCACCAGGTAAGAGGGGTGGGAGGATGTAGAGGGCCGGCGGGATGTGTACGGGGCCGCCATGATGGAGGCGGGGTCACCAGGTAAGAGGAGTGGGAGGATGTAGAGGGATGTGTACGCGGCCGCCATGCTGGAGGCGGGGTCACCAGGTAAGAGGAGTGGGAGTATGTAGAGGGCCGGCGGGATGTGTACGCGGCCGCCATGCTGGAGGCGGGGTCACCAGGTAAGAGGAGTGGGAGTATGTAGAGGGATGTGTACGGGGCCGCCATGCTGGAGGCGGGGTCACCAGGTAAGAGGAGTGGGAGTATGTAGAGGGATGTGTACGGGGCCGCCATGCTGGAGGCGGGGTCACCAGGTAAGAGGAGTGGGAGTATGTAGAGGGCCGGCGGGATGTGTACGGGGCCGCCATGCTGGAGGCGGGGCCACCAGGTAAGGAGTGGGAGGATGTAGAGGGATGTGTACGGGGCCGCCATGCTGGAGGCGGGGTCACCAGGTAAGAGGAGTGGGAGGATGTAGAGGGATGTGTACGGGGCCGCCATGCTGGAGGCGGGGTCACCAGGTAAGAGGAGTGGGAGGATGTAGAGGGATGTGTACGGGGCCGCCATGCTGGAGGCGGGGTCACCAGGTAAGAGGAGTGGGAGTATGTAGGGGGATGTGTACGGGGCCGCCATGCTGGAGGCGGGGTCACCAGGTAAGAGGAGTGGGAGTATGTAGAGGGATGTGTACGCGGCCGCCATGCTGGAGGTGGGGTCACCAGGTAAGAGGAGTGGGAGTATGTAGAGGGCTGGCGGGATGTGTACGCGGCCGCCATGCTGGAGGCGGGGTCACCAGGTAAGAGGAGTGGGGGGATGTAGAGGGATGTGTATGCGGCCGCCATGCTGGAGGCGGGGTCACCAGGTAAGGGGAGTGGGAGGATGTAGAGGGATGTGTACGCGGCCGCCATGCTGGAGGCGGGGTCACCAGGTAAGAGGAGTGGGAGTATGTAGAGGGGTGTGTACGCGGCCGCCATGCTGGAGGTGGGGTCACCAGGTAAGAGGAGTGGGAGTATGTAGAGGGATGGTGTACGCGGCCGCCATGCTGGAGGCGGGGTCACCAGGTAAGAGGAGTGGGAGTATGTAGAGGGCCGGCGGGATGTGTACGCGGCCACCATGCTGGAGGCGGGGTCACCAGGTAAGAGGAGTGGGAGTATGTAGAGGGCCGCGGGATGTGTACGCGGCCGCCATGCTGGAGGCGGGGGTCCAGGTAAGAGGAGTGGGAGTATGTAGAGGGATGTGTACGCGGCCGCCATGCTGGAGGCGGGGTCACCAGGTAAGAGGGAGTGGGAGGATGTAGAGGGATGTGTACGGGGCGCCATGCTGGAGGCGGAGTCACCAGGTAAGAGGAGTGGGAGTATGTAGAGGGATGTGTACGGGGCCGTCGCATGCTGGAGGGCGGGTCACCAGGTAAGAGGAGTGGGAGGATGTAGAGGGCCGGCGGGATGTGTACGGGGCCGCCATGCTGGAGGCGGGGTCACCAGGTAAGAGGAGTGGGAGGATGTAGAGGGCCGGCGGGGATGTGTACTCGGCCGCCATGCTGGAGGCGGGGTCACAGGTAAGAGGAGTGGGAGTATGTAGAGGGATGTGTACGGGGCCGCCATGCTGGAGGCGGGGTCACCAGGTAAGAGGAGTGGGGGGATGTAGAGGGTCTGAGGGATGTGTATGGGCCGCCATGCTGGAGCGGGGGTCACCAGGTGAGAGGAGTGGGAGGATGTAGAGGGATGTGTACGCGGCCGCCATGCTGGAGGTGGGGGTCACCAGGTAAAAGGAGTGGGAGTATGTAGAGGGCCGGCGGGATGTGTACGCGACCGCCATGCTGGTGGCGGGGTCACCAGGTAAGAGGAGTGGGAGTATGTAGAGGGATGTGTACGCGGCCGCCATGCTGGAGGCGGGGTCACCAGGTAAGAGGAGTGGGAGTATGTAGAGGGATGTGTACGCGGCCGCCATGCTGGAGGCGGGGTCACCAGGTAAGAGGAGTGGGAGTATGTAGAGGGATGTGTACGCGGCCGCCATGCTGGAGGCGGGGTCACCAGGTAAGAGGAGTGGGAGTATGTAGAGGGATGTGTACGGGGGCCGCCATGCTGGAGGCGGGGTCACCAGGTAAGAGGAGTGGGAGGATGTAGAGGGCCGGCGGGATGTGTACGGGGCCGCCATGCTGGAGGGCGGGGTCACCAGGTAAGAGGAGTGGGAGGATGTAGAGGGCCGGCGGGATGTGTACTCGGCCGCCATGCTGGAGGCGGGGTCACCAGGTAAGAGCAGTGGGAGTATGTAGAGGGATGTGTACGGGGCCGCCATGCTGGAGGCGGGGTCACCAGGTAAGAGGAGTGGGAGTATGTAGAGGGCCGCAATGCTGGAGGCAGGGTCACCAGGTAAGAGGAGTGGGAGGATGTAGAGGGATGTGTACGCGGCCGCCATGCTGGAGGCGGGGTCACCAGGTAAGAGGAGTGGGAGGATGTAGAGGGATGTGTACGGGACCGCCATGCTGGAGGCGGGGTCACCAGGTAAGAGGAGTGGGAGGATGTAGAGGGATGTGTACGCGGCCGCCATGCTGGAGGCGGGGTCACCAGGTGAGAGGAGTGGGAGGATGTAGAGGGATGTGTACGCGGCCGCCATGCTGGAGGCGGGGTCACCAGGTAAGAGGAGTGGGAGGATGTAGAGGGCCAGCGGGGATGTGTACGCGGCCGCCATGCTGGAGGCGGGGTCACCAGGTAAGAGGAGTGTGAGGATCTAGAGGGATGTGTACGCGGCCGCCATGCTGGAGGCGGGGTCACCAGGTAAGAGGAGTGGGAGGATGTAGAGGGATGTGTACGCGGCCGCCATGCTGGAGGCGGGGTCACCAGGTAAGAGGAGTGGGAGTATGTAGAGGGATGTGTACGGGGCCGCCATGCTGGAGGCGGGGTCACCAGGTAAGAGGAGTGGGAGGATGTAGAGGGATGTGTACGTGGCCGCCATGCTGGAGGCGGGGCCACCAGGTAAGAGGAGTGGGAGGATGTAGAGGGATGTGTACGCGGCCGCCATGCTGGAGGTGGGGTCACCAGGTAAGAGGAGTGGGAGTATGTAGAGGGATGTGTACGCGGCCGCCATGCTGGAGGCGGGGTCACCAGGTAAGAGGAGTGGGAGGATGTAGAGGGATGTGTACGCGGCCGCCATGCTGGAGGCGGGGTCACCAGGTAAGAGGAGTGGGAGGATGTAGAGGGATGTGTACGCGGGCCGCCATGCTGGAGGCGGGGTCACCAGGTAAGAGGAGTGGGAGGATGTAGAGGGATGTGTACGCGGCCGCCATGCTGGAGGCGGGGTCACCAGGTAAGAGGAGTGGGAGTATGTAGAGGGATGTGTACGCGGCCGCCATGCTGGAGGCGGGGTCACCAGGTAAGAGGAGTGGAAGGATGTAGAGGGATGTGTACGCGGCCGCCATGCTGGAGGCGGGGTCACCAGGTAAGAGGATTGGGAGGATGTAGAGGGATGTGTACGCAGCCGCCGTGCTGGAGGCGGGGTCACCAGGTAAGAGGAGTGGGAGGATATAGAGGGATGTGTACGCGGCAGCCATTCTGGAGGCGGGGTCACCAGGTAAGAGAAGTGGGGGGATGTAGTGGGATGTGTACGCGGCCGCCATGCTGGAGGCGGGGTCACCAGATAAGAGGAGTGGGAGTATGTAGAGGGATGTGTACGCGGCCGCCATGCTGGAGGCGGGGTCACCAGGTAAGAGGAGTGGGAGGATGTAGAGGGATATATACGCGGCCGCCATGCTGGAGGCGGGGTCACCAGGTAAGAGGAGTGGGAGTATGTAGAGGGCCGGCGGGATGTGTAAGCGGCAGCCATGCTGGATTCGGGGTCACCAGGTAAGAGGAGTGGGAGTATGTAGAGGGACGGCGGGATGTGTACGCGGCCGCCATGCTGGAGGCGGGGTCACCAGGTAAGAGGAGTGGGAGGATATAGGGATGTGTACGCGGCCGCCATGCTGGAGGCGGGGTCACCAGGTAAGAGGAGTGGGAGTATGTAGAGGGATGTGTATGCGGCTGCCATGCTGGAGACGCGATCACCAGGTAAGAGGAGTGGGAGTATGTAGAGGGATGTGTACGGGGCCGCCCTGCTGGAGGCGGGGTCACCAGGTAAGAGGAGTGGGAGTATGTAGAGGGATGTGTACGCGGCCGCCATGCTGGAAGTGGGGTCACCAGGTAAGAGGCGGCAGGTATGAGGTCACCTACATTCTCCCATCACTGTGTGTCTCCATAGATGGAGTTGGCAACGGAAACCCCCTAGAGAGATGTCCCTGTCCTCCGTATTCCCAGGACTGTGCAGAGGAAGATGTCCCAGAGAACCGTCAGGTAGATGCCACTGAGCCCTAGAGTACATGTATAGAGGGGGTGGAGTTATTTCCTCCTGCTTTATATTGGGGTGCTCTATAAAGGGGGTGGAGTTTCTGGTCCTGTTTTATGGAGGGGGTGGAGCTCTTTTCCCCTTCTTTATATAGGGGCGGAACTTTCTGGCCCTGCCTTTTAGAAGGAGTTGAGTTTTTTCTCCTATTTTACATAGGGGAGGGGTGAAGCTCTCTTCTTGCTCCTTAGAGAGGTGGAGTTATTAGTTTCTGCTATATATAATTCTATGGGTCCGCTCTTTATAATGGTGGACCTCTTTGGGCCTTTTCTACATAAGGAGGGAACTCTCCTCTCCTGACCTATATAGGGGCTGGAGCTCTCTGGTCCTGCCCTACATAGGGAGTGGAGCTATGGTCCTGCTCTAAATAGGGGGGGAGCTCTGTGACCCTACCCTATGTAGGGGATGGAGCTATGGTGCTGCTCTATATAGGGAGTGGAGTTCTGGTCCTGCTCTATATAGTGGGGTTGAGCTCCGTGGTCCTGCTCTATATAGGGAGCGGTGATTTCTGGTCCTGCTCTATATAGGGGGTGGAGCTCTCTGGTCCTGCTCTATATAGGGGATGGATCTCTCTGGTCCTGCCCTATATAGGGGGTGGAGCTCTCTGGTCCTGCCATATATAGGGGGTGGAGTTATGTTCTGCTGCTCTATATAGTGGGTGGAGCTTTCTGGTTCGGCTCTATATAGAGGTGGAGCTATGTTCTGCTGCCCTATATAGGTGGTGGAGCTTTGGTCCTGCTCTATATAGGGGGCGGTGCTCTCTGGTCCTGCTCTATATAGGGGGTGGAGCTCTCTGGTCCTGCTCCATATAGGGGGCGGAGCTCCCTGGTCCTGTTCCATATAGGGGGTGGAGCTCCCTGGTCCTGCTCTATATAGGGGGGTGGAGCTCTCTGGTCCTGCCCTATATAGGGGTGGAGCTATGTTCTTCTGCCCTACATAGGAGGTGAAGCTCTCTGGTCCTGCTCTATATAGGGGGTGAAGCTCTCTGGTCCTGCTCTATATAGTGGGTGGAGCTCTCCGGTCCTGCTCTATATAGGGGGTGGTGCTCTGTGGTCCTGCTCTATATAGGGGGTGGTGCTCTGTGGTCCTGCTCCATATAGGGGGCGGAGCTCCCTGGTCCTGTTCCATATAGGGGGTGGAGCTCCCTGGTCCTGCTCTATATAGGGGGGTGGAGCTCTCTGGTCCTGCCCTATATAGGGGTGGAGCTATGTTCTTCTGCCCTACATAGGAGGTGAAGCTCTCTGGTCCTGCTCTATATAGGGGGTGAAGCTCTCTGGTCCTGCTCTATATAGTGGGTGGAGCTCTCCGGTCCTGCTCTATATAGGGGGTGGTGCTCTGTGGTCCTGCTCTATATAGGGGGTGGTGCTCTGTGGTCCTGCTCTATATAGGGGGTGGAGCTCTCTGGTCCTGTTCTATATAGTGGGTGGAGCTCTCCGGTCCTGCTCTATATAGGGGGTGGAGCTCTCTCTATAAGCTCTCCGGTCCTGCTCTATATAGGGGGTGGAGCTCTCTCTATATAGGTGGTGTAGGTCTTTCCTCCTGCAGTCATACATTTCGGTGACCGGTTAGATTTCCCGCCTCTCCCCCATATTGTACTGAATTATTCCATATGACACATCAGGGTGAAGATGATATTAAAGTGGAGGTAGAAGAAGAGAGGATGAGGGGCGATCACCCGTGGAAGAGTGAGGTGGAGGAGGACATTCCTGCAGGTAGGTGATGATGAGCTGGGGGTTTCTTAAAGGGGTTCTGACATCAACAAAAAAAAATTGTACTCACCTTGCCTGGCCCGATCGCCAGGCATGTCCCCTCCAGCCGGCATCTTCTTCTGTGCCTTTAAAGCAGAGCAGGAGCGGTCAAAAAGACCGCTTCCTGCTCTGGTCCGTCCGTCAGGCACTTCCGAGGTGAACGGACGGACCGCCACAGCAAGCACGTCACAAGCAGTGCTTGCTGTGGGCGGCCCGTCCGTCTGGCTGAACTCTGGAGTGCTGTGCATGCGCAGTGGAGACGCAGCCCGTCCTGACTCCTGTCAGAGGGCACCTCTCCACTGCGCATGCGCGCGATCCCGGAGCGGCGCGGCTCGTGCAGACAGAAGAGGAGGAGCAGCGCCTGCCGGGAGATGACCCCCCCCGATGTCAACAACAACAGAAGAACAGGTAAGTATTATCTTTTTATGCTTTAGCAGCCATTAAACCATGGGTTCCCTGGGTACATTAGGCAGACCAGGGAACAATGGCTGCTAAAGCATAAAAACATTATTCAGGTCAGAACCCCTTTAAGGTTCGGTTGCTCCTTAGCGCTCTAGTAGCCCTTCAGGTGGTGATACATGGTGTTGGGTGCAGGAGGGGCCGGGAATGTATAGAAATCCTCCCCGGCTCTTCTATTGGTCCGGTCATGTATTGGGCTTAGTCTCGGTACTTGGGGCTGAGCAGCGGTGATGATCAGCGGCACTAATGTCCAGGATGTGAGTATCTGCAGATCCATCACTTAGTGTTTCTTGACATATTATAACATTAGTGGCAGTGGGGGGCCGAGGTGTGTATAATATAACAGCACACACACTTACCTCCCGCTGCTCCTCCGCCGTCGCTCTGGTCCTCGGCTTACATCCGCAGCAGCGGTCATGTAGGTTGATGAGCCAGGTGACCGCTGCAGCCAGTAGAGGCCGGGCAGGGATGTCATCAGTGAGTTCTACATTAGAAGCCCACGTGGCCGGTATACGAGACGTCACCAGTCAGATTCTGCAGTACCGGACCACCAGAATGGCGCGGTGAGTATATTTTGGATACGGGGAGTAACAGCCGAGTCTGTATGGAGCGGCAGCTCGGAGCCGCGGCCGAATCTGTAGGGAGTGACAGCTCGGAGCCGTGGACGGGCCTGTAGGGAGCGGCGGCTCGGAGCCGCGGCCTAGTCTGTAGGGAGCGGCGGCTCGGAGCCGTGGACGGGCCTGTAGGGAGCGGCGGCTCGGAGCCGTGGACGGGCCTGTAGGGAGCGGCAGCTCGGAGCCGCGGCCGAGTCTGTAGGGAGCGGCGGCTCGGAGCCGTGGCCGGGTCTGTAGGGAGCGGCAGCTTGGAGCCGCGGCCGGGTCTGTAGGGAGCGGCAGCTTGGAGCCGCGGCCGGGTCTGTAGGGAGCGGCAGCTCGGAGCTGCGGCCGAGTCTGTAGGGAGCGGTAGCTCGGAGCCAAGGTCGATTCTGTAGGGAGCGGCAGCTCGGAGCCGTGGCCGAGTCTGTAGGGAGCGGCAGCTCGGAGCCGCGGCCGAGTCTGTAGGGAGCGGCGGCTCGGAGCCGCGGCCGGGTCTGTAGGGAGCGGCAGCTTGGAGCCGCGGCCGGGTCTGTAGGGAGCGGCAGCTCGGAGCTGCGGCCGAGTCTGTAGGGAGCGGTAGCTCGGAGCCAAGGTCGATTCTGTAGGGAGCGGCAGCTTGGAGCCGTGGCCGAGTCTGTAGGGAGCGGCAGCTCGGAGCCGCAGATGTCATACAATAGAGATAACCCAGATACCCGTAGAAGCTCCGCAGTCAGTGCTGACATGCCGCTGCCGCTGCCTCTTGTGGCTCCGACACCCTAAATGCCAGCATCTAAACAATAATGTCCTTCTATCGCGCGATAACAAATATCTGCCATTTATCTTTGTTTACATTTTCTATGAGAAAGAGAAGAAAAGGATTTTTTTTACTTTAAAGGTTTTCTTTCCCCTTTTCTCCCCATTGTTTTACGTCTCCGCGGGGCGCCTGAGCTAATACTATACACGGTATAGTACCCCTTATATAGTGACTGAGTGTTACCTATTGGAGCGGCCCCCCAGGCCCGGAGAGAGAACAGGTTAGCCCCCCAGCTTCCCTGACTGCCTGATGCGCCGTCCATTAGTATACACATTAGTCTAGGACCCCACACCTGCTTGGAATGACCAGTGCTGCCCCGTCAGATCCGCATGGGGTGTCCTGGACTGCTGATACATACTATGATACATACTGTGCACATCAGATAGTCACTAAAGCCGTTCAGCCATGTTTGTTTCTTCAGGCCCGGAGGGTGACTTTAAGCCCTACTGCAGGCAGGGTTCAATAGGCATCCGTGAATGACAGCTCTGGAAGTCTTCATCAGGCTCTGGGCTGCCATACTAACCCATCAACACCCAACAACTGCATGCTGGGGAAGGCGATGGGGGGCTGCAGGGGGTTCCCCTACTCACTGGATGTTTAGATGAGTGCACAGTTTTGACCATGGCACCTAAATAGTTAATTGCCATGATCAGAGTTGGTTACAATCACTAAAACAACCATATACTTACTGATACAGGGGGGCAGAAATGTTACTGATACAGGAGGGCAGATATGTTACTGATACAGGGGGGCAGATATGGGCACCACCTCAGCATGCAGGCAGCCATACTGCCAAATGAGGGAGCCAATTACACCTGCGGAGGACACCGATGAGACCGCCACTCACACAACCTCCTATATAGAGGGGGCGGCTGCTTAGTGTATACTCCTACACAGAGTAGTAGACACAGGGTGTCAGACCGCCTGGTACATGTAGTGCACTATGCAGCAACCCCCTCTATATAGGAGGCTGTGTGGGTGGGGGTCTCATCGGGGTCCTCCACAGGTGTAACAGTCGGCCTCATTTGGCAGTATGGCCGCCGGCATGCTGAGGGGGTACACATATCTGCCCTCCTGTATCAGACAGTATATGGCCGTTTTCAGCGCCTGATCACAGTAGTTACCAGGAGATGTAAGTTATCAGAAATGCCTGATAACCACTGCATATGGTGAGGACTCGGCTGCCAAGCTCTCCGTACACTTTTCACGGTCGTCTGATATATTTTTACATGATGAGAACATCAAAACCTACATGTGTTTCCCATGTAATAGCAATGTGAAAAATTGTAATTTGGATGAAAAGAATAATTGAATCCATTTTTAATCCTGACAGACAATCCCGGTGAGACCTCTGAGGGAAACTTCATGTTATCGGTACATTATAAGGTAGAAGATGAAGATATCGTGCAGCGCTCTTCAGGAGAAAACCTCATTACCATCAATGTACCTCCAGGACTTCACAGTACAAATCCATCATGTAATCCCCCTAATCATGAGGGACCTTCTGACCAATCACAGATGGTTACCACAAGTGACAGACAGAACGGGGAGAAAAGGTATCAATGTAGTAAGAATAGAAAACAGTCTACAAAAACTTCAGGTCTTCTGACGGACAAAATAATTCACACAGAAGAGAAACTGCATTCATGTCCAGAATGTGGAAGATGTTTTACTTCTAAATACAAGCTTGGAGATCATTTACGAATTCACACAGGAGAGAAGCCATTTTTATGTTCAGAATGTGGCAAAAGCTTTAGAAGAAAAGCAAGCCTTGTTATACATGAGAGAATTCACACAGGAGAGAAGCCTTTTTCTTGTTCAGAATGTGGGAAATGTTTTACAAATAAATCAGATCTTGTTAAACATCAAAGAAATCACATGGAGGAGAGACCATATAAATGTTCAGAATGTGGGAGAGGATTTATTACTAAAGGTAAACTTACAGATCATCAGAAAACTCACACAGGGAAGAGCTTGTATACATGTGAAGAATGTGGGAGAACCTTTATAAATAAATCTGGTCTTAATACACATCAGAGAAGTCACACAGGAGAGAATCCGTATTCATGTACAGAATGTGGAAAATGTTTTGCAAGTAAAGCACATCTTTCCGCACATGAGAGAATTCACACAGGAGAGAAACCATTTTCATGTTCAGAATGTGAGAGAAGCTTTAGAAGTAAAGCAAGGCTTGTTCTACATGAGAGAACTCACACAGGGGAGAAGCCGTTTTCTTGTTCAGAATGTGGGAAATATTTTACAAATAAACTAGATCTTGTTAAACTCAAAGATCATGAGAAAACTCACACAGGAGAGAGGTCGTATTCATGTGCAGAATGTGGGAGAACTTTTATCAACAAACCTGGTCTTAATACACATCAGAGAAGTCACACAGGAGAGAAGTGACTTTCATGTTCAGAATGTGGAAAATGCTTTTCAGGTAAATTTGATCTTTTTGTACATGAGAGAATTCACACAGGAGAGATGGCATGTACCTGTTCACAGTGTGGGAGATCTTTTTTAACTGTATTAGGCCTTGACATAAATCAGAGAAGTCACATACGAGATAAGCGATTTTCATCTTCTATATGTGAACAATGTTTAACAAAATTAAATTTTGAAACTCATCAGAAATGAAACCAGATTGTGATTCCTAGAAAAAATGTAACTCATCAGTTATTCACAGACAATAAACATCCAGTAAAAGAGATTATATTTGGGTGGAATCAGCCCGGATCTGCCAAACACCCAAATTCTATGTACCTGAGGTGACCTGTGAGCGCGATCCATGGAGGAGAAGTATTGTGGATGGAAGGAGAGAAGATCCTGGCTTACTTCCAGAGCAGCGACCCTGAATTGTCCCCATGAACCTTCTTATTACTGTAATAATCACTGAATAAACCTACTTGTGAAATATATAACTCTTATCTCCCATTCCGTCCATTACAACACACATGGATGTTGCCCTCTTGACCTTGATGGGACAGGAAGAGGGGAGTTAAAAAGGCTACCCCCTATCACCATTCTCCAGTGTTCTTCCTGTCTCAAATGGATACAGAGGATAGTCCTCCATGGAGTGCTAGAGGAACGACGGAAAAAGATCACTTACCCAGCGGTGAAGAGCCTGGATCCTGTGTCCGCTCAGCGAACGGTGGTGGTCTCTGTATCTCCGGACCATCTTCATGCACTGCTGCATGCTGAAGTATGGGCCAGACATTTGGCCGCCGCAGGCACGGAATAATGACCTGGCGGTGTCAACCCCACCAAATTCAAAATAGGCATCGATTTGAAATGTCCTGGAGCTTACCCTGCGGTATTACAGCTGTAGTGCACCTCCTAACGCTATGGACAGCATGGAAGGTGACAGGGGAACCCCACAAATTGTGACTAGTACACTTGGACAAAAATGCTCAGTTACAGGCTGTGTTGTTTGGTAGAATAGCTTCTATTATCGCAGCCTTTCGTAAACAGGCGTACCAGCCGACTTACTGAATGGGGCTAACATAAAAATGGATGCTGAGACACAGCTAGGGCCTGGTGCACACAAAATATCTGACAGCCTAAAGTCTCTACGTCACGCCTCTCCTTTTCAGATGGACAACGGTGGTTGATCTCTACAGACTAGAGCCCATCCCTGCCGCCTGGTAAGGGGGAATTCAAGAGGGGAGAGGATGTCAGCTCCACTTTCCTAGTGTCCTGGATGGCAGCTGATTGAATTATATTACACCTTGCTTTGCTGAGGACACGGCTTCTCAAAATCCTTCCTCAGACATAATGAAGCAAATTTGAATGGGGCATATATAAATACAAATGTACACACATGAAATCTGAGCCTCCGTCTGGAGAGCGAGGTCATTCTTGAAAGCAAATGAAAAAGCAATTAAAAACAGTAAAGGTGTACAGGAACTGATGGAAGCCCTCTTGCTGCTCAAGATAGTGGTCTGAAAGCACAACAAAAGGCTTCTCCAAGAACAGCACAACAGGTCACCGGAAAATCACCCAGCTTAGCAGGCTGTGAAGACAACCGCACAGAAGCCCATACTGGATCCTTCAGGGGTTGGTGCGGTACAGGTATCCCCTCAGACGTCATCCCCTGAGTCTAATTGGTTGACTCAGTTCATGTGTGATAGACATGATGATTGGTTGGTGTAAAATGTCTATCGATTTGCACTAGACGTATTATGTGTGTTTTGTGACTTCAGCCTAATGTGGAACTCTGCTGCATAAGGAAAGAGTTAAATCACAGTGTTATGTTATTGCTTGAGTGTTTTCCCAGTCCTCCCCATCCCCCACACATAGAATCTTCTTGAACAAAGAGATATGTACTTCCAGTTTCAGTTTTGAGCACGTTTGTGAGACAAAGACTTGCTTATACATTGGACTTGAGAGAAGGTGGGCAGGAAGGAGGGGGGATTCTATGTGATCCGACAAATGAGAATCCTATATGTTACTGATGTAACCTGTTGCACGCCCATTGTGTGTCTGTACAATAAAAGGCCCTGTCTGGCTGTTTCTGGGCAGAGAGCCATTTTGGATATGAGGCTGATAGCTTGTGTCTAATTTGCTCCACGAAGTGTGCACACGATATAATTCGGAAGCGGCAAAATACCCCAAAGCCTGCTGGAGAAATCATAATCCAGATCAGTGGCGTCCCTGGGTGGGCGAGTGGATCTGTGAGGTCACAGCCTGGAACGTACAGAGATCGGCAGATGGCACGCAGAACTCAGGGGCCCGAAAATCTACAGAACACGGTAAGATTGCTTTATGTAAATCTACCGATGTGAGCTGGGTTCTGACTGCTTTTCTGCCTGTTCCTGATCCAGACTGGACCTTCACTGAAAGACAGGTAATAACTCTAGTTCTGTCCACTCGGAAAATCACCATGTTACCTGTCTAGGGGTATTTTGTATGCTGTTGTGTCTGAGACGGTTAAAAATTGTTTATGCAAGACCAAGAGATAAATTCTGTGAGGGTTAATGTGTCGGGAGGGCGGACTCGGCTGTTTACGTCTGAGGGAACACGCCAGTGACACTCTCTCCTAGGTAAAACTAGTGTGAGGTTAGGAAGATTTATGATACGTATATTTACATTTTATGATTGAGCGTGTTATGTTCTCATATGTGAAAAGGTATTTACGGGTGAATATAGCCGTGGTGTGACGGCTGGCTCCAGAAACTCTTGGTCATTGAAAATAATCGTCAGTCTCTGTGTATAGCTAAATGTCCTGTCTAGATCATGTACAAGGAGTGCTCTTGGGGATTACTAGTATACGGTGGGCTGTTATAAAGGTAGATGAGATATATACCTTGAGCCGTTGTGGGTATTCTCCAGTAATCCCGTCTGTTTGGTACTATAGAAAGAATGTGCAGTGTTTATTATCAGGGGGGAGGGCTGCTGATAAGAGAGTGAACTGAAAGCTTTTTCCAATTAACCCTTTCTGTTTACTTTGTCTTTCCCTGTGTTTTGTAGAATTAATGTGCATTGTAATCTGAGTGGGAAAGAGGTTATATTGGAAGGATTTGAAGAAAGCAGATTTTACAAGAGAAACACTACTGTGTCTTCGAATAGAATGAATAGAAAACTTCGAATAGAATAGAGTTGAGCAAAGTGAGCAAGGACAAAGGTCATAGAGCTTGTGATTTGGTTGCTGATGGGAAAGGATCAGGAAAAGTTGCAGAAAGAAATGTTAGGTCATGGACAGGTAAGATAAGTTGTAGAAAGTTTTCAGAAGATGAGCAGGAAGCCTAGCAGAAAGAAAGGTGTTTTTAGATTGCTAGGAGGAGGTATAACGTAGTTAAGAGATTGAAGAGGGGAAAGCATGTAGGGGGGGGGTATGTGTATTGCCAATGAACAATGTAATGCCTTTGTGTTGACTACAGCCCCTCCCTGTAATGGCGGCCGCGCTTGCAATGTTTACAGCTCCACATAGTGTGACTCTGCAGCACTTCCCCCCATGTGCTCACTTTCAGGGTATGTGATGTTACTTCCGGTCCCTCCCCATCCGGGACAGGACCTGGCCCCGCCCCTTCCTCCTCCAGCGGCCATATTGCCTCACCTGGAAGTGCCGCTACTCCTGGGTCCGCCCATTCCTCCAGCGGCCATTTTGCCTCACCTGGAAGTGCTGCTGCCCCTGGCCCCGCCCCTTCTTCCGGCAGCCATTTTGCCTCACCTGGGAGATCTGTAGCCCCGCCCCTTTCTGCCTCTGGCGGCCATTTTGCTGCATTTGGGAGGCCTATATTCCCCAATGCCACTGTATCCAGTGCTAACATCATGATTGTCTGAAGTAAGGTTTTGTTTGACCGGACTTTGTTACGCTCCAAGATGTGGCCACTTTGGATGTGTGATAAGTTCAGGGAAACAAACCTTTGTGAAGATGCAGCTTGGGACATAGTAGATGACTAAGCTGGTTTATAGTGCATGGAAGATTGGAGTTGATGCATGGGGGGCAGAGACCAGGAATACATGACAGGGGACGCTCTCTCATGTTCCCAGGGGCTCTGTTTTCCACTGCCCGCTTCTCCAATGGATACTCAGACATGATGTTATGGAAGGCTCCTACAGATGGAATAATTTCCCTATAGTCACCCAGCAAACTTTTTCATGCAATTTGGTGAAGTAATTTTACTTTTTATGTGAAGAAAGAGGGACTGAATTGCCCAGAGTAGGATGTTAATTCATCCGTATTCTTTAGTTTTTCTTTAAGTCTTTTGTATATTCTAGTGTCAGTTTACACTGAAGCTATAATTATATTCCGACAGAAGAGTAAAAGCTAAACGCTGGACTTCCCCTGAAATGCTATTACACTGGGTGACGTAAAATTTGAATTGTGTGGCGCCCCCTTGTGTTAAAAAATGCTAACTGCGACCTGAAAGGAAAAACATTTTTTTTGTAAGGAGATTTTCGCTCAGACTTCGCTGCATACAATGTCACCTTGACCTCTTGGTTTACTAGTTTGAACGCAATGACTCTTTTTCCATTGAGTATTGCGGTTCAAAAGGGGGGAGGCATAGGTGATCTGGGCCATAGATGATCTAGGTGTTGTAGATCAGCTATTGGGTTTGAAAAAAATAAATAAATGGAATAAGATAACAAGACTCCGAGCCATGTGAAATAGAACATCAGCACGATTATTTAGTACTAATACAGTAAGAAACTGCAGATATGCAAACAGTTATCAGAACCTCTGTTGATAATGCATATGTTGAGCTTTTTGCAGATGGTACCAGGGTGAGGACTGATGACTCCACATCGGATATGCAGTGGTCACACAACAAGATGTCCTAGAAGCAGAAGCTCTGCCTCCGCATGTCTCAGTACAAGAAGCGGAATTGAAGGCCCTCACTGAGGCGTGTAGAGTGGCGAGAGGTAAGACCGGCAACCCTTTACACTGACTCCTGGTATGCATTTGGCACAGCTCATGATTACGGCCCAATATGGAAGGCCAGCCAGTTTTTACCTTAGCAGGACAACCAATTGAGAATGGTGCAGCGGTACAGAGTCGCATGGAGGCCCTACTTCTACCTGACAAAGTTGAGAGTTCGCACCGATTCCTACACCGGAGAGGCGAGAGACGACACCCTCGCTGACAGCGCAGCAAAGGCAGCGGCCCTCAAGCCGTGGAAGAAAGAAGAAAGATACTGACGGCATGAGTCAGTGGTAAAAACTTTGGACATTGACAAAAATTTGGACTTTGATATGCTAAAGACTTTTACAGTTACAAGCCAGCAAGGAAGAAAAGAATAAATGGACTAATATGGGAGCAGCAGAAACAGGACAGCGTGTGGTGAACAGTCAACAGCACTTGCCCACCACAGTTCCTGTATCCCATGGTGGCCCAGCTGGTGGACGGAAAGACCCACCTAGTGAAGCAGCAATGACGACGACGCTTGAAAGAGGATGGGCGACTTCTGGGTTCTCCGTAGCTGCTGCATCATTTGTCCTGTTTAGCATGATCTATGCCATAGGTGAGTCAGGGCAGAAGTAAATTTGCCACATCACACTTGCCGGGACCACTCTACCCATTTCAGGGATTGCAAATTGACTACGTTCAGCTCCCACTTGTTGGGAAGTATGAATACGTGCTTGTTGTTGTTGATGTCTTTGCAGGTTGGAGGCCGACCCTGTTACCAAGGCAAACAAGTAGGTAACCGCAAAGAAGCTCATGAACGAGGTAAACTGTGAATATGGGGTACCAGAAGTGACTCAGAGTCAGACAGAGGTATAAACTTCGCAGGTGAATGTAACATGTCATGTCTGCTCTGGGTGTATCCCAGGCCTTTTACATACTCTACCATCTTTAGAGTAGTGGAAAGGTGGAGAGACGTAGTGGCACGCTAAAAAGTAAGATACTTAAAAATGACGCCACTTTGGAAAGGCTGTCATCCAATAGCCTTATACAGTGTTAGATATGAACCCAGGGGGGATTATACATTATCTCCCTACGAGATTGTTTGGGCTAGCCCCAAGGCTAGGTCGTTACTATCCTCAGTGGTTACAATTACAATCTGATGTGTTGACTAAGTATGTGATTTCCGTTGTTAAAGAACTAACCAAAGCCTATGCACAGGTGTTCTCTTCCAGACTCAGAGACAGACACTGGGACACATATCTTGCAGCCTGGGGATTGGGTGTGCGTCAAGAAGTTCCCCAGGAAGCACCCTCTTGAGCCCCGATTTGATGGCCCCTACCAGGTGCTTCTGACTACTGCCACAGCTGTGAAACTAGCCGAAAGACTTACATGGATCCATGCTTCATACTGTAAGAAAGCTTCAGATCCGGGAGACCAGTCTTAGTTGTGCCAAAGACATTACTCTGGTTAGGGCTAGTGAGAGAGGAGGGTGGCAACTGGAATCCTTAGTCGGAAGAATATGGGGGTATGGTTACCTTCTAGTATAACTCGTCCAATGCTCAAGTAGCCGCATATTCCTTCGACTATTGTACTGTGGTCCCGTGTCTAGGCACAAGATCCCACCGCAGGCCAGATTTAGCTCAGTCCAGCTGGTTATATGACTTATATACCCGGGGAATACAATATGTTTGCGCCACTGATAAAGTCTGGGGAGAAGACTGCCGTTATTGGGGATTAGTGGGATGGAACACAGGAACAGACTGGTCCTATAAACCGCGAAGTGCCTTAAATAAGAAAGATAAGAGCGGGAAATCCCTAATTAGTCGTATAACCCTCCTTGAGAGTAATAAGGACAGCAGGTATTGGAAGGCTGAACTTAGTATGCTGCTTGGTTTTAATGCGGTTGTTACACTAACCATGGGAGATCCAAGCCCAGGGGACGGGGGAGACTTATAGTCTGGGGACATACCGGTACGGGAGGACAGATCCCTTAGGGAAGTTTAAAATAAGGGGTATGGTAGATGCAGCCGAATGGAAGCCTTCACTTAGTCCCGTGCCCATAATTAACCCCCTCCGCCGTAAGATAAAGACCTTGACGAACATGATGATCATAGCCGACCCTACCTTTTGAGGACACCTTGACAGTAGCGACTGGCTACTCTGACCAGAATCTCTGGTTGGAGTTGATGAGGTACAATGCTAACAGGAGCACCAAGTCTAACTGTTGCGTGTGCGGTAGTGCCCGACTACACTCGGGGATGGTCCCCCTAAATCTCCCTGTAGATGCTTAGTCTCTTCACGAACATTTCCGCTAATTACACTGTCCGTGAGAAATGGAAGAAGGAATACTCTATAACTACTTTAGTGTTTTGCACCGGAGAGAGTATTACTGACTACCCTGGAAACTACACCTGCCAGGCAATTAGGCAGGGTAGAGGGAGATTTTTGGGGAACTCACCAATATTTCCCTTGTTTAAAAAAGATGAAGAGCCAGTTCCGATAATGCCAACCACATACGCTACCAAAGAAAAGGAGAAATGTACTAGTACTGTGCCTGCCCCGATCTCCTAAGATGGATTGTCAGTGGAATTCCCATTTGCCAAGGGATAGTGCAGAAGACCTTAGGTTCCGGCAAGGGCACACCCTGTGGGGTGTTAACTTGTACAGATAGAGGGTATGGATGCCCGGAAATGAGCCCAGGGAATCCATGGCCTCCCTCTGAGGTGAGGTAGGGATCCCCCCCTCCTAGGAGTAGGGACTTACGGGCAGTGGGAAAACCCTGACGCAAGGGTGAGGCGACCTGGACGTGTTCACCATTAGGACTATCTCCAGGAGGGACATTGGTGTGGGTGAAGATTAGGGAGTCCCACGCCGTGCGTACCTGTGCACGCTACTAGTATTGTAACATTATACTAGAGCGAGAAGAGAGACCCCTGGTGGTAGTTTTGATCTACACGTGTACATTGACGTCATAGGATAGCCAAGGGGGGTACCTGACAAGTTTTAAAAATTAGAGACCAAGTTAAAACTAGATTCGAGTCCATTTTCCTGATCATTATGGTAAATAAACGTTGATTGGATTAATTATGTTTATTATAATTAGCAGTGGTTTATAAATTATACTAGAGACGCCTTATAGGGACTAGTCGACCAATAGGACCTACTTCGACTATGACTTTTTAAAAAATAGAATGACATTAGATATGATTTTAGCTAAAAAGGGGAGTGTCTGTAAAGATGATAGGGGAGACTTGTTGTACCTACATCCTAGACGACACGTGACCCGCGGGTAAAGACGCAGTTGCCATTAAGAAGCTGACCGCACTAACTAAAAAGAGCTAACTTCTGGGACCAGTACTCGCCATGGATGAGCGGGTGGTAAAGGATCCTGGCACAGACGGGCGTTGCTGTTGTATGTGAACTGATGGTTACCTTTTCTGTTCTAGTCTGCTGTGTTATTCCCTGTGTCAGAGAGACCTGTGAAACTGATGCTGGAAAAGCCGCTCCCACCATGAGCTTGCTGGATGCATCCCCAGAAGGAGTGGACAAGTCCTACACCCCCTTGAAGACTCTAAAACGAACCTACAACGCGCTCCGGTTATAGGCTCACGCGCAGAGAACTGTGAAAATTAGATAGCGAGTTAGAGGATAGACATTTTAAGGGGGGATTGTGATAGACATGATGATTGGTTGGTGTAAAATGTCTATCGATTTGCACTAGACGTATTATGTGTGTTTTGTGACTTCAGCCTAATGTGGAACTCTGCTGCATAAGGAAAGAGTTAAATCACAGTGTTATGTTATTGCTTGAGTGTTTTCCCAGTCCTCCCCATCCCCCACACATAGAATCTTCTTGAACAAAGAGATATGTACTTCCAGTTTCAATTTTGAGCACGTTTGTGAGACAAAGACTTGCTTATACATTGGACTTGAGAGAAGGTGGGCAGGAAGGAGGGGGGATTCTATGTGATCCGACAAATGAGAATCCTATATGTTACTGATGTAACCTGTTGCACGCCCATTGTGTGTCTGTACAATAAAAGGCCCTGTCTGGCTGTTTCTGGGCAGAGAGCCATTTTGGATATGAGGCTGATAGCTTGTGTCTAATTTGCTCCACGAAGTGTGCACACGATATAATTCAGAAGCGGCAAAATACCCCAAAGCCTGCTGGAGAAATCATAATCCAGATCACATGTTGTACACTGGTTTGTAGATGCAGGCTCATACACCCCCCATATCCTTTCCTTGGCTTAGTACTGTCTATCCCCCCTCCATTCATATAGAAACTACTAAGAGCAGTGAATACAGAATCTAGTGTCTGGTTCCTGGGAATTACATATTTAGTACTAAGGCGCTAACATATGCTAAACTATTAGCACCTAGAGCCAATCATGATTTTTTTAGGATTACAGAAGGGGGGGGGGGGTATTTCTGATGATACATAAGTAAACTTATATGTACATTGTCTGCCTTGTAATAAACTCAGAAGAGCATCATTATCGGATAATACCGACTGTGTCAGTGATTTGTATACACAACTTGTCATATAATTTGGACCAGGCAAGGAAACCCGCTAAGAAATCTCTGATGATTTCCCTAACAATGTTATTGGTTAGTAAAGCCTTAGAAATATAACAACCGGTTTTAGTATAAATATAACAAGCGCATATTTTCCAACTTGAAGAAATGGATGTGAATCATGATCTAGAAACAAAAATCCATCTACACAAATTAGTGTAGGTTTTTGGATCCACACCTGCTCGATCAGTGAAGCACCCGAATGCTGAGAGCTTTTAGTTGCACTGGAAAAAGCAAAGAAACAAGAGTTGAAAGTGCAGTTGGATCAAAGTACTTTGCAGACTTATACTGAACGTAAAATGATCCCATTGATCTAGGCCTAAAGAAAGTTCGCACTACTATCTTTTCACCAGCTGCCATGGATAAAAGGAATACTGCTTTGTCTGAATGTACACTTATTTAAATGGTTCTCATCATTGAGTCCGAGAATGAAAAATTAAAATAACTCAATCAGCAGTGATAAAGTGCAAGATCAATTGAAACAAAAACACAAATCATAAAGGTTCTGATCTCCGGCATTTTAAAAAGATTGAAAGTATTTCCAAACTATGATTCTACAATGATTAAATGGATGAAATATGAACGTGATCAGAAAGGTTATTCCAGCTCTACTGTGTACAGTTGGAAAAGGAAATATCACATCCAAACCTAAATCGTCCTTGGAGTATGATGTGTCTGATGTGTGGGGACCAATCTAGTGTGGAACAGAGATTGGAGCTGCAGGAAGATCATTTGCATATTCCCTTTGCATTCTCAGAAGAGCAAAGAATCACTGCAAGTGGTAAGATTGTCAGGATAAGCCAGGTCTAACTGCCTGTAGGACATCACCAGAACAGAGATTGGAACTGTAGGAAGATCATTTGCATATTCCCTGTGCATTCTGGGAAGAGCAAAGAATCACTGCAAGCAGGAAGATTTTCAGGTTTAGCTGGGTCTAACTGCTCGGAGGACTTGTACATGCATGAACTTGTATACTTAGTAGTAACTTCAGTACACTTCTTGACTTTTAGAAGTTTGGAAGTGGACATCATCTGACAACATGGAAAAGGAGAGGACCATATGGTGAGCTGCAACGTATGCTATATGTTTACAGACCTACCAGAGGAAAAGCCAAACTTCACCTGCCAGAAATACAAGCTTGTACCTCTACTGGAGTAAAAGGTGCAGAGTCTTCAGGAGAGAATAGCTACATTGTAACTCACTAAGGAAGGGGAGGATTTTCTTGACTGAGCAGAAGAAAGTCTTCAAAATGTGGAAGAAAAAGAAATATCCTGCGTACCTACAGAAGCCGAGGAATGAAAGCATGTGACCCAAAGAGGCAGGAGGATCCGTAATCAGCCTGCACCTATACTGCTCAGGAATCGGTACCAGGTTCTCATGCAGGGGGCCTGGTACTGGTTCCTGAGCAGAAGGAGAAAGAGGTACAGCAAGAAATGACTCTACCCACAAAGAACAGGGGAGAAAGAGGTACAGCAAGAAATGACTCTACCCACAAAGAGCAGACGAGAAAGAGGTCCAGCAAGAAATGACTCTAGTGACAAAGAGCAGAGGAGAAAGAGGTACAACAAGAAATGACTCTACCCACAAAGAGCAGAGGAGAATGAGGTGCAGCAAGAAATGACTCTACCCACAAAGAGCAGAGGAGAAAGAGGTCCAGCAAGAAATGACTCTACCCACAAAGAACAGAGGAGAAAGAGGTACAGCAAGCAATGACTCTACCCACAAAGAGCAGAGGAGAAAGAGGTACAGCAAGAAATGACTCTACCCACAAAGAGCAGAGGAGAAAGAGGTACAGCAAGAAATGACTGTACCCACAAACAACAGAGCAGAGGAGAAAGAGGTACAGCAAGAAATGACTGTACCCACAAACAACAGAGCAGAGGAGAGAAACGTACAGAAAGAAATGACTCCACCCACAAAGAGGAAAAAGAGGTACAGCGAGAAATGACTCCACCCACAAAGAGCAGAGGAGAAAGAGGTACAGCGAGAAATGACTCTACCCACAAAGAGGAGAGGCGAAAGAGGTACAGCAAGAAATGACTCTACCCACAAACAACAGAGCAGAGGAGAGAAACGTACAGAAAGAAATGACTCCACCCACAAAGAGGAGAAAGAGGTACAGCGAGAAATGACTCTACCCACAAAGAGCAGAGGAGAAAGAGGTACAGCAAGAAATGACTCTACCCACAAAGAGCAGAGAAAGAGGTACAGCAAGAAATGACTCTACCCACAAACAACAGAGCAGAGGAGAAAGAGGTCCAGCAAGAAATGACTCTACCCACAAAGAGCAGAGCAGAGGAGAAAGAGGTACAGCAAGAAATGACTCTACCCACAAAGAGGAGAGGAGAAAGAGGTACAGCAAGAAATGACTCTACCCACAAACAACAGAGCAGAGGAGAGAAACGTACAGAAAGAAATGACTCCACCTACAAAGAGCAGAGGAGAAAGAGGTACAGCGAGAAATGACTCCACTCACAAAGAGCAGAGGCGAAAGAGGTACAGCGAGAAATGACTCTACCCACAAAGAGCAGAGGAGAAATAGGTACAGCAAGAAATGACTCTACCCACAAAGAGCAGAGGAGAAAGAGGTACAGCGAGAAATGTCTCTACCCACAAAGAGCAGAGGAGAAAGAGGTACAGCGAGAAATGACTCTACCCACAAAGAACAGAGGAGAGGAGAAAGAGGTACAGCAAGAAATGACTGTATCCACAAACAACAGAGCAGAGGAGAAAAACGTACAGAAAGAAATGACTCCACCCACAAAGAGGAGAAAGAGGTACAGCGAGAAATGACTCCACCCACAAAGAGCAGAGGAGAAAGAGGTACAGCAAGAAATGACTCTACCCACAAACAACAGAGCAGAGGAGAGAAACGTACAGAAAGAAATGACTCCACCCACAAAGAGCAGAGGAGAAAGAGGTACAGCAAGAAATGACTCTACCCGCAAACAACAGAGCAGAGGAGAGAAACGTACAGAAAGAAATGACTCCACCCACAAAGAGCAGAGAAGAAAGAGGTACAGCGAGAAATGACTCCACCCACAAAGAGCAGAGAAGAAAGAGGTACAGCGAAAAATGACTCTACCCACAAACAGCAGAGGAGAAAGAGGTACAGCAAGAAATGACTCTACCCACAAAGAGCAGAGGAGAAAGAGGTACAGCAAGAAATGACTCTACCCACAAAGAACAGAGGAGAAAGAGGTACAGCAAGAAATGACTCTACCCACAAAGAGGAGAGGAGAAAGAGGTACAGCAAGAAATGACTCTACACACAAGGAACAGAGGAGAAAGAGGTACAGCAAGAAATGACTCTACCCACAAGGTGCAGAGGAGAAAGAGGTACAGCGAGAAATGACTCTACCCACAAAGAGCAGAGGAGAAAGAGGTACAGCAAGAAATGACTCTACCCACAAGGTGCAGAGGAGAAAGAGGTACAGCGAGAAATGACTCTACCCACAAAGAGCAGAGGAGAAAGAGGTACAGCGAGAAATTACTCCACTCACAAAGAGCAGAGGCGAAAGAGGTACAGCAAGAAATGACTCCACCCACAAAGAGGAGAAAGAGGTACAGCGAGAAATGACTCCACCCACAAAGAGCAGAGGAGAAAGAGGTACAGCAAGAAATGACTCTACCCACAAAGAACAGATGAGAAAGAGGTACAGCAAGAAATGACTTTACCCACAAAGAGCAGAGGAGAAAGAGGTACAGCAAGAAATGACTCTACCCACAAAGAGCAGAGGAGAAAGAGGTACAGCAAGAAATGACTCTACCCACAAACAACAGAGCAGAGGAGAGAAACGTACAGAAAGAAATGACTCTACCCACAAAGAGCAGAGGAGACAGAGGTACAGCAAGAAATGACACTACCCACAAAGAGCAGAGGAGAAAGAGGTACAGCAAGAAATGACTCTACCCACAAAGAGCAGAGGAGAGGAGAAAGAGGTGCAGCAAGAAATGACTACACCCACAAAGAGCAGAGGAGAAAGAGGTACAGTGAGAAATTACTCCACTCACAAAGAGCAGAGGCGAAAGAGGTACGGCAAGAAATGACTCTACCCACAAACAACAGAGCAGAGGAGAGAAACGTACAGAAAGAAATGACTCCACCCACAAAGAGCAGAGGAGAAAGAGGTACAGCAAGAAATGACTCTACCCACAAAGAGCAGAGGAGAAAGAGGTACAGCAAGAAATGACTCTACCCACAAAGAACAGAGGAGAGGAGAAAGAGGTACAGCAAGAAATGACTCTACCCACAAAGCGCAGAGGAGAAAGAGGTACAGCAAGAAATGACTCTACCCACAAACAACAGAGCAGAGGAGAGAAACGTACAGAAAGAAATGACTCCACCCACAAAGAGCAGAGGAGAAAGAGGTACAGCAAGAAATGACTCCACTCACAAAGAGCAGAGGCGAAAGAGGTACAGCGAGAAATGACTCTACCCACAAAGAGCAGAGGAGAAAGAGGTACAGCAAGAAATGACTCTACCCACAAAGAGCAGAGGAGAAAGAGGTACAGCGAGAAATGACTCTACCCACAAAGAACAGAGGAGAGGAGAAAGAGGTACAGCAAGAAATGACTCTACCCACAAAGCGCAGAGGAGAAAGAGGTACAGCAAGAAATGACTCTACCCACAAACAACAGAGCAGAGGAGAGAAACGTACAGAAAGAAATGACTCTACCCACAAAGAGCAGAGGAGAAAGAGGTACAGCGAGAAATGACTCTACCCACAAAGAGCAGAGGAGAGAAGAGGTACAGCAAGAAATGACTCTACCCACAAAGAGCAGAGGAGAAAGAGGTACAGGGAGAAATGACTCTACCCACAAAGAGCAGAGAAGAAAGAGGTACAGCAAGAAATGACTCTACCCACAAAGAGCAGAGGAGCAAGAGGTACAGCAAGAAATGACTCCACCCACAAAGAGCGGAGGAGAAAGAGGTACAGCAAGAAATGACTCTACCCACAAACAACAGAGCAGAGGAGAGAAACGTACAGAAAGAAATGACTCCACCCACAAAGAGCAGAGGAGAAAGAGGTACAGCGAGGAATGACTCTACCCACAAAGAACAGAGGAGAAAGAGGTACAGCAAGAAATGACTCTACCCACAAAGAACAGAGGAGAGGAGAAAGAGGTACAGCAAGAAATGACTCTACCCACAAAGAGCAGAGGAGAAAGAGGTACAGCAAGAAATGACTGTACCCACAAACAACAGAGCAGAGGAGAGAAACGTACAGAAAGAAATGACTCCACCCACAAAGAGCAGAGGAGAAAGAGGTACAGCGACAAAAGACTCCACCCACAAAGAGCAGAGGAGAAAGAGGTACAGCAAGAAATGACTCTACCCACAAAGAGCAGAGGAGAAAGAGGTACAGCAAGAAATGACTGTACCCACAAACAACAGAGCAGAGGAGAGAAACGTACAGAAAGAAATGACTCTACCCACTAAAAACAGAGGAGAAAGAGGTAAAGCAAGAAATGACTCTACCCACAAACAACAGAGTAGAGGAGAGAAACGTACAGAAAGAAATGACTCCACCCACAAAGAGCATAGAAGAAAGAGGTAAAGCGAGAAATGACTCCACTCACAAAGAGCAGAGGAGAAAGAGGTCCAGCAAGAAATGACTCTACCCACAAAGAGCAGAGAAAGAGGTACAGCAAGAAATGATACCCACAAAGAGCAGAGAAAGAGGTACAGCAAGAAATGACTCTACCCACAAAGAGCAGAGGAGAAAGAGGTCCAGCCAGAAATGACTCTACCCACAAAGAACAGAGGAGAAAGAGGTACAGCGAGAAATGACTCTACCCACAAACAACAGAGCAGAGGAGAGAGACGTACAGAAGGAAATGACTCTACCCAGAAAGAGGTACAGCAAGAAATAACTATACCAAGAAACAACAGAGGAGAAAGAGGTACCGCAAGAAATGTCTCTACCCACAAAGAACAGAGGAGAAAGAGGTACAGCAAGAAATGACTCTACCCACAAACAACAGAGCAGAGGAGAGAAACGTACAGAAAGAAATGACTCCACCCAGAAAGAGGTACAGCAAGAAATAACTATACCAAGAAACAACAGAGGAGAGGAGAGAAACGTACAGAAAGAAATGACTCCACCCACAAAGAGCAGAGGAGAAAGAGGTACAGCGACAAATGACTCCACCCACAAAGAGCAGAGGAGAAAGAGGTACAGCCAGAAATGACTCTACCCACAAAGAACAGAGGAGAGGAGAAAGAGGTACAGCCAGAAATGACTACCCACATAGAACAGGGGAGAAAGAGGTCCAGCAAGAAATGACTCTACCCAAAAAGAACAGAGGAGAAAGAGGTGCAGCAAGAAATGACTGTACCCACAAAGAGCACAGGAGAAAGAGGTACAGCAAGAAATGACTCTACCCACAAACAACACAGCAGAGGAGAGAAACGTACAGAAAGAAATGACTCCACCCACAAAGAGCAGAGGAGAAAGAGGTACAGCGACAAATGACTCCACCCACAAAGAGCAGAGGAGAAAGAGGTACAGCCAGAAATGACTCTACCCACAAAGAACAGAGGAGAGGAGAAAGAGGTACAGCCAGAAATGACTACCCAAAAAGAACAGAGGAGAAAGAGGTGCAGCAAGAAATGACTGTACCCACAAAGAGCAGAGGAGAAAGAGGTACAGCAAGAAATGACTCTACCTACAAAGAACAGAGGAGAAAGAGGTACAGCAAGAAATGATTCTACCCACAAAGAGCAGAGGAGAAAGAGGTACAGCAAGAAATGACTGTACCCACAAAGAACAGAGGAGAAAGAGGTACAGCAAGAAATGACTCTACCCACAAAGAACAGAGGAGAAAGAGGTACAGCGAGAAATGACTCTACCCACAAAGAACAGAGGAGAAAGAGGTACAGCAAGAAATGACTGTACCCACAAACAACAGAGCAGAGGAGAGAAACGTACAGAAAGAAATGACTCTACCCACAAAGAGGAAAAAGAGGTACAGCAAGAAATGACTCTACCCACAAAGAGCAGAGGAGAAAGAGGTACAGCAAGAAATGACTCTACCCACAAAGAGGAGAGGAGAAAGAGGTACAGCAAGAAATGACTGTACCCACAAACAACAGAGCAGAGGAGAGAAACGTACAGAAAGAAATGACTCTACCCACAAAGAGGAAAAAGAGGTACAGCAAGAAATGACTCTACCCACAAACAACAGAGTAGAGGAGAGAAACATACAGAAAGAAATGACTCTACCCACAAAGAACAGAGGAGAAAGAGGTACAGCGAGAAATGACTCCACTCACAAAGAGCAGAGGAGAAAGAGGTACAGCAAGAAATGACTCTACCCACAAAGAGCAGAGGAGAAAGAGGTACAGCAAGAAATGACTCTACCCACAAAGAGCAGAGGAGAAAGAGGTACAGCAAGAAATGACTCTACCCACAAAGAGCAGAGGAGAAAGAGGTACAGCAAGAAATGACTCTACCCACAAAGAACAGAGGAGAGGAGAAAGAGGTACAGCAAGAAATGACTCTACCCACAAAGAGCAGCGGAGAAAGAGGTACAGCAAGAAATGACTCTACCCACAAACAACAGAGCAGAGGAGAGAAACGTACAGAAAGAAATGACTCCACCCACAAAGAGCAGAGGAGAAAGAGGTACAGCGAGAAATTACTCCACTCACAAAGAGCAGAGGCGAAAGAGGTACAGCAAGAAATGACTCTACCTACAAAGAACAGAGGAGAAAGAGGTACAGCAAGAAATGACTCTAACCAGAAAGAGGTACAGCAAGAAATAACTATACCAAGAAACAACAGAGGAGAAAGAGGTACAGCGAGAAATGACTCCACCCACAAAGAGCAGAGGAGAAAGAGGTCCAGCAAGAAATGACTCTACCTACAAAGAGCAGAGGAGAAAGAGGTACCGCAAGAAATGACTCTACCCACAAAGAACAGATGAGAAAGAGGTACAGTGAGAAATGACTCTATCCAAAAAGAGGAGAGGAGAAAGTGGTACACCAAGAAATGACTCTACCAAGAAACAACAGAGCAGAGGAGAGAAACGTACAGAAAGAAATGACTCCACCCACAAAGAGCAGAGGAGAAAGAGGTACAGCGAGGAATGACTCTACCCACAAAGACCAGAGCAGAGGAGAAAGAGGTACAGCAAGAAATGACTCTACCCACAAAGAGCAGAGGAGAAAGAGGTACAGCAGGAAATGACTCTACCCACAAAGAACAGAGGAGAGGAGAAAGAGGTACAGCGAGAAATGACTCTACCCACAAAGAGCAGAGGAGAAAGAGGTACAGCAAGAAATGACTCTACCCACAAAGAGCAGAGGAGAAAGAGGTACAGCAAGAAATGACTCTACCCACAAAGAGCAGAGGAGAAAGAGGTACAGCAAGAAATGACTCTACCCACAAAGAGCAGAGGAGAAAGAGGTACAGCAAGAAATGACTCTACCTACAAAGAGCAGAGGAGAAAGAGGTACCGCAAGAAATGACTCTACCCACAAAGAGCAGAGGAGAAAGAGGTGCAGCAAGAAATGACCCTACCCACAAAGAACAGATGAGAAAGAGGTACAGTGAGAAATGACTCTATCCAAAAAGAGGAGAGGAGAAAGTGGTACACCAAGAAATGACTCTACCAAGAAACAACAGAGCAGAGGAGAGAAACGTACAGAAAGAAATGACTCCACCCACAAAGAGCAGAGGAGAAAGAGGTACAGCGAGGAATGACTCTACCCACAAAGACCAGAGCAGAGGAGAAAGAGGTACAGCAAGAAATGACTCTACCCACAAAGAGCAGAGGAGAAAGAGGTACAGCAGGAAATGACTCTACCCACAAAGAACAGATGAGAAAGAGGTACAGTGAGAAATGACTCTATCCAAAAAGAGGAGAGGAGAAAGTGGTACACCAAGAAATGACTCTACCAAGAAACAACAGAGCAGAGGAGAGAAACGTACAGAAAGAAATGACTCCACCCACAAAGAGCAGAGGAGAAAGAGGTACAGCGAGGAATGACTCTACCCACAAAGACCAGAGCAGAGGAGAAAGAGGTACAGCAAGAAATGACTCTACCCACAAAGAGCAGAGGAGAAAGAGGTACAGCAGGAAATGACTCTACCCACAAAGAACAGAGGAGAGGAGAAAGAGGTACAGCGAGAAATGACTCTACCCACAAAGAGCAGAGGAGAAAGAGGTACAGCAAGAAATGACTCTACCCACAAAGAGCAGAGGAGAAAGAGGTACAGCAAGAAATGACTCTACCCACAAAGAGCAGAGGAGAAAGAGGTACAGCGAGAAATTACTCCACTCACAAAGAGCAGAGGCGAAAGAGGTACAGCAAGAAATGACTCTACCTACAAAGAACAGAGGAGAAAGAGGTACAGCAAGAAATGACTCTAACCAGAAAGAGGTACAGCAAGAAATAACTATACCAAGAAACAACAGAGGAGAAAGAGGTACAGCGAGAAATGACTCCACCCACAAAGAGCAGAGGAGAAAGAGGTCCAGCAAGAAATGACTCTACCTACAAAGAGCAGAGGAGAAAGAGGTACCGCAAGAAATGACTCTACCCACAAAGAACAGATGAGAAAGAGGTACAGTGAGAAATGACTCTATCCAAAAAGAGGAGAGGAGAAAGTGGTACAGCAAGAAATGACTCTACCCACAAAGAACAGATGAGAAAGAGGTACAGTGAGAAATGACTCTATCCAAAAAGAGGAGAGGAGAAAGTGGTACACCAAGAAATGACTCTACCAAGAAACAACAGAGCAGAGGAGAGAAACGTACAGAAAGAAATGACTCCACCCACAAAGAGCAGAGGAGAAAGAGGTACAGCGAGGAATGACTCTACCCACAAAGACCAGAGCAGAGGAGAAAGAGGTACAGCAAGAAATGACTCTACCCACAAAGAGCAGAGGAGAAAGAGGTACAGCAGGAAATGACTCTACCCACAAAGAACAGAGGAGAGGAGAAAGAGGTACAGCGAGAAATGACTCTACCCACAAAGAGCAGAGGAGAAAGAGGTACAGCAAGAAATGACTCTACCCACAAAGAGCAGAGGAGAAAGAGGTACAGCAAGAAATGACTCTACCCACAAAGAGCAGAGGAGAAAGAGGTACAGCAAGAAATGACTCTACCCACAAAGAGCAGAGGAGAAAGAGGTACAGCAAGAAATGACTGTACCCACAAAGAACTGTGTAGTAAGCACACAGAGTCCTCTTGAATGCAGAAAAAGTGCTGCTGTGAAGTAGAAAAGGAGAGTAGTGGTTGTGGGAGATCCCTATTGAGAGGAACAGAGGCTGCTGTCTGCAGACCTGAGACCTCACAAGAGGGCTGCTGTCTTCTAGGTGTACAAATCAAAGATGTGTCTGATAGGCTGTCAAGACTTTTCAGCCCTACAGAACACCCACTATTCCTACTAATACATGTAGGGACAAATGACACTGCAAAAAAGGACCTTGCAACTATCTGCAGAGACTTTGAAGACCTCGGAAAGAAGGTGAAGGAACTAGGAGCTCAGGTGGTTTTCTCATCCATTCTCCATGTGGATGACCATGGAATAAGAAGATGGAACAGGATTCTAGAGGTGAACAACTGGCTACATCGATGGTGCCATCAGCAAAGATTTGGATTTATAGACAATGGAGTGAATTACTTATTCGATGGACTGCTTGCTAGAGATGGGTTGCATCTTACAAAGACAGGTAAGCATATATTTGGTGGGCGCCTTGCGTCACTCATCAGGAGAGCTTTACACTACAACAGTATGGGAAAGGAAGTGAAAGGTAAAAATATACAGCTAATTAATACATTTGAGAACCTTGCTATTAGTAGCAGAAAGAAAGAACAGACACAAAAAATCAGAAGGAAAGTAGAGGAACAAGAGACCCCGATCACAAACTAACATGTGCCTACGCAAATGCCCAGAGCATGGGAAACAAACAAGGAGAACTGGAACTCCTAACACAGGAAGAGAAATATGATGTCATCGGCATCACGGAAACTTGGTGGGATGATACACATGATTGGAACACAAGGCTTGAAGGATACAATGTATTTATAAGAAACAGACCTAATAAAGGGGAGGAGGTGTTATGTTGTATGTTAGGAAAACATTCATCCCCACTGAGATTCAAGCTTCTGAGCTGGGAGTTCTGTAGGAACTGTTTGGGTAAGAATACAAGGAGAGAACAACAGAAAGGACACCATTGTAGGCATTTACTATAGGCCGCCTGGACAAGCAGAAGATATGGAGGAACTCTTTCTACATCAGATGGCCAAGCTCTCAAAGAAGTCCAACATAGTGATCATGGGAGATTTTACCCATCCAGACATTTGTTGGGAATCTCTCCGGTAAAAGTAATGGATCCAACAGATTCTTATCCGCTCTTGCTGACAACTTTATCTTCCAGAAGGTAGAAGAGAAAACAAGGGGATCTGCTATCTTGGACCTAATTCTTACCAACAGGGAGGGGTTGGTTGAGGACGTAATGGTGGCTGGGACTTTAGGAGGCAGTGATCATGATATCCTTGGATGTTGGATAACAAGGGGAGGAGGACCTGAGAAGACTCAGACCTCAAGGTTGGATTTCAGAAAGGCAGATTTCAATGAACTCAGAAAGAGGAGAGGAAGAATCCAATGGCTGGATGTTCTTAAGGACAGAAATGTCCAAGGAGGTTTGGAAATATTTTGAAATGAGATTCTCAAAGCACAATTGTTACCAATCCCTTAAAGAAGCAAGAATGGGAAACATTTAAAGAAACCATAGTATTAAATAGAATAGCATGTGATATTGCAAAAACCTTAAATGCCACCTCCCAGGCACCTGATCTACTGATTTTGGATGTGCAATGCATGCAAAAAGCCATTCTGCAAAATAAAGCCATTACTGACTATATATTGCTAGCATTGAACCACCATTGTGAGGCACTTGATGGTATGTGCTGCATTAATTTGATGGATAAATCAGAATCTATACATTAAAATATCCAGGATATTAGGAAAGTTGTGCAAACCCTCAGGTGAGATAAGGATCTCATGGGTTGACTGGCTTGTTGGCCCATGTCCTGGCTCCGGCACCTCATTGGAATTATATGTAGTATAGTTTCTATCTATGTTTCTTTATGCTGTTGTATTCAATGTGTGCCTACTTTATTTAATCTATGCACAAGTTGGGTTGCTCAACCCTGCAGAAATGTTGGGAAAGACCTAAATATTTTAAGAACCAATCTTCCCAAAATACTGTTGAAGACGGTAATGTGTTGTGGTGTATTTTCCTTGTCCTGGATATCATCTAGCAGTACGAAGGGATAATGTATGAAACAGGAAAAGGGTGGCGATCTAGGCATATATCCTTGTGGAAGTAACCCACCTGACTAAGGTGTCAGTTAGGGTTCCCTGTAGATGTTAGAGAAAGCCCTCAGAACTTTATGTAAGCAGGAAAAAACTATCTTGGATCATAAAAATACTCCCAAAAAGGGGCAAATTGTTAGGGAAATTATATCCTGTATAATTTAGTTTTGTATTTGTCTAATTTCAGTTATTTCTGGAAGCCAAATATCCTGCAGAGTAAATTGCTTATACTGTGTTAATGATGTTTAGCACCTGAGACAAAGACAGAAAGTCACTGAAAGACAAGATACACAACATCTCCATTAAAACAATGGAGCCAGCAGAATCATCAGAACATGATCTTTCTTTAAACTTCAAAGGGAAACCAGTTTAAACCAAACGAATGATGCAGCTGTGTTTGGCTTTGTAACACCCCTTTCTGTATCAACTTAAACTACCTATTCATCTATAAAAGCTGTGGGTTAATACATTAACTCAGAAAGACAATCTCCTGGTAACACATTACTTTGTTTAGAGCATTTCCTCTGAACTCGTACAAACTACACCTAGTATGGCACTCACAGTATATCTACCCTGTTTCCCCCAAAATAAGTCCTAGCCTAATTTTCAGAGAGGGTTGAAATATAAGCTCTACCCCAAAAATAAGACCAAGATACACTACATAAAAAAAGAAGGATACATTACCTAGTAGGCTTGGTCCAGTTTCCTCCTGCTGCATTCTAGAGGTTCAGCGCAGTTCCCGCAGTCCTCAGCTGCTGGTACAGCACTTCCGGGTTACAGGAAGTGATGGCTGTGATTAGTTCTTTGACCACTGCTCAGCCAATCAATGCAGTGCTGGATGAGCCAATGAGATGGCTGTAAAAGCTAATTCATAAATCCTGGCTCTGCAATGTGATGACTGTTGACTGGTTCTTCCACCACAGCTCAGCCAATCAATGCAGCACTGGATAAACCAATCACAGTTATGGCTCATTAAGCACTGCATTGATTTGTTGAGTAGATACTATGTCACAGGGGCAAAACACGTCCAACAATTAAATTGCCAGCTCACTGGTTGGACCGACAGACTAATAGTGATTAAAATTTAACTTTTATTGGTGAAAATTAAAAAAGATCTATGAACGGACAAACACTATAGACAAACAAACATACATTTATGTGCAATCATAAAGATAAATCCCAACCAGGGAGTGATTTATCTGTGTGTCTGGTTATATATCCAAACTTTATAGTAGAAACAGCTCAATTTTAGATATAATTAAGAGAAGATGCCACCAAATACTGGAACAAGAGCGACTTTAGTTCCATGCAGAGAATTCCGGTTCAAATTTACACCGATATTATAGAGAAGTTGTCATCACCATCTGGAAATGACAATAGATCTAATTTTGGTTTTATATTTAATCTCCCAACGCGTTTCGCTCTGGAGTAGGCTCATCAGGGGCCTTAATGATTTAGTCTCTCTCTTTCCTTATATAAGTTCTATTAGAGACGAACGTTCATAGATGTTATGTCTAACAGAGTGTCCATTAATTGGCATATCAAGATGGAGAGGTGATCTGACTTATCCTCTATATATTATTTCATTAGGATATAAACTAGTGTCTACATAGCTAATACAGATGACCCTATCTAGCAGATAAAGCTAGTTCTGACCTCTAGAGCAGTTTTAAAGCTGCTAACGCGGGCTAACTGTAGTCTGAGCTAATGATACATCTAAGATATTTGCTGTAATAGCTGACAGAGCCCTTAGAGAGAGAGGGTTTAGGTGCGCAGACAAAAATAACAAACAGGTAGCATGTCAGTCCTGATGGTGGGCTGACAGTGTAACTGAGTGGTTGAATCATTAGTGGTTATATAGAGGAAATTCACCTCCCCCCACTATGGGCGTGTGACACTATGTGCCAATAGGATGGTAGAATAAATGCATGGCCTCTTTAAGATTAGCATAAAATAATGGCCACCAAGTGATCACTATGGTAACCAACTTATGCTAAGATTAAAATGAACGATCGTATTGTTTTAATCTACGATCCACATGTCCCAAATGAATCAGGCAGTTTTCTGCCCTGTTACATGATGTTTAGCCAATCAAAGAATAACTATAAAGGAGAAAAGGAATCGTATGGTAACTTTTGAATGGATCCTCCCATAGGTGCGGTCTCAAAGCAAAGTCACGCCCTATGACGCATGTCACGTGGGTTAGCGTGATGACGCGGTGACGTCCCGGGTCACGCCCAACGTCCATTGAAAGATGCTGCCGCGTCATTATGTTGAGGTGTATCGCCAACGCATGCATATTGCGTAGAGTGCCGTGTCACTCTGTGTCGTAATCGCGGCAATCCGGCCCTTAAGGCACATGCGCAATGGGTGAGAGCGCTACTTAGTGATATAACATAGACATATATAGAGGCCTCCCCGGTGCATGCGTGGTAGGTAAGGTGCCTTGTAATGGTAACAGTTAGTGCATTCTACTGCATAAACTCATCAGGGCACATGCAATAAGATAGATACTTGTTACACCAGTACCAATTATAGACCTTGACACATGCATGTCACATACATGGTGCACACATAGACCTGTTGCTAACCGTTAATGTAGGTGAGTATATCATTTAGGTATATTTGATGTTGTAACAATAGTTACCTTGAATAAACTTCGATAATTATATTAAATGGTGTCGATTCATTCATAAGATCCTAGTATTGCTTGATATTATGCAAATTTCAGTATAAGTTCAAGATATCATCTTGGAATTTGAATAAAGAAAAGACAATTCCAATCTAAAGATATATTTTCATCGGTGTTCGCATGTTGATAGAGATATTACATAACAATCCGCTCATCCTCCGTACTGCAGTACTGAAATGCATCAAGCCGGTGGAAAATCATATGAAACAGTTAAAAGAGAGGTTTTCATTCAGACCAGATGGGCTGACGGAATCCATTGTATAGATCCAGCCTACTTTCTTCTGGAGAAACAATTTATTTATGTTGCCATGACGTCCGCTGACCGAATAGTCTCAATCCCTTGAAATTGCAATTGGCTCTCATCACCCCCATGCACTTCCCACATATCAGTGGATATCGGTGTGGGTTCATTTCACCGTATGTTGCCGACGTGGGCCAAGACTCGCCTGCGTAATTGCTGGGTCGTCTTGCCCACGTAATTAAGAGAGTAAGTGCAGGTTGATTGTGAGCGTGATTGTGCCAACATCACTAAACAGGCAGTTATCCATCTTTGAGCGACTACCTGTTTACAGTGAATGGGGGCAAACAGAAAAGATCCTCGTGCTTCACCTTAATTCACTGAGCAACGTCCATCCTGTCTGAAAGTACACAAGCAACAGTCTCTCTAAATAATCTTACTTTCATTCCGTTCCTCCAGGACATCAGTTTGTGTTGCCTTGACCCCTATGCTTTACGTACATCAGCTCTGTACAGCCTGTTTGTAGCTTCTCTTGCTAGAAGTACTAAGGAAGACTGCAAAGAAGCTCCATCATACCCCACACAAGGATGACTGTCTGAAAACCTTATTCCCAGACCCTTCCCTTCTGTGTTACAGGCAACCTCTTAATTTGAGGAGGTTTATAATCAGAAGTGCATTGCCCTCTGACACACAAAAAGGAACTTATCCCTGTGATATAAGGAGCTATAAGACCTGCTCACATATACTGACGGCAGACAGGATACGGATCCTCAACACACAGCAGGACTATAAGATCCCTGTAATGTAAGGAGCTATAAGACCTGCTCACATATACTGACGGCAGACAGGATACGGATCCTCAACACACAGCAGGACTATAAGATCCCTGTAATGTAAGGAGCTGTAAGACCTGCTGACATATACGGACCGCAGACAGGATACATAACCCCAACACACAGCAGGACTATAAGATCCCTGTAATGTAAGGAGCTGTAAGACCTGCTGACATATACGGACCGCCGACAGGATACATAACCCCAACACACAGCAGGACTATAAGATCCCTGTAATGTAAGGAGCTGTAAGACCTGCTGACATGTACGGACCGCAGACAGGATACATAACCCCAACACACAGCAGGACTATAAGATCCCTGTAATGTAAGGAGCTGTAAGACCTGCTGACATATACGGACCGCCGACAGGATACATAACCCCAACACACAGCAGGACTATAAGATCCCTGTAATGTAAGGAGCTGTAAGACCTGCTGACATGTACGGACCGCAGACAGGATACATAACCCCAACACACAGCAGGACTATAAGATCCCTGTAATGTAAGGAGCTGTAAGACCTGCTGACATGTACAGACCGCAGACAGGATACATAACCCCAACACACAGCAGGACTATAAGATCCCTGTAATGTAAGGAGCTGTAAGACCTGCTGACATGTACGGACCGCAGACAGGATACATAACCCCAACACACAGAAGGACTATAAGATCCCTGTAAGGTAAGGAGCTGTAAGACCTGCTGACATGTACGGACCGCAGACAGGATACATAACCCCAACACACAGCAGGACTATAAGATCCTTGTAATGTAAGGAGCTGTAAGACCTGCTGACATGTACGGACCGCGGAGAGGATACATAACCCCAACACACAGCAGGACTATAAGATGCCTGTAATGTAAGGAGCTGTAAGACCTGCTGACATGTACGGACCGCAGACAGGATACATATATACACACAGCAGGACTATAAGATCCCTGTAATGTAAGGAGCTGTAAGACCTGCTGACATGTACGGACCGCCGACAGGATACAGATCCCCAGCACACAGCAGGACTATAAGACCCCTGTCATGTAAGGAGCTGTAAGACCTGCTGACATGTACAGACCGCAGACAGGATACATAACCCCAACACACATCAGGACTATAAGATCCCTGTAATGTAAGGAGCTGTAAGACCTGCTGACATGTACGGACCGCGGACAGGATACATAACCCCACACACAGCAGGACTGTAAGATCCCTGTAATGTAAGGAGCTGTAAGACCTGCTGACATGTACGGACCGCAGACAGGATACACAACCCCAACACACAGCAGGACTATAAGATCCCTGTAATGTAAGGAGCTGTAAGACCTGCAGACATGTACGGACCGCGGACAGGATACGGATCCCCAACACACAGCAGGACTATAAGATCCCTGTAAGGTAAGGAGCTGTAAGACCTGCTGACATGTACGGACCTCAGACAGGATACATAACCCCAACACACAGCAGGACTATAAGATCCTGTAATGTAAGGAGCTGTGAGACCTGCTGACATGTACGGACCGCAGACAGGATACAGATCCCCAACATACAGCAGGACTATATGATCCCGGGGACAGTCACATGTTCTGCGTCTGATGTACCTGATCTGGTGCAGTGAATGTTTTTTTGGGAGGGCTTTATATCAGGGAAACAGGACAGAAACTGAGGGCCAGGATGAGATCTCATCACCACAGAATAAGAGAGGGAAAGACAGAATTACCTGTGGCAAAACATTTTTCTAGTCACGGACACAGCATAGAGCAGATGAGAGTTATCATACTGAAGGGCAACTTCAAGTCACAGAAGAGTTTGGGAGTATACATTCATGACTATTTTTGGTAACCTCAAGAATGGAATGAACTTTGGAGCAGGGTTCTTGCATCAGTGGAGAATATGAAAGCTCTGAAAGAGGTCATGAGAGGTGTCCTTGTGGAGGGAGCCCCCGGAGTGGGGTCAGGTTTGGCATTGTATTTCCCCTGAGGGACACCTCGAAGGGATGCGTATTAGCCAATCATTGTTTTAAGAACTTGGAAGAATTCATACATGGATTTGAAGGAATGCTGCCATCCAATAGGTGGCGCTGCAGAGGTATTGTTTCATGTTCTTTATTTGCAAGTCTGAAGGAGAGATATCACAGACTTGTGACCTCCCAGCACCAATGCAGAGATTATAAAACTGTCACATTCTTTCCCAGTGGACTGATTAAGTATTTACTTTTCTGCTCATCTTGTCTGGTACAAATTAGTCTCAGATTTCTTGTATTTATATATGCCCCATGTGTCCTCAGCAAAGCAAGGTGTAATATAAAGAGATCGATAAAGTGTCTCCCCAGCTTTCCAGTATCAATCAGCTGCCATCCAGGACACTAGGAAAGTGGAGCTGACATCCTCTCCCCTCTTGAATTCCCCCTTACTAGGTGACAGGGATGGGCTCTAGTCTGTAGAGATCAACCACTGTTGCCCATCTGAGAAGGAGAGGCGTGACGTAGAGACTTTAGGCTGTCAGATATTTTGTGTGCACCAGGCCCTAGCTGTGTCTCAGCATCCATTTTTATGTTAGCCCCATTCAGTAAGTCGGCTGGTACGCCTGTTTACGAAAGGCTGCGATAATAGAACCTATTATACCAAACAACACAGCCTGTAACTGAGCATTTTTGTCCAAGTGTACTACTCACAATTTGTGGGGTTCCCCAGTCACCTTCCATGCTGTCCATAGCGTTAGGAGGTGCACTACAGCTGTAATACCGCAGGGTAAGCTCCAGGACATTTCAAATCGATGCCTTTTTTTAATTTGGTGGGGATGACACAGCCGTGTCATAGTTTCATGCCTGCGCCGGCCAGACGTCAGGATGCCGCAGCTTATGAAGATGGTCCGGAGATACAGAGACCGCCACCGTTCGCTGAGCGGACACAGGATCCAGGCTCTTCACCGCTGGGTAAGCGATCCTTTTCCATTGTTCCTCTAGCACTCCATGGAGGACTATCCTCTGTATCCATTTGGGACAGGAAGAACACTGGAGAACGGTGGTAGGGGGTGCATATTATCAATTTCTGCAACAGCTCTGCCGTATTCAGCAATTTCAGCAACCAGATTGGTTCTGATTTTCAATTCCAGCAACCGGATTGGTTGTTAGGGCAGAGCTGTAGCAGAAATTAATAATATGTGTAGGGGGTGGCCTTTCGAACTCTCCTCTTCTTGTCCCAACAAGGTCAAGAGGGCAACACCCGTGTGTGCTGTAGTGGACGGAATGGGAGATAAGAGTTATATATTTCACAAGGAGACTTTTATTTAGTGGTTTTTACAGTAATAAGAAGGTTCATGGAGACAATTAAGGGTCGCTGCTCTGGGAGTAAACCAGGATCTTCTCTTCTTCCTTCTATCCACAGTACAGTAGAACCTCAACTAACGTCATTAATTCGTCCGGAAGCAATGGACTTTAGTACAAATCAATGTTATTTGAGGACATTATTTCCATAGGAATTAATGTAAATCCAATTAATTGGTTCTAGACATTCCAAAAAACACACCAAACCCCATTCACTAGAGAATAACCCTGGTGTTTAATACCAAAAACAATAACAATACTGAATGAAGGTAATACACAACTGGAAAGAATAAATTAACATTTAACAGGTTTTTGGACATCTAGCATACAGTAGTACTGTACAGTATTATTCTTTGGAGGGGACATTTGGTCTTTTGGGACTAGGACCAGCTTCAGAGTCAGTGGCCCCATGTCGCACATCTAAGCTGTCTAAAGTGGTCTGCTTCTGTCGCCTCTTTAAGATTTGTCTAAAATGGTCCAAGACATTATCATTAAACAAGCTGCAGACACGGCCTGCCACAGCTTTGTCTGGGTGATTTTCCTCCCCAAACCCCTGCACCTTACTCCACATGGATAAAATGTCCCTACTCTTTGAAGAAGGCACATTCTCCCTTGTCTCTTCCTCCTCAGCTAAAGCAGCTTCTTCGTCTGCCGTCTGTTGCATTTCTTGGTGAAGGTCTTGCAGCTCTTCAGTGGTGAGTTCTTCATTGTGGTCATCCACCAACTCTTCCACATCCTCACCACTCACCTCCGAACCCATGGACTGCCCTAAATCGACAACTGACTGCACCACACTTGTAGGGTCATCAGCAGAAGGCTCAAACCCTTCAGCTCTGACATTCTGGCCATAACTTCTCCCAGGCAGAGGTCAATGTGCTGGATGTTACTCCCCGCCAAGCCTTATCCATAAGGTTAATGCGGTTCAGAATGTTGAAGTGTTTTTTCCAAAGCTCTTTTAAGGACATTTCTGTATCAGATGTCACCTCAAAGCACTTTTGAAACACGGCCTTTGTGTACAATTTCTTGAAATTTGAAATGACCCTCTGGTCCATGGGCTGGATGAGTGGTGTGGTATTAGGGGGCAAGAACTTCACTTAGATGAAACCAAACTCCTCCAGCAATGCGTCTTCCATACCTGGAGGGTGTGCAGGAGCATTGTCCATTAACACTAGGCACTTAAGGGGCAAATTATTTTCCTGGAGGTATTTTTTCACACGCGGGCCAAACACTTCATTCATCCACTTAGCCTTGTGACCCATGCTTTCCTGTTTGTCCTCCACATCACAGGCAATTGACTTTTAATCACATTGTTTCTGGTAAATGCTCTCGGAGTTTCGGAATGGTACACCAGTAAGGGCTTCACTTTACAATCGCCACTAGCATTGCAGCACACCAGAAGAGTTAGCCTATCTTCCATAGGCTTATGTCCTGGTAGAGCCACTTACTCCTGTGTAATGTAGGTCCTCTTTGGCCAGTTTCATCACAATTAAAGACTTGTTGGGGGATGAATCCTTCAGCCTCTACGTAATCTTTAAATTCAGCCACAAATTCTTTGGCCGCTTGTCTAATGTAGAGCTGTGTGTTATCTGTGGTTTGACATAGGACTGCAGGGACATCATTAGCAATATGTATCACTGTTTTATCTGTGCTTTGACACAGGACTGCAGTACTATATTTATTTGCAAACATTTCTTTACTGTACTGGACTCATCTGTACAGTACTTACATTTTGCAGTACAGTGGGGATTCAGGAGGCAGGTAGCGTTCAGCCGGCACTTTGGGGATTCAGCTGCTGTACTGTGTTAGGAGGCAGGCAGACACAGCAACGTTCAGCCGGCACTGTGCACTGTGGAGAGGGGAGAGGGAGGAGTAGGTGCGCATTGATGCAGGAGAAGCAGGAAGTGACCAGCAGCAGCTCACTGAGCGGCTGGCGCCCTTATCTGAGGAATGCAACTTTATTTGAGGGACCGCCGCTGCCCTGACACATCGATGTAAGTTGAAAACAGTGTTACTTAAGAGCAATGCTACTCAAGGGTTTACTGTACTTCTCCTCCATGGCTTCTGCTCACAGGTCAGCTCAGGTACATGGAGTTTGTGTGTTTGGCAGATCTGGGATGATTCCACCGAAAAATAATCTCTTTTACTGGATCTTTAATGTCTATAAATGACTAATTGGTTACATTGTTTCTAGGAATCAAAATCTGATTTATTCTTTGTATGAATTTTCTGATGAATTTAAAAATGTTATTGTGTCCACATATAGAAGATCAAAAGTGCTTATCTCGTGTGTGACCTCTCTGATTTATGTCAGGGCCTAAAATCGATTCTAAAAAGATCTCCCCCACTGTGAACAGGTACATGCCATCTCTCCTGTGTGAATTCTCTCATGTATAAAAAGATCAAATTTACCTGAAAAGCATTTCCCACATTCTGAACATGAAAAATCACTTCTCTCCTGTGTGACTTCTCTGATGTGTATTAAGACCAGATTTATTTATAAAGGTTCTCCCACATTCTGCACATGTATACAAGCTCTTCCCTGTGTGAGTTTTCTCATGATCTTTAAGTTTGCTTTTAGTAATAAAACATTTTCCACATTCTGAACATGAATACGGCTTCTCTCCTGTGTGAATTCTTACATGTTTAACAAGATTTGATCTATTTGTAAAACATTTCCCACATTCTGCACATGAATGCGACTTCTCTCCTGTGTGAATTCTCTGATGTTTAACAAGATCTGATTTATGGGTAAAATATTTCACACATTCTGCACATGAATACGGCTTCTCTCCTGTGTGATATCTCTGATGTACAACAAGATCTGATTTATTTGTAAAACATTTCCCACATTCTGAACAATAAAACGGCTTCTCTCCTGTGTGAGTTCTGTGATGTCGACCAAGATTTGATTTATGTCTAAAACATTTTCCACATTCTGGACATGAATACAGTTTCTCTTCTTCTGAACTTCTTGTAGACTGTTTTCTATTCTTACTACATTGATACCTTTTCTCCCCGTTCTGTCTGTCACTTGTGATAACCATCTGTGATTGGTCAGAAGGTTCCTCATAATTAGGGGGATGATATGATGGATCTGTACTGTGAAGTCCTGGAGGTACATTAATGGTAATGAGGTTTTCCCCTGAAGGGCGCTGCACGATATCTTCATCTTCTACCTTGTAATTTACTGATAACATGAAGTTTCCCTCAGAGCTCGCACCGGGATTGTCTGTCAGGTATAAAAGTGGATTCCATTATTTTTTCATACAAATTACAATTTTTCACATTGCTATTACATGGGAAACACATGTAGGTTTTGTGATGTTTTTTTAGCTAAAGCCAAGTTCTCATCATGTAAAAATATATCAGACGACCGTGAAAAGTGTACGGAGAGCTGGGCAGCCGAGTCCTCAGCATATGCAGTGGTTATCAGGCATTTCTGATAGCTTACATCTTCTGGTAACTACTGTGGTCAGGCGCTGAAAACGGCCATATACTGTCTGATACAGGAGGGCAGATATGTGTACCCCCTCAGCATGCCGGCGGCCATACTGCCAAATGAGGCCGACTGTTACACCTGTGGAGGACACCGATGAGACTGCCACTCTCACAGCCTCCTATATAGAGGGGGTTGCTGCATGGTGCACTACATGTACCAGGCGGTCTGACACCCTGTGTCTACTACACTGTGTAGGAGTATACACTAAGCAGCCCCCCTCTATATCAGACGGATGTGTGAGTGGAGGTCTCATCGGTGTCCTCCGCAGGTGTAATTGGCTCCCTCATTTGGCAGTATGGCTGCCTGCATGCTGAGGTGGTGCCCATATCTGCCCCCCTGTATCAGTAAGTATATGGTTGTTTTAGTGATTGTAACCAACTCTGATCATGGCAATTAACTATTTAGGTGCCATGGTCAAAACTGCCCACCCATCTAAACATCCAGTGGGTAGGGGAACCCCCTCCAGCCCCCCATCGCCTTCCCCAGCATGCAGTTGTTGGGTGTTGATGGGTTAGTATGGCAGCCCAGAGCCTGATGAAGACTTCCAGAGCTGTCATTCACGGATGCCTACTGAACCCTGCCTGCAGTAGGGCTTAAAGTCACCCTCCGGGCCTGAAGAAACAAACATGGCTGAACGGCTTTAGTGACTATCTGATGTGCACAGTATGTATCATAGTATGTATCAGCAGTCCAGGACACCCCATGCGGATCTGACGGGGCAGCACTGGTCATTCCAAGCAGGTGTGGGGTCCTAGACTAATGTGTATACTAATGGACGGCACATCAGGCAGTCAGAGAAGCTGGGGGGCTAACCTGTTCTCTCTCCAGGCCTGGGGGGCCGCTCCAATAGGTAACACTCAGTCACTATATAAGGGGTACTATACCGTGTATAGTATTAGCTCAGGCGCCCCGCGGAGACGTAAAACAATGGGGAGGAAAGGGGAAAGAAAACCTTTAAAGTAAAAAAAATCCTTTTCTTCTCTTTCTCATAGAAAATGTAAACAAAGATAAATGGCAGATATTTGTTATCGCGCGTTAGAAGGACATTATTGTTTAGATGCTGGCATTTAGGGTGTCGGAGCCACAAGAGGCAGCGGCCGCGCTATGTCAGCACTGACTGCGGAGCTTCTAGGGGTATCTGGGTTATCTCTATTGTATGACGTCCGCGGCTCCGAGCTGCCGCTCCCTACAGACTCGGCCGCGGCTCCGAGCTGCCGCTCCCTACAGACTCGGCCGCGGCTCCCTACAGACTCGGCCGCGGCTCCGAGCTGCCGCTCCCTACAGACTCGGCTGTCACTCCCCGTATCCAAAATATACTCACCGCGCCATGCTGGTGGTCCGGTACCGCAGAATCTGACCGGTGACGTCTTGTATACCGGCCACGTGGGCATCTAATGTAGAACTCACTGATGACATGCCTGCCCGGCCTCTACTGGCTGCAGCGGTCACCTGGGTCATCAACCTACATGACCGCTGCTGCGGATGTAAGCCGAGGACCAGAGCGAGGGCGGAGGAGCAGCGGGAGGTAAGTGTGTGTGCTGTTATATTACACACACCTCGGCCCCCACTGCCACTAATGTTATATGTCAAGAAACACTAAGTGATGGATCTGCATATACTCACATCCTGGACATTAGTACCGCTGCTCATCACCGCTGCTCAGCCCCAAGTACCGAGACCAAGCCCAATACATGACCGGACCCATAGAAGAGCCGGGGAGGATTTCTATATATTCCCGGCCCCTCCTGCACCCAACACCATGTATCACCGCCTGAAGGGCTACTAGAGCGCTAAGGGGCAACCGAACCCAGTTCATCATCACCTACCTGCAGGAACGTCCTCCTCCACCTCACTCTTCCACGGGTGATCGCCCCTCATCCTCTCTTCTTCTACCTCCACTTTAATATCATCTTCACCCTGATGTGTCATATGGAAGAATTCAGTACAATATGGTGGAGGGGCGGGAAATCTAATCGACCGCCGAAATCTATAACTGCAGGAGGAAAGAACTCCACCACCTATATAGAGCAGGACCAGAGAGCTCCACCCCCTATATAGGGCAGGACCAGTGAGCTCCACCCCCTATATAGAGCAGGACCAGTGAGCTCCACCCCCTATATAGATAAAGCTCCATCGCTTATATAAAGAAGGAGAGAGCTCAGCCCCTATATAAAGCAGGACTAGTGAGCTCCACCCCTATATAGAGCAGGACCAGAAAGCCTTAACCACTATAAAGAGAGCAGGACCAGAGCTCCGCCCCCTATATATAGAGCAGGACCAGAGAGCTCCACCCCTATACAGAGCAGGACCAGAGAGCTACACCCCCTATATAGAGCAGGACCAGAGAACTCCACCCCCTACATAGACCTAGACCAGAGAGCTCCACCACCTAGATAGAGACCAAGACCAGAGCTCCACCCCCTAGATAGAGTGGGACCAGAGAGCTCCACCCCCTATATGAAAAAAAGAGCTCCACCCCTTATATAGTCCAGGACCAGAGATCTCCACCATTACATAAAACAGCAGCAGTGAGCTTCACCCCTTTTCTAGAGCAGGACCAGAGAGCTCTACTCCCTATATAGATGAGGGGATGAGAGCAACAAAAAAAAAGCTCCACCCCTCATATGATGCAGGGCCAGACAACTCCACCCCCCTATAAAAAGAAGGGGAAAAAAGCTGCACCCCCTCCATAGAGCAGGACCAGAGAGCTCCACCCCCTATATAGAGCAGGACCAGAGAGCTCCACCCCCTACATAGAGCAGGACCAGAGAGCTCCACCCCCCTATATAGAGCAGGACCAGAGAGCTCCACCCCCTATATAGAGCAGGACCAGAGAGCTCCATCCCCCTATATAGAGCAGGACCAGAGAGCTCCACCCCCCTATATAGAGCAGGGCCAGTGAGCTCCATTCTGTATAGAGCAGGACAAGAGAGCTCCACCCCCTAGATAGAGACCAAGATCAGAGAGCTCCACCCCCTATACAGATGTACCACAGGGCTCAGCGCCATCTACCAGCTGGTTCTCCCAGATATCTTCCTCTGGACGGTCCTGGGAATACGGAGGACGGGGACATCTCTCTGGTGGGCTTCTCCTCCCGACTCCATCTGTGGAGACACACAGTGATGGAATAGATTATACATCCAATGATGGGAGAATGTAGCCGCCCTCATACCTGCCACCTGTTACCTGGTGACCCCGCCTCCAGCATGGGGGCCGCGTACACATCCCGCCGGCCTTCTACATACTCCCACTCCTCTTACCTGGTAACCCTGCCTCCATCATGGCGGCCGCGTACACATCCCTCTACATACTCCCACTCAGATTACCTGGTGACCCCGCCTCCAGCATGGCGGCCGTGTACACATCCCGCCGGCCCTCTACATATTCCCAGTCCTCTTACCTGGTGACCCCGCCTCCAGCATGGCAGCCGCGTACACATCCCTCTGCATACTCCCACTCCTCTTACCTGGTGACCCCGCCTCCAGCATGGCGGCCGCGTACACATCCCTCTACATACTCCCACTCCTCTTACCTGGTGACCCTGCCTCCAGCATGGCGGCCGCGTATACATCCCTCTACATCCTCCCACTCCTCTTACCTGGTGACCCCGCCTCCAGCATGGCGGCCGCGTACACATCCCTCTACATCCTCCCACTCCTTACCTGGTGACCCCGCCTCCAGCATGGCGGCCGCGTACACATCCCTCTACATCCTCCCACTCCTCTTACCTGGTGACCCCGCCTCCAGCATGGCGGCCCCGTACACATCCCTCTACATCCTCCCACTCCTCTTACCTGGTGACCCCGCCTCCAGCATGGCGGCCCCGTACACATCCCTCTACATACTCCCACTCCTCTTACCTGGTGACCCCGCCTCCATCATGGCGGCCCCGTACACATCCCGCCAGCCCTCTACATACTCCCACTCCTCTTACCTGGTGACCCCGCCTCCAGCATGGCGGCCGCGTACACATCCCTCTACATACTCCCACTCCTCTTACCTGGTGACCCCGCCTCCAGCATGGCGGCCCCGTACACATCCCTCTACATCCTCCCACTCCTTACCTGGTGACCCCGCCTCCAGCATGGCGGCCCCGTACACATCCCTCTACATCCTCCCACTCCTCTTACCTGGTGACCCCGCCTCCAGCATGGCGGCCGCGTACACATCCCGCCGGCCCTCTACATACTCCCACTCCTCTTACCTGGTGACCCCGCCTCCAGCATGGCGGCCGCGTACACATCCCTCTACATCCTCCCACTCCTCTTACCTGGTGAGCCCGCCTCCAGCATGGCGGCCGCGTACACATCCCGCCGGCCCTCTACATACTCCCACTCCTCTTACCTGGTGACCCCGCCTCCAGTATGGCGGCCCCGTACACATCCCGCCGGCCCTCTACATACTCCCACTCCTCTTACCTGGTGACCCCGCCTTCAGCATGGCGGCCGCGTACACATCCTCCTACATACTCCCACTCCTCTTACCTGGTGACCCCGCCTTCAGCATGGCGGCCGCGTACACATCCTCCTACATACTCCCACTCCTCTTACCTGGTGGCCCCGCCTCCAGCATGGCGGCCCCGTACACATCCCGCCGGCCCTCTACATACTCCCACTCCTCTTACCTGGTGACCCCGCCTCCAGCATGGCGGCCCCGTACACATCCCTCTACATACTCCCACTCCTCTTACCTGGTGATCCCGCCTCCAGCATGGCGGCCGCGTACACATCCCTCTACATACTCCCACTCCTCTTACCTGGTGACCCCGCCTCCAGCATGGCGGCTGCGTACACATCCCGCCGGCCCTCTACATACTCCCACCGCTCTTACCTGGTGACCCCGCCTCCAGCATGGCGGCCCCGTACACATCCCTCTACATCCTCCCACTCCTCTTACCTGGTGACCCCGCCTCCATCATGGCGGCCCCGTACACATCCCTCTACATCCTCCCACTCCTCTTACCTGGTGACCCCGCCTCCAGCATGGCGGCCGCGTACACATCCCGCCGGCCCTCTACATCCTCCCACTCCTCTTACCTGGTGACCCCGCCTCCAGCATGGCGGCCGCGTACACATCCCGCCGGCCCTCTACATACTCCCACTCCTCTTACCTGGTGACCCCACCTCCAGCATGGCGGCCGCGTACACATCCCGCCGGCCCTCTACATACTCCCACTCCTCTTACCTGGTGACCCCGCCTCCAGCATGGCGGCCCCGTACACATCCCGCCGGCCCTCTACATACTCCCACTCCTCTTACCTGGTGACCCCGCCTCCAGCATGGCGGCCCCGTACACATCCCTCTACATCCCCCCACTCCTCTTACCTGGTGACCCCGCCTCCAGCATGGCGGCCCCGTACACATCCCGCCGGCCCTCTACATCCTCCCACTCCTCTTACCTGGTGACCCCGCCTCCAGCATGGCGGCCCCGTACACATCCCGCCGGCCCTCTACATCCTCCCACTCCTCTTACCTGGTGACCCCGCCTCCAGCATGGCGGCCGCGTACACATCCCGCCGGCCCTCTACATACTCCCACTCCTCTTACCTGGTGGCCCCGCCTCCATCATGGCGGCCGCGTACACATCCCGCCGGCCCTCTACATCCTCCCACTCCTCTTACCTGGTGACCCCGCCTCCAGCATGGCGGCCGCGTACACATCCCGCCGGCCCTCTACATACTCCCACTCCTCTTACCTGGTGACCCCGCCTCCAGCATGGCGGCCGCGTACACATCCCGCCGGCCCTCTACATACTCCCACTCCTCTTACCTGGTGACCCCGCCTCCAGCATGGCGGCCGCGTACACATCCCGCCGGCCCTCTACATACTCCCACTCCTCTTACCTGGTGATCGCGCCTCCAGCATGGCGGCCCCGTACACATCCCTCTACATCCCCCCACTCCTCTTACCTGGTGACCCCGCCTCCAGCATGGCGGCCCCGTACACATCCCTCTACATACTCCCACTCCTCTTACCTGGTGGCCCCGCCTCCAGCATGGCGGCCGCGTACACATCCCGCCGGCCCTCTACATACTCCCACTCCTCTTACCTGCTGACCCCGCCTCCAGCATGGCGGCCGCGTACACATCCCGCCGGCCCTCTACATACTCCCACTCCTCTTACCTGGTGACCCCGCCTCCAGCATGGCGGCCGCGTACACATCCCGCCGGCCCTCTACATACTCCCACTCCTCTTACCTGGTGATCGCGCCTCCAGCATGGCGGCCCCGTACACATCCCTCTACATCCCCCCACTCCTCTTACCTGGTGACCCCGCCTCCAGCATGGCGGCCCCGTACACATCCCTCTACATACTCCCACTCCTCTTACCTGGTGGCCCCGCCTCCAGCATGGCGGCCCTGTACACATCCCGCCGGCCCTCTACATACTCCCACTCCTCTTACCTGGTGACCCCGCCTCCAGCATGGCGGCCGCGTACACATCCCTCTACATACTCCCACTCCTCTTACCTGGTGACCCCGCCTCCAGCATGGCGGCCGCGTACACATCCCGCCGGCCCTCTACATCCTCCCACCCCTCTTACCTGGTGACCCCTCCTCCAGCATGGCGGCCCCGTACACATCCCGCCGGCCCTCTACATCCTCCCACTCCTCTTACCTGGTGACCCCGTCTCCAGCATGGCGGCCCCGTACACATCCCTCTACATCCTCCCACTCCTCTTACCTGGTGACCCCGCCTCCAGCATGGCGGCCCCGTACACATCCCTCTACATACTCCCACTCCTCTTACCTGGTGACCCCGCCTCCAGCATGGCGGCCGCGTACACATCCCGCCGGCCCTCTACATACTCCCACTCCTCTTACCTGGTGATCCCGCCTCCAGCATGACGGCCGCGTACACATCCCTCTACATCCTCCCACTCCTTACCTGGTGACCCCGCCTCCAGCATGGCGGCCCCGTACACATCCCTCTATATACTCCCACTCCTCTTACCTGGTGACCCCGCCTCCAGCATGGCGGCCCCGTACACATCCCTCTACATCCTCCCACTCCTCTTACCTGGTGACCCCGCCTCCAGCATGACGGCCGCGTACACATCCCTCTACATCCTCCCACTCCTTACCTGGTGACCCCGCCTCCAGCATGGCGGCCGCGTACACATCCCTCTATATACTCCCACTCCTCTTACCTGGTGACCCCGCCTCCAGCATGGCGGCCCCGTACACATCCCGCCGGCCCTCTACATACTCCCACTCCTCTTACCTGGTGACCCCGCCTCCAGCATGGCGGCCGCGTACACATCCCTCTACATACTCCCACTCCCCTTACCTGGTGACCCCGCCTCCAGCATGGCGGCCGCGTACACATCCCGCCGGCCCTCTACATCCCCCCACTCCTCTTACCTGGTGACCCCGCCTCCAGCATGGCGGCCGCGTACACATCCCGCCGGCCCTCTACATCCCCCCACTCCTCTTACCTGGTGACCCCGCCTCCATCATGGCGGCCGCGTACACATCCCTCTACATACTCCCACCCCTCTTACCTGGTGACCCCGCCTCCAGCATGGCGGCCGCGTACACATCCCGCCGGCCCTCTACATACTCCCACTCCTCTTACCTGGTGACCCCGCCTCCATCATGGCGGCCCCGTACACATCGCTCTACATACTCCCACTCCTCTTACCTGGTGGCCCCGCCTCCAGCATGGCGGCCGCGTACACATCCCTCTACATACTCCCACCCCTCTTACCTGGTGACCCCGCCTCCAGCATGGCGGACGCGTACACATCCCGCCGGCCCTCTACATACTCCCACTCCTCTTACCTGGTGACCCCGCCTCCAGCATGGCGGCCCCGTACACATCCCTCTACATCCTCCCACTCCTCTTACCTGGTGGCCCCGCCTCCAGCATGGCGGCCGCGTACACATCCCGCCGGCCCTCTACATACTCCCACTCCTCTTACCTGGTGACCCCGCCTCCAGCATGGCGGCCCCGTACACATCCCTCTACATACTCCCACTCCTCTTACCTGGTGACCCCGCCTCCAGCATGGCGGCCGCGTACACATCCCTCTACATACTCCCACTCCTCTTACCTGGTGACCCCGCCTCCAGCATGGCGGCCGCGTACACATCCCTCTACATACTCCCACTCCTCTTACCTGGTGGCCCCGCCTCCAGCATGGCGGCCGCGTACACATCCCGCCGGCCCTCTACATCCTCCCACTCCTCTTACCTGGTGACCCCGCCTCCAGCATGGCGGCCCCGTACACATCCCGCCGGCCCTCTACATACTCCCACTCCTCCATGGAGAAATAGACGGCCACATCCTGACACCTTATAGGAACCTGACAACACAATATCCAGTCATCAGCCAGAGCCCCCCGCTAGAATGTCCCCCCACATTCCCCGCAGTCACCTCTCCTGTCAGCAGCTCCGTCATCTTGTTGGTGAGTTCTAGAAGCTTCTGGATCAGGGAGTGAGGATGGATGATGGGAGTCGCTGTCTTCTTCACTGCTGTGTACTCCTGTGGATGGAGGGAGACGCTCAGGGATGGCACAAATACAAGACAGATGGGAGGAATGGAGGGAAGTTCACCTCTCCGGTCAGCAGGTAGATGATCTCCCAGGTGACGGCTAATATCCTTCCGCTCATCTCCGTGCCGTCCATCGGGGCCTGAGGAGAGAGAGGTCACATGGTACCGGCTGATAACAGAGAGCGCAACCCCTGTACTGCTGTATATATATATATCCTCTGATACCGGCTGATAACAGAGAGCGCAACCCCTGTACTGCTGTATATATATATCCTCTGATACCGGCTGATAACAGAGAGTGCAACCCCCGTACTGCTGGATATATATATATCCTCTGATACCGGCTGATAACAGAGAGCGCAACCCCTGTACTGCTGTATATATATATCATGTGATACCGGCTGATAACAGAGAGCGCAACCCCTGTACTGCTGTATATATATATATCCTCTGATACCGGCTGATAACAGAGAGTGCAACCCCTGTACTGCTGTATATATATATCCTCTGATACCGGCTGATAACAGAGAGCGCAACCCCTGTACTGCTGTATATATATATCCTCTGATACCGGCTGATAACAGAGAGCGCAACCCCTGTACTGCTGTATATATATCGTCTGATACCGGCTGATAACAGAGAGAACAACCCCTGTACTGCTGTATATATATATATATATATATCCTCTGATACCGGCTGATAACAGAGAGCGCAACCCCTGTACTGCTGTATATATATATCCTCTGATACCGGCTGATAACAGAGAGTACAACCCCTGTACTGCTGTATATATATCATCTGATACCGGCTGATAACAGAGAGTACAACCCCTGTACTGCTGTATATATATCATCTGATACCGGCTGATAACAGAGAGCGCAACCTGCATGTCAGCTTACTGTACTTCTATATATATATATATATCCTCTGAAACCGGCTGATAACAGAGAACACAACCCCCATGTCAGCTTACCGTACTTATATATATATATATATATATATATATATATATATCCAGTGATACCGGCTGATAACAGAGAACACAACCCCAATGTCAGCTTACTGTACTGCTGTATATACATATCCTCTGATACTGGCTGATAACATAGAGAACAACCCTCAATGTCAGCTTACTGTACTGCTGTATATATAATATCCTCTGATACTGGCTGATAACAGAGAGAAAAACACAGCAGCTTCTGTTCTCTCTGTGGTGGATGGTAAATTCTGCTGGGTCAAGGACCTGTGATGATGTCATTGCCATGTGACGTGTGTGGGAGGGGCACATACAAGGTTGGTTGGTTTTCATGTTAGCCTTCATCTGTAGCTGCACTGGTCACATGACCGCTCACATGCACACGCCCCTCAGCTGAGCTCCGCCCATGTTCATACGTCAGTGTCCTGGTGCGGTTGAGGGTCGGGCTAGATTGTGTTGTCTCCTGGGAGATTGGTAGCGGCTTTATACTGAAGAGTGTGGTGTGAAGAGGAGGCACAATGCTCTGGTCATGTGACCCTAGATCTTGTGATGAAGCGGTCATCCTGTCTGCCTTGGCAGCAGCTGCCTGACCCTGGGGTTGTCTGGGGATAGTAGTGGGCCGCCCTCCGGGGCCGGGATCCATGGAGCTAGTTATAATAGTACCCGCAATATCCAGGCAGATGTTCCAACAAAACCCATAAATCCTGCCGAGTATCCCCCGCTGCACCGCTCAGTGTGCCCCTAGATGTGTGGGGATGTCTCCACCGCTCAGTGTGCCCCTAGATGTGTGGGGATGCCTCCGCCGCTCAGTGTGCCCCTAGATGTGTGGGGATGTCTCCACCGCTCAGTGTACCCCTAGATGTGTGGGGATGTCTCCACCGCTCAGTGTGCCCCTAGATGTGTGGGGATGCCTCCTCCGCTCGGTGTGCCCCTAGATGTGTGGGGATGCCTCCGTCGCTCAGTGTGCCCCTAGATGTGTGGGGATGCCTCCGTCGCTCAGTGTGCCCCTAGATGTGTGGGGATGCCTCCGTCGCTCAGTGTGCCCCTAGATGTGTGGGGATGCCTCCACCGCTCAGTGTGCCCCTAGATGTGTGGGGATGCCTCCGCCGCTCAGTGTGCCCCTAGATGTGTGGGGATGCCTCCGCCGCTCAGTGTGCCCCTAGATGTGTGCGGATGCCTCCGCCGCTCAGTGTGCCTCTAGATGTGTGGGGATGCCTCCGCCGCTCAGTGTGCCTCTAGATGTGTGGGGATGCCTCCACCGCTTAGTGTGCCCCTAGATGTGTGGGGATGCCTCCTCCGCTCAGTGTGCCCCTAGATGTGTGGGGATGCCTCCTCCGCTCAGTGTGCCCCTAGATGTGTGGGGATGCCTCCACCGCTCAGTGTGCCCCTAGATGTGTGGGGATGCCTCCACCGCTCAGTGTGCCCCTAGATGTGTGGGGATGCCTCCTCCGCTCAGTGTGCCCCTAGATGTGTGGGGATGCCTCCACCGCTCAGTGTGCCCCTAGATCTGTGGGGATGCCTCCACCGCTCAGTGTGCCCCTAGATGTGTGGGGATGCCTCCTCCGCTCAGTGTGCCCCTAGATGTGTGAGGATGCCTCCGCCACTCAGTGTGCCCTTAGATGTGTGGGGATGCCTCCTCCGCTCAGTGTGCCCCTAGATGTGTGGGGATGCTTCCTCCGCTCAGTGTGCCCCTAGATGTGTGGGGATGCCTCCGCCGCTCAGTGTGCCCCTAGATGTGTGGGGATGTCTCCACCACTCAGTGTGCCCCTAGATGTGTGGGGATGCCTCCACCGCTCAGTGTGCCCCTAGATGTGTGGGGATGCCTCCACCGCTCAGTGTGCCCCTAGATGTGTGGGGATGCCTCCTCCGCTCAGTGTGCCCTTAGATGTGTGGGGATGCCTCCTCCGCTCAGTGTGCCCCTAGATCTGTGGGGATGCCTCCACCGCTCAGTGTGCCCCTAGATGTGTGGGGATGCTTCCTCCGCTCAGTGTGCCCCTAGATGTGTGGGGATGCCTCCGCCGCTCAGTGTGCCCCTAGATGTGTGGGGATGCCTCCGCCGCTCAGTGTGCCCCTAGATGTGTGGGGATGCCTCCGCCGCTCAGTGTGCCCCTAGATCTGTGGGGATGCCTCCACCGCTCAGTGTGCCCCTAGATCTGTGGGGATGCCTCCACCGCTCAGTGTGCCCCTAGATCTGTGGGGATGCCTCCACCGCTCAGTGTGCCCCTAGATGTGTGGGGATGCCTCCACCACTCAGTGTGCCCCTAGATGTGTGGGGATGCCTCCGCCGCTCAGTGTGCCCCTAGATGTGTGGGGATGCTTACTCCGCTCAGTATGCCCCTAGATGTGTGTGGGGATGCCTCCGCCGCTCAGTGTGCCCCTACATGTGTGTGGGGATGCCTCCGCCGCTCAGTGTGCCCCTACATGTGTGTGGGGATGCCTCTGCCGCTCAGTGTGCCCCTAGATGTGTGTGGGGATGCCTCTGCCGCTCAGTGTGCCCCTAGATGTGTGTGGGGATGCCTCTGCCGCTCAGTGTGCCCCTAGATGTGTGTGGGGATGCCTCTGCTGCTCAGTGTGCCCCTAGATGTGTGTGCGGATGCCTCTGCCGCTCAGTTTGCCCCTAGATGTGTGTGGGGATGCCTCCGCTGCTCAGTGTGCCCCTAGATGTGAGTGGGGATGCCTCCGCCGCTCAGGATACCTCAGCCTGCAGGGGGCGCTGACAAGCTTAGCACCCAGCTTACCAGCACCAGAATATAGACGAGAGAGGCGCGAAACCGCATGTCGGCCTGCCCAGCGTCCAGAGCCCAACATATCCCAAGACAACTAGGACTGGAGGGAGCACTTAAGTGCTTTGCCCACCAAGAGCGAAATTAATGAGCTTTTCCTAAAAGTGAAAGCATCACACATAAAGGACATCGTGGCCCTGCAGCAGGATATTCGCAACATAGGGCAGAGAGTAGAGGAGACACATGACCAAATCTTTAATACCATTGACTCACACTCACAGGAGCTGCATCAGCAGTCGCAACAGATCTCGTTGCTGTATTTTGTGTTAGATGATCTGGAGAATCGTCATCGCAGAAACAATGTGAGGATCAGGGGTCTCATTGAGGACATCATTCCCTCCCAACTGGAGGTTTGGTTGCGCGAGTACTTCAACGATCTGCTCCAGAAACCACCCGATACAGCTATTGAGATAGAATCCAGCACCCGAAATCCGCCGATTCCAGCAGACCTAGAGATGTGATATGCAGAATCCATTTTTATTCAATCAGGGAACAGATCCTACAGCGCGCTAGGGGAGCGAGAGAACTATAATTTCAGGGAACACCGCTGTTGATCTTATCTGACCTCTCTCGCCGCACTCTTCAGCTACGCAAAGCCCTGAAGCCATTATTGGCCCTCCTCAGAGAGAGGGAAATTAACTACCGCTGGGGATTCCGGTTCCAGCTCCACGCCAACAAAGAAGGCAAATCTGCCACATTTAGAGGCCTGGGCGACTTAATGAACCTTCTGACCATATTTGAGGTACCCTCTGTTGCTCAGGCAGAAGGAGATCTGCCAGGGCTAGCATTCCTGGACACTGCCAGGGGTGTTAATCCGATTGTCCAAAAACTCCCTTATAATTTACCAGAGAAGTGGATCACACATGGTTCTCATTATAAACAGGTTCATAATGTACCATTTCCCCCCTTTCGGGTGTTTGTAGGCTTTGTTGCTCAACAGGCAAGGATCAGAAATGATCACAGTTTTGACTTTACATTGTCTTGTCCCACTACCCCTGGTGTTAAAACTCATAAAACTTCAGTAACGGTCCACAAAACTAATGTTGCCTCCACAGGTCGTTTAAGTCTCCTCAAGGAGAGAACAAACACGAAGATCCTACCAAACAATGCCCCCTGCACAAAAAAACACATTCTTTGCTAAAATGCAGAGCCTTCAGCGAGAAGTCTTTAGAGGACCGCAAATAATTCCTGAAAGAAAGCAACATCTGCTTCAGTTGCTGCATTACAACACCACACTTCGCCAGGAACTGTAAGGTCAGTTGGACATGCTTGGAATGCGGTGGCACAGAACACAACACGGCTCTACACCCTGGACCACCCTCTCAGGTATCATTCCAAGCAGAGGAACGGGACAGAGAGCAGAAAGACACAGCAATAGTCACTTCTCAGTGTACAGAGATCTGTAAAGGACTTGCAGCAGGGAAGTCATGCTCCAAAATCAGCCTTGTCAGGGTTTATCCAGTCGGTCACCAGGATAAGGCGATCAAGGTATACACAATCTTAGATGACCAAAGCAACAGGTCTTTAGCTAAATTCACCTTCTTCAACACCTTCAACATCGTAGGGCCTGGTTCTCCCTACTCCTTAAGGACGTGCTCAGGTACCGTTGAGAAGGCGGGGAGGAAGGCAACTGGATACATGGTAGAATCCATAGATGGTCAGACCTGCTTGCCCCTGCCAACCATACTGGAGGGCAATCACATTCCTGACAACCGGTCTGAGATACCTACAATAGAGGTAGCAGCATACCACTCCCACCTGAGACGTATAGCTTACTTGATACCAAAACTTAAGCCAGAAGCAACAATAGTCCTACTCCTTGGAAGAGGCATACTACGAGCCCATAAAGCTAGGGGACAGATTAACAGTTCCCAGAATGCTCCATAGGTCCTGAGACTTGACCTAGGATGGGTCGTCATAGGAGACGTCTGTCTAGCAGGAGCACACAAGCCGACCTCAGTCAACAGCATCCTCACAAACACACTGGAAAGCGGATGTCCTTCCCTATTCCAGCCATGCCATAAAAGTTTCCTGATAAAAGAGTTGCCACAAAGCACTCCTGTGCCTTGTCCCTTCGCAGAACCCTCCTGTGAAGACCATGCCTGCGACGGTAAGCGAGATCACTTAAGGTGCACAGTCCTTCACAGGACGAGAGAAGACAACAGGGTCGCAATGTCCATAGAAGACAAGCTGTTCTTGAATATCATGGCTCAAGAAATAGTAAAGGATGAGTCCAAAAGCTGGGTCGCATCTTTACCGTTTAAAACCCTAAGATGACGCCTACCTAACAACAAAGAACTTGTCTATAGCCGATTTATCTCCCTCAAACACAAACTCCAGAGACAAAGGAATATTTCTTCACCTTCATGGAAAGAATATTCCAGAACAACCATGCAGAAGTGGCACCCGTGCTCCAAGACTCCCAGGAGTGTTTTTACTTACCCATATTCAGCATTTATCATCCAAAAAAACAGGACAGATAAGAGTAGTATTCGACTTAAGCGCCAGGTGTGAAGACGTCTAGCTAAACGATGTCTTATTGTATGGTCCGGACCTCAACAACAGACTTCAAGAGGTACTTCTCCGCTTTCGCAGAGATTCCGTAGCATATGTGGCCAACATACAACAAATGTTCCACTGCTTCCTCGTCGAGGAAGAACATAGAAACTACTTCTGGTACCACAACAATGACCCTAATAAGGGTATCGTAGAGTACCGAATGAGGGTGCACATCTTTGGAAACAGTCCTTCCCCTGCAGTTGCTATCTATGGTCTCAGGCATTCAGCCTGAGAGGGTGAAGCAAAATACGGGTCGGATGTCAAGACCTTTGTGGAAAGCGACTTTTATGTGGACGACTGCTTGTATTCTACACCCACGAACGAGAACGCAATCAGTCTCCTGAAAAGAGCTCAAGAAATGCTCGCTCAATTTAATCTGAGGTTGCACAAAATCACCTCCAACAGCCATGAGTTAATAAAGGCCTTCTAACCCCAAGATCATTCAAGTGATCTAAAGGACTTAGATCTTAGCACAAACTCCCTTCCTGTGCAACGGGGCCTTGGTCTGCTCTGGGATTTAAAGGTGGACACATTAACCTTCCAAATCAAGGAGGAAAAGCCTTTCACACGCAGATGGGTCTTGTCTACCATAAACAGTTTATATGATCATCTGGGATTTGTAGCACCTGTTACCATCCAAGGAAAAATGATGCTAAGAGACTTTACCACAGAGACGTCTGATTGGGATAAACCGCTTCCCATGGAGAAAAAAGACGTGGACAAGTTGGAGAGAGTCTCTTGAAGCTTTGTCCAGTCTTCATGTGGCACGTCCGTATGCTTCCATGCCTTCAACGGAAGTCAAGATGCAAAGACTATATATTTTCTGTGACGCTTCAGTGAAGGCGATTGCTGCCATAGCATACCTAAAGACCATAGACGTCAAGGAACAATGCCATATAGGGTTTGTTATGAGCCAGACCAATCTGGCGCCACTCCGCAAGCACACTATACTCAGATTGTAACTGCAAACACGTATTTACCGCTACTATTCTGGACAGGGCCAAGAGCATAATAATTCGCACTATACAATGTGAATGTTGTGCTAAAGAAAGACTATCTCAGGTAATTGTTTACCAAAGGGAATCTAAGAGCTGCTAGACTATGGATAGTTGGAGCAAAGAGGTGTGTGAGCAAGCTCATTTTCAGCTGTGTTACTTGTCGCAAACTTCGTGGCATGTTACAGAGCCAGAAGATGGCCAGCCTCCCAACTGAGAAACTCAGTACGGATCCTCTTTTCACCAGCGTCGGCCTACATGTATTTGGTCCTTGGTCAGTGGCTACACGGCATACTAGAGGTATTCACGCTAGCACCAAGTGCTGGGCGGTCATGTTCACTTGTTTGTCCAGCAGAGCTGTCCACATAGAAGTAATCGAATCCATGAACACGTCAAGTTTCATAAACACACTTTGAAGCTTTATTGCCATAAGAGGACTGGTGAAACATATTCGTTTGGACAGAGGCACAAATTTTGTTGGGCCAGTAAAAGACCTTTAAATTCCTTTTAACTTAGACACTGCCAATGTGGAAAGATACTTAAATGAGCAAGGATGCACTTGGACGTTTAATCTACCTCATTCTTCCCACATGGGCAGCATCTGGGAAAAGATGATGGGAATAGCAAAAAAATCTTGGATTCTATCTTCTTGTAAGTGGGGAGCACAAGACTCACACATGAAAGCTTGACTACCTTCTTGGCGGAAGTTTCAGCTATTATAAATGCAAGACCGTTGACTACTCTTTCCAGCGACCCTGAGGATTTGGCCAGGACACAGGCACCAGCGCCTCATGGCCTGCACCCACACCCTCACCTCTACCGTCCTCCACTCCATCCAGCAATGTCTCTCAGCACAGCGTTCAGCTGTCGCTAACACAAGCATTGTAGTGAAAGCGCAAATACGCCACCACGCACCCGCACACACAAGCTTTAAACGTGCACATTGCCAAATTAATCAGCCTGGAGATGCTGCCGTACAGGCTTGTGGAAACAGAGGCTTTTAAAAACATAATGGTGGCGGTCCCGCACTACTCGGTCCCCAGTCGCCACCATTTTTCCCAGTGTGCCGTCCCAGTCCTACATCAGCATGTCTCCCACAACATAAATCGGGCCCTCACCAATGTGGTTACTGGGAAGATTCACTTAACCACGGACACATCGACAAGTACTGGCGGGCAGGGCCACTATATCTCCCTAACGGCACATTGGGTGAACTTGGTGGAGGCTGGGACCGAGTCAGAGCCTGGGACCGCTCACGTCCTACTCACACCCAGTGTGAGGGTATATGTATATATTGCCATATGATTTTTATGCTTCATACCTATATGCAAGTTCTATTCAATTCCAAATAAGAAAAAACTTAATCTGTCGCCTTAACATCAGATATTCCAAAGGCCTTGGAAGACAAAATGTATCTTGAACAAAATGTATCTTTAAACACAGCAAAGGAAGAACCAGACACAAGGACGCGTACTTGGCTGTTTTTCCAGAGGCGCCGTAGCAAGATATCAAGATGTTCAACTATGTACATAATTTTCACTGTCTCAGGCCGGAAATCCGGACTTCCCATATATGGTTATGAGCCCATCACCCCTTGCTGGTGATGGGACAAAGGGTATAAGATCTCATGTAATCTGTAATAAGGCACGACAGCGAGAGCCATGTCCCGTGTGAGAAACGATACCAGACCTCCGTGTGGTGTCTCTTCTTACGGCCGGCAGCGGGGCAAGTGGGGTGGGCCTGATTGGTGCTGTACTTAGAATTTTATTACCCTGACACCAGAATAGCGGGTCCTTCCTCGGTGCTGGTATCTGCGGCGCTTTATGCCACCCCCTCCAAACGCTCTCCTTCCTCCTCCTCCGCCACGTCTACCTCTCAATTAAGAAGTGTGAGCACGTTGTCAGCAGTCAGTATCACGCGGCGCGGCAGCACAGCGGTGGGCAAGCGTCAGCAAGCTGTGCTGAAACTAATCAGCTTAGGTGACAAGAGGCACATGGCCCCCGAGCTGCTGCAGGGTCTGACAGAGCAGACCGACCTCTAGCTTTCACCGCTGAGCCTCCAACCGGGCATGGTCGTGTGTGACAATGGCCCTAACCTGGTGGCAGCTCTGCAGCTCGGCAGCCTAACACACATGCCATGCCTGGCCCATGTCTTCAATCTGGTGGTTCAGCGGTTTCTGAAAAACTACCCCCACTTGTCTGACATTCTCAGCAAGGTGCGCCGCGTCTGCGCACATTTCCGCAAGTCCACCACGGACGCTGCCACCCTGAGGACCCTGCAATGTCAGTTTCAGCTGCCAGAGCACTGACTGCTGTGCGACTTGGCCACACGCTGGAATTCTACGCTGCACATGTTGGCCAGGCTGTACGAGCAGCATAGAGCAATAGTGGAATACCAGCTGCAACATGGACGGCGGAGTGGTAGTAAGCCTCTGCAATTCTTTACTGAGAAGTGGGCATGGATGGCAAATATCTGCCAGGTCCTCGGAAACTTTGAGAAGTCTACCCAGATGGTGAGCAGTGATGCTGCAATCATTAGCGTTACCATCCCACTGCTTTGCCTGCTGAGAAGTTTGCTGCTAAACATAAAGTCCGACGCTTTGCGGTTGGAACAGGAGACGGGAGATGACAGTATGTCACTTGATAGCCAGACCACCCTCATGTCTGTATCTCAGCGCGGTTTGGAGGAGGAGGGGGAGGAGGAAGAGATAGCTGGCCGCACTGCAGAGGGTACCCATGCTGCTTGCCTCTCATCTGTTCAGCATGTATGGGCTGAAGAGGAGGAGGATCCTGAAAGTTTTCTTCCTAGTCAGTTCAGCGATGTATTGCGTACCGGGACCCTGGCACACATGGCTGACTTCATGTTAGGCTGCCTTTGCCTTGACCCTCGTGTTAGACGCATTCTGGCCAACACAGATTACTGGGTGTACACCCTTCTCGACCCAGAAGGAAAACCTTTCCACTCTCATTACCGAAGAGGAAAGGGGTATGAGAGTGATGCAATACCACAGGGCCCTGGTGGAAAAAGTGATGCTAAAGTTCCCATCTGACAGCGCTGAGGCAGAAGATGCAAATCGAGGGCCAAGTACCAGGGAGGGAGCAGGGATCAGGCAGCATGTCCAGCGCAGACAGGGGAACACTCTCCAAGGCCTTTGCCAGCTTTATGGCTCCCCAGCAAGACTGTGTCACCACTCCCCATTCAAGGCTGAGTCGGAGGGAGCACTGTAAAAAGATGTTGAGGGAGTACATAGCCAATTGTACCACCGTCCTCCTTGATGCCTCTGCTCCATACAACTATTGGGTGTCAAAGCTGAACACGTGGCACGAACTTGCGTTGTATGCCCTGGAGGTGCTGGCCTGCCCTGCCGCTAGTGTCTTGTCAGAGAGGGTGTTTAGTGCAGCTGGGGGAATCATCACAGATAAGCCGCCAGTCAATCGCCAGTGCCGACATGCTTACACTCATAAAGATGTACAAAGGCTGGATTTCCTAAGACTTCTCTTCTCCACCGGCGGAAAGAAGCAGAACCTAATGATTCGTTTCGCTGCAACAGGAGAAAAATGCATCCTCTATCACCACAAAAAAAGGGGGAATTAGCTTTGTCAATCACTCTCGGATATTATTACTCCTCCTCCTTCTCCTAAAACAGCATGTCATCACGCTGAACTGCCAATTTTTCTGCGGCCCAAAAGGCTCTGTTTAAAAGTTTTTTTTACAGTTTTTCAACGTTTCAAAAGTATTGATACTTTAACAGACACCATTTTTTTCACAGGGCTGCCTCCAAGCTCTGTTACAAATTAAGCAACAGTGAGCTGTATCTTTAAAAAATTTTTATGGGTTTCACCCGCCCTCGCGGTTGAGCAATTTTTCAGGGGTACACTTGTACTCTTGGTACACCAATTTTTCTGGCCTTCGCCTATACTGTTATCTAACTAATTTTTCCAGCCTTCACCTACACTCATGGTAACCAAATTTTTTTACTGCGGTCTGCCTATACTCTTGCTACAGAAATGTTACTGGGGTCTGCCTATACTTCTGCTACAGAAATGTTACTGGGGTCTGCCTATACTTTTGCTACAGAAATGTTAGCTGCACTAGCATTTGAGTCCGCTTTATGCCCATGATTAATGAGGGTGTAAGCCAAGGTTGAGGTCCTTAGCAGGGTGAAACTGCCATGTTTGGGCGCTCTGATTTCTTTGTGTAATACTTTCCTTGGGTTCCAGGGGCTCGCCTATGCTGTGGGTGCACAAAGACTTCCCATGGCGGTGTTTTACCTGTCTGGCACAAATACACTGACTGACTAGGGTAGAAATGTGGGCCGAGGTCCTTAGTGGGGTGAAACGCTGCCATGTTTGGGCACTCTGATTTCTTCCTGTGTAATACCATCTTTGTGCATCGACAGCATAGGCGAGCCCAAGGAACTCAAAGACTTCCCATTGCGGTGTTGAGCTATCTGACACCTTACACAGAATTGGATTTCCCATTGCTTGGATTTCCCATTGCTATGTAACTCGTGGCACCTTGGGTCACACAAGGTGGAAGCTGGGACCGAGCCTGACTCTGGGCCCGCTCGCGTGCTTCCCACAGAGAGTATTGCTGCATTGTGGAGATGTGTAGAAGTGCTGGCACCTGAGTCCCCTTTATGCACACGTTTGTAGCTCCTGACAATTTTGTGACGGAGGTGGCACGGGATTGGAATGATCGTACATTAATTTATCATCAATTCTCAACAGCATTGTGGGCTATCGCCCAAACTTTCAATGAGGGTCGCTGCCTGGCCCTGCCAGCCCTCTGCAGTGTGTGCCTCCGGTTCCTCCTCATCCAGTACACACCTATACATAGACATGAGGGTGGTGTGGCTATGAAGCGAGCGTGTGGCATGAGGCAAGCTGAACGCTGCGCAGGGAAAATTCTGTGTGCGCTGTGGACGCAGGGTCATGCGGAGGGTTGGACAGCAATGCCAGCATGTTACCCAGGAGAAGAGGCAGGGGTGTCACCTGCAGGCAGTGATTGCCCTTTGTTGCACCTAGTGTGGTGCTAAGCTAAGATGTGCCAGCACGTGTGCCTTACTGATTATGGTTTGTCCCAAGTAAATTGTTAGGAGGGTGACCGCCAGGCTCTTGCACCCATTTTGGCTTAATAGTGGGACCTGGGAGCCTCAGATGCAGCCATGCATGCTGCCCCTGCTCTTCCCTATCCATTGTGGTGTTTCTATGACTTTCTGATGTTTTTTGGTGTTTCACACCGGAGCATCGGTCCCATACAAAAATGCTCGAGTCGCCCATTGACTTCAATGTGGTTCGTTACTCGAAACGAGCTCTCGAGCATTACGAAAAGTTCGACTCGAGCAACGAGCACCCAAGCATTTTGGTGCTCGCTAATCACTAAGGAGTACGATTTATATGTAGGGGGAGGGCCATATGCATAAGTAGGGCAGGGCTTTATATACATGCAGGGGAAGTATATATACATATGTAGGGGTGGACTTTCTATACATGTAGGTGGAGGGCTATATACATATATGTAGGGGAAGGGCAATATTTGTAGGGGGTCACATTTACTACTGAGGACCACTATGGGGGACAATATTAATACTGAGACCACTGTGGGGGGCCACTATTACTATTGAGGCCACTCTGCGCATGGCAGCATAAATCAAGCTGACTATGTTTACAAGTGGTGGAAATGTTGTGGAATGCTCACAGCAGAAATTTTCACAGCATTTCTGCATCTATAAAAACTAAATCTGAACCATTCGTGTGGATTTTGAATGAAAATCAGCCGTGCATCCGTAGCTGATTTCATACAATGCGGCGCTCCTCCTCATCTCCTCTGTAGGCTTTCCGCTGTCAGCAGGATTGGAGTCCAGTGGTAAGTGACTCCCTTACAAAGTCTCTGTATCTAAAATCACTCAATCTAAATTCCCACACTTAAAAAAGTGAGTGTGGGGTTTGGCTTGTTTGCTTAAATAGCTTTCAGTTGCAGTAACTCTGCCACTGAATCCTCTGGAAAGCACACTGGAAGCTCAACAGATGCAATTTATCACACCCTAATTAGGTAACTCCACCCTTAATCACCTGTACAAGACACTGGAAATTGAATACAATAGCAAACTATATGTTTTTTTTCAAATGTAACAACATAACCCCCCAAATACCCCATTAGGGCCGCTGTTGAGATTTGCTCCTCTCCTCCTCTGTGTGGCAGATGTGGGCGTCGCCCTTATTTGCTTGTAACCTGAATTTCTACCAACTTTCTTCTGGTACCTCAGTGGTGACTTGCTCCTGGCCTTCCAGCTCAGCTGTGGGACTTTTTCCAATTATCCCCCTATATAGCTGAGCTGGGAATTCCATTCAGTGCTCCAGTGTAGTTGTGAGTTTGCTCTCTTTTACATCCTGCTTAGCTTCTGCATTCATTCTGTTATCCAGTATCCTTCTGTTTGTTCTCCCTCCGCCTTTGCACCCTTCCTGTCAGTAGACTCATCGCCTGTTCCTGTCTTGTTCTTGTAGGCCTATCCGTCCCTCTGTTTCTCTACTACTCCCGATGCTGGTTTGTCTTTTAGTATATAGAAGTTCTACCTGCAAGGGTCAGCTAGCACCTAGAGAAAGACCAGGAGGCCGTCCTTCTCGAGGTGAGTGCTCCGTGCCCAGATCCCCGAACATACAATTTCATGCTCCCACACTCCCTTATTTGTTTGCTTAGCTCACAACTGCAGCAACTCCTCCAATGAGTCCTCTATTTGGAAAGATACCAAACAGTTGGACAGTGCTTCCACAAATGGATAATTAGCCAGCTTCAATCATCAAATGAAGTAAAGGTAAACTTACCTGGCACTAGGTGGGGGCTCTGGATGAATGCCCCACCTGCACCATGCAGTTAAAGATCGCCTTTGAAAGAGTAAATGGTGAAACTCCAATCTCCCTCACATCCTAGTGAACAATAGGAGAGGTATACCCCCACTGCCCAGAGGTGATAGGGAAAGACAGGAACCAGCAATAGAAAAAATAAAAAACCTCTGAGCATAGTGGTGGTGGCGTGCGGCGCCGGGCGCGTGCGCACCTGTGAGTGCACCTGCCGTACAGGAGCTCCCTTTTTTTATTTTCTGTTGGGAGTTGGCTGTCTCCTCTCCGTCCATGGGCGGAGGCTTTTGTTTAAAGGTCGGGCAGAGACTTGCAATCACTGCTAGTTATTGGTTTCCCTCAGTGTGCTAGCTAGTCTGCTCTGTTGGTCTCCTACCTCTGTCATCTTGTCTGCTATACTTTGCTATTATCCGCCTGGTTTTTCCATCTGTCTCAGTTCTGCTTAGTATTGTTCGTGTTGGTTATTTACATCTGCCTTTTCTGTCGGTATTCTACCCTTTCCATCCAGGTACGCCAGTGTCCCTTTTTCGGTCCCTAGTTAGAGTTGCCCGCCTGGGGTTAGCCAGGAGTGGAGGCAAGCAGGCAGGGACAGGGGTTGTGGGTGAGATCTAGGGCCCCCGGGCTGGCGTATCAAGGGTAGTATACCGTAACATAACTGGCCCTTAAAATTGCTCTCCAATGGAGACCATGAGTACCCTCCCAAGTCAGTTGCAGAATTTAGTGGTCGTGATCCAAGACCTGTCTGGTCGTATGGTGGCCCAGGAGCAGCGGGAGTTAGTGCATGTTTCTACCGCCCCTTCTATTCCCGAACCCAAGTGTCCTCTCCCTGAGGTATTTTCAGGGGAGAGGAGCAAGTTTTTTGTTTTTCAGCAGGCATGTATTTTTGGATGCGGCCCCGCTCATCCAGCTCAGAATCCCAGAAAGTTGGATTGATTATGTCCCCACTTCGGGGTGCCCCCAGACATGGACCTACTCCTTGCCTGAGAGTTCGGCCTGCCTGCAGTCAGTTGATTTGTTTTTTTGGGAACTTGGAGGTATTTTTGATGAGCCGGACCGTGCAGTGTTGGCTGTATTCTATCTCATGTCTCTCCGTCAGGGGCAGCAGTGGGTAGAGGACTATTGCTCTAAATTTAGACAGTATGCAGGTGACACCTCTTGGAATGATAGCACCCTAAAAGATGTGTTTTTGTTGGGTCTGTCTGACGCTGTCAAGGATCTACTCATTTCTCATCCCGCTCCCGTGACACTCAATCATGCGATGGAATTGACGGTTAAAGCTGACAGGAGGCTGAGATCTAGAAAAGAGGAGCCGAATGAAGACAATGTCCAACTAGTTCAGCCCGTTTATCCTCCTGTGTTGTTGATCCAGAGGAAGGCAAAAAAAACCCCAAGAGCAAAAGCCAATTGGCCCTTTTGGGGGGGAAATTCCTTCCCGACTTCCTAATGGCAATCAGACTGTTCCCTGGATCAACCTTAAGGCCTCATGTCCACGGGGAAAATAAGAATTAAAATCCGCAGCGGATTTTAGCTCTTCTCCCGCCCGCGGATCCGCACCCCATAGGGATGCATTGACCACCCGCGGGTAGATAAATACCCGCGGATCGTCAATAAAAGTGATTTAAAAAAAAATGGAGCATGAAAAAATCTGGACCATGCTCCATTTTCATGCGGGTCTCCCGCGGGGACGGCTCCCGCGGGCTTCTATTGAAGCCTATGGAAGCCGTCCGGATCCGCGGGACACAAAAATCATATTTTACTTACACGCTCCGGTTCTTCTCTTCGGCGCCGCGCCATCTTCTCTCAGTCGCGGCCGGATCATTTTGCTTCGGCCCGGCGCATGCGCGGGGCACGTCACCGACGTCATCATGCACATCCGCCGAGCCGAAGAATGAAGATCCGGCCGCGACGAGAGAAGATGACGCCGCCGCGAAGAGAAGAAACGGAGCGGATGGGAGGTAAGTTTATTCTCATTTATTGTTATTTTCAGCGCTCATGTCCGCGGGGCAGGAGGGACCCGCTGCAGATTCTACATGTAGAATCCGTAGCGGGCCTGATTTTCCCTGTGGACATGAGGCCTTATAGTTCCTACCTGCCTGTATACCCAGATTAACAATAACCTGAGATTTATATCCTGTAATATCCTTCCGCTCCAGAAAGACATCAAGTCCCTCTTACACTCCTCTATGGATTTTGCCATCACCACGTCCTCAGGCAGATAGTTCCACAGTCTCACTGCTCTTACAGTAAAGAACCCCCTTCTGTGTTGGAGATGAAACCTGCTTTCTTCTAGACGTAGCGGATGCCCTCTCGTTACTGTCGCAGTCCGGGGAATAAACAGATCATGGCAGAGATCCTTGTATCGTCCCCTCATGGATTTATACATAGTTATTTGGTCGCCCCTTAGCCGTCTTTTTTCCAGGGTGAATAATCCCAGTTTTGGTGCCTCTCTGGGTATTCCAGTCCCTTCATTCCATGTATTAGTTTAGTTGCCCTTCTTTGTACCCCTCCAGCACTGTAACATCCTTCCTGATCACCGGTGACCAGAACTGTACACAGTATTCCATGTGGGGCCTGACAAGTGCCTTATATAGTGGGGGGGATAATGTTCTCGTCCCTCGCCCCTATACCTCTTTTAATGCACCCAAGACTTTATTAGCCTTTGCAGCAGCTGACTGGCATTGGTTGCTCCAGTTTAGTCTACAGTCCACTAGTACCCCCAGGTCTTTTCCCTAGTGGTACCCCATTTAGTGTATATTGGTGACATCCGTTTCTCCTGCCCATGTGCAGAACCTTACATTTTTCAACATTGAACTTCATTTGCCATTTTCCCCCCCAAGCCCCCGGCTTATCTCGGTCCGTTTGTAGCCGCACATTGTCCTCCGTTGCATTGATTATATTGTATAGTTTTGTGTCATCTGCAAATATTGATATTTTACTGTGCAGCCCCTCTATCAGGTCGTTAATAAATATATTGAACAGGATGGGGCCTAATACTGAACCCTGTGGCCCCCCCGCTAGCGACGGTGGCCCAATCAGAGTATGAACCATTTATTACCACCCTCTGCTTTCTATCATTGAGCCAATTCTTTACCCAGATACACACGTTTTCACCCAATCCGAGCTTCTCATTTTGTATATTAGCCTATTATGCGGCACGGTGTCAAATGCTTTAGAGAAGTTCAAATATACGAGATCAATAGACTCTCCCAGATCCAGCCTAGAGCTTACTTCATCGTAGAAGCTGATCAGATTGGTCTGACATGATCGACCCTTCATGAACCCATGCTGGTGAGGAGTTATCCTGTTGTTCTCCTTGAGGTACTTTTCGATGGCGTCTCTCAGAAACTCCTCGAATATTTTTCCCGTTACTGAAGTGAGACTTACCGGCCTGTAGTTACCAGGCTCACTTTTGGTCCCCTTTTTGTAAATTGGAACCACGTTGGCAATGCGCTAATCTTCTTTAACCGGTTCCGCACTTCCTCCTGCATTAGGTATGAGATATTTTGTGAGGGGTTCATTTTATTCCCCTACATCTCGTGTGGCATTTCTTTTTTGTTTGTGAATACGCTTGAGAAGAAACTATTTAATAGGTTTGCCTTCCCTCCATCATCTTTAATGATTTCTCCTGCATTATTTGTTAAAGGGCCAGTACTCTTGGTGCAATTCCTTTTGCTGTTAATATAATTGAAAAATAGTTTCAGGGTTGTTTTTGCTCTCATTGGCGATCAGACTTCCTGCTTCCTCCTTAGCAATTTTGATCTTATTTTTTTTCCCTGTATGATTTTAGCGCTTCTTCATTGCCTTCCTGTTTTAGTAGTTTGAACGCTTTCTTTTTTTCATTTATTGCCCCCCTTACCATCTTGTCGAGCCACATTGGTTTCCTTTTACTCGAAGTTTTTAGAGGGAATGAACTGCTCACATGAGGTGATTAGGATTCTTTTAAACTTTTCCCATTTGTTATCTGTACTGTTATTTTTGAGGACAATTAATGTTACCGATAGTAGTTCTCAGCTGATCAAATTTTGCTTTACTAAAGTTTAGTTTATTTGTTGCTCCCTGATAAGGCTTCCTATTGATTGACAGCTGGAAGTTGATTATATTGTGGTCACTGTTCCCCAAGTGCCCCTCAACCTGTACCCCCTTTATTCGGTCTGGTTTGTTAGTTAACCCCTTAACGACCAGCCCATAGCCTTTTTACGTCCTCCCGAAGTGGGCTTTTTTCTCTGAGGACGTAAAAACATGCGTCCTACAGAGAATAAAGCCCCTCGGGCTGTGGACGTGACAGCTCCATGCTGTCGGTGTCCGCAGATAGCCGACAGCATGGAGCTGTCATCCCGGGCTGTGCGGACCCCCCCCCCCTGGCATTGCGATCGGCGCTATCCAACCGATAGCGCCGATCGCAAAAAAGTAAATAAAACTGCAAAAAAAGTTAAAGATTCAGCTGCCCTGAAGGATCGGATCCCTCAGGGTAGCTGAAATTACTCACCGAGGTCCGCTGCACGACTCCCCGCTGTCCCGATGCTCCGGGCGCCGTAGCCGTCCTTCTGCGCATGCGCGCCAGGCGGCATTACGTCAGCCGCATGCGCAGAAGGCTCGGCGGCGCAGGAGACTTAAAATCTCCTGGCTCCCGGCTCCTGTAGGTAGCCGTGAGGCAGGAGATGTCAGCGGGGACCGCGGTCATATCCAACGGATAACGATGATCGCGGAAAAGTGCTAAAAAGTGTAAAAAAAGAAAAGTTTCACCTCCCCTCATGGATCGGATCCATGAGGGGAGGTGAAAATACTCACCTCAGGTCCGCCGATGTCCTCCGGCCGGTGTCGGGACCCCCGCTGGCTTCTGCGCATGCGCCGATGTGCCGCGCATGCGCAGAAGGCCGGTGAGCGCGGCAAATTCAAAATCTCCCTGCACCCAGCTGTCACAGTTAGCCGAGTGCAGGGAGATATGACTGGGGACCGCTGTATGTGGTTTCCAGTCATATGATCACCGTTATCCATCAGATAACGGTGATCATATAAAGTTACAAAGTAAAAAAAAAAAAAAGTTAAAAGTTTCCGTAAGGGGGGATGAAATTACGTACCCAAGGTCCCGGATTGTTCCCTGATGGGATGTTGATCCGCGGACCTTACCCCAGCTTCGGCGCATGCGCTCGTCAGCATGATGGCGGACGCATGCGCAAAAGTGAAATATTGGCCAAGAAATGTAAAATCTCCCTGCTGCTGGCTACCAAAGGTAGCCAAGAGCCTGTAGATGTCACGGGGAGCCGCGGTATGTGGTTACTGGTCACGTGATCACCGTTATACAATGCATAATGGCGATCACGTAAAAGTTCTTAAAGTGGCAGTTTCATCTCCCCTCACCGATGCGATCGGTTGGGGGAGATGAAACATCTTCTCGGAGGCTTCCGCATTTGAATCCAGATGCGATTATCCTCCATGGACCCTTCCGGCTGCTGCGCATGCGCCCGCCGGCAAAATGCCGGACACATTCGCAGGAGCCGGGGAGCCCAAAAAATTTTAAATCTCCTTGCTCCCAGCGACCGTTGGTCGCTGAGTGCTTGGAGCAGTGACCGGTGGCCTCGCTGAGAGGTCCCCAGTCACGTGATAAAGTAGCGATCTAACATTAGGTCGGTCACACCTGACCGGAGAAGAATTACAGGTTCTGCATGCGCTTGATCAGCGGTAATCCACGGATCAATCGCATGCATTGGATTACACAATTCCCCCCAATTAGCGGGTCGGAATTACGGAATCCACTCGCAGAAACAGAACACAGCATGCTATATTTTACCGCAAATATCCACGACCTAGAGCCCATTGTGCTCTATGACCGCGGATATACTCGCAGCCCATATGCAAATACATTGTGTAAGGGCTGCGGGTACCCGGGTCATCTCTAATTGACGGTGCGGGAAATGCAAACAAAAAAACACCTGTGTGAGTAGGCAGTTATGCGCAGTACATTACGCAACCGTACGCAGGGTCACATCCGGGCTCACAGATGGGATCCGCTGCGGGCCTCCGCAAGCGGATTCCACCTACGTCCGTGTGAGCCCCGCGTTATTCAGACCGCTACCTGTAATCCGTAATTTACAAGAAGCCCCGGGAACGCTCGCCTTCCTGCAGTTCCAGGAGCAGCTTGTTGAGCGCCTTCTCTGTGAGACCGCTGCACCGCAGCAAAATTACAAAGCCTCACAGAGCGCCACTTTTTACACCCCATACCCGCCGCTGAGGTCACGAAATACCCCCCAAAATACATGAGAGGATGGGGGATACCCGGTTTTCTTGCCCCATGTGCCCATCCCAAGCAGCCTCCGTAATGACCCCTGTCTTCGGACATAAAACGCAGTTTATATTATTACCTTTATCTAATATTTAGGGAATGCCAAAAAATGGGGATGGCGGGGGGGGGGGGGGGGTATTTTTAGGAAGTCAATTTTCTTTCCGTATAAGTGGGCAATGGGGCCTGGAATTTATTCAGTTCTGCCCTGAAATCCAGTGGGCATTCCCTCCATTATGGGCCCAGCCATGTGTCCTGTAAGTAGATTAGGGCCAGAAGGGGTATGTTTCTGAACACAGGACAAACGGGGGTATCCATTTTGGGGTGAATGTCTTCATTCCTATGTACACTGTACAAAAAAAACAGTTTTTAAATCGACAAAATTGCCAAAAAAATGAAAATCGTAATTTTTTCCTTTTGCTTTGCTTTGATTCATTCAAATACTGTGGGGTCAAAATACGCAGTACACCCCTAGATGAATTCGTTAAGGGGTCTAGTTTTCAAAATGGGGTCATTTGTGGGGGTTCTTTATCGTTTTGGCCGCTCAATGGCTCTACAAGTGGGCAATGGGGACTGGAATTTATTCCGTTGTACCCTGAAATCCAATGGGTGCTCCTTCTATTATAGGCCTAGCTATGTTTCCTTTAAGTAGATTAGGGCCACAAGGGGTATGTTTCTGAACACGGGACAAACGGGGGTATCCATTTTGGGGTGAACGTCTTCATTCCTATGTACACTGTACAAAAAAAACCTGTTTTTATATTGACACAATTGCCAAAAAAATGAAAATCATAATTTTTTCCTTCTGCTTGGCTTAGATTCATTCAAAAACTGTGAAGTCAAAAAAGTCATCGTACCCCTAGATAAATTCGTTAAGGGGTCTACTTTTCAAAATGGGGTCACTTGTGGGGGTTCTCCATTGTTTTGGTCACTCAATGGCTCTACAAGTGGGCAATGGGGACTAAATCTCCTTCAAGCAAAATTTCTGTTCCGAAAGCCACCGGTTTCTCCTTTCATTTTGGGCCCCATTGTGCATCCAGACGTAAGATTAGGGCCACAATGGGTATGTTTCTGAGCACGGGACAAACAGGGGTATCCATTTTGGGGTGCAAGTCTTCATTCATATATGTGCTGTACAAAAAACTGCTTTTAAAATGACAGAATTACCAAAAAAATGAAAATCGTAATTTTTTTCCTTTGGCTTGGCTTAGATTCATTCAAAAACTGTGAAGTCAAAAAAGTCATCGTACCCCTAGATAAATTCGTTAAGGGGTCTACTTTTCAAAATGGGGTCACTTGTGGGCGTTCTCCATCGTTTTGGTCACTCAATGGCTCTACAAGTGTGCAATAGGGCCTAAATCTCCTTCAAGCAAAATTTCTGTTCCGAAAGCCACCGGTTGCTCCTTTCATTTTGGGCCCCATTGTGCATCCAGACGTAAGATTAGGGCCACAATGGGTATGTTTCTGAGCACGGGACAAACAGGGGTATCAATTCTGGGGTGCAAATCCTAATTTTCATGTGTACTATAGAAAAAAGTCCTGTCTTTAAAATGACATATTTGCAAAAATATGAAATTTTAGTTTTTCTCTTCTAAATTGCATTGACTCCTAAAAAAAACTGTAGGGTTAAAATACTCATGACACCCCTCAGTGAATACCTTAAAGGGTGTAGTTTTTAAAATGGGGTGACTTGTGGGGGTATCTATCATTTTGACGCCTATGAGCCTTTCCAATCTTGGCTTGGTGTAGGAAAACAAAGTGTTCCTCAAAATGGTGAAAAGTAATGTTAAATTTGTACGTCTCCTAAATGGTTAAAAAAAAAACGAAAGTTTTTCCAATGTGCGCCAAAAATAAAGTAAATGGATGGAAATATGTATCTTAGCAAAAATTTCTATATTATGTTTGCACATATTTGAGATATTGCAGTTGGAAATGTGAAAAAATGACGATTTTTTCAAAATTTTCCCAATTTTGGCGCTTTTAATAAATAAACACAAATTCTATCGGTCTTTTTTTTCCACCTAGATGAAGTACAACATGTGGCGAAAAAACAATGTCAGAATCACTTGAATATGCAAAACCTTTCTGGTGTTTTTCCATGTTAAAGTGATACATGTCAGATTTGCAAAATTTGGCCTGGTCATTAAGGCGCAAACAGGCTTGGTCACTAAAGGGTTAATACTTAGTCCTGGTGGCCCTCCCTCTAGTTGGCTCCCACACAAGTTGGGTAAGGTAGTTATCTTTAATTGTTCTCAAGAACTTATCACCCCTGTGAGATTTGCAGGTTTTGTTATCCCATATTATATCTGGATAATTAAAGTCCTCCATGATAATTACTTCGTTGTAGACTGTTTCTTAAAAATGGCACATTTTGTGGCGTTAAAGAAGCTTCCTTCTGCAATAGACTAATAATTTGTATAGAAATCATTCCCCTACATGGGGTTCCCGAGAACATCGTATCTGATCGCGGGGTTCGGTTTGTGGCGCAGTTTTGGTGAGCCTGCTGTAGAAACCTGGGAATGTCGCTTTCCTTTTCGTCAGCATTCCACCTGCTGACTAATGGTCAGACTGAGCAGAAGAACCAGGAATTAGTGCAATATTTACGGTTGTTTGCTAGTGAAAAGGCTCATCAGTGGGCAGAGTTCCTGCCGCTGGCAGAGTTTGCACTAAACAACCGTACTCGTTCTTCCACTGGGGTATCTCCATTCCGTTGCGTATATGGTCAGCATCCTTGCTTCCTTACAGCTATTTCTGCGCCGTCTGCCTGTCCTGCAGCTGATGTCGCCACAGATACGCTGCAGCGGGTATGGAAAGAAGTACAGAAGAACCTGGAAGCAACGGGGGCTCATATGCAGTTGCGTAGTGGGAGGAGTCTGTCAGTATCTGAACCTTACAGGATGGGGCAGAAGGTATACCTGTCTTCTAGAAATCTCAAATTGAATGGTCCCTTTGTCATCACGTGTGTAGTAAACCCTCTTGCTTATGAACTTGATTTTCCAGTGTAATGGAAAATATTTGATTGTAAGGTATTATAATTGTTATATGTATTTAAAACTACGCAATGACAGACACCATCGAATATACCAGGAGAAGCTACTTCACAAACTGGGTTGTGTAACTCTACTGAGGAACATATGTCTAGATGAGATAAGAATATCAAGGAGCTTCCACATGTCGGCTCAAGAGGCCCCACCAGAGAATATCAAGATACTAAGGGAGGGGTTGACTCCTCACACCTAGAATAGAGAATAAAGTAGTTCATGAGCTGGATATATGTGAGTATATATATGTATATGTATATATATATATGTAGGTGTACATGTATGTGTGTATGCCTGTATGTATATAGATATATGTATATAAGTGACATTTGAAATATTACTCCACAGAATCATCCTGTAATGTATTGCACAGATCGCGTAACCATATTCTTAGCTAAGACTTATGCTGAGATAAGATAAGAACTTCGAGCTACTTGGGCCCCTCAGCACTCAGTCAAGTGGTTATTCACTGCTGACTTGGAAGTTTCTGGAAGGTATGCAAATGAAGGATTAGAATGTATCCAGTGAATGTCAAGTAATGTCTCAGAAGTAACCAATCAGAGTTCGGATTGAGACCTGTGCAAAGAACTATGATATTTCTTGTATTAATGAGATGCAACCAATGGACACGAAGAAGGGTTAAACTGACCTATGAAGAATGTTGGATTGGAAACTAACCAATAAACTGCATAGTTAATTGTCCAATGATGCTGCGGCACCCCAATGCAAGGGGGCTATAAATAAAAAGCCCAACTTCTATTTGTTGGGAATTCTTTGATGAATCCATAACTGTGTGGCTCTGTCATTTAATTCCTCCGTCATATGACGTACTGATGTCTAGGTGTGGGCAGCCCTACTGCACGGGTCACCTAGACTTCAGTCACAGGCTACACTCCGCTGTTCCTCAGCAGGCTATTGCCGTAGCATGGGTCATATGACGTCATTCACAAGGTACACTCCGCTTTCCCTAGACGGCCATATATTTTTGCCGTATCACCAGCTACATGGAGAGTTCATAGGGTTTTTCATAAGTCATTATTGAAACCTTTTGTCCCTGGCCGGCGTGGTGCTGCTGGCACGCACCTGTGAGTGCACGAGCTCCCTTTTATTATTTTCTGTTGGGAGTTGGCTGTCTCCCTCTCTCCGCCCCTGGGTAGAGGCTTTTGTTTAAAGGTCGGGCAGAGACTTGCAATCACTGCCAGTTATTAGTTTCCCTCAGTGTGCTAGCTACTTTGCCTCTGTTGGTCTCCGCCAGGTTTTTCCCATCTACCTCAGTTCTGCATAGTATTGTTCATGTTGGTTATTTACATCTGCCTTTTTGGTCGGTATTCTACCCTTTCCATCCAGGTACGCCAGCGTCCCTTTTTCGGAGTAGGGACCGCCACCCAGTTGCCCGCCTGGGGTTAGCCAGGAGTGGAGGCAGGGACAGGGTTTGTGGGTGAGATTTAGGGCACCCGGGCTGGCGTATCACGGGTAGTATATCGTAACATTACATTTTTTCCAGGACTTTGTTGAGTCCATTGGATACAAGGGTATTTAATTTAAAAATTCAATACATCTCCTTAAATTGAATTCCCTTGTACCGAATGGACTGAACGAAGTCCTGGATGTGTATGTATGTGTATATTTATATATACATACATACATGTGTGTGTTTTACAATGGTGATGTTTATGCTTGAAAAAGGGCTTCTGTGCCTGAAACGCTTTGCATGTATTAATAAAACCCTATCTGGAACGGGTGATATCGATCTCTCACTGCAAGGAGCGCAGAGGTTTTTGATTTTTTCTATTGCTGATTTGGAAAGATTAGGCAAGGTTCCGAACATGTCAGGATCTAGGGTGATGAGTGTCAAGGAATGTCCAGCAAATGTCAGTAGCTCAATTAGCAGAGCCGCCACCTGGGACACTGGTAGAGGTACCTAGAGAGAAAAGTAGATGAAAAGATTTGCACGTCTTCTATATTTTGGATAACTCCTAGTTTTGTCTTACAAATACTGATAAAAATTACTGATCAAAAGTGAGAACGAGGCCTTACAATAAGTGTCTAGTGAAGCCAGCCAGGTATTCAAAACACAGAAGGAAATGACAGATTTGTGATTATTTATTTACAAAAAACTGCAAATTATTGTTTTTAATCAGTTCCAGCAATTGTATCTGTACATCCTGTACACCTGAAGGTCAAATACCAATATGTCCACATGTTATAAAAGGGTCAGTTAGCTGTCAGTCCTCATTCATCGTCCCTCTGGGGTCCCCTGCAGTCTGGGTGGATTTATGATAACAGTAATAAGAACATCCATGGGGACAATTCAGGGTCGCTGCTCTGGAAGTAAATCAGGATCTTCTCTTTCTCTTCTTTCAACCCACAATACTTTTTCATTATGGATTCCGGTCACAGGTCACATAGAATTTGGGTGTTTGACAGATCTGGGCTGATTCCACCCAAAAAACAAATGTTTTTATTGATTGATTGTGACGGATTATTTAAACAAATACTCTTGCCTTTATATAATATTTCACATTCCTAAAAACAATCCGCTTTCGCTTCTCTGTGAATTCTCTGATGAATTTTAAAATTAGATTTCCTTACAAAACATTCCCCACAAACTGAACATGTATATAGCCTCTACCTTGTGTGAATTCTGAAATGACATCTAAGTTTTTCATTAGCAATAAAACATTTCCCACATTCCAAACATGAATATTGCTTCTCTCCTGTGTGACTTCCCTGGTGTAGTGCAAGTTTAGTTTTAGTACTAAAGCATTTCCCACATTCTGAACATGAAAATGGTTTCTCTCCTGTGTGACTTCTCTCATGTATAACAAGTTGTGATTTATTTGTAAAACATTTCCCACATACTGAACATAAATACGGCTTCACCCCAGTGTGATTTCTCTGATGTATAACAAGTTGAGACTTATTGACAAAACATTTATCACATTCTGAACATGAATAGGGCTTCTCTCCTGTGTGACCTCTCTCATGTCTAACAAGTTCCGATTTATTTGTAAAACATTTCCCACATTCTGAACAAGAATACGGTTTCTCCCCAGTGTGAATTCTCTGATGTTCAACAAGTTTTGATTTTATTATAAAACATTTCCCACATTCTAAACATGAATATGGTCTCTCTCCCGTGTGAATTCTCCAATGTCGGTCAAGATATGATTTCTTTTTAAAACATTTTCCACATTCTGAACATGAATACGGCTTCTCTCCTGTGTGACGTCTCTCATGCATAACAAGATTTTCTTTATCTGTAAAATATATACCACAGACTGAACATGTAAATGGCTTCTCTCCTGTGTGACTTCTCTCATGTGCAGTAAGATTTGAATTATTTGCAAAAGATTTCCCACATTCCATACATGAAAATGGCTTCTCTCCTGTGTGACATCTCTCATGTATAATGAGATCCGCTTTACTAATGAAATTTCTTCCGCATTCAGAACATAAAAGTGGCTTTTCCCCTGTGTGAATTCTCTCATGTCTAACAAGACCTGATTTAAGTTTAAAACATTTCCCACATTCTGAACACGAAAATGGCCTTTCTCCTGTGTGAATTGCTTCATGTCTTATAAGGTTTGATTTCCTTGCAAAACATTTCTCACATTGTGAACAAGAATATGGTTTCACTCCTGTGTGGCATCTCTCGTGCAGAACAAGACTTGATTTCTGTGTAAAGCATTTCCCACATTCTGAGCATGAATACGGCTTCTCTCCTGTGTGATATCTCTGATGAAGAACAAGATCTGATTTTGTTTTAAAACATTTCCCACATTCAGAACATGAAAGTGGCTTCTCGCCTGTGTGAACTCTCTCATGTCTAACAAGATCTGATTTACTTTTAAAACATTTACCACATTCTGGGCAAGAAAATGGCTTCTCTCCTGTGTGAATTCTCTTATGTATAATAAGACTTGATTTATTTGCAAAGCATTTCCCACATTGTGAACATGAATACGGCTTCTCTCCTGTGTGAATTCTCTCATGTATAATAAGGGTCGTTTTACTTTTAACACATTTACCACATTCTGAACATGAAAATGGTTTCTCTCCTGTGTGACGTCTTCTGTGTATGAAAAGATTTGAGCTGCTTGTAAACCATTTTCCACATTCACCACAGTGATGCCTTTCTCCCCCATTCTGCCTCACAATTGTGGTAATACTCTGTGATTGGTCAGGAGATGATTCCTCATGGTTAGGGGGATTATATGATGGATCTGTACTGTGAAGTCCTGGAGGTACATTAAGGATAATGAGGTTTTCTCCTGAAGGGCGCTGCACCATATCTTCAGCTTCTGCTTTATAATTCACTGATAACATGAAGTTTTCCTCTGTGTTGTTACTAGGAATTCCTGTAAGGATTAAAAAGAGATTTTGTCGGGGCTTTATTCTAACCATAAAGTAGATATATGTATAACCTTCCTATTAGGCTGGAATTACAAATGTAGTTTTTAAAGGGTGTGGTAAAACAATAGGAGGGGTTAGTGAGGGAAGGTACATTTCTCCTAGATTCCTCACTTATGTGAGGTAACTGGAGTTCACCTGCTGGTAATTAATCCAGTGGGAAGATATTTAAGAGAAGCTGAGGGAAAACAGAAAGTAGGTCTGTAGGTGCTACTGTTATGGACTGTAAGTGCAGCTGCTGGAACCTATTTATAAGGAGTTCTTATAGGGATAACTCTGCTTAGTACCGTATTTTCCGTTCTATAAGTCGCACCCCCAGGGACAGGGCAGGGTTAGTGCCGGGCGACGGAGCAGAAGTAGCAGCAGAGTCAGAAAAACCGGAGCTCCATGTCACAGCAGCCGTTTGGTGAAGGCGGGAAGCAGCAATCAGCGGTACATATGGGCGGCAGTGGGGAGGAGAGAAAACTGTTAACTGATCGCACATTTGTTCGCGCAATCGCAAGGTTTTTTTTTTAAAACTCGTTTTATTGAGAATATAAAAGCATATCAAATTCTATTGCTCAGTGACAAACCTGAGTGTAACAGTTCAAACATCCAAAACTGTTACAATTACTGAACACAGTATATATTGTATAACATAACAAATATGAAAAACTACTGTGTAGAATTCAGGAAATAATCACCATACCTATGAAGGACTAAGTGGCGCCTGGATGGTCGAAGATCTCATTTTCTCCACCAGCTGCTAAAATGCCTTTTGCATGTGCATTGGGGTTGATGACTAACACCGAATTCCCCAGATTTTATAGAATTTATCTGGGCACTTTCTATTTTTAAATACTATTTTTTCATACAGAATAGAATTGACTAGATTACGCCATTGGGGAAGCGTCGGGGGTGTCCTATCCATCCAACGCAATGCTACAGCCGTACAGGCCAAAAACAGCACTTCGCCTAGACATATATGGATATGGAATTGCCACTGCTCTTTATCCAGTATACCTAGCTGACATACAGCGGGGTTTGGTGGAAGCAGTACCGCCAATAGATGTCTCAGGAAGTCTGTAACCTCTATCCAGGAGTATACCACTGGGCAGCTCCACATCGGATGGGTACAGTTAGCGTTGGGTGTCTGATGGTGATGACATTGTGTCTTAGGGGTTCTGTTCATCTTAAAGAGTCTGCTTGGGGTCAAGTAACATTGATGTATAATGTGTAGTTGGATCATCTTGTTAGCTGTTGGTGAGACTGAAGTGTAGGAAGACACTGTGGCACTCCACTTCTCTTCCGAGAGCACAGGGATTATTTCTTGACATTTGTCAAGGACACCCGGCTCCGCGTGTGAAATTTTAGCTTGAATGAGGTGCATATATATCTGCAAGATTACCCACTTAGGTCCCTGCTTGCACAGAACTCCTATCAAGGGGTAGTTGGAAAGGAACAGTTGTGGCTCTGGGTATTGGGCATTGAGCACATGTCTTAGCTCGACGCATCTGTAGAAGCTGGTCCTGGGGATCTGGTAAAGCTACAGTAGCAGCTCAATGGAGGCCAGCACTCCATTAATAGACAAGTGTTCCAAGGAAGTGATTCAAAGGTCCACCCAGAATTGCATATCTGGGAGATTTACCAAATGAGGTAGGGCTCTAGTATCCCATAGGGAAGTGCCCTCATATCCAGCCAGTCTGTGTATTGGGAGCAGCAGTCTAGTATGCAGATCTGTTTTTCCCAGTACAATCCAGAGGGAGGTCTCAGATAGGAAGTGCATCAAATGATGTTCTGAGTTTGGAAGGTCTTAATATGAGAGCCAGTGGTGAATGTATCTGATTTGGCCCTCCTGATAATATAGTCGGGTAGTGCCATGCCTGCCACATCTTATAGGAGCAGTAAGGTTTCCAAATGGAGTTTCGCTCTGGCCTTACCTAGATGAAGGAGGTCAATTGAGCGTTAGTTTTATTTAAAAAAAACTTTTGTGTTGCTATCGTATCTGCGTGTTCTGAGCAGGACAGGAGTTTTGGGAGAATTATCATTTTGATAATATTGATGCATCCAGCTACCGATAGGAGCAGTGAACTCCAGATCCTAAGCTTATTCTGAAGAAAGGGAAGAAGAGGGACCACATTCACAGTGAAGCTATAAGCAAAGTCTCTAGATATGTGGATTTCCAGGTATAAAGCCCATCTGATCCGGGTGAACAATGTGCTGTATAGCTAAATTCAAGCAAAGTGCCAAGATTTTTGTTAGAATCTTATAATCCAAGTTAAGTATAGAGGTGGGTCTACACAGAGCCGCACTCCTCCGGGTCTATACAAAGCACAATCCTCTGGGTCTATACAAAGCACAATCCTCTGGGTCTATACAAAGCACAATCCTCTTGGCCTATACAACGCCCAATCCTCCGGGTCTATACAACGCCCAATCCTCCGGGTCTATACAACGCCCAATCCTCCGGGTCTATACGAGCCGCACTCCTCCGGGTCTATACGAAGCACAATCCTCCGGGTCTATGAGCCGCACTCCTCTGGGTCTATACAACGCCCAATCCTCCGGGTCTATACGAGCCGCATTCCTCCGGGTCTATACGAGCCGCACTCCTCCGGGTCTATACGAGCCGCACTCCTCCGGGTCTATACGAGCCGCACTCCTCCGAGTGTATATGAAACACAATCCGCCAGGTCTTTATCAGGTTTAAGAATGAGTATTATGTTGGCCTCCTTAAAAAAATCTGTGGGGCGTCCCCTATACAGAGCACCATTATATAGCCGGAGCAGCTGAGGGACCAACAACCCCCCCTATAAGGTAGATCTACCGCCAGAGGGAGGCCATCGGGTCCTGAGCTTTTACCTTTGGGCATAGACTCGATCTCCCCAGCAGAGATGGGGGACTCTAATAAGGACACGCGGTCCTGCAATCTTGGGAAGGCGATATTCGTTAAACATGCATCCAGCTCCTCATCTGTATAGGTAATTTGGGTTTGGCAGAGATTCTCATAAAATTGTCTAAATCTGCCCAGTATATCAGTTGGATCCGTCTTCTGATTTTCTGCGCAGCAGCTGTGGTGAGGGGTACTGGCGGACTTCAGATGCCAGGAGTTTACTGGACTCATTACCTAATTTCTAGAATGTCTGCCTGCGGGGGAACAGGCGGCGCTGAGCTTTCTATCTCATGCACATTAGGTAATCTCTCCCTATTTGCAGCCATCTTGTCTTATTGGCCTCCGTTGGGTCAGTAACAAATGCCCTCTCCACAGACTCGCACCACTTTGCCAGTTCCTCCTCCTCCCTTGCTGCAGCCTTTTTAATGAAGGATATAGAAGATCTACTGCATCCCCTGAGGTATGCCTTAAACATGTCCCACACCGGGGTACAATCCGGGGCCTGCTCATGCGCCTCAAAATATACCTGCCGATCGAGAGTTTAACGTACGATCATGCTAACTAAATCGGGGGCGCACGTTAAACTCACGATCACGCAAAGAAATGGCAATCGTGACGAATTTTGGCACATTCGCTCTATAAGACAAAGTGACTTTTTCCCCCGCTTTGGAGGGGAAAAAATGTGTTTTATATAGAGCGAAAAAAAAACGGAAGGGGCGGGCCGGCGAGGTTAGGACTCCTTCCTGCACCGTTGTCAGGCAAGATGCATGCCTGCTGGTGACTGCATGCTTGTAGAACATATGTGCACTTTGGCCTCAGCCAAGCCGATCCCAAGCCAAACCCAAGTCAATTACCTCACATTGGATGTTCCAGCTACTGGAAGTTTTCAAGCTTTCAGCCATCCACTAGATTGGTGGGAGTCAGACTGCTGGGACCCCACTGATTACCAGAATGTGGTGGGAGTCGGACCGCTGGCACCCCACTGATTACCAGAATGCGGTGGGAGTCGGACCGCTTGGACTCCCACTGATTACCAGAATGCGGTGGGAGTCGGACCGCTTGGACTCCCACTGCTTACCAGAATGCGGTGGGAGTCGGACCGCTTGGACCCCCACTGCTTACCAGAATGCGGTGGAAGTCGGACCGCTTGGACCCCCACTGCTTACCAGAATGCGGTGGGAGTCGGACTGCTTGGACCCCCACTGCTTACCAGAATGCGGTGGGAGTCGGACCGCTTGGACCCCACTGATTACCAGAATGCGGTGGGAGTCGGACCGCTGGGACCCCACTGATTACCAGAATGCGGTGGGAGTCGGACCGCTGGGACCCCACTGATTACCTGAATGTGGTTTCCTCAAGTTCCCCAAATAAAGAGGGGCCACAGATCCAGTCATTGGGGACTGCGGGAGATAGGCAACACTTGGTTATCACCTACAGTTGCATAAAGATGAATGGAACAGCCGCCTAATACAGTCTGAAGTGCATCTCTTTCAGCCAAAACCAGAAGTGGGTCCAGCAGGAAAGAAAAGTAGAAGTCCTTCCTTAACCCTTTCCAATCCACTGATGTCTAAAGATATGATTTAAGGCTGTACAGTTCCGATGTTGGAAGACGTCCGTCGGGGTTCTCTTACTGTATATTGCCAGCCTCTCTGCTGTCGGAGCCTATTCAATGTGTCACCTCATGTAGTACTGCCTTTAGCCAGCAGATAGCGCCGTTGTATAACGGCAGAAAAAGAGTAAGCCCCCTAGGAAAACCAGGATACAAATTGGACTGGAAAGGGTTAAGATTTCCTATTCCTTTCAGATCCATTCCTAGCTTTGGCTAAAACCTTCCCTATATGATTATAACACTTTGTATAGCACATGACAATGTCTCCGTGATGACGTCAGCATTCTGCTCGGCCCTCAGTGACCTCATTATTACAGAGATGGATAAAGAACATATCAATATTAACAATTAATATGGCTTATAAGATCTCTATAACATTCATGTTCTTTCTCATATCATACAACTAATGAAGATGGAACATTGATTGCAGGAATGATGCCCTCCAGTAGGTGGCGCTGCAGAGACAATGTTCGACTTTTTAACAAGTCTGTAAAACAATGATTGGAAATAAGAAACCAAGCCTGAGCCCATCCATGGGCAGCTGTTCGGTGTGACCACCACTCAGCAGTGTCCAGTAGGCCTCTGGCTTGGCTGGTGAGGGGCTTGTCGTGTCTCCTGAAGGAGAGCACCCAAAAAGTGTGTGGAGACACCTAGCGGGTGAGTGGGTGGGAGGATGGCATTGTCTCTTCCCAAGGAGACCAGAAGGGGTGTGAGAAGACACATGAGAGGTGAGTGAGGAGACTTATATGGCCATGCATGCTCCTCTGGGTCATTTATGCAAATAAGGAAGATGGAACAATTCCTCTGCAGCGCCACCTGTAGCTTGAGAAAGACCCAGGTGATGGGTCGAAACGTCGTTATACTATCATGACCATGGCAGGAAAATAAAAGCCAAGAGTAATCTGATCAGACCTGCTGTGCGGATCTGAATTACTTACACACTTTGATGCTACTCTCCGCATGTTGGACTACTGGATGGCAGCATTCCTGTAAATCAATGTACGATGCCATCCCCGACCCACTCACCCCGTAGGTGCCTCCACCAGTCTATATACTTAGTCCATCAGCCCATCTCGCTGTTAGCTCCCCAGAGCCCTATCTGTTTTATTGCCTGATCTAAAGGCCCAGTTAGACTGAAATGATTATCGCTCGAAAGCCGTCTTTTGAGCGATAATCATTGCGTCCAACGTGTGGCCATTGTGCAGATTTCGTGCACGAGTTGCTCACCGTTGCCTTTTAGCTGGCTGAGAATGATGAGCATTATCAGTGCCGCGGGGTACAACTGATACTATTGTTTCAGCTGGTATCCCGCTCAGAGAACAAGGCCGGAGTATGAAGAAGACAAGCGGCTCTGCTTCTCTTCTGTATAGGCCGCTCGGAGCGGTCCCACTGTACGCAGAAGATAGCAGCCCCATTTCTCTTCTGCATACCCCACTCGGACCGCTCAGCTACATAGCAGATGTGCGCTCTGAGAACACAGCAGGGGTCTATAGAAGATAGTGGTCCTGCTTCTGTTCTGCATACAACGCTCGGAGAGCTCAGCTGTATGCAGAAGATAGTGGCCCTGCTTCTTTTCTGCATACCCCGTACAGCAGAAGTATATAGAAGATTGCGGCCCCGCTTGACTTCTGACTACAGCGTGAGCTTCATTTACATACTTATTATGCAAAAAGAAAGCTCAAAACTGTCATTCAAACTGCCGTTTAAGCACATTTCGAGCGATCATCTTGCCGTGAAATGCACACAACGATTACAGCTCAAAAGAGGGAAGATGAGTGAATTTAGAGCGATAATCGTTGTGTCTAAATGGGCCTTAAGTTGTTTTGTGATCCCTAAGAATATTTATAATCCACCAACAATAGAGGAGCCCTTGCCCGTCCTTGGTTCATACTGGTAGAAGATATGGCAGATGGGTCCAGCACACAATGTTGGTGACGGGAAGTCTGAGACCAAGTCTGAAACTGCTGCCACAAGGGACATGAGGAAGACCGCTGTAGACTAGACCCAATCATGCAGAAAGGGTAAGCAACACCAGAGGGACGGGACCTCGTGAGACCGCGCTGTCCTTTACTACTGCACAACCCATTAATATAAGGGTTCTGGCAGAAGAAGCTTCAGGAAGACGAGGTGGAGAGAAGGGCAGAGTTGTCCTAAATGAGGTCATCTTGGCCATTTTGCTCCTGACTACAGAGCTCCTTGGCAGCCACCAAGACAGCAGACAGGAGGGGATCAGGAAACCACCTGTAACCCCATGGAGGCCCAGTGATTTAAATTACCCTCTTCTTTTTCCATGCCTGGATGGCATAGAAGAATGCGGGGGGGGGGGGGGGGGTAACAGTATTGCAAAGTGACCAATCTGCCCATAATTGACATACAAGCACCTGGGGATGGCAGGAAAGTGACATGAAGGCTGCCGAGTATACAGCGCCTGCAATATCTTGTGATTGCTGGGTAGAAATCCCCTCTATGCATCACATTGTTACATAAACTCCCAGGTAACGGCAGAGGGATTTAAGAATCCTGGTCTCCCTCCCTGGAGCCCCCTGCTGGACTCTCACAAGGCTGATACATCCCTTCATCATATCTGATGTGGCAGCTACAGGCAGACCCCAGACCTCCCTAATAATGTAACAGACGCCGGGGCCAACAGGGCGCTGAAATGGTCAATGACAGACCAGATTGTAAACCTTCGCAGCTCGGGTTATCACATGGGGGGTCAGTAAGGAGGGGGTATAGAATATATCAGGACTGCACAGAAGGGACTCCTATACAAACCAAGACCAAGCCCAATACACGACCAAATCCATAGAAGAGCCGGGGAGGATTTTTATACATTCCTGGCCCCTCCTGCACATAACACCATATATGACTGCCAGAAGGGCTACTAGAGCACGAAGGAGCAACCGAACCTTAACCCCTTGACACGGCCCCTTTTTTTCCCCCCATTTTCGTTTTTTCCTCCCCCCTTTAGAAAAATTGTAACTCCTTTCTTTATCCATTGACGTCGCTGTATGAGGGCTTGTTTTTTTGTGGGACGAGTTGTATTTTTTAATGGTGCTATTTAAAGTACCGTATAATGTACTGAAAAACTTTTTAAAAATTCTAAGTGGAGTAAAATGAAAAAAGCCCGACATTCCATCGTCTTTCTGTGCGTCTTTTCTACGGCGCACAAACTGCAACAAAGACGACATGATAATTTTATTCTATGGGTCGGTACAATTACTGCCAAACCTGTAAACGCATTACTCTTTATTTCAAAGACATTTCATTTTTTTCAATTATTTTCTGCCGCCATCTTGTGCGCGCAATAACTTTTATTTTTCCGCTGACGTAGTTGTGCAGGGCTCATTTTTTGCAGGACGTCCTGTAGTTTCCATTTGTACCAATTTGGAATACATACAACTTTTTGATCGCTTTTTATTGCGTTTTTTCTGGGAGATAGGGTGACTTTAAAAGTGCTTTTTTTTTTCTTCGTTTCTGACAATGTTCACTGTGCGCAGTAAATAATGCGCTACTTTGATAGATCGGACTTTTACAGACACAGCGATACCAAATATGTTTTATTTTATGATTTAGATTTTTTTAATTACAGATATGGCAAAAGGGGGTGATTTAAACTTTTATTACTTTTTTTTTTTTTTACTAAAACTTTATTGATTTTCTTTTACTTTTCTTTTAAGTCCAATTGGGGGACTACAACATGCAATGCTTTGGTCGCTCCTGCAGTATGAGGTAATGCTATAGCATTACCTCATACTGCATTCTGACAGGCAGCCGATCAAGCCACCCTACGGGATGGCTTGATAGGCAGTCTCCTAAGGCAGCCCTGGGGCCTTTCAGAAGGCCCCCGGCTGCCATGACACCTGCAGGGCTCCCCCGATATCACTGACATTTAAAGGGTTAAAAGCCGCGATCGACTGCATGGCCGATTACAGCTATTGCCCGCTGGTGTCAGCTGTAATAAACAGCTGACGCCTGCGCTGTATGAAGACAGGTCATCCCACGACCTCTCTTCATACATACTCCGACACTGCAGGACGTAAATATATATCGTGGACCGGGAAAGGGTTAAGGACCCCCCCCCCCCATCTCATCATCACCTACCTGCGGGAACGTCCTCCTCCCCTTCCCTCTTCCACGGGTGATCGCCCCTCATCCTCTCTTCTTCTACCTCCACTTTAATATCATCTTCACCCTGATGTGTCATATGGGATAACAGGGTTCGTACAGGTTTTCCAAAAAATTTTTCCCTGACTTTTTCATGACAAAATCTTGATTTTCAACGACACTCGCGGAACTCGAAATACACAAAATGAAAGGTTTCGGGCTCCTTCACACTGGCAATCGTGATTTTACTGAGGAAAAATCGCGGCAAAAATCTGCTTTTTTCCAACGAATTTTGAGCATCATAACTTTTTCTCGCAAAAACATGGCTGCCACTTGCGATTTTGCCACAATTTTCTACCGCGAAAGTCAACAGGACTTTCTAATGATAAAAATGCAATGCTCAAAATGCTTTGTGATGCGATAAAAAGAAGGCTTCATAGGCAGACATGGGAGATTAAAAAAACCGCAAAAGCGCAGAATGATAGGGCATGCCGAGATTTTTTTTCTTGCAACATCACGAAGGAAACAAGTGAAAATCATTGGTTTCATAATTCTGAGCTTTCACTCACTCTAGCATCGCTCCAAAAAATTGAGAAGGCCCCCTTATTTTTTTTTTATATACAAAAATAAGACGCTCCCTGCTAAGTCGCGCTATAGCCAGTTAAATATATCTAATTTTTTTTTTAATACAAAAAATCCCCAACCGTCAGAGACCGGTGGAGAACAAACCTTCAATGCACTTCAAAATCTGAAATGTTTTTGGTATTTTTAAGACTGAGTATGGAGATTCTCGTGTGTTTTTAGTTCTGTTCACCCATTTACTCAGCCGAGTGTTAAACACAATACTGGATTGTAAAGGAATAAAGAAACTGTTTGGGACAAACAACTAAAACACAGAAGAATCTCAGAAAAAAATTCCATGATAAAAAACAAAAATCCACAACATTTCCAGGTAATCCATGACGCGTATGAACCCTAAATAGTTCAGTACAATATGGCGTAGAGGCGGAAAATCTAACTGACCATCGAAGTCTATGACTGCAGGAGGAAATAGGAGAGTCGCCCCCTATATAGAGGGGGACCACAGAGCTCCACCCCTATATAGAGCAGGGGCACAGAGGTCCACCCGCTATATAGAACAGGAGCAGAGAGCTCCACCGATGATATAGAGCAGGACCAGAGAGCTCCACACCCTATGTAGAGCAGGACCACAGAGCTCCACCACCTATATAGAGCAGGACCACAGAGCTCCACTCCATATATAGATGTACAACAGGGCTCAGCGCAATCTACCTGCCGCTTCTCCGGGACATCTTCCTCTGGACAGTCCTGGGAATACAGAGGATGGGGACATCTCTCTGTGGGGTTTCTCCTCCCGGCTCCATCTGTGGAGACACACAGTGATGGAACAGATTATACATCCAATGATAGAAGAATGTAGGGGACCACATACCTGCCACCTCTTACCTGGTGACTCTGCGGACGGGAGCCCCACCAGCATGGCGGCCGCGTACACATCCCGCCGGCCCTCTACATACTCCCACTCCTCCATGGAGAAATAGACGGCCACATCCTGACACCTTATAGGAACCTGACAACACAATATCCAGTCATCAGCCAGAGCCCCCCGCTAGAATGTCCCCCCACATTCCCCGCAGTCACCTCTCCTGTCAGCAGCTCCGTCATCTTGTTGGTGAGTTCTAGGAGCTTCTGGATCAGGGAGTGAGGATTGCTGATGGGAGTTGCTGTCTTCTTCACTGCAGTGTACTCCTGTGGTCAGGGGGGGGGGGGGGGGAGGACACTGGTCACTACATGGGGTCTCAGACTCCTTCTCCTTCTCCTGTGTACTAGTAGGTTAGTGGCATCATGTGAAGCTCTCACCTCTGCAGTTATCAGGCCAGTTATCTCCAGGCTGAGGTTTAATATCCCGGCAGCCATGCGGTTTCTGTCCTCGTCTGTCCTTGGGGGGTCATTGATGAAAAGCGCCATCGTCTACAGAAGAACAACCTGAAGATGAACAGCTGTAACCAGAACCCCCGGAAAGGAGTCTATGGCTTACTGGTGCCACTCAGAAGAACGCTGCAGCTTGAGTTCCCTGAGAACCACGGCCAGGGAGAAGAAGAGGTGCAGGACACTATGTTGAAGCTCCCTTGAAGACTTTACATAGAGGTTCTGCCCTCCCAGTGAGGTATCGCTGACACGGCTAGTGCGTCACCGCTACAGAGATCCGGCCCACAGGCCTCCTCCTCCTCGCCTAAAAATATGGTGCCAGTGGCTAGATATAAAGCCTCTTCCCTGCGTCACATCAGAGAGCAAGAGCAACACAGAGATAACATGATGGCATCATTGTACAGGAGCAAGAGAGCTATGTAGTTTCATTGTGTTATAGTTACACTTTAAAAGGTGTGAACTTATATTAAACATTTCAGTTATTTCATGTATTTTATTAGTTTTAGAGGTATTTACTTTTCCTGTAATGTCACTTATACATATAAACCACATGCAACTTTGAATACATTATAAATCGTTTGATTTGAGCAGGCTGGTGTGATTTGTATTTTTCCTAAGTGCCCAGACTTCTACACGGCTTCAGAGATTGTCTTCTCTTTTGTAAACTAACCAATTCTCAACATTTTGGTGCTTTGAACCAAAAAAAAAAAAAAAACTCACTGCAGAGGAAAAGGACTGTCTGACTGCACAGGAGCATCTGAAGTACTCTCCGATCATTAAAAGACCTCTATCTTGCTTAGATGTCATTAGAGGCCAGTCAGGCATCCTGTCCGAAACAGTAACGTTTTTTCGGAACTAGCCAGATAATTCCGAAGCCTCCCAGATAACGTGTAGTAAGTATAACAATGGTTAACCTTTTCTTTTTTTTCCCTCTTCTGTATACTTTAGTGTTAGTAGATATTACAATGTGTATTGTAAATGAGAAAGGAATATAGATGAATTGGTTGTTAGGGACAATAGCAGTAGTCTATGTGAGACCATAGCTATTGCAAGAAGGCTACAGGAAAGAATAACTCCAAGCAGCACGCTGAAGAGGTTAAATGACATCAAGAGGCACATGGGTGTTGCCTAGAGTACAAGGTTGTGATAAGCTTTGTGTTGAGGGATCTTTACTTATCTTCCTACTACGTCTTTTTCTTTGATATTGTGTTATAGAGTAACTAAGAATATACAAAGAGGGCGGACGCCTACTAACATATTGTAATATTTGTATTGTTGTTTTATACTACATGAAGCGAATGTGTGAGTGATTGAGATAAGCGGATCCGATATGTGGGCACTGACCTCTTGGACACATTAAGGACCAATCTCTGTGTGCGGGTTGTTTTCGGACAAGACCCTTGATTGTGTTCAATGTTCACAGGCCCTACTTGGAAAGGCAAGAAGGAGTCTTCGTGTATATAGCGAAGCACTGATTCTGGTCAGGACCCTTTGCGTTTCTGCTGTATATTTCAGCGGCCAAAGGCTTGTTTTATGTTGTTTGTCTTTTAAATCAACATCAAGAACATAATTACTAACAATGGGAAATACAAACTGTAAGGCATTCTGCTGTGCATGTCTCTGTTGTTATCAACGACAGGAAGTCCTTGAAGGAGTGTAGAAGTACATACACAAGTTAGAGCCTAACTATGTCAAATATTGTGACAAGTGGGAAAATAAATTAGAAATCCCTAGTTGTAAAGAATTATGTGATAAAATACGGACAAACTCAAGTGAAGAACAGCAGAAATACGGATTATCCGCTGCTGAAGCCTGGTTAAAAGAAGCCCAAACCAGCCACGTTCATATAAAAAGTAGATCCAATGCAGCAAAAACTGAAATGATGCCTCTAGTAGATAAAGGAGATGATCATATAATCTGCCCTGTACAAACTGTGGCACCTATCCCTGCAGCTGCACATGGGGGTCCTGGTAATGCCCAGCCGCCCCCATACTTCCAGGAACCTACACCCAACACTCCTCCATTGCCATATCATCATCGCCTGACAGGGAATCTATGTTAGTTCCCAGATTCCTGCAACCCAGGGCCTGAATAAGGATGATTGACGTCCCAAACACCCGGGGTTGGTTAGATGATGGCCAGGGAAGTCAACATCCTGCCACCATGGCAGTATATAGACAAAGAAAGATGTTGAAAAAGCAACAGAACATATTAAGCATCCAAAAATAGACCCTTAATAGTTTGATGAACAATTTAGAGGGTTCATGAGGAGTTACAAATGGAATGGGGAAGAAAGAGAGAGCAGCTAGAATAATTCTAGGGTCAGATTGGAGTTCTGTAGAAGGAAATTGGAATAAGAGGGGAGAAGATGTAGACCCCTTCCACATGAGTGGAAGGCAAGAAATCAGATAGCTGCGGGCTTAGAGTCTCTTGCATGGTGGGTAACAGTGAATAATCATGAAGACTGGATTAATTACAGATACGATAACCAACAGAGATGTGTTAGTTATACTAGAGATGCAATCAGGGGCCTAGAGGGACAACTAGGACCTACCTCACTCATTGCATGGCAGAATAGGATCACTCTTGTTAGGTTGATAGCAGAAAAAGGAGGAGTTTGTAAAATGATTGGAGGATATTGTTGTACTATCATTCCTAATAACACTGCACCAGATGATACCCGAGCACTGGAAGGGTTAAATGCATTATCAAATCAACTAGCTGAAAACTCTGGCATAGACGATCCATTCAGGGACTGGTTGGAAGCTTGTTCGGACACTGGTCACAAGTCATATACTCCACACTAGTGTCAGTATTTGCCTCCATTCTAGTACTCTGCGGTTGCTGCTGTATTCCATGTATCCGAGGACGGCTACAAAACCTTATTAACACTTCCATCACCAAAACTATGATCCAAAATATACAAGATGACTTACTGGGTCAGGTGACCACCTCTGTCTGACAAGTGATGGGTAAAAGTTCTATGAAGGAAGCGCCATTTTACTTTGATGATTTTGAAGTGTGACATGGGTCTGTGGTAGAGGTATTTTAGATATATATATTTGAGACAGTCTTACTAACATACTGTGTTGATGTATTGATGTAAAGTGGGGAATGTTAAGAAAATTGTAGATCAATGTATCAGTTAATTGTTTTTGCTATTAGATTGTAGACTAGGAAGATATAGCATGCTGCTAGTATAAGTAGTGAAGGGGTTAAACGTAGCCACTTCTATATACTAAGTGAGTGTATGTTACGAGGTAGGACAGAGATAAGATAGTCCTCCAGACCCCCACCCTTGCATTCCTTCCTAATGAAATAATAACGTTTTTTGTCTGTTATAGTTACACCTTAAAGTTGTGAACTTATGTTAAACATTTTAGTTATATCCTATCAGGTATTCTTAGTAGTTTTGGAGGTATGTACTTTTCCTGTGATGTCACTTATGACATATAAACAACATTCAATTTTGAATAAAGTAGAAATCATTTGATACTGTAACAAGCTGGTGTGATTTGTATTTCTCCTATGGGCCCATGCTTCTACACGACATCTAGATCGGCTACAGGGAGAGAGAAGAGACAAAACTGGCAATGAAAGCAAACAATGATAAGTGCAGAACAGCAAAATCACAGTAACTGAATCCCAAGTTGTGGTACAAGACAACTGCAGTTCCAGAATCATCCCCATCCATGACAAGCGTCTTTAGTCGAATTTATGCGAATGGGAAGATGGAACAATGCCTCCACGGTGCCCCCTGTTAGAAGGCAGCATTCCTGCAGGTCTATGTTCAACCTTGTAACAATGACTGAGAATATGAGTGGAAGCCAGTGTCTTCTCTAGAAGACAGACATTTCCATGTACAGGCGGGATAGTTGGGGTTTTGCCCCTCATCAGTCTACAGTAGACTGCTAGCTTTGTTATAGGCCTATGGCATGGGTTTAAAAGGTTCCAGTTGACCCTTAGACAGAACTTTGACTTGCAGCAATGTTGCCGTCAAATAGGTGGTGTTGTAGAGGCATTGCTACATCTCTCCATTTACATAAATTTCCCAAAGGAGCATGGATGGCCATGCAAGTCTCCTCACATCGTCTAGGTGCTCTCCCTAAAAAGTGAACTTTACTCCTCCCAGCCCTAGTACTTAGTGGGGTCCCTTTTGCTGTTGTAGATGAGATGCCTCATGGGACAGCAGTTTCTGACGGCGTCCTGAGGAGTCTCACCCCGTTCCTCATGGACAACAACTTCCAGGTCACTAATATTCTTAACATCCCAAATATTTTCTATAGAGTACAAGTCAGGTGACTATGATGTCCATGCCAGAATCTTCCTGGGCATCTTCTGAAACCTTGGCGGACTCTGAGGTCTGCTTGGGATTCTTGTTCTGTCGGAAGGCTTAGCTTCATCATGGAAGACATGACGTTTTCTACTTGGATTTCCTGGTACATGATGGAATCAATCTTACCCTCCACACGCTACAGATTTTCAGCCCCGGAGCATCACTGACCACTGCCATACTTAAGTGTGGGCGGGTTGTTCATTTCAGTATCGGCTTTATTCTTCCTCCTCTAGACATAGCGCTGATCTAGAGGCCTGGAAAGCTACAGTTTTCTTCCATCACTCCATGTAAAGGTCCATTTACATGGGATGAATGTCAGGAAAATGATGGCCGACACTCATCCCTGTGTCTCCGCGTTCCCGTGCTATCACATGGCAGCTAGTATTGCTGGCTCGCTCACAGAACGCCCAGCAGGTGGGCGTGCAGTGCAGGAGCTTTCTCTCCTCTCACTCCTCCGCCCCTCTCCATTCACTTAATACAGCGGCCATTCACTACTGAACAGCCACTATTAACACTGAACAAAAAGCGATCAGCTCATTATCCATCGTTTATGCAGAATATCGCTCATCATTCAGTGTAAATAGCGAGGGAACACAAAGACGAGTGACTGGCATCGTTTGCCCGACATTCATCCTGCGTAACTGTGACTTATTTTTCTATGGTTTTTAGTATATTGGAGGTGACTTTTCTTGTGTTTTTGGGTCAGTAGAGATGGACGTCTTGGAGTTCGGACATGATGAGCTTCAGCGTTTAGTATATGCCTTACTATGCAAAAAGACCTGAGTGCTGTGGTCACCAGATCTTGCTGCAGGTCTTTTGCAGTCATTCAAGTGTTTATGACTAATTTTCTCCTCAGGATACTAAAGGAAGCAGCAGAGATAATTGCTGAACCCCTCACCATAATCTTTGAAAATTCCTGGAGAACAGGAGAAGTCCCAGAAGATTGTAAAAGGGCAAATGTTGTACCTATCTTCTCAAAAGGGAAGAAGGTGGATCCAGGAAACTACAGGCCTGCGAGTCTGACTTCTATACCAGGAAACATCTTTGAACAAATTATTAAACAGTATGTATACAAGTACTTGGATGAAAATGGAGTAATTAACCAGAGCCAGCATGGGTTTGTAACAAACAAGTCATGCCAGATGAATCTAATTTCCTTCTATGACAGAATCACCGACTGGGTTGATCAGGGAAATGCGGTAGATATAGTATATCTTGACTTTAGTAAAGCATTTGACAAAGTATCTCATATCATACTTATTGAAAAAAAATGACCAAATCTGGGATTGACAAAGGCAACTGTTAGGTGGATTCACAACTGGCTGAGTGATTGTACTCAAATAATGTATCAAGTGGGGACCACAAGGCTCTGTTCTAGGCCGAGTGTTGGTCAACATTGTTATAATTGATCTGGAGAAGGGAATTGATTGGAAACTGATCAAATTTGCCGACGACAGGGGCGTGGCTTAGAGAGGCACCAAGATGGAAGTTTTTGCATAGGCTCCGTCTAGAACAGGACTCTAAGCAACATCAAAGCAACTCCAGAAGAACAAAAAATACACCACAAGCTGCAGGAACCTACCAGGAACCCAGCTATGGCAACAAGGAGGAGAACAACAAAAGTTAAACCTGCCAGGCTGGAGGATTTCTTCCCAGCACGCAGCCCCCCCTCTGACATGGCCGACAGCTCACAGACAGCTAAGGTGCAGGAGGCTCCGATCCCAGCTAACAAAGGTGAGCGAGGGGACACTGCAGAGGGGATAGAGGAGACAGGAGATATCCCAGAGACAGGACAAGAGATGGGAGCAAGCAACCCTCCCCTGATAGAAGACAGCATAAAGCGCTCTAAGGGAGATAAGATGGCTTCGGACACGCTGTCACTGAGTGCCCCCTCCCCCACAAGCAGTCCCGAGAAGCAGAGGCAGAGAATGTCAGATAACACATGCATAGAAGCCCCTGAAGTTCCTGCAAATGCTCAAAATAGCAAGAAGGAGAGCGGGCTAGCTAATCTATCAGCCTCAGATAAGCCAGCCTCAGAGTTATATATTAAAGAGATAGTACTAGCTCTGAGAGAAACAATACAACTAGATCTAAAAAGCCTAACATCTCATGTTGACACTTCAGTTCAAGAGGTTAACAACCGTATAGAAAAAACAGAAACAAAAATGGGAGAGATAGTTAAATCCCACAACTCCTTGATTGATGCCCACTACGAATTAGAGGGGACTGTTGCCAAACTACAACAAAAACTAACGGATCTTGAGGACAGAAATAGACGTAACAATGTCAAACTGCGAGGTGTCTCAGAAAAAATCTCCAACTCTGAAATAAAGGGATTTATCACACGATTCCTTAAAAAGATCCTCCCGAACATCCCAGAACAGGAGCTGCAGATAGACAGAGCCCACAGACTCCCCCTCCCAAAGTTTCTCAAGGAAAATACACCTAGAGACATCATAGTACGCATACATCACTACAGCACCAAAGAGGCACTCATGAACACTGCGAGAAAGCTAAAGGTGCTTCCAAGTCCTTATGCTGACATACGTCTATTCATAGACTTGTCACAAGCTACTATGGAGGCGAGACGTAGTTTTGCAGCTGTAACAACGGCATTGAGAGAGGCAAATATTCCCTACAGATGGGGCTTCCCCACAAAAATCATCGCTACAAAAGCTAATACAGTATATGTATTTCACAGCCCCTCTACAGCTATGGAGACACTGAAATCGTGGGGCGTACCAACCCCCGCCCCTAAACAAGTTCCGCCCTCTACCTCCGAGAAAAGCAGTTCCGACAAGTTTGGAAAATAAAGCTAGAACAAGAAGAAGGAAGAAAAGATCCCACTAAATTTTCCCTCTTTATGTTCCTGGAAAGGAAAAAGAAGAAAAGCAACCGTTTAAAAAACCAAAGGACACATTAAATCTACAGTCCATTCTGGAATACAGAGATGTGAGTCCTCTCACTTTAGTGACTTTGACCCCCCCACCGAACATGCAGGCACAAGCTTGTATAAACATTTTTTTGAAGGTTTATTGTTGTTTCACCTTGCGTCTCATGCAAAAACCCGCTACCAGCGAAGGAACAGTTACAACTTGTTCAATACTATCCTATGCGGTATTCTCTTCACAGGGCAAAAACACTTCTGGTAGCAAGGTTGATACTGCTAATCTGATGCATCACTCGTTTGTTGTTGTTTCTCGTTTCAATTATTTTTTGGCAGATAAACACAGATACCTCCAGTCTTCCGTCCTCCCGTGCAAACGACCCGCCATGCGAAAATGGCCACAAAATTGATGTCTCTGAACGCCAATGGCCTGAATTCCCCTTACAAAAGAAGCTCCGTGTGAGAAGCATGCCGTCTCGGCGCGGATATAGTATGTATCCAAGAAACACATTTAGTAGACACAGACAGTCATAGAATGACACACAAAAAATTCCCCCAGGTTATACAAGCCTGCGCACAAAAGAAACATGCAGGAGTGCTGATAGCATTTAGAGACACAGCCCCGCTAAAAATTGATAAACAAATATGTGACCCAAAAGGACGTTACATAGTATTGGTGGGCACGCTAAAAAACACACAGGTCACTATAGCTAACATCTACGTCCCAAATTCAAACCAAATCAAATTTCTAAACAAAATAAACAAAAAAATAAACAAAGTAGCCAAGGGATCTATAATCATAAATGGCGATTTTAACCTGGTACCAGAGAGATCTGTCGACACCACAAGCGACAAAGTGAGAGGGGGTATGTCCCTAGGCAACTGGATAAAGAAAGCCGCACTTTTTGACACGTTTAGATGTCTCAATGCCTCCGCCAGGGAGTACTCATTTTTCTCTGCAAGACATAGGTCCTTTTCTCGCATAGATCTGTGCCTGGTAGACAGGTCTCTCATAACCTCTACAATCAGGGCTGAGGTTGGCACAATAACTTGGTCGGATCACGCCCCGATACTGACATCTCTGGCAATTGGGGGATTCCGCCACCTTCATAAAATGTGGAGAAACAATACTTATCTAATGAAAATACCCAAATTTCAAAAAGATATCCAAAACGCAATTGAAGACTACTTCACTTTAAATAATACGCCTGATGTAGGCCCTGAATTGCTCTGGACAGCACACAAAGCTTACATGAGGGGTATCCTTATAAAACTAGGAGCTAGGTACAAAAAGGAAAAACTAGAAAAAACTGATACCTTACTGACAAAAATCCAACAATTAGAAAGTCTAGCCCAGACTAATGCAAACCAGCAAATATATAACGACCTATTCAAAACAAGATTAGAACTGCGTAGGGTGCTGCAAGGGGATCACGACAGGGAAATAACCTCCCAACGTGCTAATGTCTACGCATCCTTAAACAAACCCTCAAAATGGATGGCTAACCTGACAAAGAAAAAGACGATTAAAACTAACATCCCATACATTTGGAACTCAAAAAACAAAGAATTTAAAATATCCCACCCGAAACAAATATTGGAAGCATTCCGCCTATTCTATAGTAAATTATACAACTTAAAAGATGACCCACAAACTTCCCACCCTAACAACGAAGATATAGAAAAATTCCTGAATAAAATTAAACTACCATCAATAAACTCAGTCCAAGCCGCTAGTTTAGATCGCCCAATAACGGTATCCGAGGTGGCGGAAACAATTTCCTCAATGAAAAACCAAAAAGCGCCTGGCCCAGATGGATATTCGGCAGAATATTATAAATGGTTCTCAAACTCCCTATCTCCCTACTTGGGAAAACTCTACAGTTCAGCTATGGAAAAAGGATCGTTTCCTGAAGAGATGCTCCAGGCTACGGTGGTAGTGTTGCCCAAACCAGGAAGAGAGCCAGACGATCCAGCAAACTTTAGGCCCATTTCCTTGCTCAACACAGATGTCAAAATATATGCAAAGATATTAGCAAATAGATTACTCGATGTCCTACCGAGTGTTGTGCATTCTGATCAGGTGGGTTTTGTAAAGGGGCGGCAGGCCTCGGACGGCGCGAGGAGGGTTCTCAACCTTTTATATTCCTCACAAATCTCTAGATCCCCAACAACTATGATAGCTTTGGATGCAGAAAAAGCTTTTGATAGGGTTCACTGGGGATATGCGTTTCAAACGCTAAATAAATTTGGCCTCGGGGGGGGTGTGATTCGCGCCGTCCGGGCCCTGTACTCCTACCCCACAGCTCGAGTGTTAATAGATGGCGACATTTCAGATAAATTTACCATTTCCAATGGTACACGCCAGGGATGCCCACTTTCCCCTATACTATATGTCCTCATGGTGGAACCCCTGGCCGAAATCATAAGATCCTCTATAGAAACAAGAGGAATTCCTCTAAACTCCCGCCAACACAAAATTGGCCTATTCGCCGATGATATTATCCTCACATTAACACACCCCCTGGAGTCTTTGAGAGCTGCCTGCCAGATCCTCGAACATTTTAGCAAAGTATCCTACCACAAGCTTAATGTTGACAAATCAAAAATACTAGGCATAAACATCCCACAAAGCCTACAGCACGCAATCCAATCAGAATTCTCTTTCAAATGGGGGGCTGACAACATCCCGTATCTGGGCATATTACTTTCTGCGGACATAAATAAACTAGAGGGAATTAACTATACTCCACTCTTAGAAACAATCCAAAAAGAAATCGACCATCTATCAAGAATAAATTTATCTTGGCTAGGCAGGATCATGACCTATAAAATGAAAATATTGCCAAAAATTTTATACCTTTTCAGGGTCCTGCCGATCCCCATATCCAAAAGCACAATCAAAAAACTACAAGCACAACTATCCGCATTCATTTGGAAGGGAAATAAACCACGATTAGCCCTTTCAATCTTAGCCTCAAACCGGAGAAAAGGAGGCGCAGATATACCTAACCTAGAAAAATATTTTAAAGCTACTATCCTGAACCAAACCAGATGCTGGACAAAAAGAGACAACACAATGGCCTGGGTAGGCATGGAAACATGCCTCACAAAAACACCCAAAGGACACCTACTGCTACTTGGCGCATCACTCGCGGCCATGTCAACCAACCTTGCCCTAAACATCCCTCCCAAAAATTTGCCTCCTACAGTGGCATCCTCCCTAAAAATTTGGGAAGAATACACAAAAAAAGTAGCCACCTACGATACCCACAAAAAACCAAAACTGCCAATTGAAATACTAAACTTGTTTATATCTGATTTAAGAATTGACACCTGGAGAGTAAGGGGTGTGGAAAACTTAGAGGACATAATGACAGGAGAGGAACTAAAACCTTTTGAAATCCTACAGGAAAAATGTAACCTTCTCCAAAAAGACCTCTTCAATTATACCAGAATAAAAAATTTCCTTAAAAAGTCTCCTATATATAAGATAGAAATCCCGATGGAAGTCCAAAGAAAGATCACATCAGAACCCCTACTGAGAAAGTCCGAAACCAGATATTTCTATGATATTCTGACAGGCGACAACAAATTATCCAAAAAAACACATATGCTTAGTTGGGAAAACGAACTGGGTACAGTTATTTCAACGGAATCATGGGAAAAGGCGTATAAAATGGCATGTGGCTCAACCAAAGGTCTGGGGATACTGGAAACACAAATTAAAGTAAATCTGAGATGGTACTACACACCGTGCTTGTTGGCCACAAGATTCCAAAACACCAATGACAAATGTTGGAGGAACTGTGACCAAAAGGGTACTCTAACGCACATATTTTGGGCATGCCCTGCTCTTGAGAGATACTGGGATCTTATTCTTAATCATCTAGACGAAATTCTAAAAACCCGTATCACAAGATCTGCAAAACTAACCTTATTATTGGTCGGCTTAAATACCCTACAAAAATTAGATATTTGCTGGGTCATGCCCTTATGACAGCAAAATCTCTCATTGCGAGAAGATGGAGAGAGCCCACACCTCCATCCTTTGGGGAATTTAGGGACCGTATGGCAGAACAACAATTATTCGAAAAGTGGATAGCACTAAGAAACAACTCTTTAAAAAAACACAAAGAGGCATGGGAGCTATGGAGGTAACCTTATTAGAAAAAGTTAAGGCTGCACAAAAATGCCAAGTTCATTCAATACGATACATGTTGTATCGAAGTATTTCTTTTATATACAATTTCTGAAAATGTTTATCCGTTCTAATATTATTGATATAAGGAAAAAATGGGATTTGACAATTGCATGATTTAAATAGAAAACAACAACATAGTAATGTTAACATGTCTGCAACTATTACATGTCTTATAAACTGTGTGTATATTACATGTCTATATCCCAAATAAAGATTTAATATTGAAAAAAAAAAAAAATTTGCCGACGACACAAAGCTAGGAGGGATAGCTAACACTAGAGAAGAGAGAGAGGATTCAAAAAGATCTAGAAAAGCCTGAACAGTGGGTGGTGACTAACAGAATGGGATTTAACAAGGAGAAATGCAAAGTCCTACATCTGGGCTAGAAAAATGAAGAAAGCACATACAGAATGGGAGGAATTGGGCTAAACAGCAGCACATGTGAAAAAGACTTGGGAATACTAATAGATCATAGACTGAACATGAGTCAACAATGTGATGCAGCAGACAAAAAGGCAAACACAATTCTGGGATGTATTAAGAGAAGCATAGAGTCTAGATCACGTGAGGTCATTATCCCCTCTACTCTTCCTTAGTCAGACCTCATCTGGAATACTGGGTCCAGTTCTGGGCACCCCACTTTATACAAGACATAGACAAACTGGAGCAAGTTCAGAGAAGAGTTACCAAGATGGTGAGCGGTCTGCAAATCATGTCCTATGAGGAACGGTTAAAGGATCTGGGAATGTTTAGCAAAAGAGAAGGCTGAGAGGAGACTTAATAGCGGTCTACAACTATCTGAAGGGCTGTCACAGTGCAGAGGGATCAGCCCTATGCTCATCTGTACAAAGAAAGACTAGAAGCAATGGGATGAAACAAAGGGAGGAAACACAAATGAGATAATAGACAGTGAGGGGGATCAATGAGTGGAACAGGTTGCCATGGGAGGTGGGGAGTTCTCCTTCAATGGAAGTCTTCAGGATGATTTAGTGACCCTGCATTGAGCAGAGGGTTGGACATGATGCCCTCAGAGGTTTCTTAAAACTCTACCATTGTATGACTTAGGAATCTTGTGGCAGCCGGTGATAGCCAGCACAGTGTTCCTGTAACTTTGAACTTGTGAACAGATTCCAGTTGTATCTCTGGGAACATTTAGCACCTCTGCTATCGGTTTCTATCCTTTTCCTTGTTTGAACAAGCTAATTTCTTCTCCTCACTTCTTGGACCACTCTTAGACTTGGTCATACTTCTAACATGCAGTTAAACATCAGTGAACAAACCCCTCACCAGTCCAAGTATGTGCTAGTTTTACCTCAAGTATACCTGATGCAACTAGTGAACCTCTTGATTAGTCACATCAGGTGTGCTTGAGCCAACTCCTGATTTAGGCCAGCTGCAAAATTCCACGGCGGAGCCCATCACGGCGCCCCCAGGAGATCCCATACTTGCCTGCGAATCCAGACTCCTCGCTCCCGCATGACGCTTCCCTGCCCACCGCCGGCGCGTCACGTGACATGCCGGCCGCGTCATATGACGCGGCGGCGGTAGGTGGGGAAGCGTTTTCACGCTATCTTCTGCTGTGCTACAGCGGGAGATAGCGTGAACGGACGGCTTCCATTGCAGTCAATGGAAGCCGTCCGCGCGTACACCCGCGGCAAATAGAGCATGCCGCGGGTGAGGACGGGAGATTTCACTGTGCGGAATTCCGCGGTGGAATTCCGCACCGTGAGCCCTGAGCTATTAGGTTCAATAGAACCTAATAGCTGCGGGCAACACAGCGGATTTTCGCCGCAAATTACGCGGCGGAAATCCGTCCGTGTGAAGGAGGCCTTATAAATGTGGCTCTTATGAGGGAGTCTATTCATGGGGGATAACGCCGACTGCAGCAATCAGTAAATGTTCGATTTACAGAAACTGCTTGTTACATTGTGATGAGCTCTAGAATGTAAGTGTATGTGATTGTTTGTAAATAGCTGAATGTTTGTAAGTTTGGTAAGTTACATTTGTATGAGGGGGGGGGGGGGGTGAAGAATTTTGCTTGCAGCTGTAATAGAGCGCATTCTGCTTGGTTGTCATCCCATCAATATAGGTTAAGATTTACTAACCCCCAACCGTAACTTCCTGGAGTCGGCAGGCAGTACACAAAGGGTTAATCCCTCGATCCCCCAATATCCACATGTACAATAGCATTAAGCACCAGAACATGTTCAGCCCTCAGCAGAGGTAACGACACTGCAGCTCCGCTGCAGAAACAAGGGTAGGGATCGGCACTTCCCAATAGTGTCAGCTCTGGAGGAACAAGACCCCCAAGGGGGGCGAGGGGTATGGTTTCCCATTGAACTCCACTTAGAGATTTTTAGAACATTTTCCGTCCATTATCTGGTAGGTTACATAGTGTCACAAGACGGCACGTATAGCGGCCTCTGACCGACCACGAGGCACGGCCGCAGTCCAGTCCAGAAGCAGCGAAGCCGTAATGTCCCCTGATTGGTTATCTCTATTTATCTCATATTCTATCGAGTCTGGGGGCAACGGATTAACCCCCTATGTGCTGCCGTAGGACGACCAAGACTAAGCAGAACTCAGCGCCATCTACCTGCTGAACCAGCGGGAAGCGTCTCTTCTTTCCCGGACCGTCCTGGGAATGCGTGGAACGCGGACATCGCTGTGGGGGGCTTCCCCTCCCAATGCCATCTGTGAGAGAAAACCAGACAGTATACCAGACAACGGGCAACTCCAGGTGATCCCAAAGCAGAGACTCCTCTTACCTGGTGCCCCCGTGGAGCCCCTTCAGCATAGCGGCCGCATACACATCCCGCCGGCCCTCTACATACTCCCACTCCTCTTACCTGGTGACCCCGCCTCCAGCATGGCGGCCGCGTACACATCCCGCCGGCCCTCTACATCCTCCCACTCCTCTCACCTGGTGACCCCGCCTCCAGCATGGCGGCCGCGTACACATCCCTCTACATCCTCCCACTCCTCTTACCTGGTGACCCCAGCCTCCAGCATGGCGGCCGCGTACACATCCCTCTACATCCTCCCACTCCTCTTACCTGGTGACCCCGCCTCCAGCATGGCGGCCGCGTACACATCCCGCCGGCCCTCTGCATCCTCCCACTCCTCTTACCTGGTGACCCCGCCTCCAGCATGGCGGCCCCGTACACATCCCGCCGGCCCTCTACATACTCCCACTCCTCTTACCTGGTGACCCCGCCTCCAGCATGGCGGCCGCGTACACATCCCTCTACATCCTCCCACTCCTCTTACCTGGTGACCCCGCCTCCAGCATGGCGGCCGCGTACACATCCCGCCGGCCCTCTACATCCTCCCACTCCTCTTACCTGGTGGCCCCGCCTCCAGCATGGCGGCCCCGTACACATCCCGCCGGCCCTCTACATACTCCCACTCCTCTTACCTGGTGACCCCGCCTCCAGCATGGCGGCCCCGTACACATCCCTCTACATACTCCCGCTCCCCTTACCTGGTAACCCCGCCTCCAGCATGGCGGCCGCGTACACATCCCGCCGGCCCTCTACATACTCCCACTCCTCCATGGAGAAATAGACGGCCACATCCTGACACCTTATAGGAACCTGACAACACAATATCCAGTCATCAGCCAGAGCCCCCCGCTAGAATGTCCCCCCACATTCCCCGCAGTCACCTCTCCTGTCAGCAGCTCCGTCATCTTGTTGGTGAGTTCTAGAAGCTTCTGGATCAGGGAGTGAGGATGGATGATGGGAGTCGCTGTCTTCTTCACTGCTGTGTACTCCTGTGGATGGAGGGAGACGCTCAGGGATGGCACAAATACAAGACAGATGGGAGGAATGGAGGGAAGTTCACCTCTCCGGTCAGCAGGTAGATGATCTCCCAGGTGACGGCTAATATCCTTCCGCTCATCTCCGCGCCGTCCATCGGGGCCTGAGGAGAGAGAGGTCACATGGTACCGGCTAATAACAGAGAGCGCAACCCCCCATGTCAGCTTACTGTACTGCTGTGTATATATATATCCTCTGATACCGGCTGATAACGGAGAGAACAGCACACCAGGACTGGTATATACTGCTAGCGGACCTGCGACGACGTCACCACTGATGTCCTGATGGTTGTCGCCTACCAGAAGAGAATGATACTAAATTCTATACTTATTGGCATCTGTGCGCGCAGAACAAACAGACTTCAGGATTAGGTGGCTGAACTAAATCCTGAGTCCATAAGACAACTCCATACGTGCTGCTGGGCGGCTGTGAGGACAATGGTATACTCCGTCAGACCACGCAGGGAGCTGGAGACCCCAGAGAGTTATAAGGAAAGTACTGAATGTGGGATTGGTTACACTTCCTACTGAATACAGAGCCCAGGAAACAGGGTTGTGTCCAACCAGTCGCAGTGCGGAGGAGAGGTCCCCCAGGGTGTGCAGACTGGATCTACTCGGACACAAAGGGGAAGTCAACATGATGGACTTATTGAGAAGGATATATATATATCCTTGTAGGTAGAAAAGAAAACACTGGAATATATACATTCATATAGATATAGTTATGTGCCTTTCTTTTTATATGTATACTAATTTTTATTCTCATATGTGTACTAACTCTATGAAAAAAACTTTAATACTTCGCCTTATATCAGATATGCCAAGATGCTTTGCAAGGCAAAACAGAGAAAGAATGTCCAAAGGAACCAGACGAAGGACGCAGTGGAGGAGGGGAGAAAGAGATAGGAAGACTGCATGCTTAAAGCCGCTTTCTTGGAATCGAGGGGGTGATTCTTTGCATTGGAGTTAATTAAATACGTGATTTTTCTGTTTTCTGTACAGAAGCCAGAGGCGCCTCACTGTCTCAGGCCAGAAAACCGGACTGCCCATATATGGTTATAAGCCCATCACCCCTTGGTGGTGAGGGGGGCAGAATGTATAAGATCTCATGTAATCTGTAATAAAGTGCGCAGTTTTTTCTCCCGTGTGAGGAGCTAGACCAGACTCCTGTGTGTGGTGTTTCTTCCTTATCGTCGACAGCGGGACATTTGGGGTGGACTTGATTGGTGTTGTACTTGGAATTTCCCTGAAAATTGGCGCCCAACTGTGGGGCGACAAAGTCAGAGCTTGCAGCCCTCTCCGCCCGGATCCACTCCACGAGGAATCCGTCCTGCTGCAAATAGAGCCTGATCAACTCATAGAACTCCAGGTAAGGCCAGCATATATTTATGTTGTGTTTTACTGCGAGTCTTGCAGCGGGAGGGACTATCTGTGTTTTGTGACCGGACGGGTTGGGTTAAGAGTTCTACACGGTAACTCGTGTGGGCTCCGGGTTTGTCGTCACGGACCACTGACCGTGATAGCACATCAATCAACTCACCCAGAAACTAGTCTGTAGTCTATTTGTACTTTGAAGTTTTAACGTTTTAATAATAGTGGAAATTGGTGTATCTGTAGAAGTTTTTTTTTCTCTCTTTCTTTTCATTTAATCTCACAAGAGAAGGGACCCTCAGGTTAGTTTAGTTAGTTGTTAATGGTTTAGCAGAGAGGGATGCATTTTGTGAGATAAGACTTTCATAGAAGAAGGGACCCTTGATCGGTTTGCCTTATATATGGGGCTAACGATTTGATTTCAGAGGGATGCATTCTGTGAAGTTGACTCCATAAGGAGAAGAGACCTTCGGTTGCCTTGCCAGTATATAAGGGCCTGACAATTTGGAATTAAGAAGGATACATTCTGTGGAGTGTGTTATTATCATTGTTGTTTTTGTTTTAATATGTATAAGACCTTACTGAGGAAGGCAGAGCCCCTTAAGGGCCGTCGCCGAGCAGATGAACTGGTGGCAGAGAGACAAGGGTCACAATTTGTAAAATGTAAGAAAACTCTTATGAAAATGTGTGACATCGACCCGCATGGTAGATTGCAGTATGACGACTGGGAGGAGGTTCTTAGGACTAAGAGGGGTGCCCTGAGAGACAAAGGGTTACTAGAAAGTGCTGAAATGTGGCAGAAAACGGCAGCTGAAATTGCAAAAGAGGGTTGGGTTGAAGAGGAGCAAAGGGACAATCAGGGAAAGTTAACTATGTTCATGTATTATTTGCCTGGAAAAATACCTGTATGTGAGCGGCCGCCGCCCTATAATGGCGACCGCACAAAATTTTGGGAGTGTCATCATTGTGGCCAACAGAACCCACCCTCCGTGGAATACTGTGTTAATTGTCACGCCCCCAGACCATCTCCTGTCACGTCACTGTCACCTCCGGAATTTCCACCACCTCCTCCACCACCAGCCCTTTCCCCTTCCCCTCCCTTGCCTCCTCCTCCTCCTCCTCCAGCCCCTTCCACTTCCCCTCTACCGCCTCCTCCACTTCCTCCCAGGGTTGGCACAGTAGCCCCCACCTCTTCCTCTCCAGACCCGGAACTACGTCATGATCTCATTTCCGGCGGCCATATTGGTACACCTGCCAACCAACTGCGGCCTACTGCCAACCACACATTCTTATATCCCGTATTACTACCGGATGGCTCCTTTTATGTTCCCCCTGGTGGCCATCCACTGCTGCCGGATACTGTAGCACCCATTTTCCCGTCTATGGAACTTGCGCAACTTCTGCGTACCCCGGAGTTTATGGAGAGGATGGCACACAGGAGATCAGCCATAACAGGCCATGATTCTCTCCCGGATCCCGTTACCCAAGCATCGGGAGATACTCCACTACAGGCCGAGGCCTCAGCCTGCGAAGCCAGGTATCCGGCCCCGCCGGACCTCTCCCCCCGGCCTCCAAGCCCCCGCCACCACCCTCCTCCATCTCCTTCAGCACCCCTCCAGCCATCCTATGTTCCTTCCCCAAATTCTTTCGCTGAGGCCTCCCCTGTACTGCAAGGACGGGGAGTTGTAACTTCTACCCCTCATCAATGGGACCGGTCGCAACAGGCCCGGATCCAGTTCTTGCCGCCGACCTCCAACACATATGAGGAGCAGTGGACTGAACACCATCTGGTTCCCCTATGGACTGGACGGTGTATCTTGGCATTAGGCCTAGGTGACATCACTACTCACCGTACTGACGCCATAGTAAACCCTGCTAACTCCAATTTAAAACACAAGGGAGGACTAGCCAAGCAAATAGCAGAGAAGGGTGGCCCGACTATCCAACTCGATTGTGATAGGTTACTGGAGGAGTCGGGCCCTATCAGACCAGGGGCCATAGCCCTGACGGGCCCCGGCAACCTCCCCTGTGGGAGTATTATTCATGCAATAGGGCCTATATATGATCATGGTGACCCACAGCATTCAGCAGCCATCCTGCAGGACACAGTAGATGGTGTCCTCGCCACCTGCCGGCTGGAAAAGTTTACTTCAGTGTCTATCCCCTTGATTTCTACAGGACTCTTCGGATTTCCAAAGAAGGACTGTATAGCTATTATGTTAGACACCATTAAGATGCACAAACCCGTGCCTCTTCTTAAAGAGATCCGTATCTGCACAAATTCCCCCGAGATACTTCCCCTCATGCAAGAAGTCATCACACAGGGCAGGGGTCCCTCACACCTGTCACGTCCAGTGTCCCCTAATGAGGAGCCTACCCCTGCCCCGTTGGTACCGATTACGCCTCTCATGCCAACACAGGGTACCAGGTATGAGGGGTTTCCCCCTAAAGAGGTTTCTGCCATGGTAAAACAGCTCCCAGACCCAGAAAAGTCACCCATGTCTTTCTATCGGGCAGTTTGCCAGTTACAGGGCATATACTCTGCAGCCCACCGTGACCTGGTCCATATCTGCAGCTTGGCTGCGGGCTCCAACTTCTGGCCCATTATCTACGCAGCCATCTTAGAGGACCCGGATGACACCTCGTACCAATCCGGTGTCAGGTTCTGTTTCAAGCTACATACTTGGGCTAAAGACAGACTGGCAGATGCTACTGCATCTCTATTGGATTCTACTCAGGAAGATACAGAGTCTGTGGAAAAATTCTACTCCAGGTTGCAACTTTTGTTCTCTGATCATGGATTTGATATTTCTACCCCTACACATCGTGTTCTTTTCAATAAATCCTTTGTTGAAGGCCTGAAGCCCACAATCGGCCTGCCACTGTCTAAAGCCCGTCCTGAACACTCGGATATGCCACCCAAGCAGTTATTGCTGATCGCTAAATCCTATGAGAAAGCGTGCCCACCCAAGAAGACTGTGACTCAACTCGTCCAATTGTCTCTCACAGATGAAGAGGCAGGCGAAGGGGCCTCGTCCACAAAGCCAGCCACCCCTGTTATGCCTGTGACCCCCGCCGCCCAGGAGTCAGCACTGAACACAGTGCCCCCTCCTCCACAGACACCAGTCTCTCCCCAGTATCCACAACAATTGTTCCCACCTCTGACACAATCTTTTCAGCCACAATATCTCCAGCAACCACAGCAAATGTACCCCCAGCTGACTCCACCGCAAATGTACCCCCAGCTGGTTCCGCAGCAAATGTACCCGCAACTGGCTTCTTATCCATTTGCCCCTCAACAAGGCCAGCGGTTCTCAGGATTTCACGGCTCAAGTCCTCGGTGTTATGGCTGTGGGAGGATTGGTCACACCAAGAAGTTTTGCCGAAACCGCCCACCAATGGACAACGGCAGATCAGGGCAGCGTGCGGCAGTTCACACTGCCCAGCAATTTGGGAGCCCTGAAGGAGGATTTGGGCATCCTCAGACACCTAATGGCAGCTCTCAAAGTCAAAATTACCCACCTTCACATTGACAATCAGAAGCCCCTGTGTCTGACTGTCTCTTTGCCTTCCCTACCTTGAAACCCTCTGGTCCCCTCTGTACGGCCTCTTTAGAAATAGAGGGAACGCCTTTTTCTTTCCTTGTAGACACTGGGGCTGCAAGATCAGTCTTGAGAGCTGTGGACGTTCAAAATGCCAGTCTGCCCATTTCTTCCAATACTGTCTCCTGCGTTGGAGTTGATGGAGAACCTAGGTCTGCTCCCCTTACTGCTCCCCTTCAAGTGGGACCTCACACCCAGGCTATCCTGTCTCAGTTTCTTGTCTCCCCAACGTGCCCTCTCAACCTCTTGGGAGCTGACTTACTACAGAAGTTACATGCCACCATCACATACTCAGATTCTGGCATTTGTGTGTCACTTGGAGACCTGAAGCCAACCCCAGAGGAGACCTGCTTGCTTACCTGCATTCCCTTGTTGATGCACTCGGACTTTGAAGAATCATCCCCCACATCACTGCCATCTCACTTAATACCGTGCTTTCCACCTGCCTTGTGGGCCACAGGCCCGGATGATGTTGGCCTTCTGCCGGTTCCCCCAGTGAAAGTTCTACTTAAGCCAGGTGCACTGCCACCTCGAGTACCACAATATCCTCTGAGGACTACACAACCTAACTCTCTCCGGGAACAGATCCTCTGTCTCTTGAAGGCTGGAGTGCTTATCCGCTGTACATCACCTGCGAATACACCCCTGTTTCCGGTCAAGAAGAAAACCCCAAAGGGACAACCGGACGCATACAGACTTGTTCAAGATCTACGCGCAGTTAACGCTGTCACCATTTTGGAAACACCGGTAGTTCCCAACCCAAATACTTTGTTATCCCAAGTACCTGCTACCTCCACCTATTTCACCGTACTGGATCTTACCAACGCCTTTTTCAGCATCCTATTGGACCCGGACTCCCAGTATCTTTTTGCATTCACCTTTGAGGGTGCTCAATACACCTGGACCAGGATGCCTCAAGGTGCCCAGAACTCTCCTAATCAATTTTCACAGGCCCTGCAGTCGTGTCTTCTGCCATTCATCTCCACACTCCCTCCAGACATCTGCCTCCTGCAATACGTGGATGATTTGCTTCTTTGTGGTCCCTCCTTGAAGGAATGTGAATTTTGGTCCATCAGGTTGCTTCATGTGCTTTCAGACCTCAACTGTAAAGTCTCTCTCCAGAAGCTCCAGTGGTGTGCACCCAGAGTCATTTTTCTGGGGCACTGCATCTCTGCAGGGGTCAAGCATCTTACCCCTGAACGCCAGACTGCCATCTCTTCTATGCCAACCCCGGTGACTGTTAAGCAGCTTCAAGCTTTCTTAGGACTGGTCACATACTGTCGCCAATGGATCCCTGAGGCTTCCCGCATCATGGCCCCACTGTACGCCTGTCTGTCTACTCCAAATTTTGCCTCCAACTCTGCCACGATGATAACAGTCACTGAAGGGGTGACCCTCCTGAAGCAAGCTATCCTCTCTGCCCCTGCCCTTGGGCTACCGGACTACAATAAACCGTTCTCTCTTTTCATCTCTGAAACCATTGGCCATGCCTCCGGTGTGCTTGCCCAAAAGGCAGCTGAACGTTTCAAACCACTTGGGTACTATTCTGCTCAACTTGACTCTGTTGCTCAGGCAACCCCGGTCTGCATGAAAGCAGTCATTGCAGCCCAGCTGATGCTTCACAAGACTTCGGACATTGTGCTTGGGCACCCGGTGACCGTGTTCTCCCCTCATGACATCAACGCCATCTTGAAGATTTCACAGAGGTCTCTCATCTCACAGGCACGCCACACTCGCCTGCAATGTGAACTCTTACTCCCTTCCAATGTCACCCTTGCTACCTGTACCACTCTCAACCCAGCGACTCTCCTTCCTCTCGCAAGGGGGGATGATGAAGTGAAGGACCAAGGTCCCCCTGAACTCCCTGGTCAGCCGCCAGACCATGACTGTCTACAAATGCTGGAACAGCAGGGCTCCCTACCTCAGAACTTTTCAACAACCCCCATCTCCAATCCAGATTTTGTCATGTACACCGATGGCTCCAGGTTTGCTGATGACCAGGGACGTTTCCATACCGGATGGGCTGTCACTTCACAGACTACTGTCTTGGCATCCGGAGCGCTACCACCATCAAGGTCAGCACAAGAAGCGGAACTACAAGCCTTAGCGGTGGCATGTCAACTGGCAGAAGGGAAAACCGCAAACATCTATACGGATTCACGGTACGCTTTTGGAGTAGCTACTGATTTTGGATAGATCTGGAAGATGAGGGGTTTTAAGACGGCCAACGGAAGCCCTGTGAAGAATGCTGAAGCAATTGAAGAACTACTACAAGCCCTCACGCTCCCAGAGCTAGTTGCCATCATAAAGGTCAAGGCTCACGGGAAACTGGACTCAGAACAAGCTCAAGGAAACCATCTGGCTGACCAGGCCGCGAAGGCTGCTGCAATACAAGAGGAAGGAGAGCAGCTGATGATGGTTCATACCAGAGCCACTGCAAGGACCAACCAGAAAACAGAAGAAGAAGAGAAGAAGACACCTACCCCAATGGATGTACTGAGACACTTCCAGCGGATGGCTCCACCAGAAGAAAAGATCTCTTGGGAAGAAGATGGAGCAGAAGAAGACCCAAGAACTAAGCTGATCAGAGTACGGGGACTCCTTTGTTTGCCCAGAGCACTGTACCCCGCTGTAGTACAGTGGGCCCATGGACTGACACACAGGGGGAAGCAACAGATGCATGCTGTCGTCAAGCAAATCTATTATGCTCCAGGGATTACCACTTTGATGGCTAATTTCAGCAGGACCTGTGAAGCATGTGGGAAATGTAACCCAGGACAAACTGTCAAAGTACCTCCCCAACACCTTGCAAAGCCTTTGTACCCATTCCAGAGGATCCAGATAGACCACGTCCAGCTTCCCAAGGCTGGAAAGTACCGCTATGCCTTGGTGGTGGTGGATATGTTCTCTGGGTGGCCTGAGGCATACCCGGTGGTAAATATGACAGCGACCACCACGGTTAAGAAGCTCCTCACTGAACTTGTTTGCAGATTTGGAGTCCCAGAGGTCATTGAAAGTGATCAGGGCCCCGCCTTCACAGCCAGTGTAACCCGTTCCCTCTGGAAACTGGTGGGCGCAGACTTAGGACTCCACACCCCGTACCACCCACAAAGCAGTGGCAAGGTTGAGAGACTTAATGGCACACTGAAAAATAAGATCTTGAAGGCCACACAAGAGCTGAAATTGCCCTGGACAGAGATCCTCCCCCTTGCCCTCTACTCCGTTAGGACTACCCCAGGTGGTCCAGCTAAACTGTCCCCTTATGAGATTCTGTTTGGGGGTCCCCCACGGGTGGGGGGGTACATACCACAACAATTGAGTTTAGGAAGTGATTCTCTTGTTAACTTTGTTGTTGGCCTCGCTAAAGAATTGTCAGTAACACATTCTGCAGTCTCGGCTTCTCTCCCAGGTCCCACAGAGGAGTGTCACGATCTGAAACCAGGAGACCGGGTCTATGTGAAAAAGTTTGAGAGAGAAGGACTAGAAACCCGGTTTGAAGGCCCCTACCAGGTGTTGCTCACCACCCCGACTGCAGTCAAGCTCGAGGGAAAGCCTACTTGGATCCACGCCTCACACTGCAAGAAGGCCCCGGACCCCGGAGCACCGAACCCATGATCCTGCATATCCTTTACCTACTATGGGCAGGGGGGGCGGCCGGGGCAGAAGTTGCCGTCACGCGTTCAGGGGCAGGACAGGGGGGAAACTGGAACCCTTGGTCCAGAGAATATGAAGGGGAAGTGACATTGTGGTATAACTCTTCAAACACACACGTAGCCACATACACCTTTGACTACTGTACAATAGCCCCCTGTTTCAGGGATCAAGACAAGCGCATACAATCAAACGGACAATATGAACGCTACACTCAGGGAGAAATGTATATATGTGTCACAGATGAACACTGGGGAACAGAATGCAAAAATTGGGGGGCAGTAGGTTGGAACACTGGAAACGATTGGGGATACAAGCCTCAGAGTGCACAAAATAAGAAGGACCAAAATGGGAAATCACTGATTAGCCGAATGACATTACTACGACGGGGAAGGAGTTATAGAAATGGAGACCATGGGCTTAACATGCCTTTGACACTGACCATTGAAAATCCTGGGTCAGGAGATGCAGGTAACTACTTAATGGGAGTGTGGGTACAGGGGGGAACTGATGATCCTTTGGGTAAATTCAAAATTGCAGACATGAACGGTGACCCTAGATGGGTACAACCATTAAAACCTGTAGGTCCAACAAAACCACTTGCCCCCAAAATGAAAATAGAAAGCAGAATTATGGCCATAGCCAATCCTACCTTTGAAGACACCATGGCCATAGAAACAGGTTTCTTTGACCGCAATCTATGGTTGGAATGGATGAAATACAATGCAGACACTTATAACCAGACTGACTGTTATGTTTGTGGTAAGGCTAGGCCCCATCTGGGCACAGTCCCCCTTGAATTACCTGAAAATCATGAAACTTGCTTTATTAGTCTGTATACTAACACCACCACCAATGAGACAGAGTGTGAGAAATGGAAGAATGAATACCCCATCATTGTTAAGGTGCCCCAATCCGTGGAAGGTATTACAGTATATCCTGGGAATTACACTTGTTTTGTCAATTATGATACTGGCAGATTTCTGGGAAACTTCACTGATGGTTATTGTGCCAGTAGGAAAGATGGCGCCCGGGCACAGAGGCAGATCCAGTCTCTGGGAGATGTTTACTGGCTATGCGGAGACGGTAAGATACGTACCAGGCTTGAGGGGGACTGGACTGGGGAGTGTGCCTTAGCCAAAGCCTTAATGCCCTTACACATATTACGGGCAGATTACTCTGAGAATCCAACACCGCATCGTGCTAGGAGAGACATTGACACTCCAGGTGGTAACTTTGATCCACATGCATACATAGATGCAATAGGAGTGCCAAGGGGGGTGCCAGATGAGTTTAATTCTAGAGATCAGGTTAAAGCAGGTTTTGAGTCCTTATTTGCTATTGTCACTGTTAACAAGAATGTAAATTGGATAAATTACATTTATTATAATCAACAGAGGTTTGTAAACTACACCAGAGATGCTTTACAAGGGCTAGCTGACCAGTTAGGGCCCACTGCATCCATGGCGTTCCAAAATAGAGTGGCCCTGGGTATGATTTTAGCAGAAAAAGGTGGAGTATGCAAGATGATAGGTGAAACTTGCTGCACCTACATTCCTGATAACACCGGACCTACAGGTAAAGTGACTGTCGCTATTAAAAAATTAGCTAGCCTATCAGAAGAACTCAAAAGGAACTCAGGGGTTACAGATCCCTGGGATCAATATTTTTCTTGGTTAAAGGGATGGAAAAAACTCCTGATTCAAATGGGTATAATCCTAGGCATTGTTTTGCTGGTTTTACTGATTTCCTGTACTTGTATTTTCCCTCTGATCAAAAAGGGTGTGAGTAAGGGACTGGACAATGTGACACCGACATTTCCTTTGTTTCAAAAGGATGAAGAGCCAGTCCCAACCATGCCAACTACGGTACACTACCAAAGAAACGGAGAGATGGACTAGTACTATACCTACCTCGGTCTCCTAAGATGAATTGTCAGTGGAATTCCCATATGCCTAGGGACAGCACAGAAGAGCTTAGGTTCCGGCGAGGGCACATCCTACGGGGTGTTAACTCGTACAGATGGAGGGTATGGATGCCCGGAAATGGGCCCAGGGAATCCATGGCCTCCTTCTGAGGTGAGGTAGGGATTCCCCCCCCTTAGGAGTAGGGCTTTACGGGCAGTGGGGAAAACCCTGACACGAGGGAGAGTGCGAGGCCTGGTAGTCGATCTCCGTATTAAGTTTTTTTAGGGGGGTTTGAGAAGGATATATATATATCCTTGTAGGTAGAAAAGAAAACACTGGAATATATACATTCATATAGATATAGTTATGTGCCTTTCTTTTTATATGTATACTAATTTTTATTCTCATATGTGTACTAACTCTATGAAAAAAACTTTAATACTTCGCCTTATATCAGATATGCCAAGATGGTTTGCAAGGCAAAACAGAGAAAGAATGTCCAAAGGAACCAGACGAAGGACGCAGTGGAGGAGGGGAGAAAGAGATAGGAAGACTGCATGCTTAAAGCCGCTTTCTTGGAATCGAGGGGGTGATTCTTTGCATTGGAGTTAATTAAATACGTGATTTTTCTGTTTTCTGTACAGAAGCCAGAGGCGCCTCACTGTCTCAGGCCAGAAAACCGGACTGCCCATATATGGTTATAAGCCCATCACCCCTTGGTGGTGAGGGGGGCAGAATGTATAAGATCTCATGTAATCTGTAATAAAGTGCGCAGTTTTTTCTCCCGTGTGAGGAGCTAGACCAGACTCCTGTGTGTGGTGTTTCTTCCTTATCGTCGACAGCGGGACATTTGGGGTGGACTTGATTGGTGTTGTACTTGGAATTTCCCTGAAACTTATCTTGGGTAGAAGGTGAGGTTTATCTCTAGGAAGAGGCGTAATTAAGTTTGCATACAGACAGAAGAGTATAAAAAGGTCCGAGTTTCTCAAGTTAGAAACAGAAGAAGCTCTGTCGGAAGGGAGAAGGGGAAGCTCTGTCGGAAGGGAGAAGGGGAAGCTCTGTCGGAAGGGAGAAGGGGAAGCTCTGTCGGAAGGGAGAAGGGGAAGCTCTGTCGGAAGGGAGAAGGGGAAGCTCTGTCGGAAGGGAGAAGGGGAAGCTCTGTCGGAAGGGAGAAGGGGAAGCTCTGTTGGCGGGAGCCAGGGGAGAGACGCGGCGGTCCGGCGGGAGCCAGGGGAGAGACGCGGCGGTCCGGCGGGAGCCAGGGGAGAGACGCGGCGGTCCGGCGGGAGCCAGGGGAGAGACGCGGCGGTCCGGCGGGAGCCAGGGGAGAGACGCGGCGATCCGGCGGGAGCCAGGGGAGAGACGAGGCGGTTCGGCGGAAGCCAGGGGAGAGACGCGGCGGTCCGGCGGGAGCCAGGGGAGAGACGCGGCGGTCCGGCGGGAGCCAGGGGAGAGACGCGGCGGTCCGGCGGGAGCCAGGGGAGAGACGCGGCGGTCCGGCGGGAGCCAGGGGAGAGACGCGGCGGTCCGGCGGGAGCCAGGGGAGAGACGCGGCGGTCCGGCGGAAGCCAGGGGAGAGACGCGGCGGTCCGGCGGAAGCCAGGGGAGAGACGCGGCGGTCCGGCGGAAGCCAGGGGAGAGACGCGGCGGTCCGGCGGATGCCAGGGGAGAGACGCGGCGGTCCGGCGGAAGCCAGGGGAGAGACGCGGCGGTCCGGCGGGAGCCAGGGGAGAGACGCGGCGGTCCGGCGGGAGCCAGGGGAGAGACGCGGCTGTAAAGGGTTAATTCTGGTTTATGCTTTTCTAGAGAGAAAGATAAGTGTATTTCACAGAATAATTATGTGTTTATAATCTGCATCTTCTTCTGCTAAAGGTTTAGGCCTCCTTCCCACGAGCGTGACGGGCTCCGCCGCGTAATATTCCGCTGCGAAGCCCGTCACGGCGCCCCCCAGAGACCCCATACTTACCAGCGGAAGATAGCGTGAAGACGCTTCCCCGCCCACCGCCGTCGCGTCATGCGACACGCGCGGCGGTAGGCGGGGAAGCGTTTTTTCACGCTATCTTCCGCTGGTTGCAGCGGGAGATAGCGTGAACGGACGGCTTCCATTGACTACAATGGAAGCCGTCAGCTCGTACACCCGCAGCAAATAGAACATGCTGCGGGTGAGGACGGGAGATTTCACGGTGCGGAATTCCGCGGTGGAATTACGCATCGTGTGCATTGTGCTATTAGGTTCAATAGAACCTAATAGCAGGGGGCAACGCAGCGGATTTTTGCCGCGGATTTATGCGGCGTAAATCCGTTCGTGGGAAGGAGGCCTTAGTTTATACGTGTAAGGGCCGACGCTTTAACAATGGACTACAGAGACTCCATTTTGTCTCTTTGCTTGTCTGCTATCTATCTATATATATATAGAGACGAAAGCCCTGACTCACTTACTGACTGACTGACTGACTGACTGACTGACTCGCCAAAAGTTCTCCAACTTCCCGATGTCGTAGAAACATTAATTTTGGCACAAGAATAGATTATCTCCAAAATAGGAAAAGCTAATGGGTCCCAACTCGATTATTCAATTCTAAGCGCCAAAGAATTAGCGTCCAAATTTTACGCACGGAATCTAATTCTCTCACTTCCCGGTGTCATAGAAACTTGAAATTTGGCAGGAGCATTGATCATGTCATAAATAGGAAAAGCTAATGGGTCCCAACTCCATTATTCAATTCTATGCACAAAAGAATTAGCGTCCAAATTTTACGTACGGAATCTAATCCTCTCACTTCCTGATGTCATTTTATATGAAGGAAACGTCGCATGGTTACCTCCACGTGGTGTTTCCTGGGTAACGCAGAGAACTATGCAAAATGGGGAACATATGTTTTTCCGGTATCTCTAAAGTAACCACGACTTCATAAGATTTTCCGTGTGAACACCAGATAAACACCAGTACCAAATTAACGCGGGCGAAGCCGGGTATATCAGCTAGTATATATATATATAACTCGGACGAAGCCGGGTATATCAGCTAGTATATATATATATAACTCGGACGAAGCCGGGTATACCAGCTAGTATATATATATATATATATATATATCTGTATTAATTTCAACTTTCACTTGAGAACTATGTTAGATTTCAGTTAGAATGATCCACCTGGAAATATTAATTGGATTACCGGAGGTTTCTGTCCTGTTCTTATCTTTAAACAATTCTAGTTGAACCTGATAAGGGCCAATGGGGGCTGTAAAGAAATTAATAAATGTCGCTAATCAAAAAGGAGTTAATATATTTTGCTTAGTAATCTATTTGAATCAATAAGGTTGAATACTGCAAATATTCTATTCTGCTCTGAAGGACTCATGACTATTGAGTAATAGGCCAAACGTCTGATCTAAGTGGAATCAGGAAGTTAAGAGCAGATGTTCATAAATGTAGTGAGACATAGCCTAACCGCAAAGAAGTTGTCAGCTATTTCTCTATATTTACTAATGTACTAGTCTAAAAGTCATGTGAAATCAGCTATTTCTTGAATGTCATATATCAAGCCTAAATGTCAAAGTTTATTGAATGATTATGTCATTGTAAGATATAGAAGTCATGTGTTTTTATCAGATGAATGTATGTATCATGAGGTTACTCCTTGTATTACCAGAGGTCGCATCCCTGCGTGGGCGATCTTCTATATAAACTGAGACTATGCCAATAAAGACTTAGAGTTCATTACTTCATCATATACCGTGTGTATGGTCAGTACTTAGACTCTCAAAGGAGCGCTCCTCCTGCTTAGGTCAATTCGGAACCGACAACATAACTGATCAGTCTGTTTGAACAAATTAACCCTCGACAGTTCTTGGCGCCCAACTAAGGGGGCGGGGCTTACCTTTACGGGACATCGCAACCAGTAGACTGAAACAAACTCCTGGCCCGTTGACGTGGATACTGGATTCGGAGACCCCAGACTAAAACACCGGTGTAACAGGTAAGAGCTTATCTTACTATTATACAGTCTGGATTCTTTTGATCTGTGTGTCTCTAACGGACTAGAGGTATGTTGTTGCCTGTTTCCTATATTTTCTGCCCCGTCCATATTTTAGAGTGAATAAGTTCATTTAACTGTCCTAGACGGAAGAACTCACTCATTGGGACTTAAAGAGTCATGTTGTCTGTATTGGAGATTGAAATAATTGTTATTGTTATAGTCTCATTTCTGGCAGTCATATTCTTACTCTGGATCTGTTATAATATTACTAAAAGTTCCCTAAGAGGCGAAGTCTGGTCTCCCCTGAATCCTAGTGTTTGAAGTTGACCACGTTTTAGTTCTGTAAATCTATTCCGGGACAGGGAACTGTGTGTTCCCAGATAGTCTCAGTGATTATCTTAGTTTACTGTGTGAAATATACGTCCTGTATACTTAGTGAAGAATAGTCGGAAGTGGTCAAGATGGGGTCTGAACAATCTAAGATATATCAGACTCCTATTGAGATAATTAAAGATAGAGAAGGGGAGGACATTTGCAGACAAGCCTATAAAGTTTACAAACGTATCGGCCTCAAGAAGGCGGGAACATTCAATTATGAATTTTGGTCACAATATGAGGATAAGCATAGAAAGGAAATAAGAAATAAGGGTTTGGAAAAAGGCATGAAGGCTATTCTGGACTGCTCTAAAACAGCAGAAGACGAACACTGGGACTCCGAGTCCCGAGGCGAGGGCATTTTAGTTTATTGTCCTATGGCCCGGCCACCAATAGACGTTCCCATGGAAACCCCTACGGTTCCATTAGTCTCTCCTGTCGTCCCGGCCGTTCCACCAATGTCTCCTAATAATCCCTTTAATTCTCTGTATCCCAATTTGCCGCCCCTGCCTCCTACGTATCCACAGGCTACTGCCCAGATGGATACACCTCCCTACAGCCCTCAATCAGGATCCCCGGGCCCTGAAGTAAATAGAGGTCCGGCTTGGGACTGTCCACATTGTGGTCAACAGAATGCCTGTTTTAAAGAACTCTGTACAGTATGTGGGACTCCACGTCCCAGGGATCAGTGTAGACAACCGATTCCCTTATTCCCAGTTACAACCTCCACTACCCATTATAGAGAACCAAACAGACCGAGTCCACCATTGGGCACGGTCAGACAAGAGGACACTGACAGACCATCGTCTTCTAATGACAGACCTACGGACGCACATAGACCAACTCCCGGGTCTACAGTCACTACATGGCGACCCTGGAGCGCCACAGACCAGATGGCACTGTGTCAGCAACTGCCCGATCCCCAGACAGAGCCAGCAGCTTTCCATAGAAAGTTGGAAGTCATACAGAAAAACTACTCTGCCACTTGGACAGATATGGAATGTCTTATGAATGTAAAATGTCCTCTGGGCCTTTACAATAGTATTGCTCAATTTTGTGGTCTTGAAGATCGCCCAGATGACCCCCAGACATTACCTAGTGGTACTCAATATGTTGACAAGGTTAAAACCTGGTTTAAGGACAAAGCCCAAGAGAGACGTACAGCCCTAACCCAGTGTAGACAGAACAAGGGCGAGTCTATTGAATGTTACTTTGGCCGTTTAGAGGAAGTTGGCAGAGATCTGGGTTTATATGATTGTCCAAAAGCAATACGTAATGCTGCTTTTTGTGAAGCCTTTATGCAAGGAATAGATAAGCGCCTGTCTGAACGCGTTAAAGCATGTACCCCCGATTGGCGACAGGCCAGACCGCGTGATCTATATAAGAAAGCTGTAGGATTTGTCATGGATACAGAAGACCACGCAAAGAGTGTTATAGTTAAACATTACACCATGGAGGGGGACACAGTCCGACTTACAGACCCCAGGCGGGAGACCCGTAAGTGTTATAACTGCGGGAAGACTGGACACTTGGCCCGTAATTGTAGAGCCCCTAAACGCCCTAGACAGAACATGTTAGACGAAAGGGGGCAACAGGGAAGTACGGCCAATACCACATCATCCCGCCCACAGGGAAATAACGGGTATACCAATTACCAATGAAGGTCTGGCACTCCTTCCCCCGTGTCCCTTATAGTTACTGACGCACGTGGGCCACAAATTTTTCAGCCTCTAAAAATCCAGGGGAAGGAGGTGCCCTTTTTAATTGACACAGGGGCTACTAAATCATGTGTCAGTACCTCACAAGTCAACGACCTTAGTATTCCCCTCTCAGACTCCATAGCCATAGCCGTTGGAGTGTCCGGGGAACCAACACCCATGCGTGAGACCGAGCCCATAGAAGTCTCCTTTCAAGGGTCACGAGTCCTCACTCGCTTCCTGGTGTCACCCGCTGGGGATTGCATCATGGGAACCGATGTGATGGGACCCCTGGGGTGCTGTATTCAGCTCCATCCTTCCGGTGAGGCTCATGTCAGTACCTCTGCGGCCGACCACCAAGTATTCTGTCTCATGGCAGCAGACTTGGTCACTCCGCCTCCTTCTTGTACTGTATATGTGTTGACCCCAGAAGATACACAGGTTCTCTCAGCAGTGCCAGAGACCCTTTGGGCAAAAGGGAAGACAGACTTGGGCCATCTCCACGTACCCCCAGTCATGGTATATCTCAAAGATGGGGAAAAAGCCCCCATGATCCGCCAATATCCCCTAGCCATGGCACAGGAAGACGCAATAGCCTCCACTATTACAGAGTTATTTGCCTTGAATGCTTTAAAACCTTGTGTCTCACCCGCTAACACGCCACTCTTCCCGGTTAAAAAGAAAGGGAAGAAAGGTGAACCTGATACCTACCGGATGGTTCACGATCTAAGAGAAATCAATAAGGTGACCATCCTAGAAACACCTTTGGTCCCCAACCCTTACACTCTGTTGTCCACCATACCTTCCGGAACCTGTTGGTACACCTTGATCGATCTCGCCAATGCATTTATGTCCGTCCCGATCCACCCCGATTGCCAGTACCTGTTCGCCTTCACGTTCCGAGGAAAACAGTACTGCTGGACTGTCCTACCACAAGGGGCACAAAACAGCCCAAATCAATTCACCCGATGTATGAGGCTTGTACTTGATGCATGGACGGTCCCACCAGGTGTGGCCCTGCTTCAGTATGTTGATGATCTCCTACTCTGTGCACCGGACAGACCTACCTGCGTTGCGGCCTCACTCAGCCTCCTTTGTTTTCTTGCAGACAGTGGGTGTAAAGCCAGTAAAGACAAATTACAGTTTTGCAAATCTCATGTTGTGTTTCTTGGTCACTACCTAGGTCCTGGTACAAAACACCTCACGCCAGAACGTACCAAGGTGGTGGAGGACATGCCACTCCCTACCTCCCATGCTCAGTTGCGGACATTTCTGGGGTTAGTTTCATATTGTCGGCCGTGGATTCACTCTGCCTCCATGACCATGCAGCCTCTGTACGACTGCCTGAGTTCCAAGCCATTTGCTTTGTCTCCGGAAGCCGAGTCAGCTTTCCATCAGCTGAAAATACAGATTACCAGTGCTCCAGCACTGGGTCTGCCAGACTATGATAAACCCTTCCAGATGTTCGTGACTGAGATGGCGGGACATGCTACTGCCGTCCTCACACAAGAGCATGGTGACAAAAAGCGCCCTGTAGCATACTACAGTGCACATCTTGATGCAGTAGCCAGGGGTTCACCCTCCTGTGTAAGAGCAGTTCTGGCTGTACAAGCACTACTTGAGAAAGCTTCTGAGGTGGTCCTAGACTACCCTCTTGTGGTCCTCACGCCCCATGACGTACATGGAATTCTGACACAGGTGAGCCGTAGACATCTTTCTCTTGCTAGACAGGTCAAAATGGAACTTGCAGTACACTCTTCATCCAATGTCTCATTTCAACGTTGCACAACTTTGAATCCGGCCACCTTACTGCCATTAGGTGACACTGATTCAAAAGGGGGAGTAAGCACAGGGGATCAACTTTTTGTCAATTCCCTAGGCGAAGAGGAAGCTTTTGACACCGAGCACCAGCATGACTGTGCTGCTCTGATGGAGCAGGAGACAGCTGGATTTGCTCATGTCACAGATAAGCCTCTCCTGAACCCCCACCTTGAAATGTTTGTGGATGGATCACGATACCAGAATGAGATGGGCAGATTTGTGACAGGGTTTGCTGTAGTATCAATGAATGAAGTACTGATAGGCCGCACCATGCCCCCACATATGTCAGCACAGGAAGCGGAGCTGTGCGCTCTGACCGAGGCCTGCAAGTTAGCCCGGGGAGTCACTGCTAATATCTACACGGACTCCAGGTACGCGTTTGGCGTTGCGCATGACTATGGGCCGATTTGGCGCGCGCGGAGCTTCCTAACAGCTCAAGGCAGACCGATAAAGAATGGTGAGGCAGTAAGTAGTTTAATGTCAGCTATCATGCTCCCGAAGCAGGTAGCCATAATAAAGGTAAAGGCACACACCCAAGGGGACTCCTTGGAAAGCAGAGGCAACGAGAAGGCAGACGGAGCAGCAAAGGCTGCAGCCCTGCTGGACTGGAGGGCACCCGTGTGCAGAGTTCAGACCAGGTCCTGCCCAGCGGAGGAGGATCCTGATCCCCCTGCCAAGGACCAGACCCTCTCTGTCCCACCACAGAAGGAGGTGGACCTACTCCCCTCAGGGCAAGAGCAGGAGCGCTGGGCAAGTGCAGGGGCAGTAAAAGGAAATGAAGGTTGGATGATGGGTTTCCGTATGTGTTTACCTGCGGCTGCCTATCCTAGTATGGCCCTTTTGGCTCATGGAAAGGTGCACGCTTCTCGTAATGCCATGGTAGCCCTGGTGGAGAAAATGTGGTACGCTCCGGGATTTGACAGGATGGCAAAGGCATACGTCAAGGCTTGTGAAATCTGTGCACTACACAACCCCGGTCAAGTAGTAAAGACCCCTCGGAAGTGCACTCCGCGACCTTTGTACCCCTTCCAGAGACTACAGATAGATTACATCCAGCTGCCCAGGTCAGGAAGGTATGAGTATGTCCTGGTATGCATTGACCTCTTTTCTGGGTGGGCTGAGGCCTACCCGGTCACGAAGGCCACTGCCCAGGCCACTGCAAAAAAACTTGTGTCAGAGTTAGTGTGCAGATTTGGGGTACCAGAGACCATTGAGAGCGACCGTGGTACTCACTTCACTGGTGAGGTAATGAAGGAAGTCATGTCCGCCTTAGGAGTAGAGCAGGCCTTTCACACCCCCTATCATCCGCAGAGCTCCGGAAAAGTAGAAAGACTCAATGGCACCCTCAAACTTAAGATACAGAAAGCCATGGTTGAAACAGGAAAACCTTGGCCCGAGTGCCTACCTCTGGCCCTCTACTCAGTACGAACCACGCCAAATAGGAAAACAGGACTGTCTCCTTATGAGATTCTCTTTGGCTCCGTGCCCAGGTTAGGACTGTATCACCCCCAAGCTCTATCCCTGGGTCATGATAAAGTTACTTCCTTTGTGCAGGACTTATGCCAAAAGCTAAAAATAACGCACGACCTAGTCTTCTCTTCTATTTCAGACCCTGATAGTTTGGAAGGATCCCACTCTCTGAATCCCGGAGATTGGGTGGTGGTAAAGAGACACGTCAGAAAGACTTTGGAACCTCGCTTTGACGGACCATACCAAGTGCTGTTAACCACTCCCACCTCGGTCAAGCTAGAAGGCAAACCCACTTGGATCCATGCCTCACACTGCAAGAAAGTTCCAACGCCTCAGCACCACGAGGGGGGTGGAGAGTAAGCCCAACCCAGGGTGGGGGAGGAGGATGGCAACCTGGACACCAGCATTGATAGTCTGGATAGGTGTATTATTTACCCTTTGTTTTCTTGGACTACTCTCTTTTCGGGACAATTCCTCATCAACTGTCAATGTAAGAAGAAGATGGACTGTTTGGGCGGAAGGACACCCCAACATGTGGGAATACTTTGCAAAAGACGTACTGAATATTTCCCACATGTGCATGCCCAACCTGCGGAGTGGGGAAGATATTTTACGGACTTGCTTACTGTCTATCCCCACTCCAATAAAGACACTTCGCGATATATATTCAATAGTACATAACGATAGTGATGTAGAGGAGAGCAATGTTTTCCAGGAGAATACCTTTCTTAATGTATATGAATATTGTTCCATTGTGATGCGGTCAAACATACACTTTATGTTTCACATAAATGATAAGAGATTTGTTTAGATTCATGAAAACAATAATACATTTTAAAAAGTCAGATGTCGGCTGTGATCTTGGGACTTGTTCCGATCGCCATATTTGGGGTCAGGAAGGAATTTTTCCCTTTTATACAAGGATAATTGGCTTTTTCCTAAAAGGGTTTTCGCCTTCCTCTGGATCAACTCAGCCTCAAAATTCCCCATAATTGTCATTCCTGTGTGTGACTTCCTGATGTCCAAAATGGGGGAATGATAAGGGCCAATGGGGGCTGTAAAGAAATTAATAAATGTCGCTAATCAAAAAGGAGTTAATATATTTTGCTTAGTAATCTATTTGAATCAATAAGGTTGAATACTGCAAATATTCTATTCTGCTCTGAAGGACTCATGACTATTGAGTAATAGGCCAAACGTCTGATCTAAGTGGAATCAGGAAGTTAAGAGCAGATGTTCATAAATGTAGTGAGACATAGCCTAACCGCAAAGAAGTTGTCAGCTATTTCTCTATATTTACTAATGTACTAGTCTAAAAGTCATGTGAAATCAGCTATTTCTTGAATGTCATATATCAAGCCTAAATGTCAAAGTTTATTGAATGATTATGTCATTGTAAGATATAGAAGTCATGTGTTTTTATCAGATGAATGTATGTATCATGAGGTTACTCCTTGTATTACCAGAGGTCGCATCCCTGCGTGGGCGATCTTCTATATAAACTGAGACTATGCCAATAAAGACTTAGAGTTCATTACTTCATCATATACCGTGTGTATGGTCAGTACTTAGACTCTCAAAGGAGCGCTCCTCCTGCTTAGGTCAATTCGGAACCGACAACATAACTGATCAGTCTGTTTGAACAAATTAACCCTCGACAAACCTTACTAACAAGCTTACAGGAATGTACCTCCCGATTACACCCACCTGAGGACATACTGAGAAGAGGCCGAGATGTTTTAAATCAATATATGTGCTTAGTAATTCTAATTGTATCTGGCATAACGCCACTCGCTTCGTAGAACCGTATAAAGATTGACTACATTGCACAATAAACGGGCATTTCTTTGGTTAGCACATACAGTGTGGTGTCCATTGATCTCCTCCGAGTATACTCGCATGATTCAAACTGATTGGGAAGCAGACAGCATCAGCTGACGGGTCCCCTTGTGACCCCCCCACACGGCGTTCCGGCGGGAGTCGGGGGAGACGCGGCGGCCCGGCGGGAGCCAGAGGGAATATGCCATGGCGGTCCGGGGAAGACGCCATGGGGGGGCAATAGAAGACACGGCGGTCCGGCGGGAGCCAGGGGGGAGACGCGGCGGCCCGGCGGGAGCCAGAGGGAATATGCCATGGCGGTCCGGGGAAGACGCCATGGGGGGGCAATAGAAGACACGGCGGTCCGGCGGGAGCCAGGGGGGAGACGCGGCGGCCCGGCGGGAGCCAGAGGGAATATGCCATGGCGGTCCGGGGAAGACGTCATGGGGGGCAATAGAAGACACGGCGGTCCAACGAAAGCCAGAGGGGACACAGCAGACCGAGGAGTGCCAGGGAAGACGCCGCAGTCCGACAGGCGCTGTAGAGTTCGCCTCCATCCTCAGGTGTGCGCAGCAGAGGCTGCAGCCCTCACACCTCTACCCTCAGGGTCACTGATCCCCGGCCTCCCTGTAACCTCCTTATCAATACACAGGTAGAGAACTACAACTCCCAGCATTCCATCAGCAGTGATTACATGAGAATTACCTCAGAACAGGCCATTATTACAGCTCAGCCACGCCCATTATCACGTGTTAGTGATGTCATCAAAGGTCCTTAAAGACCACTAATACTGCTACTCAGTCTTGAGCCCCGCCCCCTGGTCACATGACAAACCATCATCACAGGTCCTTCATCCCCTGCAGCTTATAGAGAGCAGAGCCTCACGTGGTGTTCTCTCTGTTATCACCCGGTATCACAGGAGAGATATATATATATATATATATATATATATATATATATATATATATATTATACACACACGCACGCACACTACGGTAAGCAGACACCGGCTGATAACAGAGAGAATAACCCCCGATGTCAGAGGATATACATATACAGCAGTACAGTAAGCTGACATGGGGGTTGTGCTCTCTGTTATCAGCCGGTATCAGAGGATATATATTGTAGCAAGGGGGGTACTCTTGCTTTGGGATCGCTGACCTCTCATACCAGGAATGGCGCCCCACACGGGTAAATACGGCTCAGGACTAGCGTATTTCTTTGTCTGGCTCCTGCCAGTGTTTATTCCACAGCACATCATGTCCATAAGCACCCCAACTTGGGTGTTAGTCCGGGCCGTCATCCCTGTCCGACTCTTTGCCTTTTCAGGCCACCTTCCTGTGCTGCGCTGGCCCTCTCTCAGGTGTTGTGGTTAGGGGCGCCCCCTGGTGGACTCTTGCCTTTTCAGGCCACCCTCCTGTGCTGCGCTGGCCCTCTCTCAGGAGGTTAGGGGCGTCACCCTGTCAGCCTCTGGCCTTCTTGGTCTGCCCTGGGCTTGCAGCCCTCCCAGCTCCACTGAGCTGTCCCTCTCTTCTTGTCTTCACTCTGCTCATCACAACCTTGCCGATCTCTGTCAGACCGTGCTCTCACAGCTTGCAGGTTGACTTCCAAGTGTAACTTGGGATCCTCTGTGGCTTGTAACTTATCGTCAGGTCTCTCTACCTGAACCTTCACTTCTTCTGCTTGCTGTTTCAAGGCTTCAGTGGACTTTTCTACCTCTGAATCTAACCTTGGCTTGGTAGTATTCAGTTCACTGATGTATTGGTCCTTGGAGCCAGCATCCCTGTGATCGGCTTCTACCATCTGGACAACCTGTTTCTTCACCTTCTGGGTTTGCTTTTTGAGGTCATTATGCTCTTGCTGCAGTTCTTCCAAGATTTCTGCTGCCACTTCTGAGACCTTCTCAGCTTCAGTAGTCTCACCTTCTGCCTTCTCCTTGGCCTCTTGTACTTCAGAGCACTGCTCACCCCCCATCTGTAGCTCACCCCCCCCATCTGTAGCTCACCCCCCATCTGTAGCTCACCCCCCATCTGTAGCTCACCCCCCATCTGTAGCTCAGCTCTCACTTTCAGAATACCGTTCACAATGTTTCTCTCCTTTTTAGAATTCAACAGGGTCCTCTTTTTTCCCACTTGTCTGAGCTGGGCCCTAGACCTCTCTAGTCTCTGAACCTTCTTATCAGCAATAAGACTCTTTGACTTCCAGAGTTTCACCTTTGCATTTAACTTCTTAGCGGACTTTTGCAATACCACTTTTTCGTCTGAGACCACCTTCAGGGGGCGCTTCAAGGTTAGCACTTCAGTCTCTTTCTTAATATTCTCCAACAGGATCTCCATTTCTTCTACCGGTCGTTGGAACACACCTTTTGGCTTTTCCCGTTTCAGGGTTCTCTTCTCTGACATTGGTAACCAAGCTCCACACTAATGTCTTCTACTTCCTGCTGAAGACTCACTGTAAACTTCTCAAGTTCATCATAGATATCAGTTTGAAGACAAAACAGCTGATTTATCGCTTCCACCTCTTTTAGGATTTCACCATCTTGCTCTCCAACCGTGACTCAGCATGCAGGGTCCTCATACGGTTTCTCTTCCATCTCTGACATCATTTTCAGGGTTTGTGTTAAAGTTAACCCTTCGGTCCCTTTCATACAGACCCTTTCTTCAGCGCGCTCACATTCAGTGACACATCTTGCAGACCTGATTGTCTCCTCTGTAAGCTGCTCTTCACATATTTTCTGCGTCTTTCTTAGTTTGGACACAAGCTCCTTTTGGAGACCAAGCTTCCCAGAGGCATCTTCTATCTCTTGCTGAAGATGTACTATAACCTTCTCAAGCTTATCACAGGCAGCTGTCTTCTCCTCATACTGCTGCCTTGTAGCTTCTAACTCCTCTTGTATTTGTCTTTTCTGCTCTTCCACAGAATCCAAGCACACAGCACTCTTCTCCAGTCTATATTTTAGGTCAGACACCTCAGCCTGAAGTGTGGCAATCTGCTCTGATAGGGTTCTCTTAGCTTCTGCATCCTCCTCTAACTGCTTGAGGAACACATCTCTCTCATCTTGCATTGTCTTCAGCTCTGCACTAAGACCAAGCCTCTGCTGCTTCTCTTCTTGCACCAGCCTCTGAGACTCTTCAGCCTGAGCTTCCAGCTTCACCTGCAGCCTGCTCACCTGCTCAGACAGCGCTGTCTGCACACTGTCACATTCAGTTATTTTTATTTGTAGCTCTTGAAGCTGCAGCTCTACTGTATTTTCTTGCATTCAGATGCACACTTGTCTTCCAGCAACCCCTTCACCTTTTGGAACAGCTCAAGACACTCACTTTTCAATGTTTTTTCATTTTTTCAAGTTGCTTCAACTGCTGGGACAGTTTCCCCACAACTACAGCATGACTCCGTTCCAGCTCCTGGATTTGGGCTCCATGTACTTCAGCTTTCTCCTCCAAGCTCATCTGTAGCTGGGACACCAGCCTCTCATGCAGTGCTTCCTTGTTTTCTTTGTAATCTAGTAAGTCCTTCAAGATCTCTGCTTGCTTCTCTGCCTGACTACAAGCAGCTTTCTCTAGTTCCAGCTTTTCCTTAAGCTGACTTATCTGGCGCTCCAAGTCACCATTCTTCTTTGCTAACAGCATTTTCAACTCTGCAACCTGATTCTGCAAACCTCTAGTGTGATTCCGTGCATCTGTAGAAGCTCTTTCTAATTCGCAACACATCATCTCCAACTGTTGGGTTTTCATTTGCAGTTTCTTACAGTCCTGTTCATACTGCACAGATTGTGCCTCCAGACATACTCTGCGATCAGCCCCATCTCTGGCTACATCTCTGAGGTCTTGTATCTCCTCATGGGCTGTTGAAAGACATCCCTCATACTTCTTTCTGTCACTTCTCATTTCTGCTAAGCTCTGTTCACACTGAACATTCTTCTGTTCCAGCAACACCTGGTGATCAGCTTCCTCCTTAGCCAATCTCCCAAGATGCTCCTTCTCCTTTAAGAAAGCTGCATTCTCTGCTTTCTGCTGCTCAGCTTCTTGAAGAATACTTTCCTTTTCGTTTAGGAGTTTATCTGTCTGCTCCTCTAACAGCCTTTGCCTCTTATAATGGAAAGTAAGAAAAGGTTCGCTTTTGCGCTCCGTCAATTTTCATCAGTGTATATAAGATCTTACTTGATAAGGGGTGCCTGGATTCCTGGCACCCCTTGCATCCCAGAGAGCAGAAAGTCCAATGAAGCAGGCGTGTTCTTTAGAGGTCAATTTAATTTAAATAAAACAAATGGTACTGCAACGCGTTTCGGCTTGTACTAAGCCTTTTTCAAGCATAAGGGGCAAGTAGCAAGCTGCCTCCTTTTATAGCAGACCTGTACATAGAAAGGAGGGAGAGGGGAGGGGAGAGGAAAGGGGAAGGGGAGGGGAAAACAATCTACTTTATCATTACCCCAAGAAGACAACATACTTTTAAAAGAGGGGGACAAATATAATAAGTATTGTCATACCCCTATGGTATTGCATTATGTTATTTAGTTTGAATGTATTGTAATACGGCACTGTGTGATCATGTGACACTGTGAGGTCATATGATGACCCAGAGTGAAAAAAAAAAAAAAAAAAAAAAAAAAGGAAGAGGGGAACAGAAGGGAGGGGGTTCCTTGGAACGAAGATGCAAATGATTTGCAACCTTAGACATCGGTATGGAGCATACTCATATAGCAGCTCTGATGGAAAGACTTAGTGAAGGAGACGTTGTCTATATAAACAAAGTAACCTTGGTTACCAAAGGGGAGCGTAGTGGCATTACGTCACTACTGGGAGGTCCCTTCCAGTAGCGTCGTCGACAACGTCCCAGCGTCCGGACGTAGTGACGTCATATCACATGACCGCAGGATCGCGGCCCCATGAAGGGAAGGGATTTCTCAAAGGTAGGCGTCCTACCGTCCAGACGCGGTGACGTAACCTCACATGACCGCGCAATCACGGCCGCATAAAGGAAAAGAGTTCCTCAGGAGTAGACGTTCCGACGTAATGACGTCACATCACATGACCGCACCATCACGGTCACATGGAAAAGGGGATGTATCAGTTATAGATCATGTGATTATCTATGGTGGCCCAGTCGGGTCAATCATATACAAACAGAACGACATATTTTCAAAAAGGTTGTCTAAGGAGCGCCCAAGGGAGGAGAAAGAAGAGCAAGGGGAACATCTGGTATATACTTAATGTAAATATAAAGAAATTTAGCATTGTATAGTTACCTAATTCAAAGTGTACAAAAATATCAAAAAGGGGGGGGGGGAGGGGAATTAGGAAAAAAGGGGAAAAAAACTAACAATACAAATGTGTATCATACAATAAAATGGCACATATTAGATAAATAACATTTATAATGCAATCAATGATCCCTAGTAGATAGGGATATGACCTTATTTCATAAATTATAATACTAGTTAAAAACATTATTCTATCCAGATACATATATAAAACAATAAATATAATAATAATAAGAAGAAGAAGTCACCCTCAATAAACTTTCTCTAGAGTTTCATTTAAACCTATTGGGTGTAATGTATTGAATTTATATATATAAAACATTTCCTTCCTTATTAACCTAGAGTGTTCGCCTGACATAATCTGTTCGAGTGGGGTGATGGATAATCCTGATGGGTCTGCATTATGGTATATTGAAAAGTGTTTCGAAACACTGTGCAATAAATATTGTCTTTTGATGTTATAACGATGTTGGTTAAGCCTGCAACGTAGTGAATTTGAAGTGCGTCCTATGTAGCGTAGGGAGCAGGGACATTCGATTAAATATACAATATTTTCAGTGCTACATGTCAAAAACTGTTTTATTATGTGGGGTGGGTTATTGGGACCTAGATCCACAGATTTTCTTTTGTTACAAATGTTGTTACAACATTTGCAACCACCTTTTCCGCATTTGCCTCTTGGCCTCTTCTCCAAGCAGACACAAGACAATCCTTTCTTTCTCAAACTGTGCATCAAGTCTTTCATTAGCAGTTCGACACGCTTCTTCCAGAAACTTCATATACGCTTGCCTTAGTGCCAATCCCTCCTGGATTTTCTATTTTCACTATTACTTCCCCCTCTCACTAGAGGTATACTTGCCCTGACTCCCACATGGACATTGGCTGCACCCCTCATTGCACCCTGTTCACATACTGACTGCATTTGGGAAACATATCTACACATATTAGGCACAGAATACATCCCCCCATCCCCCACACATGACCTGCCAGGGTTAATGGACTTTTCTTGCCCCACCTGGTCAGCAACACAGTTCACCATACAGTTTTGGGACTTTTTTCCACCCAGTGCACATACTGCAGTTTTCCCAGCACCCTCCTGCAAGGAAAACATTTGGTTATGCAGCATTTTTACCACCTTGGCATCCATTAGTTCACAGTCAGTTCATATCACACAGAACGCACAGTCTTTTTAGTGGTCTCACCACTCCATGGAACGTGATCACAGTCCTTTGGCAGGGACACCTCCCGTTGTGCCCTCAAAGCGCTGTAGTCAGCCTCCAACACCGACCAGTGGGGTTTTCTGGCCACTTTGCCACTGGACACCCGTACATACAGAGGTCTATCTGCAAACACCCCCAGCATGGCTCTTTCTGGTTGCCTCCTGCACCGCCCGCCATCTTGACTGCCCAGTCCATAATAAACACACAAGTCCACTAACTTGCCTTGTAGAGGTTCTCTGAGGTCCTCTGTTGCCCTGCAAGGCAACCGCAGCCTCCGGCCTCCTGGCCCTTTAAAAGCTGCATACAGCAGGTATCGCACACTCGGCCTCCTGGCCCTTTAACCGCAGCCTTCGGCCTCCTGGCCCTTTAACCGCAGCCTCCGGCCTCCTGGCCCTTTAACCGCAGCCTCCGGCCTCCTGGCCCTTTAACCGCAGCCTTCGACCTCCTGGCCCTTTAAACGCTGCATACAGCAGGTATCGCACACTCGGCCTCCTGGCCCTTTAAACGCTGCATACAGCAGGTATCGCACACTCGGCCTCCTGGCCCTTTAAACGCTGCATACAGCAGGTATCGCACACTCGGCCTCCTGGCCCTTTAACCGCAGCCTCCGGCCTCCTGGCCCTTTAACCGCAGCCTTCGACCTCCTGGCCCTTTAAACGCTGCATACAGCAGGTATCGCACACTCGGCCTCCTGGCCCTTTAAACGCTGCATACAGCAGGTATCGCACACTCGGCCTCCTGGCCCTTTAAACGCTGCATACAGCAGGTATCGCACACTCGGCCTCCTGGCCCTTTAAACGCTGCATACAGCAGGTATCGCACACTCGGCCTCCTGGCCCTTTGTGCGCCACCCTAGATCTTGCCAGCGCATCCTCCACCATATGTAGCAAGAGGGGTACTCTTGCCTCGGGATCGCTGACCTCTCATACCAGAAATGGCGCCCCACACGGGTAAGCACGGCTCAGGACTAGCGTATCTCTTAGTCTGGCTCCTGCCTGCGTTTATTCCACATCACATCACATCATGTCCATAAGCACCCCAACTTGGGTGGGAGTCCAGGGGCACCCCCTGGTGGACTCTTGCCTTTTCAGGCCACCTTCCTGTGCTGGTCCTCTCTCAGGTGTTGTGGTTAGGGGTGTCACCCTGTCAACCTCTGGCTGTGGTCTGCACCAGACCCTGGGCTAGCAGCCCTCCCAGCTCCATTGAGCTGTCCCTCTCCCCTTGACTTTGGCAGGGACCGGCTGATAACAGAGAGCGTACCCTGATGTCAGCTTACGGTACTGCTTTATATATATATCTCCTCTGATAACTGATGTCAGCTTACTGTACTGCTGTATATATATATATCCTCTGATACCGGCTGATAACAGAGAGCGCAACCCCGATGTCAGCTTACTGTACTGCTGTATATATATATATCCTCTGATACCGGCTGATAACAGAGAACGCAACCCCGATGTCAGCTTACTGTACTGCTGTGTGTACAGTATATATGTATATTCTCTGATACCGGCTGATAACAGAGAGCACAACCCCTGATGTCAGCTTACTGTACTGCTGTATATATATATCCTCTGATACCGGCTGATAACAGAGAGTGCACCCTGATGTCAGCTTACTGTACTGCTGTGTGTATATATATATATATATATCCTCTGATACCGGCTGATAACAGAGAGCACAACCCCTGATGTCAGCTTACTGTACTGCTGTATATATATATCCTCTGATACCGGCTGATAACAGAGAGCGCAACCCCTGATGTCAGCTTACTGTACTGCTGTGTGTATATAACACACACACACACACACAGCAGTACAGTAAACTGACATCAGGGGTTGTGCTCTCTGTTATCAGAGGATATATATTGTGACAAGTTGGGGTTACTGGCCCGGGATCTCCTGCTTTCCTTCCCCTGCCCAGGGGTGGCAGCACCGCACTGATGTCCACAATCACCAGGTAAAGTCCACACGCCAGTCCCTCCAGCGTATGCAGTCTACATACAGTCCAGCATGTCATATACAACCGCACACTGGTGTCCACCGCAGTGCTCACAGCAACGCACACCGCTTCTTCCAGCGGATCTTCCAGGAGGGTGACTTCACCCCAACAGGCGATGAGCGAGGGCCGACTACCCCCTGTCCGCTCCGTGCCTCCAGGTCTACATAGACCTCAGGCTCCACAGGCTTCAAGGACCCTGAGCTTGTGAGGGAGGGGAAGTGAAAACTCTGTAGGCGCACCCTTACAGGTGCAGGTTTACTAAACCAAACCCAGTGCTCTGAGGACCCCTACAGGCCACTCTTGCTACTGCACTGTCACAATATACAGTTAGTCCCCGACTTGCGAACAGGTTCCGTTCCGGGAGCCCGTTCGCAAGTCGAACAAATGCTTGTATGGAGCTGGATCGCAGGTGGATCCCGCTCCATACAACGTCGGGTGCCGGCTGTTCTTACAGCGGGCACCCGGCGGCAGCAGTTCCGACGAGCCGCGCCGCTTGTTGGAACTGTTAACACTTTAAATACCGCTCTGACAGCGGTATTTAGAGTGTTAACAGTTCTGACGAGCGGCGGGGCTCATCGGAACTGCTGCCGTCGGGAGCCCGCTGTAAGAAACAGCCTGCACCCGACGTTCAGGGGGCCCGTACAGCGTCCCACGATGAGATCGCGGGATGCTGTGTGGTTGCTAGGCAGCCGGGGACCTCCTGAAAGGCCCCAGGGCTGCCTATGCAGAGTGCCCATAGAGCGCACGGCTTGCTAGGCACTCTGCATAGACAGCCCTAGGGCCTTTCAGAAGGCCCCCGGCTGCCTAGCAACCGCGATGTGACCGGACAGGCTTCTATCAGGCTTGATACAATACTGTCCGGTCCTGCACAGTATGATGTAATGCCATAGCATTAGGGGGCGGGAGCCATAGCATGACATCATACTGTGCAGGACAGATAGTTCGTATCTAGCGAAATTCGTAACTCGAATGTTCGCAAGTCGGGGACCATCTGTATATAGCAGCACAGTAAGCTGACATCAGGGTTGTTCTCTCTGTTATCAGCCAGTATCAGAGAATGTATATACACAGCAGTACAGTAAGCCGACATCAGGGGTTGTGCTCTCTGTTATCAGTCGGTATCAGAGAATATATATATATATATATATATATATATATATATATATATATATACAGCAGTACGGTAAGCTGACATCAGGGGTTGTTCTCTCTGTTATCAGTCAGTATGAGAGGATATATATATACAGCAGTACAGTAAGCTGACATTACAGGTTGTTCTCTCTGTTATCAGCCGGTATCAGAGGATATATATATCCAGCAGTACAGTAAGCTGACATGGGGGTTGTTCTCTCTGTTATCAGCCGGTATCAAAGGATATATATATCCAGCAGTACAGTAAGCTGACATGGGGGTTGTTCTCTCTGTTATCAGCCGGTATCAGAGGATATATATATCCAGCAGTACAGTAAGCTGACATGGGGGTTGTTCTCTCTGTTATCAGCCGGTATCAAAGGATATATATATCCAGCAGTACAGTAAGCTGACATGGGGGTTGTTCTCTCTGTTATCAGCCGGTATCAGAGGATATATATACACAGCAGTACAGTAAGCTGACATGGGGGTTGTTCTCTCTGTTATCAGCCGGTATCAGAGGATATATATATACAGCAGTACAGTAAGCTGACATGGGGGTTGCACTCTCTGTTGTCAGCCAGTATCAGAGGATATATATGTTACCATGAGGCCATTCAGGGACCACGGGTGGCAGTGTCGCAGTTCTCTGCGGAGTTCTGGGATGGTGTTGCGCCCACATTCGGGTCGGCGAGCAGCGGCGCTGTGCTCTGGTGTGGGCGCGGCATGTGGCACGCGTCTGCCTGCTGTGAGAGGCACATACGCTCTATCTCTGTGAGTTATAGTGTCTGGCTGGGAGCTTCTGCCAGCCGGCATGATTGGCCTCCGCCCTAAGGGCAGAGACTCCTGAATATAGTCTGGCAGCTGCTGATAGCAGTTGCCAGTTATCGGTTCCGTTCCCTGTGTATCTGACTTCGCTCCTGCTCCAGTGACAGTTACCGTGTCTCCATCCAGCTCTGCCCGTGTTCTGCGGTTCTCCTGTCATATTGGTCAATCCTTTCAGCCTAGCCTGTCAGTACTGGTAAGTTATCACCTGCATAGGTACGGCGGCTCCTTCCTGTCCTGCACAAGGCAGCGTAGGGTCAGAGTTGGTGGCCTGAACGTGTCCACCTTTGGGGTTACCTCCAGGAAGGGACATTGGCATGGGTAAAAGACAGGGAGTCCCACGCCGTGCGTACCTGCGCACCCTACTAGTATTGTAACATACCCGCGCCGTGCGTATCTGCGCACCCTACTAGTACTGTAACATACCCGCCCCGTGCGTACCTGCGCGCCCTACTAGTACTGTAACATACCCGCGCCGTGCGTACCTGTGCGCCCTACTAGTATTGTAACATACCCACGCCGTGCGTACCTGCGCGCCCTACTAGTACTGTAACCTACCTGCGCCGTGCATACCTGCGCGCCCTACTAGTACTGTAACATACCCGCGCCGTGCGTACCTGTGCGCCCTACTAGTATTGTAACATACCCGCGTCGTGCGTACCTGTGCGCCCTACTAGTATTGTAACATACCCGCGCCGTGCGTACCTGCGCGCCCTACTAGTACTGTAACATACCCGCGCCGTGCGTACCTGCGCACCCTACTAGTACTGTAACATACCCGCGCCGTGCGTACCTGCGCACCCTACTAGTACTGTAACATACCCACGCCATGCGTATCTGCGCACCCTACTAGTACTGTAACATACCCGCGCCGTGCGCACCCTACTAGTACTGTAACATACCCGCGCCGTGCGTACCTGCGCACCCTACTAGTACTGTAACATACCCGCCCCGTGCGTACCTGCGCGCCCTACTAGTACTGTAACATACCCGCGCCATGCGTACCTGCGCGCTCTACTAGTACTGTAACATACCCGCGCCGTGCGTACCTGTGCGCCCTACTAGTATTGTAACATACCCGCGCCGTGCGTACCTGCGCACCCTACTAGTATTGTAACATACCCGCGCCGTGCGTACCTGCGCACCCTACTAGTACTGTAACATACCCGCGCCGTGCGTACCTGTGCGCCCTACTAGTATTGTAACATACCCGCGCCGTGCGTACCTGTGCACCCTACTAGTACTGTAACATACCCGCGCCGTGCGTACGTGCGCACCCTACTAGTACTGTAACATACCCACGCCATGCGTATCTGCGCACCCTACTAGTACTGTAACATACCCGCGCCGTGCGCACCCTACTAGTACTGTAACATACCCGCGCCGTGCGTACCTGCGCACCCTACTAGTACTGTCACATACCCGCGCCGTGCGCACCCTACTAGTGCTGTAACTTACCAGCGCCGTGCGTACCTGCGTACCCTACTAGTACTGCAACCTACCCGCGCCGTGCGTACCTGTGCGCCCTACTAGTATTGTAACATACCCGCGCAGTGCGTACCTGCGCGCCCTACTAGTACTGTAACATACCCGCGCCGTGCGTACCTTCGCACCCTACTAGTACTACAACCTACCCGCGCCGTGCGTACCTGCGCACCCTACTAGTACTGTAACATACCCGCGCCGTGCGTACCTGCGCACCCTACTAGTACTGTAACATACCCGCTCCGTGCGTACCTGCGCACCCTGCTAGTACTGTAACATACCCGCGCCGTGCGTACCTGCGCACCCTACTAGTACTGTAACATAATAACTGGCCCTGCGGTTTCTTGTGGTGGGATTCACGGTATGAATGGAGTCCTACAATGCACTTACTGGTCAGATTCGTGACCTGGCCGGGATGGTTCAGGTCGGGGCGTCTCAGCCATCATGAGCAGCGGTTGGTTGTGCCCGCTGATCCAGTACCTGAACCTAAATGCCCATTACCTGAGGTGTTCTTTGTCTTCCGGGAGGCTTGTAAGTTGTTTTTTCGCTTGTGGCCTTGTTCCTCTGGGTCCGAGCCCCAACGGGTGGGGATTGTTATGTTGTTGCTCAGACAAGGGCCTCAGTCATGGGCCTATTTTTTACCAGCTGACTCCGCTTGTCTGCAGTCCGTAGACACTTTTTTTCATTGAGCTCGGGAATATTTTTGATGAACCCGATCGTGCAGGTTATGCAGTCAGTAAGTTGTTGGCCCTTTGCCAGGGGCCCCAGTCGGCAGAAGAATATTGCTCTAGTTTCAGGCAGTTTTCAGGTGAATCTGCATGGAACGACTGTGCGCTCAAGGATTTGTTTTTGGTAGGTCTTTCTGACGCAGTAAAAGATCTATTGCTTTCCCATCCGTCACCCTCTACTTTAAATCAAGCTATGGAAGTGGCAGTCAGAACTGATCGTAGGCTCAGGTCTAGAAGGGAAGCTAAGCTAGAGTACCATCAAGAACGTGATGCTAAGTCTCTGGCGACTTCTACAGCCTGTACCCCATTGTCAACCCCCGGAGCTGATGGTATGGAAGTGGACCGGTTGAGTCCTGGAGAGCAGAGGTGGTTCCGGGTTTCTAACCAACTCTGTTTCTACTGCGGCAAGGCTGGTCATCGCATCGTATCCTGCCAGGAAAGGCAGCCGCGGAAGCAGCAGGAGAACTTCAGCTCCTAGGTGACTGTCGGGAGGGTCATCTAGGAGGTCTGGTACTCCCTAAATTACTGGTGCCTTGTAGTGTGTCTTACAAGGCTTTTGACAGGGTGCGACAGGCATTTATTGATTCTGGGTGGGCCGCAAATCTTATCCATTTGCAGTTCGTAAGACCACTGTTGTCAAGTTTTACCACAATAGGTATCGATGCAACCCCTCTGTCCTCAGGGGTAGTGCGTTAGAGGACACCAGAACTTCGGTTCATGGTGGGCGCATTACATTTGGAGGTTATTTCATTTCTGGTCATGGAGAGGATGTCCGTGGATATCGTTCTGGGATTGCCGTGGCTAAGGACGCACAGTTTGATTGGACTACGCTGGAGCTAGTTCGGTGGGGAGGGTTCTGTCAGGATCATCTAGCGCCTGTTACATTGTGCTCCACCGATACTATTAGTATTCCGGACTGTTCTCTAAGAAGCTTTCTGAGGGATTACCCCACACCGCGAATGGAATTGTAGGATTGATCTGGTCCCAGATAGTCCCATCCCTAAGGGGGCCATATTTAATCTGCCGGGTCGGGAGCACGAGGCTCTTAAATCCTATATTTCAGAGGCTTTAGCCAAGGAACATATCAGACCATCAAAGTCACCAGCTGTAGCAGGCCTATTTTTCGTTGAAAAGAAAGATGGCTCTTTGCGGCCTTGTGTTGACTATCGGGCTTTAAACAAGATCACCATGAAGAATCAGTGCTCGCTGCCTTTGATCCCGGATCTGTTGAATCACATGGTGGGAGCACCCTGGTTCTCTTAGCTTGACCTTCGGGGGGCTTATAATCTTATTAGAGTTGAGCTGCCGAGCTTGATGCTCGTTCGAGTATTAGCGTACTTGATGGTGCTCGTTACTCGAACGAACATGAAGCTGTATTCAACCCCACCCCAGTTTTTGGCTCCTCCCTGCTGTGACGTGCCTCTTTTGGCCCCTCCCTGCCGCGACGCAGCGAGCGTCATTGGCAAATTTTTGGGCAGGCAGAGAGAGAGAGCACGAGACAAAAAAAAAAAAGCTCGGCACCCAGCATCCCACATACAAAAGTGCTCGAGTCTCCCATTGTAGTCAAGGAGGTTCGTTACTTGAATAGAGCTCTCAAATTTCATTAAAAGCTCGACTCGAATAACGCGGACCCGAGCATTTGGGTGCTGGCTCATCTCTAAATCTTATACATATTAAGTCTGGTGACGAGTGGAAGACTGCGTTCAACACCCCGTTGGGGCACTTCGAGTGTCTGGTTATGCCCTTCGGGTTATGCAACGCCCCTGCGGTTTTTTAGGGGTTTATATACTCAGTCTTCCACGATTATCTAGGCATTATGGTTGTCTATTTGGACGACATTTTGGTGTACTCGTCGGATTGGGACAAGTATGTCACACATCTCCATTTAGTGTTAGAGCGGTTATGGGAGTACCAATTGTATGTTAGATTGGGGAAGTGCTCATTCGGGGTCAAACGCGTGTTATTCCTTGGGTATATCATTACTCCAGCTGAGATGTGTATGGAGTCAGACAAGGTTGCGGCAATCACACAATGGGCTAAACCAGATAATTTGAAGGCTCTTTCTTGGGTTTGCCAACTTTTACAGAAACTTTTCAGTGATTGCACAACTGCTGACCGATCTCACTAAAAAAGGTGCGGACGTGACGTTGTGGTCTCCGGAAGCTTCAGAGGCGTTTGAACAACTTAAGAGGGCTTTTTCCACCGCGCCGGTGCTTGCTCAGTCGGACCCTCAGAAGCCCTTTTTCGTGGAGGTAGATGCTTCGGAAGTTAGGGTGGGGGCAGTCCTCTCCCAGGTATTGGGGGGCCGCTCAGGGTATAGTCCGTGTGCCTTCTTTTCCCATAAATTCAGTAGCGCCGAGCGCAACTACGATGTTGGGAACAGGGAACTGCTGGCAATAAAATGGGCATTTGAGGAATGGCGTCATCTTCTGGATGGGGCTCGACACCAGGTGACAGTCTTCACCAATCACAAGAACTTAGTGTATCTTGAGAATGCTACGCGTCTCAATGTACGGCAAGCCAGGTGGGCGCTTTTCTTCTTGAGATTCTATTTTACAGTCATGTACCTGCTGGGAGATAAAAATGTGAAAGCTTCAACTTCAGGAATATCAGCTAGAATCTCCAGAGGGGGTTCCAGCAGGGAAGTTATTTGTACCGAGGTCCCTGCGGTTGTTGGTTCTGGAAGAGTCTCATTCCTCTGTTTTTACAGGGCATCCGGGGGTCCAGGGGACTCTTGAGCTATGTTCCTCTTTCTACTGAGGACCTGGCATGGCACGGGAGGTCCGGAAGTTCGTAAATCGGTGTTCAGCTTCTGTCCGTGGTAAGAGTCGCCGTAAGAGCCCTGAGGGACCGTTAATGCCTTTGTCCGTACCTGGTAGTCCATGGTCGCATGTGTCCATGGATTTTGTCACTGACCTGCCTCTGTCACAAGGTTGTTCCACCATTTTAGAAGTTGTTGACAGGTTCTTGAAAATGGACCATTTTGTTGCTTTGGAAAAATTACATCTGCTGCTGAATTAGTGAGGATTTTCATTAGAGAGATTATAAGATTGCACGGAATACCGGTCAATATAGTTTCAGATCGGGGGGTCCAATTCGTGGCCCAATTTTGGAGAGCCTTCTATAAAAACTTGGGAGCAACTCTGTCCTTCTCATCAGCATTCCATCCGCAGACAAATGGGCAAACGGAGCGTAAAAATCAAGACCTAGTACAATACTTGCGTCTTTTTGTGGGCGAGAGGGTCAGTCGGTGGGTAGAGTTTTTACCTTTGGCTGAATTTGCCATAAATGATCGTATCAGTTCTGCGACGGGGGTGTCAGCTTTCTTCTGTACGTTTGGTCGGCATCTCCGGTTCCTGACTTCCATTCCAGTACCTACAGTTTGTCCCGCTGTTGATGTTGTTACTAGTGAGTTGCGGGAGGTCTGGAATGGTCCGCACAAGAATCTGGAGGAAGCGAGTGGTCATATGCAACTACGTACTTGTAAAAGGGCTACTGTGTCGGAGCCATTTGAGGTCGGTCAGAAGGTCTATCTGTCCACGAAGAATTTAAAATTGAAGCTCCCCTTGGTAAAGCTTGCGCCGCGTATTATTGGTCCTTTTGCCCTAACGCGAGTCATTAATCCTCTAGCTTATGAGTTGGATTTACCGGGTTCTTGGAGGGTGCATGGGGTGTTTCATAAATCCCTTTTGAAGTTATTTATTCCTCCAGTTATCCCACCTGCATAGGTACGGCGGTTCCTTGCTGTCCTGCCTTACGCAGTGTAGAGTCAGAGTTGGCGGCCTGGATGTGTCCACCTTCGGGGTTACCTCCAGGAAGAGACATTGGGCATGGGTGAAGGTCAGGGAGCCCCGCGCTGTACGTACCTGTGCACCCCACTAGTACTGTAACAATATATATACAGCAGTGCAGTAAGCTGACATCAGAGGTTGTGCTCTCCGTTATCAGCCGGTATCAGAGGATATATATATACAGTTCTCTCTGTTATCAGCCAGCATCAGAGGATATATATATATATATATATATATATATATATATATATATATATATTCCAATCTGGACCAAGAAATCCAACGGAGGAGATAAGGAGCAGCCCCCCCTATTATGAGCAGTGGACATCTCAGGTCTTTCTCATAAGAAACACATCTCAAGACCTTGTTAAGGAACTGTGTGTAGGAGTGTTGGAGGTAGCAACAGAAGAATGTAACACCCAGTGTACAGTATTGAACCAGTTAACCATTTCACTGCTAGCTATTTCCTATGAATATATATATATAGTTTGCCTAGGCTGATTTAAGAAGCACATTTCTATTATTACTACAACAGTCCCTCCTTTTAGTTTCTTAAAGCAGTCAGGTGAACGTCTATGTCAGGTACTTACAAATGTCCTAGTGGCAAGTGCTGGTATTCCTACACTACTTCCCTGGATCCCCCAACCAACGTTCTTATCTTATGCATAAGCAAAAAGTATCATAGTAAGGCTCTGCAAGAAGAGAGGGCTAATCGAAAGTAGATTCAGCTTCAGAGTCAGTAGTCAAAGGCAAAGCATCATCATGCATAACAGGGACAGCTTTGGCAATAGTTTTTTAGATAAATCCTTGAATGCACGGAATAATGCAGTCAATAATAGCAATATCAGTAAGAATAGTCACTAAAGTTCAAGCAAAAGATGAAATCTGGTGGCTCCATCTGCCAAACGTATCAGTTTACCCATCATCAAAGCGGTCGGAGATGCCAGAATTTGCTGCTAGTTCTTTAGAGAGGCTAGTTTGACCCTTCAGAGCCTTAATCATGGAACCATAACTGTGAGAAAGATAACAGGGATTGGACAACCTAGGAGAAAGCATATGTTCATCACGGTGGGGCGACTCTCTTGCAATGAGGCGCGTGTATCCAATTGGATTTGTCCTTCCAACTGAACATCTGTAGTGGTGGTCAAGAACACTTGTTATGGACCGTCAAGTCTAGGTTCTAGAGCTTTGCAGATGTGTCTTTTGGTAACCATCCAATCTCCTAGTTTCACAGAATGAGTTCCTTCTAAGGTGTCAGGATCTGAAATGGGAAGCAAAGACTCCAGAATATACATGTTATCTCTTCACATAGACCCAATCTCCAGGGAGCAGGTCATGGGTCCCCGTGTCAGTCTGGATCTGGAAGGGAAGCAAACACTCCAGAATATCCATTAGTTATCTCTTCACATAGACCCAATCTCCGGGGAGCAGGTCATTGGTTCCTGTGTCAGTCTCTGGATCTGGAAGGGAAGCAAACACTCCAGAATATACATGTTATCTCTTCACATAGACCCAATCTCCGGGGAGTAGGTCATGGGTCCCCGTGTCAGTCTCTGGATCTGGAAGGGAAGCAAACACTTCAGAATATACATGTTATTTCTTTACATAGACCCAATCTCCGGGGAGCAGGTCAGGGGTCCCTGTGTCAGTCTCTGGATCTGGAAGGGAAGCAAACACTGGAGAATATACATTAGTTATCTCTTCACATGGACCCAATCTCCGGGGAGCAGGTCATGGGTCCCCATGTCAGTCTCTGGATCTGGAAGGGAAGCAAATACTGGAGAATATACAATAGTTTTTCTTCACGTAGACCCAATCTCGGGGGGGGGGCAGGTCATAGGTCCCCGTGTCAGTCTCTGGATCTGGAAAGGAAGCAAACACTGGAGAATATCCATTAGTTATTTCTTCACGTAGACCCAATCTCCAGGGAGCAGGTCATGAGTCCCCGTGTCAGTCTCTGGATCTGGAAGGGAAGCAAGCACTCCAGAATATCCATTAGTTATTTCTTCACATAGACCCAATCTCCAAGGAGCAGGTCATGGATCCCCGTGTCAGTCTCTGGATCTGGAAGGGAAGCAAACACTGGAGAATATCCATTAGTTATCTCTTCACATAGTCCCAATCTCTGGGGAGCAGGTCATGGGTCCCCGTGTCAGTCTCTGGATCTGGAAGGGAAGCAAACACTCCAGAATATACATGTTATCTCTTCACATAGTCCCAATCTCCAGGGAGCAGGTCATGGGTCCCCGTGTCAGTCTCTGGATCTGGAAGGGAAGCAAACACTCGAGAATATACATTAGTTAAGTGTTTTGTGAGAGCAATAACACAGTTTGTCAAGCTACCAGGCTGCATCTGGAGTTATCGTGGTATATACAATCCTAAGCTTGGGGCCAATTCAAAAGTACCTCATATTGGCTGAGGCCTATCCTGTTAGGTGTGTACCTTACGGACAAAAGTGCCAGGGGCAGGCACTCGGTTCAGGGTCTGTTGAGCTCTGCCATGGCCTTCTGGATCGTGGTTTCTAAGGTACCATTTCAACTTTCTGCTCTACCACTGCTTTGTGGATGGTACGGAACATAAAAGGCCAGTTCTATCCCCAACACTTTCATTACTTCCTGCATCACTTCTCCCAAGGACGGAGTACCTCGGTCACTCTCAGTTGTCCCCGGTAATCTGTTCCTATATACCACCACATAAGTCAGTTTTTGGTGGTGGCGTTTGTGAGCGGGTATGCCAGACTGGCTACTCTGAGAACGGGTCTAGGCAGACCAGAGCAAACTCGTACCTGTCCACCCTTGACAGTTGGAAGTAGACTACTTGAAGATGCTGGAACAGGTAGTCGGGATGAGGGGCACACTGTATGGGACCCTATACAGACCTCCCCACATTGTGTGCACATATCAGGCAGCCCTGTGTGTGTTTAGCTCCCGTGACGCTAAATCCTGGTGCAGACCAGTGACTAGCAACCACATCTGTCATAGCTGTTTGTGACAGGTGTGTATTTCCATGGGAGGCCGGAGCCATGATAGGATAGGGGCCTGTGGGAGACAAGGCTTGTTGGATACCATCCATTTATCTCCAGGGTCTCTCTGCCCCTCTAACTGGTCCCTATTGTTCTTTTCTCCCCCCTTCGGTTGCCTGCTCTTGTAACTGAATCAACAGGTCATAATCCACCGGGGGTGTCATCTGAGGGGTTACCTGTACCGACCCAACTCCTGGAGGATCAAGTCTGAGCTTCTGTGTGGCTGTCTTCACAGCCTGATAAGCTGGGTGATTTCCGGTTGCCTATTTTGTGCCATCCTTGGAGTTGCCCTTTTGTTGCGTTTTCAGGCCATTCTCCCAGGCAGCAAGAGAGCTGACATCAGCGCTGGTACACCTTTTCAGTTTTTTTTTTCTTGTTTTTTTTAAATTGCTTTTTCATTTGCTTTCAAGAATGACCTCATTCTCCAGATGGGTAAGGAGAGCACCACATAACCTGTAAAGAACCTTCCTACTTGACCATACCTCGATCCATCCACAAAGAGTGCAAAATCAGGGTTATCTAATGACTGATCATCATGACTGAATCCCCTGTGCCCTGGGCCATTAGCTAGTGCATAGCCATGTGTATCAAGCTGAAAGGAAAAAACTATCAGGTGATTATTCCCACTTCCCTCCTTTTCCAGATGTATCAAGGTAGCTAGACTGAGGGCGTTGTAACGCTGGCACGTTGTGTGGCATGAGCAGGGCACTTTGTAAAAGAGACACTCTATGAGACAAAGTCTGAGCGAAGACCTATGACAGTGTTCTAAATACTATCATATGTAAATTGAAAGCTATCTCAGAACTATTTATTTGTTTCTTTTTTTCTTCTTTACTCTGCTGCTAGGTATGTACCTAACTGAGAAAAGGGCTAATAGAAGGCATTCGGTCCAAGGTTTGCCCATTTCCTCCATTGCCTTTTGTATCTTAAATTTCAGGGTACTGTTCATCCTTTCTACTTTTCCACTAATCCTTTGATGGTAGAGTGTGTGAAAGGCCTGTGATATACCACCAGACATGATGTGTTGCATTATTTCACCTGTGAAGTGAGTACCTCTGTCTGACTCAATCACTTCTGGTACCCCATACCTGCATATTACCTCGTTCATGAGCTTCTGTGTGGTTACCTGCTCATTTACCTTGGTAACAGGGTAGACATCAACAACAACAAGCACATATTCATACTTCGCAACAAGTGGGAGCTGAATGTAGTAGAGTGGCCTAGGCAAGTGTTTTTGTGGCACTTTTACCTTCTGTACTGAGTCACCTATGGCACAGATCATGCAAGTTTGGACAAATGATGCAGCAGCTACAGAGAACCCAGGAGTCACCCGTCCTCGTTCAATTGTCGACACCATTGCTGCTTTCGATAGGTGCATCTTTCCGTGCATCAGCTGGGCCATCATGGGGTACAGGGACTGTGGTAGGCAAGTTCTGTTGACTGTTCGCCATATGCCGTCCTGTTCTGTTGTTCCCATTTTTAGTCCATTTTACCTTTTCTTCTTTGCTGGCTTGTAACTATAAAGTCCTTATATCAAATTTTTATCAATGTCCAAGTTTAAGTCAATGACTTGTGCTATCAGTATCTTCTTTTCTTCCATGGCTTGAGGGCTGCTGCCTTTGATGTGCTTTCTACGATGGCGTTGCCTCTTGCTTCTCCAGTGTATGAATTGGTGTGAACTCTCCACTTTGTCAGGTAGAAGTAGCGCCTCCATGAGACTCTGCACCGCTGCACTATTCTTAATTGGTTGTCCTGCTAAGATAAAAAAACTGTCTGTCCTTCCATATTGGGCCGTAATTATGAGCTATGCCAAATGCATACAGGGAATCGGTGTAAACATTTGCCTTCTTACCTTTCACCACTCTACATGCCTCAGTGAGGGCCTTCAGTTCCACTTCTTGTGCTGAGACATGCAGAGACAGAGCTTCTGCTTTTAGGAAATCTTGTTGTGTGATTACTGCATATCCAATGTGGAGTCGTCAATCCTCACCCTGGTGCCATCTACAAAAATGCTCAAAATATGAATTTTCTTGTGGCATCAATGCCAGACAATCATGCTGATATTCTACTTCAAATAGATCACAATCTTATTGCAAAAAATTTAAAAATAGCTGATCTGTAATACCCAGATCACCTATGCCTTCCCCTTCCCCCTTTGAATCAGGATACTCAATTAGAAGAAGAGTAGCCGGCTTCAAGGTAGTACAACCTTGAAAAGAAATATTGGGAGGCATGAAAAGAGCACATTGTAGCCGGATCTGACAGACCAGAGATAAGTGCTTGTGTTGCACTTGCGTGGGTATGCTCTGGATGTCATGAGGGGTGAGGAGACTAGGGGGTAGTCCAGAGCCGTAACCTTGTTCCCCTCGCGGAGGTCATGGACCATGCAGTAGGTGTCCAGCTGACCTTTTTTTTGTCTTTTCTTGACTGGAAAAAGAGGGGTGTTTGCTGGAGGATGTATCTCAAGCAAAAACTCCATCACAACCAAGTCTCCCACTTGTTCCCCAATCAGCATTTTTCTTGTGGGAAACTTAGGGGAAACTGACCCAGCGGTGTGTATCCTGGTTTCAGATATACCATCATAGGGGGTACATCCAATTTCCCTATGAGTGTCTAACTGCGGAATTGCGGAAAGCTGAGTTTCTGCAGCAGCTGTCAAGACAAACACATAAGCCGACTCCACAAAGAGAGCAGTTAGTTTACAAAACTCTTCTGAACTGGCACCTGAGGTCTCAACTCGTACCAATGCATCCGGTGAGAATTTGATGGATGCAGATAAGGCCTGTAAGATGTTAGCACCAATAGCAGAGACATGAATTACAGCAGGGCAGAATAATCCACAAACATCTATCCATATCTGAAATGTGATATTGTTACGGCACTCTGCCCCCCGAGCGCCAGTTGGGGTGCCCTGATCTCCTGCACCCCACTGTCCCTGCCTACTTGCCTCGGCCCTGGCTAACCCCAGGCGGACAACTGGGCGGCAGTCCCTGCACTGGCTAGGGACCTGGCGACTACCTAGATGGAACTACTAACAGGGGACAGAGTGCCGACAGGAGAGGCAGGTGTAACAGACCAACAAAACCACTAGGTGAATCAAGGCTGGAGGTGAAGCTCACAGGCAAACGAAGGATACTGACAAGCAACTAGGACAGACTAGAATAGACCTGACTAGAGGCTAGCAGAACCAATAACTGGCAGTGAGTTCAGGTCACTGCCAGTCTTTTAACTAAAAGCCTCCGCCCCGGGGCGGAGAGTGGGAGGAGCCGACTCTCCCACTGTTGCATAAGGGAGGTGGATGAGAGCGGGCGGCACCCTACGGGCGGACACGCCCACGCCGCAGCACGCCGGCTGCTCCACGCTGCTGCATGCTGGCTGCTCCACGCCGCCGGGAGATCCCTGACAGCACAGCTCCGGGACGCCGAAGCCGAGCTCGAAGCGGCGCGCGCCGGCCGCGGGACCCAGCGCCGCCCTGCATGGTAACATTACCCCCCCTCTGACGGGGGACCTCCGGGCCCCCGGAAACTCGACCAGGCTTATCTGGAAAACGACGGTGGAACCGCCGTACCAACACGGGAGCATGAACATCACATGCGGCCACCCAGGAATGATCTTCTGGTGGAAAACCCTTCCAGGCCACCAAGTACTGTAGGATTCCTCGACACCGACGAGAGTCCAGTATCTCCTGGACCTCGTATTCGACTTCATCCCGGACCAGGGTGGGCGGAGGGGGACCGGAGGTGGGTATCACCGAAGGGACAAAAGGTTTCAGCAGCGACTTATGGAATACCCTGTGAACCCTCCATGTGGCTGGCAACCCCAGCTCGTAGGCGAGTGGGTTCACCACACGTGTGATGGCAAACGGCCCCACGTAACGTGGCGCCAGCTTCAAGGACGGGACCCGCAATTTGAGATTTTTGGACGACAAGTATACCTTCTGTCCCACCCTGTACGGTTCAGACACCGACAGACTCTTCCCACTGCGCAACTGCATACGGGCCCCCGCTGCCTCCAAGTTTCTCTGCACCTCTTTCCATACTCCCCGAAGCGTATCTGTGGCGTCATCCGCTGCCGGACAGGGCGACGGAGTAGGGATTGCTGTAAGGAAGCGAGGATGCTGACCGTATACACTAAAAAATGGAGACACCCCAGTAGAAGAACAAAGGCGGTTGTTTAGTGCAAACTCTGCCAACGGCAGGAACTCTGCCCACTGGTAAGCCTTTTCGCTGGCAAACAACCGCAAATATAGCACTAAGTCTTGGTTCTTCCGCTCAGTCTGACCATTAGTCTGCGGGTGGAACGCTGACGAGAAGGAAAGCGACGTTCCCAGGTTTCTGCAGAAGGCACGCCAAAACTGCGACACAAACTGAACCCCGCGATCAGATACAATATTTTGGGGAACCCCATGTAGGCGAATTATTTCCTTTACAAAAATCGTGGCAAATTCTTTTGCCGAGGGTAGCTTTTTTAACGCCACAAAATGTGCCATCTTTGAGAACCGGTCGACCACCACTAAGATAGTGGTGCACTTCTGGGATTCTGGTAGGTCAGTGATGAAATCTACTGATAGATGAGACCAGGGACTGGAAGGAACCGGTAGTGGTCTCAGGGGACCCTCCGGAGGACGCCGCCGACTCTTATTGCGAGCACAGACCGAGCAACCCCTCACAAAGTTGCGGATCTCCTGAGACATGCCTGGCCACCAGAAGTATCGGGAGCAAAGCTCCAGGGTCCCCTGGAACCCTGGATGCCCGGCGAGAGCCGACGAGTGGGACTCATCCATGACTCTAGGGCGTAGGGTCTCTGGCACAAACCATCTGCCCTCCGGCACCCCTGACGGAGCGTCCTGCTGAGCATCCTGTAGTTGAGGGACGAAGTTAGACTCTAACACTGCCACCACCACGCCGGGGGCTAAGATATTCTCGGGAGTCAGGGTCCCACTGTCTGGTACCCCGAAACTCCGTGACAGGGCGTCCGCCTTCACGTTCTTCTCTCCGGGGATATATGTCACGACGAAGTTAAACCTGGCGAAGAACAACGCCCACCTGGCCTGACGAGCAGTGAGTCTTTTCGCACTGGCGAGATATACCAGATTCTTGTGATCAGTATATACGGTAATTGGGTGTCTAGCACCCTCAAGATGGTGTCGCCACTCTTCCAGAGCCCATTTGATAGCCAACAATTCCCGGTTACCCACGTCGTAGTTGCGCTCTGCTGAATTGAACTTTCGCGAAAAGAACGCACATGGGCTATAGCCAGACCTCCCACTGACTTCCTGCGACAATACAGCTCCTGTCCCCACTTCCGACGCGTCTACCTCAATAAAAAAGGGTAGTAGTGCGTCCGGCTGTATTAGCACCGGGGCAGTCGTGAATGCCTTTTTTAGACGGCTAAAGGCCTCAAGGGCTGCAGGCGACCACTTACCCAAGTCAGCCCCCTTCTTAGTCAAGTCGGTCAGAGGTTGAGCAATAACTGAGTAATTTCTAATGAATTTGCGGTAGAAATTTGCAAAACCTAAGAACCGCTGGAGAGCCTTGAGGTTGTCTGGTCTGACCCATTGGGAGATTGCTGCTACTTTATCAGACTCCATCTGAATCTCTGTGGGGGAAATTACATAACCAAGGAAGGATACTTGTTTAGAGCCAAATGTACATTTCTCTAATTTGACAAAGAGTTGATACTCGCGCAAACGGGTCAGGACTAACCTCAGGTGCCGCACATGTGAATCCCAGTCAGGTGAGTACACCAGGATGTCGTCCAGATAAATGACCAGAAATACCCCCAGGAAGTCGTGGAAGACTGCGTTCATAAAACCCTGAAACACAGCGGGGGCATTACAGAGTCCAAAAGGCATGACCAGACATTCAAAATGTCCCAACGGGGTGTTGAACGCTGTCTTCCATTCATCTCCCTCTCTGATGCGAATTAAATTGTAAGCCCCCCTTAAGTCCAGTTTGGAGAACCAGCGAGCCCCTACCACCTGATTCAACAAGTCAGGAATTAGGGGCAAGGAGCACTGGTTCTTCACAGTGATTTTATTCAAGGCCCGATAATCCACACAAGGCCTTAGTGTCCCGTCCTTCTTCTCTACAAAGAAGAGACCTGCCCCGGCAGGGGACCTGGACGGCCGGATATGTCGGTTGGCCAGAGCTTCCGAGACATAGGACTTGAGGGCTTCGTGCTCACGACCGGACAGATTGAAAATGGCTCCCTTAGGGATGGGACCGTCGGGAATCAGGTCGATACCACAGTCCCACTCCCTATGAGGGGGCAGAGCCTTAGACAGTCGTTTGGAGAACACATCCTGAAAGTCTGACAAATACTCCGGAATGAGCACCGTATCTGCGGAGCACACAGCTATGGTAGACAGGTGATTGTGACACGATGACCCCCAATGAGTCAATTCCCGGGTGGACCAATCAAATTGGGGGTTGTGCAGTGCCAACCAGGGCATACCAAGCACCACATCAACCGACATTTTTTCCATAACCAAGAAAGACAGTTCTTCCGAGTGGAGGACCCCCAACGTGAACTGTAATCTTGGGGTCCTCCATCGTACCAAGCCTGTAGAGAGAGGGGTGGCATCAATGCTGGTAAAATGAATTGGCGTCTTCAACGCCACAAATTCCGCCATCAGAGAACGGACAAAACCCAGACTTATCAAGTTAGCGGCTGCTCCGGAATCAATAAACGCCCGCCCTGATCGGGAAAAATCCCCGAATCTAACATGACACGGTACCAAAAGTTTAGGAAGTACCTGAAGTCCTAGGCGATCCTCCCTGCAATCGCCTAGGACTCGGAGTTTTCCGCCGGTCCCGGCTGCGGGCGTTGAGACCTCAGTGGGCAGGTTATCACCCGATGTCCAGCTTTCCCGCAGTAGAGGCAGAGACGATGCAACAAACGGATCCGGCGTCGCTCTTTGGGGTCCAGCGGGTCCACCTCCATCGGATCGGGCGCAGAGACTGGTAAGGAGGAGGGGGGACCAGGGCCACTGACCTCCCTGACTCTACGGGTCTGCCTGTCCTGCTTCCTAGACCTGAGCCTCCTATCTGCTCTCACCGCTAGCTCCATAGCCTCCCTTAAGGACCCGGGAACGGGATGGGAAATTAACAGGTCTTTAACTGCGTCCGAGAGGCTCTGCAGAAAAACGTCCTTCAGCGCGCTATCGTTCCATGTCGTATCCCCCGCATAGCGTCTGAAGTTGGAGCAATAATCCTCCACACACGACAACCCCTGCCGCAGCGCCAACAACCGTGAAACCGCCAACCCCGCTCGGTCCGGTTCGTCGAAGATACCCCCGAGTTCCTGAAAAAAGGAGTCCACGGACTGCAGGCAGGAGGAACCCTCGGGGATGGAGAAAGCCCATGTCTGTGCCGAGCCCCGCAGCAGGGACATTATCAGCCCGACCCTCTGAGCCTCCGACCCGGAAGAACGGGGACGCATGCGGAAAAACAGGCGACACGCCTATCGGAAAACAAAAAACTTGTTCCTCTCCCCAGAAAACACCTCGGGAAGAGGGCACTTGGGTTCGGGGCTGGTTGAGGCGTCCGACCCCTGCGACACTCCCCGCTGCTCCTGGGCCACCATGCGGGCGGATAAATCCTGGATCACAGGCACCAGGGCCTGCAGCTGGTTCGCGAGGGAACTGATCGCCTCCATGACAAAAACGGTTTTAAAGGGCCAGTTATTATGTTACGGCACTCTGCCCCCCGAGCGCCAGTTGGGGTGCCCTGATCTCCTGCACCCCACTGTCCCTGCCTACTTGCCTCGGCCCTGGCTAACCCCAGGCGGACAACTGGGCGGCAGTCCCTGCACTGGCTAGGGACCTGGCGACTACCTAGATGGAACTACTAACAGGGGACAGAGTGCCGACAGGAGAGGCAGGTGTAACAGACCAACAAAACCACTAGGTGAATCAAGGCTGGAGGTGAAGCTCACAGGCAAACGAAGGATACTGACAAGCAACTAGGACAGACTAGAATAGACCTGACTAGAGGCTAGCAGAACCAATAACTGGCAGTGAGTTCAGGTCACTGCCAGTCTTTTAACTAAAAGCCTCCGCCCCGGGGCGGAGAGTGGGAGGAGCCGACTCTCCCACTGTTGCATAAGGGAGGTGGATGAGAGCGGGCGGCACCCTACGGGCGGACACGCCCACGCCGCAGCACGCCGCAGCACGCCGGCTGCTCCACGCTGCTGCATGCTGGCTGCTCCACGCCGCCGGGAGATCCCTGACAGCACAGCTCCGGGACGCCGAAGCCGAGCTCGAAGCGGCGCGCGCCGGCCGCGGGACCCAGCGCCGCCCTGCATGGTAACAGATATCCTTTAAGCAAATTCATTATTAATCTGATCCGGCCTGCAATGACTCATCAAATTTGAGACAAAAATGTTTATGTGTTCACTCGAAATTTGCAGCCTTCAAATTACCATCACAAACAAGTACAGTCTTATGCAGGGGGGGTGGGGAGGGGGAGAAAAACTTTTATCCCCAGTCAATAACTGCATCACACATTTTACATTCATCGCAGCCTGAACACTGGTCATTAACTCTCATCCATCCATGTGGTCAAGTCTGCTCCGTCCCCCCTGTGTAGGATTCACAGCAGGACAGACAGATATACCTGAACAAAGGCACAACACAGGGAAGGTTGAGTATGATGAACAAACATCAATTGAAAAGCATTAAAGTGCATCGGTTCAGCTTAAATAGGGGTGTAATGACTAATGAACCCCTCAGGTGAGCTCAGAAGGAGAGAGCTGGGTAACCCTCTCAGTGCTGGGCAAAATAAGACAGGGAAAACAGAGGGATGCTAGCAAATTGCCGAGTGTGATAAACAAAGAAAAACTTCTAAAACTCCTCATCTTGCATACAAATGCATTCAATCGCTACCACCAACATTCTTTTCCCATAATAGGAACACTCATTTCTCCTACCAAATATTATCACACTAAAACACCGTTTAGCAAATATACACACATCCAACCAATCACAGAACGGACATGTACACAAATAACAGCAAGAATGTACCTTGAAATTCCTATCTTTCCTGTTTTTAAGACCGTATGATTCACTGGATTTATTACAGGTTTCTATTAAAATCACGCAATCAGATGCAAGATTCACAGAGTCAGTCTCACACACTACGCCTTTCTGCTGCTTATCTTATCTATAAGGAGGGGGCTGTGCCCACAGCTCCAGCTCCTCGAAGCACACATTCCTTCTCTCACTAAAACTCTGAATGGGGGTTGACTGGGAGCTGCAGCTTTTCACAGATCAAGCATTACCCCTTTATTCATATATACACCTAGTATCATACATCTTTTCCTATATATATCTATAGGTGACACAATCACACTCTTGCACTGTATATCTATTATAATTTTCCCAAGTTGGGCGCCAAAATGTAATGGAAATAAATCCTATTCCAGAAGATTTCACTGGTCTGCTCCAGATTGGTGATAGCGAGAAGCTTCATGCATCAATATATGTATTTGAACTCAGGGCTACTCCCCGTGATCCCCCATACCTTTCTGGTTTATTGTAAGGAAGTACAATACAGTTACCGTATATTCCGGCGTATAAGGCGACTGGAATACGGTATACCAAAAAAAAAAGCGTTAAAAAAAACGGTACTCGCCTCCCCCGGCGTTCTGCGACGCTTATGCAGGCTGTCGCTTCCTCCTTGTCCCCGACAGAGCATTGCTTTCTGGATGCAGGGCTTGAAATCCCCACCTCCAGAAAGCTAATGCTGTGATTGGCTAACTCACGCGCTGTCAGCCAATCACAGTCATTCAACATTTAATTGACTGACGCCACATGGTGTCAGCAATCACAGCAATTCAATGATGTCATTGAATGGCTGTGATTGGCTGACGCTGCGTGAATTAGCCAATCACAGCATTAGCTTTCTGGAGGCGGGGATTTCAAGTCCCGCATCCAGAAAGCAATGCTCTGTTGGGGACAAGGAGGGAGCGACAGCCTGCAAAAGCGCTGCGGAATGCCGGGGGAGGTGAGTACTGGTTTTTTTTGCCACTTTTTTTTGGGGGTATACCTGGCGTATAAGACGACCCTTGACTGCAGAGCAGATTTTTCGGGGTTAAAAGGTCATCTTATAAGCCGGAATATACTGTATACTGAATATGACGCACCAATTACATGCATACCCCTCCGAACATCATAAAAACTCCTGATTGGCCTAGTACGTAACGATGCTGATGATTAACATATGTTTACGGCCCAGGTGTATGTCACTATGTGAACACGTAATTCCTATATACCCAAGTAGCATAGACTTTATTAATATTCCAATCTGGACCAAGGAATCCAAGGGGGGAGATAAGGAGCAGCCCACCCTCCTATGAGCGGTGGGCATCGCAGGTCTTTCTCATAAGAAACACATCTTAGGACCTTGTTAAGGAACTGTGTGTAAGAATGTTGGAGATGGCAGCAGAAGAATGTAACACACAGTGTACAGTATTGAACCAGTTAACCATTTCACTGCTAGCTATTTCCTATGAAGGTGGAAATACGAATACATATATATATATATATAGTCATGTGATCTCTCTGTCTTCAGGGCCGATGGACGGGACGGAGATGAGCGGAAGGATATTAGCCGTCACCTGGGAGATCATCTACCTGCTGACCGGAGAGGTGAACTTCCCTCCATTCCTCTCATCTGTCTTGTATTTGTGCCATCCCTGAGCATCTCCCTCCATCCACAGGAGTACACAGCCGTGAAGAAGACAGCGACTCCCATCATCCATCCTCACTCCCTGATCCAGAAGCTTCTAGAACTCACCAACAAGATGACGGAGCTGCTGACAGGAGAGGTGACTGCGGGGAATGTGGGGGGACATTCTAGCGGGGGGCTCTGGCTGATGACTGGATATTGTGTTGTCAGGTTCCTATAAGGTGTCAGGATGTGGCCGTCTATTTCTCCATGGAGGAGTGGGAGTATGTAGAGGGCCGGCGGGATGTGTACGCGGCCGCCATGCTGGAGGCGGGGCCACCAGGTAAGAGGAGTGGGAGTATGTAGAGGGATGTGTACGCGGCTGCCATGCTGGAGGCGGAGTCACCAGGTAAGAGGAGTGGGAGTATGTAGAGGGCTGTGTACGCGGCCGCCATGCTGGAGGCGGGGTCACCAGGTAAGAGGAGTGGGAGTATGTAGAGGGCTGTGTACACGGCCGCCATGCTGGAGGCGGGGTCACCAGGTAAGAGGAGTGGGAGTATGTAGAGGGCCGGCGGGATGTGTACGCGGCCGCCATGCTGAAGGCGGGGTCACCAGGTAAGAGGAGTGGGAGTATGTAGAGGGCCGGCGGGATGTGTACGCGGCCGCCATGCTGGAGGCGGGGTCACCAGGTAAGAGGAGTGGGAGTATGTAGAGGGATGTGTACGCGGCTGCCATGCTGGAGGCGGAGTCACCAGGTAAGAGGAGTGGGAGTATGTAGAGGGCTGTGTACGCGGCCGCCATGCTGGAGGCGGGGTCACCAGGTAAGAGGAGTGGGAGTATGTAGAGGGCTGTGTACACGGCCGCCATGCTGGAGGCGGGGTCACCAGGTAAGAGGAGTGGGAGTATGTAGAGGGATGTGTACGCAGCCGCGATGCTGGAGGCAGGGTCACCAGGTAAGAGGAGTGGGAGTATGTAGAGGGATGTGTACGCGGCCGCCATACTGGAGGCGGAGTCACCAGGTAAGAGGAGTGGGAGTATGTAGAGGGCCGGCGGGATGTGTACACGGCCACCATGCTGGAGGCGGGGTCACCAGGTAAGAGGAGTGGTAGTAAGTAGAGGGCTGGCGGGATGTGTACGCAGCTGCCATGCTGGAGGCGGGGTCACCAGTTAAGAGGAGTGGGAGTATGTAGAGGGACGGCGGGATGTGTGTGCGTCCGCCATGCTGGAGGAGGCGTCAAAGGTAAGAGGCCGCAGGTATGAGGTCGCCTACATTCTCCCATCATTGGATGTATAATCTATTCCATCACTGTGTCTCCACAGCTGGAGCCTGGAGGAGAAACCCACCAGAGAGATGTCCCTGTCCTCCGTATTCCCAGGACCGTCCAGAGGAAGATGTCCTGGAGAACCGGCAGGTAGATGGAGCTGAAACCTGTGGTACATCTATATAGGGGGTGGAGCTTTCTGGTCTTGTTCTATGGAGGGGTGGAGCTCTTTTCCCCTTTCTCTATATAGTGGGTGGAGCTGTACTTCTGCTCCATATAGTGGGCAGAGCTCTCTGATCCTTCTCTATATATGGGGTGGAGCTCTTTACTGTATAAAGGGGATGAAGCTCTCTGGTCCTGCTCTTAATAGGGATTGAGCACTTTCCTCCTGCTCTATATAGGGGTGGAGCTCTCTGGTCCTGCTCTATGTAGGGGGTGGAGCTCTCTGGTTCTGCTCTATATAACGGGTGGAGCTCCGTGGTCCTGCTCTATATAGGGGTTGGAGCTCCTCCTCTATATAGGGGGTGGAGCTCTGCATCTGCTCTAAATAGGGGGTGGAGCTTTCTGACCCTGCTCTTTATAGGGAGTGGAGCTATCTGCCCCTGCTCTATATAGGGAGTGGAGCTATGTGCCCCTGCTCTATATAGGGAGTGGAGCTATGTGCCCCTGCTCTATATAGGGAGTGGAGCCATGTGCCCCTGCTCTATATAGGGAGTGGAGCCATGTGCCCCTGCTCTATATAGGGAGTGGAGCCATGTGCCCCTGCTCTATATAGGGAGTGGAGCTATCTGCCCCTGCTCTATATAGGGAGTGGAGCGCTGGTCCTGCTCTATATAGGGAGTGGAGCGCTGGTCCTGCTCTATATAGGGGGTGGAGCTCTGGTCTTCGTCTCTATATAGGGGGTGGAGCTCTGGGCCTGCTCTATATAGGGAGTGGAGCTCTAGTCCTGCTCTATATAGGGGTGAGGCTCTGTTCCTGCTCTATATAGGGGTGAAGCTCTGGTCCTGCTCTATATGGGGGGTGGAGCTCTCTGGTCCTGCTCTATATAGGGGGTGGAGCTCTCTGGTCTTGCTCTATATAGGGGTGGAGCTCTCTCTATATAGGGGTGGAGCTCTTTCCTCCGGCAGTCATAGATGTTGGCGGTCGGTTAGATTTCCCGCCGCTCCACCATATTGTACTGAATTCTTCCATATGACACATCAGGGTGAAGATGATATTAAAGTGGAGGTAGAAGAAGAGAGGATGAGGGGCGATCACCTGTGGAAGAGTGAGGTGGAGGAGGACGTTCCCACAGGTAGGTGATGATGAGATGGGGGTTTCTTAAGGTTTGGTTGCCCCTTAGTGCTCTAGTAGCCCTTCAGGCGGTGATATATGGTGTTGGGTGCAGGAGGGGCCGGGAATATATAGAAATCCTCCCTGGCTCTTCTATGGGTCCGGTCATGTATTGGGCTTAGTCTCGGTACTTGGGGCTGAGCAGCGGTGATGATCAGCGGCACTAATGTCCAGGATGTGAGTATATGCAGATCCATCACTTAGTGTTTTTCTTGACATACTATAACATTAGTGGCAGTGGGGGGCCGAGGTGTGTGTAATATAACAGCACACACATTTACCTCCCGCTGCTCCTCCACCCTCGCTCTGGTCCTCTGCTTACATCCGCAGCAGCGGTCATGTAGGTTGATGACTCATGTGACCGCTGCAGCCAGTAGAGGCCGGGCAGGGATGTCATCAGTGGGTTCTACATTAGAAGCCCACGTGGCCGGTATACGAGACGTCACCGGTCAGATTCTGCGGTACCGGACTACCAGAATGGCGCGGTGAGTATATTTTGGATACGGGGAGTAACAGCCGAGTCTGTATGGAGCGGCAGCTTGGAGCCGCGGCCGAGTCTGTATGGAGCGGCAGATCGGAGCCGCGGCCGAGTCTGTATGAAGCGGCAGCTCGGACCCATGGCCGAGTCTGTATGGAGCGGCAGCTCGGAGCCGCGGCCGAGTCTGTAGGGAGCAGCAGCTCAGGGCCACGGCTGAGTCTGTAGGGAGCGGCAGCTTGAAGCCGCGGCCAAGTCAGTAGGGAGTGGCAGCTCGGAGCCGCGGACGAGTCTGTATGGAGCGGCAGCTCAGAACCGCGGACGAGTCTGTAGGGAGCGGCAGCTCGGAGCCGCGGACGAGTCAGTAGGGAGTGGCAGCTCGGAGCCGCGGACGAGTCTGTAGAGAGCGGCAGTTCGGAGCCGCGGATGAGTCTGTAGGGAATAATGGTGTTGGTCAGCAGCACTCACCACACTTCTACTCCAAACAGGAAAGCAATGGTGCACGCCTTTAAAGGGACTGGATCCCAAATCCCAGAAAGTCAAGATGCAAAGATGGATGTAAAAGGCAGCACTCAGGTCCAGCGATTATAGTAAAAATGTACTCTTTATTGGACCCATGGTCCTAAGCGTCAGCGACGTGACGTTTCAACCCTCAGCAGGGTTTTTTTCAAGCTTGAAAAAAAACCCTGCTAAAAAGCTTCACACGCTATACTCTAACCCCTAAAGCTTCACACGCTATACTCTAACCCCTAAAGCTTCACACGCTATACTCTAACCCCTAAAGCTTCACACATTATACTGTAACCCCTAAAGCTTCACACACTATACTGTAACCCCAAAAGCTTCACACATTATACTGTAACCCCAAAAGCTTCACACATTATACTGTAACCCCTAAAGCTTCACACGCTATACTCTAACCCCTAAAGCTTCACACGCTATACTCTAACCCCTAAAGCTTCACACGCTATACTCTAACCCCTAAAGCTTCACACGCTATACTCTAACCCCTAAAGCTTCACACGCTATACTCTAACCCCTAAAGCTTCACACGCTATACTCTAACCCCTAAAGCTTCACACGCTATACTCTAACCCCTAAAGCTTCACAAGCTATACTCTAACCCCTAAAGCTTCACACGCTATACTCTAACCCCTAAAGCTTCACACGCTATACTCTAACCCCTAAAGCTTCGCACGCTATACTCTAACCCCTAAAGCTTCGCACGCTATACTCTAACCCCTAAAGCTTCGCACGCTATACTCTAACCCCTAAAGCTTCGCACGCTATACTCTAACCCCTAAAGCTTCGCACGCTATACTCTAACCCCTAAAGCTTCACACGCTATACTCTAACCCCTAAAGCTTCACACGCTATACTCTAACCCCTAAAGCTTCACACGCTATACTCTAACCCCTAAAGCTTCACATGCTATACTCTAACCCCTAAAGCTTCACACATTATACTGTAACCCCTAAAGCTTCACACGCTATACTCTAACCCCTAAAGCTTCACACGCTATACTGTAACCCCTAAAGCGTCACACGCTATACTGTAACCCCTAAAGCTTCACACGCTATACTCTAACCCCTAAAGCTTCACACGCTATACTCTAACCCCTAAAGCTTCACACGCTATACTCTAACCCCTAAAGCTTCACACGCTATACTCTAACCCCTAAAGCTTCGCACGCTATACTCTAACCCCTAAAGCTTTGCACGCTATACTCTAACCCCTAAAGCTTCGCACGCTATACTCTAACCCCTAAAGCTTCGCACGCTATACTCTAAACCCTAAAGCTTCACACGCTATACTCTAACCCCTAAAGCTTCACACGCTATACTCTAACCCCTAAAGCTTCACACGCTATACTCTAACCCCTAAAGCTTCACACGCTATACTCTAACCCCTAAAGCTTCACATGCTATACTCTAACCCCTAAAGCTTCACACATTATACTGTAACCCCTAAAGCTTCACACGCTATACTCTAACCCCTAAAGCTTCACACGCTATACTCTAACCCCTAAAGCTTCACACGCTATACTCTAACCCCTAAAGCTTCACACGCTATACTCTAACCCCTAAAGCTTCACACGCTATACTGTAACCCCTAAAGCGTCACACGCTATACTGTAACCCCTAAAGCTTCACACGCTATACTCTAACCCCTAAAGCTTCACACACTATACTCTAACCCCTAAAGCTTCACACGCTATACTCTAACCCCTAAAGCTTCACACGCTATACTCTAACCCCTAAAGCTTCACACGCTATACTCTAACCCCTAAAGCTTCACACGCTATACTCTAACCCCTAAAGCTTCACACGCTATACTCTAACCCCTAAAGCTTCACACGCTATACTCTAACCCCTAAAGCTTCACACGCTATACTCTAACCCCTAAAGCTTCACACGCTATACTCTAACCCCTAAAGCTTCACACGCTATACTCTAACCCCTAAAGCTTCACACGCTATACTCTAACCCCTAAAGCTTCGCACGCTATACTCTAACCCCTAAAGCTTCGCACGCTATACTCTAACCCCTAAAGCTTCGCACGCTATACTCTAACCCCTAAAGCTTCGCACGCTATACTCTAACCCCTAAAGCTTCGCACGCTATACTCTAACCCCTAAAGCTTCACACGCTATACTCTAACCCCTAAAGCTTCACACGCTATACTCTAACCCCTAAAGCTTCACACGCTATACTCTAACCCCTAAAGCTTCACACGCTATACTCTAACCCCTAAAGCTTCACATGCTATACTCTAACCCCTAAAGCTTCACACATTATACTGTAACCCCTAAAGCTTCACACGCTATACTCTAACCCCTAAAGCTTCACACGCTATACTGTAACCCCTAAAGCGTCACACGCTATACTGTAACCCCTAAAGCTTCACACGCTATACTCTAACCCCTAAAGCTTCACACGCTATACTCTAACCCCTAAAGCTTCACACGCTATACTCTAACCCCTAAAGCTTCACACGCTATACTCTAACCCCTAAAGCTTCACACGCTATACTCTAACCCCTAAAGCTTCACACGCTATACTCTAACCCCTAGAGCTTCACACGCTATACTCTAACCCCTAAAGCTTCACACGCTATACTCTAACCCCTAAAGCTTCACACGCTATACTCTAACCCCTAAAGCTTCACACGCTATACTCTAACCCCTAAAGCTTCACACGCTATACTCTAACCCCTAAAGCTTCACACGCTATACTCTAACCCCTAAAGCTTCACACGCTATACTCTAACCCCTAAAGCTTCACACGCTATACTCTAACCCCTTAAGCTTCACACATTATACTGTAACTCCTTAAGCTTCACACGCTATACTGTAACTCCTAAAGTTTAAATTCCTGAGACATACAACCCTTTATTATCTTCCCGACCCCAAGCTAAACTATCCTGCAGGGGCAGGTTGCCTTACCTAACACTGGGAGAAGGGCATAAATGCCCGGGGCTCTCTTCAGGAGTCCACACCCTTTACCCATACAAGGTAACACCCCGTAGGGCACCCCCTCGCTGGAACCTATGGCAGCTGTGCTATCCCTGGGTAGGAGAAGGAGCCTGCGTGTGTCTCCATGAGACAAGCAGAAGCAGAACACAATATATATATATATATATTTATTTATTTTTTTATCAATTTTTAATGGAATTTTCATAAATGAACCATACAGCAGAAAAAGCAACTTGTAGTGGCTCTCTTGCATGAGAATGCATGGAGAGAGGCCGTAGGCTGTCCTCATGATGAGATTGGTGTCTGCGTTTGGGTTTTAGGGCGGGAGGATTTGTGTTTAGCCTGGAATTCACTGAGGGTTTTGTGAACGTGTTTTATCTGCAGGAAGGAGCAGGTTTGGCGTGGGAGTAGACTCTGTCTTATTTCCTCTGGGGTTTTATGGCTCATAGCGTGCAAGTCTTCTATCCGCTTATTTTGGGCCCCTCTCCAGATGCTGAATATAACTGGGTCTTGGGGTAAGCCCATAAGTTTGTGTAGGGTCTGTAGTGGCGCCACTGGGGAGGGGTTAGGAGCTAGGGATTCCCTCAGCCCATCCCAGATCTCGCACGGACCCTTGAGCAATAGGTTGAAGTTTTTTGCCCTATATGTGTTTTTAATTGGGAACCAGAGATCTTCCAGAAAAAACTCTCCGTGCACCCTTTCAGCAAGAGCGCGCAGTAGTGGGTCTTTCGATGGGTTAGATAGATCCACCCAATATCTGAGTTGGACTGCTTTGTAGTAGTCCTGGATGGACGGGAGATCTATGCCGCCCTCAGTTTTCCTCTTAATCATTAGGCTATATGCCAATCTAGGTCTCCTCTGCCTCCAAACATACCCAGAGAAGGCCATACGTAGGGTTTTAAAGAAGGACATGGGTAGGTGTATCGGAAGCATACGGAGTTTGTAAATCACTATAGGTAGGACGTAGGATTTTAGCACATTTTTCCTGCCGAACCAGGATAGCGCTGGTAGGTCGTATGAGCGTAAGAGTGTTTTGATCTGGCCGATCAGGGGTAAGAAGTTTTGACTAAATATGTTTTCCGTTTTCTTGGTGAGTTTGACGCCAAGGTAGTCCACCAAGACCTCCGACCAAGACAAGGGTGAACTGGACTTCAATTGGCTGCAATGCTTCTGATCTGGATTATGGTTTTCTCCAGCAGGTTTCGGGGTATTTTGTAGCTTCCAAATTGTATAGTGTGCACACATCGTCGAGCAGATTAGACACAAGCGATCAATCTCATATCCAAAATGTCTCTCTGCCCAGAAACAGCCAGACAGGGCCTTTTATTGTAAAGCATAACATGGGCGTGCAACAGGTTACATCAGTAACATATAGGATTCTCATTTGTCGGATCATATAGAATCTCCCGCCTCTCTGCCCACCCTCTCCAAGTGTTGATGTGGCGTGCCTGGCAATGTCATCCAGTGTGCTACTTGTGCAATGTATGCGGTCCTTGATCAGCCGATCGAGGGTGCATACTGTTGCGCAAGATGCATGCATGTCGAACATTTAGAAGCCCAAATTCTGGATCTAAATGGGCAACTGGCAACACTGAGAGCCATTGACATCATGGAAAGGAGTTTGGTGCTCACTGAGCAGGCACTCGCTGGGGTAGAGGCGGGGGCGGACGGTAGTACGGAAGAGCAGGGGGAGCAGGCAAGAAGCTGGGTGACAGAAAGAAGGAGGGATAGAGGGAAGAGAACCAGGGAGGCTAGTCCTGAACTGGCACAACCCAACAAATTTGCAAGATTGGCAGATGAGGGGGACGCCATTACAGAGCCAGCACCGCTGCAGCACGACACGCCCTCTGAACGCCAGGGGGATGACTGCTCCAGTGAGACGGGGACGGGGAGCGCAGGGCAGGCTAGACAGGTTCTAGTGGTGGGGGACTCAATTATTAGGGGGACAGAGAGGGCAATCTGCCATAAAGACCGGGATCGTCGAACGGTGTGTTGTCTTCCTGGCGCTCGAGTTCGACACATCGCGGATCGGATTGACAGATTACTGGGAGGGGCTGGTGAGGATCCAGCAGTCATGGTGCACGTTGGCACCAATGAACAAGTTAGAGGTCAATGGAGGGCCCTCAAAAATGATTTCAGGGACTTAGGGTCCAAGCTCAGGGCGAGGACCTCCAGGGTAGTTTTCTCGGAAATACTACCTGTACCTAAAGCCACACTAGAAAGGCAGCAGGACCTTAGGGAGGTAAACAAGTGGCTCCGGAGTTGGTGTAAGAAGGAGGGATTTGGGTTCCTGGAGAACTGGGCTGACTTTGCGGTCGGCTACAGGCTCTACCGTAGGGACGGGCTGCATCTAAATGGGGAGGGTGCAGCTGTGCTGGGGGAAAAGATGGCTAGAAGGCTGGAGGAGTGTTTAAACTAGGGACTGGGGGGGAGGGCAAAATGAGATATAGTGGGGTAGCCAGTGTAATTAGCGATCTGGGTCCAAGCAAAGGGAATGGGGGACGAGCAGGGGGTGGGGTTAGTACAGTTAGAACTGATAGATCAGCCATAAGTACGAATAGCAACAAAACAAATTTAAAAAACAAAAAAAATTATATAAATTGTATGATCACGAATGCACGAAGTCTGATCGGTAAAGTGGGCGAGCTTGAAGCAAGAATGACTGATGAAAGTTATGATATAGTCGGAATTACTGAAACATGGCTTGATGATAAGTGCGATTGGGCGGTGAATTTGCAGGGGTACAATCTCTTCAGAAGAGACCGAAGGAACCAGAAAGGGGGAGGGGTATGTCTGTACGTCAAATCGAACTTGAAGCCGAGGCTACGGTAGGATATAGGGGTAGGAGACGAACAGGTGGAATCTCTGTGGGTAGAAATACAGGGAGGAAAAAATAACAAAATCCTGATAGGGGTCTTCTATCGACCACCAAAAGCAACAGAAGAAACTGAAGACTTACTACTAAGGCAGATAGATGAGGTGTCAAAACGAAACGAAGTAATTATCATGGGGGACTTTAATTACCCAGATATAACATGGGAGAACGAAACCTGCAAATCTCACAGGGGTGATAAGTTCTTGAGAGTAATTAAAGACAATTACCTGAACCAACTTGTGCAGGAACCAACAAGAGGGAGAGCCATTCTGGACCTAGTACTAACTAACAAACCGGAACGTATAAGGGGGGTGCAGGTTGAGGGGCACTTGGGGAACAGCGACCACAATATAATCAACTTCCAGCTGTCAATCAATAGGAAGCCTTATCAGGGAGAGACAAAGAAACTAAACTTTAGTAAAGCAAAATTTGATGAGCTTAGAACTACTATCGGTAACATTAATTGGGACAACATCCTCAAAAATATCAGTACGGAGGAAAAATGGGAAAAGTTCAAAAGGATCCTAATCACCTCATGTGAGCAGTTCATTCCCTTTAAAAATAAAAGAAACTCAGCTAAAAGGAAACCAATGTGGCTCGACAAGACGGTACGAGGGGCAATAAACGAAAAGAAGAAAGCGTTCAAACTACTAAAGCAACAAGGCAGCGAAGAAGCGCTAAAATCATACAGGGAAAAAAACAAAATATGCAAAGATAAGATCAAAACTGCCAAGGAGGAAGCAGAAAGACGGATCGCAAAAGAGAGCAGAAACAACCCGAAGCTATTTTTCAACTACATAAACAGCAAAAGGATTTGCAGGGAGAGCGCTGGCCCTTTAAAAAACAATGCAGGAGAAATCATTGATGATGACGAAGGGAAAGCAAATCTACTAAACAGTTTCTTCTCAAGTGTGTTCACCAAAGAAAAGGAAATGCCACACGAGATGCAGGGGAATAAAACGAACCCCTCACAAAATATCTCATACCTAACGCAGGAGGAGGTGCGGAAGCGTCTAAAGAAAACTAAAATTGATAAATCACCGGGCCCAGATGGATTACACCCAAGGATACTAAAGGAACTAAGTGACGAGATAGCTAGGCCGCTATACCTAATATTTCTAGACACTATCAAGACCGGAGTAGTACCATTGGACTGGCGCATTGCCAACGTGGTTCCAATTTACAAAAAAGGGAGCAAAAGTGAGTCTGGCAACTACAGACCGGTAAGTCTCACTTCAGTAACGGGAAAAATTTTCGAGGGGATTCTGAGAGACGCCATTGATGAGTACCTCAAGGAGATTAAGGGAATAACTCCTCACCAGCATGGATTCATGAAGGGTCGCTCATGTCAGACAAATCTGATCAGTTTCTACGATGAAGTAAGCTCTAAGATGGACCAGGGAGAATCTATTGATCTTGTATATCTGGACTTCTCTAAAGCCTTTGACACCGTGCCACATAATAGGCTAATATACAAAATGAGGCAGCTCGGACTGGGCGAAAACGTGTGTAAGTGGGTAAAAAATTGGCTCAACGAAAGAAAGCAGAGGGTGGTAATAAATGGATCGTACTCTGATTGGACCACAGTCGCTAGCGGGGTGCCACAGGGTTCAGTATTAGGCCCCACTCTGTTCAACATATTTATTAATGACCTGATAGAGGGGCTGCACAGCAAAATATCAATATTTGCAGATGACACAAAATTATACAATATAATTAATGCAACGGAGGACAATGTGCGGCTACAAACGGACCTGGATAAGATGTGGCTTGGGCAGAAAAATGGCTAATGAAGTTCAATGTTGAAAAATGTAAGACTATGCACATAGGCAGGAGGAACGGATGTCACCAATATTCACTTAATGGTGTACCGCTGGGAAAAAGTGATATGGAAAAGGATCTAGGGGTATTAGTGGATAATAGACTAAACTGGAGTAACCAATGCCAGTCAGCTGCTGCAAAGGCAAATAAAGTCTTGGGGTGCATTAAAAGAGGTATAGGGGCGAAGGACGAGAACATTATCCTTCCACTATATAAGGCACTTGTCAGGCCTCACATGGAATACTGCATACAATTCTGGTTACCGGTGCTCAGGAAAGATGTCACAGTGCTTGAAGGGGTTCAAAGAAGGGCAACTAAACTAATACATGGAATGACGGGACTGGAATACCCAGAGAGGCTATCCAAATTGGGACTATTTACTCTAGAAAAAAGAAGGTTAAGAGGCGACCAAATAACCATGTATAAGTACATGAGGGGACAACACATGGATCTCTCCCGTGATCTGTTTACACCCAGGACCACAAAGGTAACAAGAGGACATCCGCTACGATTAGAGGAAAGTAGGTTTCATCACCAACACAGAAAGGGGTTCTTTACTGTAAGAGCAGTTAGACTGTGGAACTCTCTACCGGAGGAAGTGGTGATGGCAAAATCGATAGAGGAGTTTAAAAGGGGACTTGATGTCTTTCTGGAGAAGAAGTATATTACAGGATATAAATATTAGGTTAAGTGTCAATCCTGGTATACAGGCAGGTAGGAACTATTAGGGGTTGATCCAGGGAACAGTCTGATTGCCATTAGGGAGTCGGGAAGGAATTTTTCACCCAAAAGGGCTAATTGGCTTCTGGCCTTGGGGTTTTTTGCCTTCCTCTGGATCAACACAGTAGGATAGACAGGCTGGACTAGATGGACAATGTCTTCATTCGGCCTTACATACTATGTTACTATGTTACTATGTTACTATGTCCTAGCTGAAGTCACCTCCGTGTAGTGATGAATCATTGTTTAACTAGCTTCGGGATGGGAGGGGTGGAGAGGGCTAGGAAGACACTCAGTATTGAATGCAGGTATTACATATAATCCTATGACCTTTAACTCTTAGAGGCTTCTTGTGCAATTTCTATGTGCTTAGAGCAAATACCATGATTAGATTGTGTGTGTCCATTCAATTCCACAGAGCTAAAAGTCATTACAACAGCATAATACATTTGGTTTATACAAATCGATAGACATTTTATACTGACTAATTATCATGTCTATCACAATCCCCCCTTAAAATGTCTATCCTCTAATTCTCTATCTGATTTTCACAGTTCTCTGCGCATGAGCCTATAACTGGAGCGCGTTGAAGGTTCGTTTTAGGGTCTTCAAGGGGGTGTAGGACTTGTCCACTCCTTCTGGGGATGCATCCAGCAAACTCATGGTGGGAGCGGCTTTTCCAGCATCAGTTTCACAGGTCTCTCTGACACAGGGGATAACACAGCAGACTAGAACAGAAAAGGTAACCATCAGTTCACATACAACAGCGACGCCCGTCTGTGCCAGGATCCTTTACCACCCGCTCATCCATGGCGAGTACTGGTCCCAAAAGTTAGCTCTTTTTAGTTAGCGCGGTCAGCTTCTTAATGGCAACTGCGTCTTTACCCGCGGGTCACGTGTCGTCTAGGATGTAGGTACAACAAGTCTCCCCTATCATCTTACAGACACTCCCCTTTTTAGCTAAAGTCATATCTAAGGCCATTCTATTTTAAAAAGTCATAGTCGAGGTAGGTCCTATTGGTCGACTAGTCCCTATAAGGTGTCTCTAGTATAATTTATAAACCACTGTTAATTATAATAAAACATAATTAATCCAATCAACGTTTATTTACCATAATGATCAGGAAAATGGACTCGAATCTAGTTTTAACTTGGTCTCTAATTTTTTCAAACTTGTCAGGTACCCCCCTTGGCTATCCTATGACGTCAATGTATGCGTGTAGATCAAAACTACCACCAGGGGTCTCTCTTCTCGCTCTAGTATAATGTTACAATACTAGTAGTGTGCACAGGTACGCACGGTGTGGGACTCCCTAATCTTCACCCACACCAATGTCCCTCCTGGAGATAGTCCTAATGGTGAACACGTCCAGGTCGCCTCACCCTGACCCTACACTACCTAGTGACAAGACTGGAAGGAACCGCCGTACCTATGCGAAAAACAAGGATAGACCAACATGACAGGATAACCACAAAACACAGACTGAGTTGGATCGAGATAAATTAACTATTGGGGGTAACCTCATTATCCTCAATGCTGTCTGACAGTATGTGGAGGAGCATAAGGGCTTTACTAAGGCATACTCCCCTGTCCAATTACCCTCCAGGCGGGTCCTCTACCTCATGTCTCCAAAAAGCCAGTAAACGTCTCCTAAGGACTGGACCTGATTCTGCATCCATTCCCCTCCTATTGTACTGTAGGAGGAGCAATACCCGTTGGTGAGTTCCCCAAAAATCTCCCTCCACCCTGCCTATTTGCCTGGCAGGTGTAGTTTCCAGGGTAGTCAGTAATACTCTCTCCGGTGCAAAACACTTAAGTAGTTATAGAGTATTCCTTCTTCCACTTCTCACGGACAGTGTAATTAGCGGAAATGTTTGTGAAGAGACTAATAAACCACTCTTCAGCATCTACAGGGAGATTTAGGGGGACCATCCCCGAGTGTAGTCGGGCACTACCGCACACACAACAGTTAGACTTGTTGCTCCTGTTAGCATTGTACCTCATCAACTCCAATCAGAGATTCTGGTCAGAGTAGCCAGTCGCTACTGTCAAGGTGTCCTCAAAAGGTAGGGTCGGCTATGATCATCATGTTCGTCAAGGTCTTTATCTTACGGCGGAGGGGGTTAATTATGGGCACGGGACTAAGTGAAGGCTTCCATTCGGGTGCATCTACCATATCCCTTATTTTAAACTTCCCTAAGGGATCTGTCCTCCCGTACCGGTATGTCCCCAGACTATAAGTCCCTCTGTCCCCCGGGCTTGGATCTCCCATGGTTAGTGTAACAACCGCATTAAAACCAAGCAACATACTAAGTTCAGCCTTCCAATACCTGCTGTCCTTATTATTCTCAAGGAGGGTTATACGACTAATTAGGGATTTCCCGCTCTTATCTTTCTTATTTAAGGCACTTCGCGGTTTATAGGACCAGTCTATTCCTGTGTTACATCCCACTAATCCCCAAAAACGGCAGTCTTCTCCCCAGACATTATCAGTGGCGCGAACATATTGTATTCCCCGGGTATATAAGTCATATAACCAGCTGGACTGAGCTAAATCTGGCCTGCGGTGGGATCTTGCGCCTGGACACAGGACCACAGTACCATAGTCGAAGGAATATGCGGCTACTTGAGCATTGGACGAGTTATACTAGAAGGTAACCATACCCTCATATTCTTCCGACTAACGATTCCAGTTGCCACTCTCCTCTCTCACTAGCCCTAACCAGAGTAATGTCTTTGGCACAACTAAGACTGGTCTCCCGGATCTGAAGCTTTCTTACAGTATGAAGCATGGATCCATGTAAGTCTTTCGGCTAGTTTCACAGCTGTGGCAGTAGTCAGAAGCACCTGGTAGGGGCCATCAAATCGGGGCTCAAGAGGGTGCTTCCTGAGGAACTTCTTGACGCACACCCAATCCCCAGGCTGCAAGATGTGTCCCAGTGTCTGCCTCTGAGTCTGGAAGAGAACACCTGTGCATAGGCTTTGGTTAGTTCTTTAACAACGGAAATCACATACTCAGTCAACACATCAGATTGTAATTGTAACTACTGAGGATAGTAACGACCTAGCCTTGGGGCTAGCCCAAACAATCTCATAGGGAGATAATGTATAATCCCCCTGGGTTCATATCTAACACTGTATAAGGCTATTGGATAACAGTCTTTCCAAAGTGGCGTCATTTTTAAGTATCTTACTTTTTAGCGTGCCACTACGTCTCTCCACCTTTCCACTACTCTAAAAATGGTAGAGTATGTAAAAGGCCTGGGATACACCCAGAGCAGACATGACATGTTACATTCACCTGCGAAGTTTGTACCTCTGTCTGACTCTGAATCACTTCTGGTACCCCATATTCACAGTTTACCTCGTTCATGAGCTTCTTTGCGGTTACCTACTTGTTTGCCTTGGTAACAGGGTCGGCCTCCAACCTGCAAAGACATCAACAACAACAAGCACATATTCATACTTCCCAACAAGTGGGAGCTGAACGTAGTCAATTTGCAATCCCTGAAATGGGTAGAGTGGTCCCGGCAAGTATGATGTGGCAAATTTACTTCTGCCCTGACTCACCTATGGCATAGATCATGCTAAACTGGACAAATGATGCAGCAGCTGCAGAGAACCCAGGAGTCGCCCGTCCTCTTTCAAGCGTCGACGCCATTGCTGCTTTACTAGGTGGGTCTTTCCGTGCGTCAGCTGGGCCATCATGGGATACAGGAACTGTGGTAGGCAAGTGCTGTTGACTGTTCACCATACGCTGTCCTGTTTCTGCTGCTCCCATATTAGTCCATTTATCCTTTCCTTCCTTGCTGGCTTGTAACTGTAAAAGTCTTTAGCATATCAAAGTCCAAATTTTGTCAATGTCCAAAGTTTTTACCACTGACTCATGCCATCAGTACCTTTTCTTCTTTCTTCCACGGCTTGAGGGCCGCTGCCTTTGCTATGCTGTCAGCGAGGGTGTCGTCTCTCGCCTCTCCAGTGTAGGAATCGGTGCAAACTCTCAACTTTGTCAGGTAGAAATAGGGCCTCCATGCGACTCTGTACCGCTGCACCATTCTCAATTGGTTGTCCTGCTTAAGGTAAAAACTGTCTGGCCTTCCATATTGGGCCGTAATCATGAGCTATGCCAAATGCATACCAGGAGTCAGTGTAAAGGGTTGCCGTCTTACCTCTCGCCACTCTACTCGCCTCAGTGAGGGCCTTCAATTCCGCTTCTTGTACTGTGACATGCGGAGGCAGAGCTTCTGCTTCTAGGACATCTTGTTGTGTGACCACTGCATATCCGATGTGGAGTCATCAATCCTCACCCTGGTACCATCTGCAAAAAGCTCAACATATGCATTATCAACAGAGGTTCTGGTAACTGTTTGCATACCTGCAGTTTCTTACTGTATTAGTACTAAATAATCGTGCTGATGTTCTATTTCACATGGCTCGGAATCTTGTAGCACAAAATCATTTACTTCCTTTTTATCTTATTTCATTTTTTTTTTTTTTTTTAAACCCAATAGCTGATCTACAACACCTAGATCATCTATGACCCAGATCACCTATGCCTCCCCCCTTTTGAACCGGAATACTCAATGGAAAAAAGAGTAATTGCGTTCAAACTAGTAAACCAAGAGGCACAAAAACAAACACTTTGTAGGTCAAGGTGACATTGTATGCAGCGAAGTCTGAGCGAAAATATCCTTTAGATTTTTTTTTTTTTCAGGTTGCAGTTAGCATTTTTTAACACAAGGGGGCGCAGCACAAGTAAAATTTTACGTCACCCAGTGTAATAGTATTTCAGAGAATGGCCAGCGTTTAGCTTTTACTCTCCTGTCGGAATATAATTATAGCTTCAGTGTAGACTGACACTAGAATATACAAAAGACTTAAAGAAAAACTAAAGAATACGGATGAATTAACATCCTACTCTGGGCAATTCAGTCCCTCTTTCTTCACATAAAAAGCAAAATTACTTCACCAAATTGCGTGAAAAAGTTTGCTGGGTGACTATAGGGAAATTATTTCGTCTGTAGGAGCCTTCCATAACATCATCTGTCTGAGCATCCATTGGAGAAGCGGGCAGTGGAAAACAGAGCCCCTGGGAACATGAGAGAGCGTCCCCTGTCATGTATTCCTGGTCTCTGTCTCCCATGCCTCAACTCCAATCTTCCATACACTATAAACCAGCTTAGTCATCTACTATGTCCCAAGCTGCATCTTCACAAAGGTTTGTTTCCCTGAACTTATCACACATCCAAAGTGGCCACATTTTGGAGTGTAACAAAGTCCGGTCAAACAAAACCTTACTTCAGACAATCATGATGTTAACACTGGATACAGTGGCATTGGGGAATATAGGCCTCCCAAGTGCAGCAAAATGGCCGCCAGAGGCAGAAAGGGGCGGGGCTACAGATCTCCCAGGTGAGGCAAAATGGCTGCCGGAAGAAGGCGCGGGGCCAGGGGCAGCAGCACTTCCAGGTGAGGCAAAATGGCCGCTGGAGGAGGAAGGGGCGGGGCCAGGTCCTGTCCCGGATGGAGAGGGACCGGAAGTAACATCACACACCCTGAAAGTGAGCACATGGGGGGAAGTAACTTCAGGGTGGGGGCAGGGCTCACCACATTTACTGCAGAGTCACACTATGTGGGGTTATAAACATTGCAAGCACGGCCGCCATTACAGGGAGGGGCTGTAGTCAACACAAAGGCATTACATTGTTCATAAGCAATACACATACCCCACTACATGCTTTCTCCTCTTGAATCTCTTAACTACGTTATACCAAAAAACTAGCTAAAAACGCCTTTCTTTCTGCTAGGCTTCCTGCTCATCTTCTGAAAACTTTCTACAGTCTATCTTATCTGTCCATATTCATTTCTGCTTATCTGTCCATAACCTGACATTTCTTTCTGCAACTTTTCCTGATCCTTCTCTTTGTATAACATTTCTACATGTTTTGCATATTCCAAAACATCCTGTACTGATCCCTCATTCTATTCTACCTGCTTATTCTATCCTATCCGAAGTTTCTGGACACAGTAGTGTTTCTCTTGTAAAATCTGCTTTCTTCAAATCCTTCCAATATAACCTCTCTTTCCCACTCAGATTACAATGCACATTAATTCTACAAAACACAAGACAAAGGGAACAGAAAGGGTTAATTGGGAAATGCTTTCAGTCCACTCTCTTATCAGCAACCCTCCCCCAATAATAAACACTGCACATTCTTTCTATAATACCAAACAGACGGGATTACTGGAGAATACCCACAACGGCTCAAGGTATATATCTCATCTACCTTTATAACAGCCCACCCTCTACTAGTAATCCCCAAGAGCACTCTTGGACAGGACATTTAGCTATACACAGAGACTGACGATTATTTTCAATGACCAAAACTTCAACAATATCCTGGAGACGTCGGCCGTCACACCACGGCTATATTTCCCGCATATATACCTTTTCACATATGAGAACATAACGCGCTCAATCATACGGGTAAATATGCGTATCATAAATTTTAACCTCACACTAGTTTACCTAGGAGCAAGTGTCTGGCGCGCTCCCTCAGACTTAAACAGCCGAGTCCGCCCTTCTGACACATTAACCCTCACAGAATTTATCTCTTGGTCTTGTATACACAATTTTTAACCGTCTCAGACATAGCAGCCACAGCATACAAAATACCCCTAGACAGGTAACATGGTGATTTTTCCCGAGTAGAAAGAACTATATTACCTGCCTTTCATTGATTTATCGCTCTGGATCAAAAAAAGGCAGAAAAGCAGTCAGAATTCAGCTCACATCGGTAGAATTACATAAAGCAATCTTACCGTGTTCTGTAGATTTTCGGGCGCCTGAGTTCTGCGTGCTATCTGCCGATCTCTGTATTTTTCCAGAATGAAAGAAATCAAAATCTCTAACTCGGTCCACCCAGGATACGCCACTGATCTGGATTATGGTTTTCTCCAGCAGGTTTCGGGGTATTTTGTAGCTTCCAAATTGTATAGTGTGCACACATCGTCGAGCAGATTAGACACAAGCGATCAATCTCATATCCAAAATGGCTCTCTGCCCAGAAACAGCCAGACAGGGCCTTTTATTGTAAAGCATAACATGGGCGTGCAACAGGTTACATCAGTAACACATAGGATTCTCATTTGTCGGATCATATAGAATCTCCCGCCTCTCTGCCCACCCTCTCCAAGTGTTGATGTGGCGTGGACTCTGTCCTAGCTGAAGTCACCTCCGTGTAGTGATGAATCATTGTTTAACTAGCTTCGGGATGGGAGGGGTGGAGAGGGCTAGGAAGACACTCAGTATTGAATGCAGGTATTACATATAATCCTATGACCTTTAACTCTTAGAGGCTTCTTGTGCAATTTCTATGTGCTTATAGCAAATACCATGATTAGATTGTGTGTGTCCATTCAATTCCACAGAGCTAAAAGTCATTACAACAGCATAATACATTTGGTTTATACAAATCGATAGACATTTTATACTGACTAATTATCATGTCTATCACACTTCTTGGGGATCGAGATATTTAGTATTGTTGATTTAGAGAAACTTATCTTGAAGTTTGAAAAAGCACCAAAATCATTTAAGAGGGAAGTCCGTCTAGGTATACTTCTCTCTGGTTCGGTTACGATAAACATTATATCGTCCGCAAAGGCTGCTGTGGAAAGAGTAAATTTGCCAAAGCTTAGTCCCTTTATTACCGGGTCTTGCCTCACCCATTGGAGTAGGAGTTCCGTTGTTAGTATAAAAAGGGTGGGGGAGAGGGGGCATCCTTGGCGGGTGCCATTGCGGATGTCGAAAGGGGGAGATAAGGTGTCATTGATCTTAAGTCTAGCGTGTGGTTCAGCATATAAAGAGAGTATCGCGGAAATAAAGGGGGCGGGGAAGTTAAAGTTGGCAAGAACTCTTTCCATGTAGGTCCAGTCCACCCTGTCAAAGGCCTTTTCGGCGTCGGTGCCATCAAGGGCCAGTGAGATGCTATGTTTATGGGAATAATTTATTGCGTGTAGTAAGCGTATGCAGTTATCTTTCCCTTCTCTGCCTTTCACAAACCCTGTTTGTTCAGGATTAACAAGGGTGGGGATAAGGTTTTCCATTCTTTTGGCTAATAATTTGGCCCATATTTTAACATCAAGGTTAACCAGAGAAATAGGTCTATAACTGCCACATAGATTTGGATCTTTATTCTCCTTGTGGATCAAGGTGACATGTGCTTCCTGGGCTTGTTTAGGGAGCTTCTCTCCCTTGAGAAGTGCGTTGAATATGTTCGTCAGGTGTGGAATAAGTTGCGTTTTGAAGGCTCTATAATAAGCTATTGAGAAGCCATCAGGTCCGGGGCTTTTCCCCTGAGGGCAGGAGTCAATTATCTCCGCTACTTCTTTATTTGTGATCGGGTTGAGGAGGGTAGAGGTATCTTTATCATCAAGTTTTGTGAGATTCAGGGATTTAAGGGCCTAACCGGGGAGGTCCCGCGTTCCTCGAGATTGTAAAGATTAGAATAGAAGTATTGAAATTCCTTCGCTATCTCTGTGGTTGTGGAGACTTCTGTGCCCGTATGTGATTTTATCGACTGGGTGTAGTTTCTAGATCTAAGCTTCTTGAGTAGGGATGCCGTCAGTTTGCTACCCCTATTGCCATGTGCATATATTCTTTGTTTAAGAAAGAGGTGCTTTTTGGTAAATTTGTTGTTGAGGCAGCAGGGTAGGTCCTTCCTCAGTGTGGCTAGTTCATCTAGATTTGCTTTAGACTGTGATCATTTTGTTACTTGTTCTAGTCTGGCTATTCGTGAGAGGTAATTGTCTATCTCTTTTTGCTTCTGTTTTTTAATTCTGGATCCGAGGGCTATTAGGTGACCCCTCGTAAACGCTTTGTAGGTTTCCCATATCAGAGGTAGTTTGAGGTTGTCTTTTAGATTTATTTTAAAGAATTCGTGTATCAGGAGCCCTATACGGGATCTCTCGTCTGCAGAGTCTAATAGACAGCCTCGCTGTCTAAGCAAAAATCAGAGTGAACAGGGGCGTGATCTGAGAGGGTAATGGGATCAATTTTAGTTTTCCTGAGTTTTGGAAGTAGGCCAGAGGAAGCAAAGATGTAGTCCAGTCTTTGGAATGAGGAATGTACTTGCGAGTAAAATGTAAAGTCCTTGTAAGAGGGTCGAGACAGTCTCCATACATCTACCACTCCCAGTTCATGCAAAGATCTGTTGAGTCTCTTTAACCTAGTCTGGGAGATCTGGGAACGGGCTGAGGAGGAGTCCAACAGGGGGTTCATGGTGACGTTTAAGTCCCCTCCCAGGATGATATGTCCCTCAGCAAATTGCTTGAGGACCTCGATTTGTTTTATTATCCAGGGGATTTGTTCGGAATTTGGTGTGTATAGGTTTTCAATCGTTATTTTAATATTTCCGATCCTGCCCTTAAGAATGAGGGCCCTGCCTTCGCCATCTGAGTGTTGGGCGGAGAGCGTAAAAGGTATGGATTTGTGGAGCAGGATAGAGACCCCTTTTGATGCGGATCCCGGGTGGGAGCTATGGAAGCACTGGTTATAGAGTCCCCCGTGTAGCGAGAAATGTCTGTCCCCTTTGAAGTGAGTTTCTTGTATTAGTAAAATTTTAGACTTACACTTTTTCAGGATCTGGGCCAAGTTGTGTCTTTTATTCGGAGTTCAGACCTCGGACGTTGAACGATGTGACACGGGCAAAACCTTCACCGGTTCCGGAGGGGCAAGTCATGGCTGAAGGAGGGTAGAAGGAATAGAGCCATTAGATAGAGTAGATATCTGAGTATCGCTTGGACGTCTACTGAGTTTAGAGTCCAAAGGGAAATTGGAGTTAGGATAGGGGGGGGGGAAGGAAGGTTAGAGGCAAGAGGAGTAGGTAGGGTACACCGACGGAGGGTGTAGGGAGTTCTAAGGTAGGAGTAAGTCCTTGAAACACAGTGTAGAAAGCACAAAGGGATTTGTAGGATAAGGTAGTTGCAGGGGTTGCGTCCCTATCTGGGGGTGACAATCGCTGCTACTGATTAACAAACAAACAATTTCAGCATCAAAGATGCAGAAGTGTGGTTATATCGAACCACTTCAGGCAAAATTTGCCCGGTCGGTTGGGCACCACCGCAGTAGGACCCCTGTAAAGGGTGAAAAGGCAGAATAAAACAAGCTACGCTTTAACAGGTGAGCCTGCACCCTTAGGTGCAGAAGAGAGAGCGCTGCATGAATCAAAGTCTCGGCATGCAACGACACCAAGACAAAGGTGAGCAAGTCCGGGAGAGGCAATTCCTTTTCAAGTGTCCTCCTGGGTCATCTCTTCTCTACTCTTCTTCTTCCTGCTCCTAGGCGATTTGGAACGGACCGCATGTTGCCATCATTCTGCTTGAGTTAGATGAGGGAGCCTAGGGAGTTCAGGAAGAGGTAGCCAGCAAGGCAAATCAATTGGTTCCATCTCGATTTGTTGCCAGCACTTGTGTAGGTCTTCTGGTGAGCAAATGGTAATTCTTTTACCTTTGAAGGATATACCCAGGCCGAACAGGAACAGCCAGGAGTATTTAATGTCCTTAGCTTTGAGAAGGGGTTTGAGCATCCTACGCTTGGCTAATGTAGACGGCGCCAGATCTTGGAAGAATTGAATGGGAGTATCGTCGTATTGCAGGCTCTTCTTATTTCCGGCGGCGTTCAATATTGCTTGGGCATCTGGGAACGCTAAGAGCTTGCATATCACGTCTCTTGGTGGGTCTGAGGGTGATGGAGGCGGTCTTAGAGCTCTATGGATTCTTTTGATAGAAATATTTGCCGCTCGCTCAGGACCTAATAAGAGGTAAAGAGTTCCCTTGCTATTTTTGGGAGTGCTTCAGATGCCCAAGACTCTGGAAGTCCTTTGATTCTAATATTACTGCGCCTATTTCTATTTTCTAGGTCTTCTTGCATAATTAAGCCGCGGTTAAGTTGGGAGTGGTGTTCCTTAACCACTTGGGCCATTTCTATTGAGTGAGAGGTGATATTGGCAGAAGAGGATTCCAGGTCCTCCACTCTCCTCCCTAGGTGCTTGAGTTCTTCTTTGATTTCAGATAGGTCTGTGATGACCGGGTGTAAGGCCCTTGTGATCAGATCTTTCATGAAACTTTTAGAAATGTGTTTATTTTCTTCGCCCTCCGAAGATGCATCTTCGTCTTTTTCAGTACTGCGACCGAGTGACGAGGACATGTTTAAGGTTTTTTTGCTGGATGGGTGTGGAGATCTGGAGCTGCGCTCTTTTAGGAATCTCTGCATGTCTGTCTGACCTTTAGTGGGGCGTGGAGTGCTCAGTATTTCTGTGCTCTTATCTCGATTAGTTTTCCCTATGATGTGTAGCTGTTTGGTATTGAAATGAGGTCCTGTAGTGGTGTCACTCGCGACCCGGCAGGCCTAGCTGTGCTCCATGAAGGCCAGCTACTGGTGGTGTAATCCGTCGGTCTGCGGTCGCTGAGTGGGTCACTTGCCGAAGTGTTTGGGTTCCGTTATAGAACTCTTATTGAAAAAATTCAGGCAAAGCCTGTGCTGCAGGTGTTTGATGCCAACTTGCTGGTGGTTGACTTCCTTTATGTGGAAAAGAGAATGTAAGTGGGGGGAGCTGTTGTGAGGGATCTGAGGGTGGGGATGTTCAGAGCTCCCTCAGGGGCTCCAGAAAAAATTCAGGCTGGGCCTGTGTATCAAGCGGTCCGTGTAAACCCTGATACTGCGCAGATTTGGTCTGTGGCCTAAGGATGCACCTCTTTGGGCAGGTTCTCTGCTCTGTATAGTAAAATGTTTTGGTCAGGTGATGGGGAGATGTGAGGGGTACCCCTTATAATGATATAAGCTTATGGTCAGAGTCCGACAGGGGGGAGGGGGGCGCTCCGCGGTACCCGGAGTGTGGAGGTGTTTGTAGGAGCTTTGGGCTCTGTCCTGCCCTGCAACCCTGGAGCTAGAATCTCCACTGCTTCACTGTCTCAGAGCGGAGGCTGCAGGTCAGCCTGTATGGGCTCTCTCGCTCTGCTGCACTCGGGTTGCGGGGGGGGGGGGGGAGGGGGTAGGCGGCGGGAGTCCGGGTTCAGTTCACGGTGTCGTAGGCCAGCTTCTGCCACTCGGTGTGCTGCGCTCCCCTCCCCAATTGACCTTAAAACAGTAGCGCTCCATCACCCGGTCTAGCGGCAGTGAGTGCTGTATTTCTGCGGGGATAGGGGAAGCGCGGGACTTCCGGTCCGCTCCGGCTCCACAACTTGAGGTCCGGGCTTCGCTCTGGAAGGTAGGCCACGGTCTTTTCTACCGTCCTTTCCGGCTCCAAGACTCCTCTTTTTTTAATCCTCAGCCTGCGAGGTAGCTGATGCTCGTATTGAGCAGTTCGGGGAGAGCCCAGAGAAGTCCGCAGGGCCGGAAAATCGTCCTTGCTAGCAGGAGCTCTGGGACTATGCGACCGCTCCCTCTGCAGGCTAGGCCACGCCCCCAGCGGAACACAATATTGTAAAGAGGTGTTTGAAAACATTTCACAGTACAGTCCACCTTTGTTCAGCTGTCCATAATTCATGCAGAATGCGCTCTTTGTAAGTGAACAGTACTTGCTGCTTTGCTCTATGGCTCAATAGCTTCATAGATCAGGCCAGAGGCGTAACTTGAAGCTCCCGGGCCCCAATGCAAAACCTGTAACAGGGCCCCCAACTATAATGCTTTACTCATAGTACTGAGCTTCCTATATGGAGAAAAGAGGCCTTATGGGCCCCCTAAGGATCCTGGCCCCGGGTGCAACCGCATCCCCTGCACCCCCTATAGTTACGCCCCTGGATCAGGTCAACCAGTATGATAGACATCATGGAGATTTCTCCTTGGGGATGATACTGGAGGGACAACAATTCCACAATGTTAGAAGAACACATAGAAATATTAGACCTTTTAAAGTTTATATTTGTCTGTTTCTCAGTCTCAAGGTGTCATTTGTAAGTGGTTTTCATCAATCAGATAATATTTCTTCACAAAGGCTCATTATTGGTCATTAAGTTAGACTGGGTATATATATATATCATCCTACATTCTATAGCATTAACACTCTTATATTTAGGCAGATTAGGCTGAGCAGCTAAGCTGGCATTTTAAGATTCTTAACACATTTTATCACAATCCAAACATTAAACACTGAGGAGAATAAATGGATGGCGTCCACTGGGCCGTAGATTTACTGCCTGAGCCTCATCGGCTCTGGCCTGAGATCATGTCAGTGGAGTTCAGTACTTCCACTGCAATACCTGTTGCCCCCAGTAGGGTGTCATACCTTTACCCCTTACCACATTATTATTATGAGGATAAGCATTACATTCATTTTACACAGGATACAATGATACATGATTACTCTCCTGCCATGGTCACTCTCTGGCAGTGACCAGCGGGAACCCAGTCTTCACTGAAGTGGCTGTTGTCATCAGAACATGGTAAGGACCCTCATAGAGTGGTCCTGGAGATTTCCTTACATGTTTCCAATATCCTGGCTCCAGAACATGTGTTGTATACACGGAGTCAGGATCTGGAAGGGAAGCAAACACTGGTTTATGCATCCAATATGAATGTTTCTACAGGGCCTGGACATATCCGGAGAAAGTGCCATACTGTATCTGCAACCGCTGCTGAAAGTACCGCCTTGTACTGGAAGTTAGTCCAAAGGGGATACAATGGCGATGAAAGGGTGGCAGGGAGTGTGAAAAGCCGTTATTTCTATTGTCTCTGGTATCCCATACCCACAAAATTACCTCGTTCAGCAATTTAGCTGCTACCTCTGTAGTGGCAAAGTGATACCTGATCGGACAGGCCTTAACGTATACAGATAAGCTGTCAACACAGATATGGCATAATATATATAAATTTGCAACCTTTAGAAGTGGGTAGAGCGGCCCAGGTGTGCCTCTGTACTGCCTTCACTACTCTCCCTGTGTTATGTAAGGCACAGGTCATATGCTCCTGGGTATACCTGGCTGCGACCGCGCTGGATCCAGGAACAATCCAATGTTGAGACACAAGGTTTCACATATCAGTCTTTGACTGGTGTGTTTCTCTGTGTGCACAATGGGCCATCATCAACTAGAGGACATGAGAGGGACATGGTCAGTGGTCTCTTCCCACAGTCCGGCGTCCGTCTGGCTTACCCCTGCCTTCGTCCAGCAGCTCAGTTATTAAGCTCACTGGAGGGGCCGGGGTTACAGGTTTGGACGTTGACCTAACCCTCTTCCCTAGGTCTTGCCACAGCTGCCTTGGCAGCAGCGCCCACACGTGCGTTTCCTTTTGCTTCTATTCAGTCCTCCTCTATTATCCCTAGCTATGTAAGCAACATAAGAGCCTGCATATTAGGCCGTAATCTGTGTACATGTCTGCTGCCTTACCCTCTGCCGCTCTACATGCTTCTGTCAGGGCCTTCACTTCCGCCTTCTGTGCAGACAGATGAGGTGGAAATGGTTCTGCCTTGTTACCTCATTCTGTGTGACTACTGCATACCGCTGTACCTGCACACCGCTGTACCTGCACACCGCTGTACCTGCACACCGCTGTACCTGCACACCGCTGTACCTGCACACCGCCGTACCTGCATACCGCCGTACCTGCATACCGCCGTACCTGCACACCGCTGTACCTGCATGCGGCTGTACCTGCATACCGCTGTACCTGCACACCGCCCTACCTGCATACGGCTGTACCTGCACACCGCCCTACCTGCATACGGCTGTACCTGCACACCGCCCTACCTGCATACGGCTGTATCTGCACACCGCTGTACCTGCACACCGCTGTACCTGCATACGGCTGTACCTGCATACGGCTGTACCTGCATACCGCTGTACCTGCACACCGCTGTACCTGCATACGGCTGTACCTGCATACCGCTGTACCTGCACACCGCTGTACCTGCACACCGCTGTACCTGCACGCCGCCGTACCTGCATACCGCTGTACCTGCACACCTCTGTACCTGCACACCGCTGTACCTGCATACGGCTGTACCTGCACACCGCTGTACCTGCATACAGCTGTACCTGCACACCGCCCTACCTGCATACGGCTGTATCTGCACACCGCTGTACCTGCACACCGCTGTACCTGCACACCGCTGTACCTGCATACGGCTGTACCTGCATACCGCTGTACCTGCACACCGCTGTACCTGCATACGGCTGTACCTGCATACGGCTGTACCTGCATACCGCTGTACCTGCACACCACTGTACCTGCACACCGCTGTACCTGCATACCGCTGTACCTGCACACCGCTGTACCTGCATACCGCTGTACCTGCATACCGCTGTACCTGCACACCGCTGTACCTGCACACCGCCTTACCTGCATACGGCTGTATCTGCATACCGCTGTACCTGCATATGGCTGTACCTGCATACGGCTGTACCTGCATACCGCTGTACCTGCATACCGCTGTACCTGCATACCGCTGTACCTGCATACCGCTGTACCTGCACACCGCCCTACCTGCCATGTTCCTGGTATCCTCAGCCATCTACAAAACAAAACTTGAAATCCGGGTTAGCCATCGGTTCATCATTTACATATTCAAACCCCTCAGTTTCTTGTGACATGGGGGTAATGCGGTCAGGTGACAGGAGTGCATCCTATTACTGTAACTAAAAAACTAAAATATTCTCAGTATTACACCCCCCTCCCCCCTTCTAAATCCAGCGGTAGACCGAAGTGCGGTATAACCCCCAACCCAGCCACATGGCTGCTGCCGGATTTAGAATCACACCACAAAACAACATATGGGGGTAGGAGTAACTGTACACATGTAGAATAAACCCCACAATCCTGCCCTGATACATATATATATACTGGGCATGTCCCTGACATAGAAAACCTTGTCATCCTATATATTTATTTATGTATCTCTGCTCCAATTAGGAATGCCATACAAACCCGAGAGTCTGACCGTAATATACCTGCGAGGACCGTATAGCACTTGAACTAATACATATGTGTCCAATATATCTCACACGGCCTGAGCTGCACACGGTCCATGTATGTTATAATTATTTAGTACTCATCTTCACAATATTCTCTAGCACAGGTGAAATACTAATTTACCACGGGCGGATACAAGCATCAGCTAAAACTAAGGGTCCATATGGTAATGCTGACATTGTGTTCTTACCAAACCCGTCCCTTCCCAGCAGCGGCCACCGACTGGGTGTGAGAGAGGCAGAAAACAAAATATATATAAACCATGTACAAATACTAGGCAGAAAACAAAATATATATAAACCATATACACATATTATATAGATATACAGGTATTAAATGTGAAGGGAAATCCTATCAACGGCTCAGATAACAACAAGACATGTAATACCGCCTTCTGACCTCATGATGTGAGGGGGCAGCGTGGAGCGCTCCACACTGTGTATTCAGATGTCCCACCAGTACAGCAGGGTAACAAGTCAGTAATATTAACCGTTTATGCTGGACCGTAAGCTGTCTATACAGCGTCCCATACCTCTGCCCAATCCTTCTCAGCTGTTCTAGTCCTTCTCTTGTCCTGGATGTCAGGTGTCTGAGCATAAAGTTACTTGTGCAGATTGTCATTGTTAGTGTTACCTTGTATAAACCCTGTCCACCGCTCCAGTCCAGTAATTGTCTGCGTATGCGCAGATATTCCGTCATCTGTCACTACTGTGTCTGTATACTCTAAGTTATCGACACTCTTATAAGTCAATCTATTGCAATTAGCGCATCTGACAGGGGGGCTTATTGTCTCCTGGATTACCTGCCTAGTGGGCGTTTGAACACATACTTCCCCTTCCCCTTCCCCCCTCATTTCCCAGTGATCCTTCCATGATCCACCTGGTTATTACTAAGTCTCAGGTGTATCCTGCAAAATCACGTACAAATGTCATCACATAGGTGGATGCTCCCCCCCTTTGTCTATGCACAGCCGTCTGGGGCTGATACCACCCCAGTGCCGTCACGACGGGTCACTAGGCGAAAAAATCCACCTCCATCGTGTACCCTATGGGGTTGATACCACCCCAAAGTGACCAAGATGGGTGATGATATAAAGCTTATTGATAATACTCAGGGCTTTATTACAATGGCTCACTGCATGGTCCTACCCAGGTCACGGTGGTGAATAAGTTGAATCTCACCTACCTCAGAAAACTTTTATCACTCAGAGAAACAACAACATTGTAGCCGGCCGCCATCATACATGTATATACTTACAGGAAATGGGGGAAACTCAACTGCTACTGCTGTTCATCCATCAGTGACTTCAGGGCAGTCCAGGACATTGGGTCATTGTCCAATCCACCTCTCTGACATGATGACATTGGATTACACATATATGCTGGGGAATGGTCAGCGGCTGAAGCCCTGCAGGCTCCTCACAGCAATCTATCAAATGTGTGTCAACAAGAATCATAAAACCCCACTAGGAATGCAATTAATTTAATTAATTGATTAATAATGTAAAATATATATATTTCCCCCCAAGTCGCGGTGACAGCCATAAACTCCTATCTATATGTATTCTGTCTCTAAGAAGTCACTTGTCAGTCTGCCAAAGTTCGTGTAATCTGCTCCAGGGGTGGCGGTTAGGTTACCTCATGGCATCTGACAAGAGCGCCATCAACAGGAAGTCATTAGAAGAACTGCGTCTTTAAACTAATCTACCTGCGCGGTATCTAAGGTTGTGTCACATGTAACGGTCACGTCAGTCATCAGCCGGGTGGTTATATAGCGTGCAGGTGACATGTATATATATATCTGCAGGCTGTGCCCGTCTGTATGGGCAGTCTGTGTAATGCCTACAAGGTCTTATTCCCTGAGGGAGTCTCTGTACACAATCCTGTCATCACATAGAGAATAGTCATTACAGACCATAAAAGTGTCAGTCTAAGACCTCGAGACAGTCAATACAGGAGAAGGTACACAGAGAAATGTGGCAGACTGAGGGGGAGCACAGAGGAGGGAAGAGACAAGCACATCCACTGCTACACTAAATACCGCATCACGTCACACACCAAACCACAGACCAGGGAGCAGAGCCCAGGAGACAGGCAGTACCACAATGGGTAACTTACCACGGTCTCTATGTGTCCTGGTCTCCACCTCCGGAGCGTCCGCGGCCAGGTGTGCTGCTGTGAGGCCCACGTCATTCTCCACCAAAAATGTTACGGCAGAAATATATGGCCGTCTAGGGGAAGCGGAGAGTACCGTGTGAATGACGTCATATGACCCATGTTAGGGCGATAGCCTGCTGAGGGACAGCAGAGTGTACCGTGTGAATGACGTCATATGACCCATGTTAGGGCGATAGCCTGATGAGGGACAGCAGAGTGTACCTTGTGAATGACGTCATATGACCCATGTTAGGGCGATAGCCTGCTGAGGGACAGCAGAGTGTACCTTGTGAATGACGTCATATGACCCATGTTAGGGCGATAGCCTGCTGAGGGACAGCAGAGTGTACCTTGTGAATGACGTCATATGACCCATGTTAGGGCAATAGCCTGATGAGGGACAGCAGAGTGTACCTTGTGAATGACGTCATATGACCCATGTTAGGGCGATAGCCTGATGAGGGACAGCAGAGTGTACCTTGTGAATGACGTCATATGACCCATGTTAGGGCGATAGCCTGCTGAGGGACAGCAGAGTGTACCTTGTGAATGACATCATATGACCCATGTTAGGGCAATAGCCTGATGAGGGACAGCAGAGTGTACCTTGTGAATGACGTCATATGACCCATGTTAGGGCGATAGCCTGATGAGGGACAGCAGAGTGTACCTTGTGAATGACATCATATGACCCATGTTAGGGTGATAGCCTGATGAGGGACAGCAGAGTGTACCTTGTGAATGACGTCATATGACCCATGTTAGGGCGATAGCCTGATGAGGGACAGCAGAGTGTACCTTGTGAATGACGTCATATGACCCATGTTAGGGCGATAGCCTGCGGAGGGACAGCAGAGTGTACCTTGTGAATGACGTCATATGACCCATGTTAGGGTGATAGCCTGATGAGGGACAGCAGAGTGTACCTTGTGAATGACGTCATATGACCCATGTTAGGGCGATAGCCTGATGAGGGACAGCAGAGTGTACCTTGTGAATGACGTCATATGACCCATGTTAGGGCGATAGCCTGCTGAGGGACAGCAGAGTGTACCTTGTGAATGACGTCATATGACCCATGTTAGGGCGATAGCCTGGTGAGGGACAGCAGAGTGTACCTTGTGAATGACGTCATATGACCCATGTTAGGGCGATAGCCTGCTGAGGGACAGCAGAGTGTACCGCGTGAATGACATCATATGACCCATGTTAGGGCGATAGCCTGGTGAGGGACAGCAGAGTGTACCTTGTGAATGACGTCATATGACCCATGTTAGGGCGATAGCCTGCTGAGGGACAGCAGAGTGTACATTGTGAATGACGTCATATGACCCATGTTAGGGTGATAGCCTGCGGAGGGACAGCAGAGTGTACCTTGTGAGTGACGTCATATGACCCATGTTAGGGCGATAGCCTGGTGAGGGACAGCAGAGTGTACCTTGTGAATGACATCATATGACCCATGTTAGGGCGATAGCCTGCTGAGGGACAGCAGAGTGTACCTTGTGAATGACGTCATATGACCCATGTTAGGGTGATAGCCTGCGGAGGGACAGCAGAGTGTACCTTGTGAGTGACGTCATATGACCCATGTTAGGGCGATAGCCTGGTGAGGGACAGCAGAGTGTACCTTGTGAATGACATCATATGACCCATGTTAGGGCGATAGCCTGCTGAGGGACAGCAGAGTGTACCGCGTGAATGACATCATATGACCCATGTTAGGGCGATAGCCTGGTGAGGGACAGCAGAGTGTACCTTGTGAATGACATCATATGACCCATGTTAGGGCGATAGCCTGCTGAGGGACAGCAGAGTGTACCGCGTGAATGACATCATATGACCCATGTTAGGGCGATAGCCTGGTGAGGGACAGCAGAGTGTACCCTGTGACTGACGTCATATGACCCATGTTAGGGCGATAGCCTGATGAGGGACAGCAGAGTGTACCTTGTGAATGACGTCATATGACCCATGTTAGGGCGATAGCCTGATGAGGGACAGCAGAGTGTACCTTGTGAATGACGTCATATGACCCATGTTAGGGCGATAGCCTGCTGAGGGACAGCAGAGTGTACCTTGTGAATGACGTCATATGACCCATGTTAGGGTGATAGCCTGCTGAGGGACAGCAGAGTGTACCTTGTGAATGACGTCATATGACCCATGTTAGGGCGATAGCCTGCTGAGGGACAGCAGAGTGTACATTGTGAATGACGTCATATGACCCATGTTAGGGTGATAGCCTGCTGAGGGACAGCAGAGTGTACCTTGTGAATGACGTCATATGACCCATGTTAGGGCGATAGCCTGCTGAGGGACAGCAGAGTGTACCTTGTGAATGACGTCATATGACCCATGTTAGGGCGATAGCCTGATGAGGGACAGCAGAGTGTACCTTGTGAATGACGTCATATGACCCATGTTAGGGCGATAGCCTGCTGAGGGACAGCAGAGTGTACCTTGTGAATGACGTCATATGACCCATGTTAGGGTGATAGCCTGCTGAGGGACAGCAGAGTGTACCTTGTGAATGACGTCATATGACCCATGTTAGGGCGATAGCCTGCTGAGGGACAGCAGAGTGTACATTGTGAATGACGTCATATGACCCATGTTAGGGTGATAGCCTGCTGAGGGACAGCAGAGTGTACCTTGTGAATGACGTCATATGACCCATGTTAGGGCGATAGCCTGTTGAGGGGCAGCAGAGTACCTTGTGAATGACGTCATATGACCCATGTTAGGGCGATAGCCTGCTGAGGGACAGCAGAGTGTACCTTGTGAATAACGTCATATGACCCATGTTAGGGCGATAGCCTGCTGAGGGACAGCAGAGTGTACCTTGTGAATGACATCATATGACCCATGTTAGGGTGATAGCCTGATGAGGGACAGCAGAGTGTACCTTGTGAATGATGTCATATGACCCATGTTAGGGCGATAGCCTGCTGAGGGACAGCAGAGTACCTTGTGAATGACGTCATATGACCCATGTTAGGGCGATAGCCTGCTGAGGGACAGCAGAGTGTACGTTGTGACTGACGTCATATGACCCATGTTATGGCGATAGCCTGCTGAGGGACAGCAGAGTGTGCCTTGTGAATGACGTCATATGACCCATGTTAGGGCGATAGCCTGCGGAGGGACAGCAGAGTGTACCTTGTGAATAACGTCATATGACCCATGTTTGGGCGATAGCCTGCTGAGGGACAGCAGAGTGTACCTTGTGAATGACGTCATATGACCCATGTTAGGGCGATAGCCTGTGGAGGGACAGAAGAGTGTACCTTGTGAATGACATCATATGACCCATGTTAGGGCGATAGCCTGATGAGGGACAGCAGAGTGTACCTTGTGAATGACGTCATATGACCCATGTTAGGGCGATAGCCTGCGGAGGGGCAGCAGAGTGTACCTTGTGAATGACATCATATGACCCATGTTAGGGTGATAGCCTGCGGAGGGACAGCAGAGTGTACCCTGTGAATGACGTCATATGACCCATGTTAGGGCGATAGCCTGCTGAGGGACAGCAGAGTGTACCCTGTGAATGATGTCATATGACCCATGCTACGGCAATAGCCTGCTGAGGGACAGCAGAGTGTAGCCTGTGACTGAAGTCTAGGTGACCCGTGCAGTAGGGCTGCCCACACCAAGACTTCAGTACATCATATGACGGAGGAATTAAATGACAGAGCCCACACAGTTATGGATCCATCAAAGAATTCCCACCTAGGCTGGCTAGGCGTCTTTTATTTATAGCCCCCTTGCATTCTGGTGTCACAACATCATTGGACAATTAACTATGCAGTTTATTGGTTGGTTCCCAATCCAACATTTCTCATAGGTTTAACCCTTCTTCGTGTCCATTGGTTACATCTCATTACTCCAAGAAATATCATAGTTCTTTGGACAGTTCTCAATCCGCCCTCTGATTGGTTACTTCTTAGACATTACATGGCATTCATTGGATACATTCTGATTCTTCATTTGCATACCTTCAAGAAACTATTAAGTCGCAGTGAATAACCTCTTGACGGAGTGCCAAGAGGCCCAAGTAGCTCGAAGTTCTTATCTTATCTCAGCATCTGTCTTAGCTAAGAATATGGTCAGCGATCTGTGCAGGATGATTCTGTGGCGTAATATTTCAAATACACATATCTATATACATATAGGCATACACACATACGTGTACACTCTCTCTCTCTCTCTCTCTATATATATATATTCATATATCCAGTTCATGATTACTTTTATAACATTATTCTATCCTTAATGTGAGGCGTCACCCCCCCCCCCCCACCTTAGTTATATCTTGATATTCTTGGTGTGGCCCCTTGAGCCGACATGTGGAAGCTCCTTGACATCCTTATCTTATCCAGACATATGTCTCTCGGTACGGTTACACAACCCAGTCCATGAAGCTGCCTCTCTGGCACACTCCATGGCGTCTGTTATTGCACAGTTTAAATTCATATAATATATTAATATAAATTATCCATAATCAAGCATTTTCCATTACAAGAACTTGTGAAAAAAATTTGTATGAAAAAATAATTGAATCCACTTTTATACCTGACAGGCAATCGTGGTGAGACACCTGAGGGAAACTTCATGTTATCAGTAAATAAGGTAGAAGATGAAGATATGGTGCAGCGCCCTTCAGGAGAAAACCTCATCACCATTAATGTACCTCCAGGACTTCACAGTACAGATCTATCATATAACCCCTCTAATCACGAGGAACCTTCTCCTGACCAATCACAGATGGTTACCACAAGTGACAGACAGAATGGTGGGAAAGGGCATCAATGTAGTAAGAAAAGAAATCAGTCTACAAAAAGTTCAGGTCTTCTGACGGACAAAAGAATTCACACAGAAGAGAAGCTGTATTCATGTCCAGAATGTGGAATATGTTTTACTTCTAAATACAAGCTTGGAGATCATTTAAGAAGTCACACAGGAGAGATGCCATTTTTATGTACAGAATGTGGGAAATGTTTTGCAAGTAAAGCAAATCTTGCTACACATAAGAGAATTCACACAGAGAAGCCATTTTTATGTTCAGAATGTGGGAGAAGCTTTAGAAGAAAAGCAAGCCTTGTTACACATGAGAGAACTCACACAGGAGAGAAGCCGTTTACATGTTCAGAATGTGGGAGATGTTTTAGACATAAATCAAATCTTTTTCAACATCATAGAACTCACACAGGAGAGAAGCCGTATTCTTGTTCAGAATGTGGGAAATGTTTTACACATAAATCAGATCTTGTTAAACATCAAAGAAATCACACAGGAGAGAAACCATATACATGTTCAGACTGTGGGAGAGGCTTCATTGCTAAAGGCAAACTTACAGATCATGAGAAAACTCACACAGGAGAAAAGCCGTATTCATGTGCAGAATGTGGGAAAACATTTATAAATAAATCTGGTCTTACTACACATAAGAGAAGTCACACAGGAGAGAAGCCATATTCATGTACAGAATGTGGAAGATGTTTTGCAAGTAAAGCACATCTTGCCGCACATGAGAGAATTCACACAGGAGAGAAACCATTTACATGTTCAGAATGTGAAAAAAGCTTTAGAAGTAAAGCAAGCCTTGTTGTACATCAGAGATATCACACAGGAGAGAAGCCGTTTTCTAGTTCAGAATGTGGGAGAGGTTTTATTACTGAAGGCAAACTTACAGATCATGAGAAAACTCACACAGGGGAGAGGTCGTATTCATGTGCAGAATGTGGGAGAACTTTAATAAACAAACCTGGTCTTAATACACATCAGAGAAGTCACACAGGAGAGAAGTGACTTTCATGTTCAGAATGTGGAAAATGCTTTTCAGGTAAATTTGATCTTTTTGTACATGAGCGAATTCACACAGGAGAGATGGCATGTACCTGTTCACAGTGTGGGAGATCTTTTTTTAAATGTATTAGGCCTTGACATAAATCAGAGAAGTCACACACGAGAAAAGCAGTTTTCATCTTCTATATGTAGACAATGTTTAACAAAATTAAATTTTGAAACTCATCAGAAATGAAACCAGATTGTGATTCCTAGAAAAAATGTAACTCATCAGTGTTACGATCGTGTGGGCAACCTAAGCATGGGAGCCCACACGATTGTACCCCAAATGGGGGATAGAATGGATGGGATGGACGCACACAGATAGCACCAGGGTCACATGGGATTCACACAGGTCTCAGGCAACTGACCCTGTTCTACACGGGAGGATGACAGAATCCTTACCTAAGCGGGGGATTCGCCCCAATAAAGGGCGGCCCAGCGGTATTCGGATCTGGGCCCTAGCTGATCCTAGGAGCCACGCCACAGAACAGGAGACATACACATACTACATGACAGAGACAGAACCACAGGATTCACAGAGCCAGAATACACAGCATACAGCAGCCACAATGCAACCACTAGAAACAGATGATAAGCTGAATATAAATACTAGGTATTAGTTGATATTTCGTACAAAACATGGAAGCTAGCGGGCCAACTTCACGGCTCCTGGTATTACCGCTAGTCCCTACACTAACCAGGAGTCCAGCAGAACCGGACAGAGTTCCCACAGAAAACTGCAACAGGACAGGACACAGATAGCAGGTCACACAGCAAACTGACACAAAACTGACAGAATATAAACGAACAAACGGACATGAACCAGCAGGACACAGATCACTCAGCAAAGCTTGCAACAGGACAGAACAGAGCACTGGAAACACAGCCAGCTGCAACATATAGAAACCCAGACAGGCTCCACCCAAAGCTCACATGTACACAGATGGAACACACAGCAAGTCTATGTGTCCTCATACAGGGGGAATAGACAGTCAGCTACACAAGCTGACATAGGGAACCATGTCAAGTTACACCAATTGACACACAGAACAGACAGTCAACTACACAAGCTGACATATGTAAGCGTGTCAAGTTACACCAACTGACACCCAGAATAAGACATAAGACCTTTGGAGGCTGCACCTGTAAAGGGGGAAGGAAAAGGGGGCTGCATGTACTGCAGACTAGGACTACAGGTGTCCAAACAATCTTTAGGGAAGCAGAGAGACACAGACTTACTTGCAACCACCGATCAGAGTAGGAACAAGCTGAACATGACTGCTCACCCTGGGGGCCCAGCCAAACTGGCCAGGAGCTGGGTTTATATGTGAGCACAGATCCAGGAGATTGGCTAGCAGGAAGTCCCACACCCAGCCAGCTCAATTAACCCTCAACCACCTGTAGCTGTGCTGCTAGGAGTACATAGTACACAGATCCCAGTAGCACACATAACAATCAGTTATTCACAGACAATAAACATCCAGTAAAAGAGATTATATTTGGGTGGAATCAGCCCGGATCTGCCAAACACCCAAATTCTATGTACCTGAGGTGACCTGTGAGTGAGATCCATGGAGGAGAAGTATTTAGGATAGAAGGAAGAAGAGAAGATCCTGGCTTACTTCCAGAGCAGCGACCCTGAATTGTCCCCATGAGCCTTCTTATTACTGTAATGATCACTGAATAAACCTACTTGTGAAATATATAACTCTTATCTCCCATTCCGTCCATTACAGCACACATGGATGTTGCCCTCTTGACCTTGATGGGACAGGAAGAGGGGAGTTCAAAAGGCAACCCCCTACCACCATTCTCCAGTGTTCTTCCTGTCCCAAATGGATACAGAGGATAGTCCTCCATGGAGTGCTAGAGGAACGATGGAAAAAGATCACTTACCCAGCGGTGAAGAGCCTGGATCCTGTGTCCGCTCAGCGAACGGTGGCGGTATCTGTATCTCCGGACCATCTTCATGTGCCGACGCATGCTGGAGTATGGGCCAGACATTTGGCCGCCGCAGGCACGGAATAATGACCTGGCGGTGTCAAATTCAAAATAGGCATCGATTTGAAATGTCCTGGAGCTTACCCTGCGGTATTACAGCTGTAGTGCACCTCCTAACGCTATGGACAGCATGGAAGGTGACTGGGGAACCCCACAAATTGTGAGTAGTACACTTGGACAAAAATGCTCAGTTACAGGCTGTGTTGTTTGGTAGAATAGCTTCTATTATCGCAGCCTTTCGTAAACAGGCGTACCAGCCGACTTACTGAATGGGGCTAACATAAAAATGGATGCTGAGACACAGCTAGGGCCTGGTGCACACAAAATATCCGACAGACTAAAGTCTCTACGTCACACCTCTCCTTCTCAGATGGGCAACGGTGGTTGATCTCTACAGACTAGAGCCCATCCCTGTCGCCTAGTAAGGGGGAATTCAAGAGGGGAGAGGATGTCAGCTCCACTTTCCTAGTGTCCTGGATGGCAGCTGATTGATACTGGACAGCTGGGGAGACACTTTATCGATCTCTTTATATTACACCTTGCTTTGCTGAGGACACGGCTTCTTAGAAACCAGAACCCAGGACATGTAGTGGGAATCTGCAGCAGGTAAGACTGAATCAGGCAGTGAGGAGAGGCAGGACAGACACTATACGACTAAGCGGGGGGTGTCCTGAAGAGAGAACCATAATGTGATTTTTCTCAGTAAGAGAAACCAAGTAATCCTCTAGATATGATACCTCCTAATGGCCAACAAAAATACGTGGTCTTATTGCAAGCTTTCGGATCCTCTCAAAATCCTTCCTCGGGCATAATGAAACAGACTTGGACGGGGCATGCATAAATACAAATGTACACACATCAAAAGGCACAGAAATCTGAGACTAATTTGTACCAGACAAGATAAGCAGAGAAGTAAATACTTAAAGGGGTTGTCCCGCGGCAAAATGCAATTTTTTTTTCAACCTACCCCCGCATTCTGTCCCGTTAAAATCAATACCGTTTGTAATTTAAAAAAAAAAATCGCTTACCTCCTTCCCAGTTCGCGCAGCATCTTCTTTTAAAGATGGCCACCGGTCCTTTTCCAATGATGCACCGCGGTTTTCTCCCATGGTGCACCGCGGGTCTTCTCCCATGGTGCACCATGGATTGTCTTCTGCTTCCTTGCGTTCCACTGCCGATACAGCCACCTAATTGGCTGATCGGCACCACGTGACGGAGGCGGAGCTACGATGACGACGCGCATACCAGCTCTCCGGCGCGAGCACGCCGGAGCGGCCCCATTCACCAGGCAGAAGACCGCACAGCGCAAGCGCGTCTAAAGCAGCCCGAAGACACAGAAACTAGACGGAGCCATGGAGACGGGGACGCCAGCAACGGAGGGGGTAAGTGAATAACTTCTGTATGGCTCATATTTAATGCACGATGTATATTACAAAGCGCATTAATATGGCCATACAGAAGTGTATAACCCCACTTGCTTTCGCGGGACAACCCCTTTAATCAGTCCACTAGCAAGGGATGTGACAGTTTTATGCTCTCTGCATTGGTGCTAAGAGGTCACGGGCCTGTGTGCCATGTCTCCTTCAGACTTGCAAATAAAGAACATGAAAAAATACCTCTGCAGCGCCACCTATTGGATGGCAGCATTCCTTCAAATCAATGTATGAATTTTTCCACGTCTTTAAAACAATTATTGGGAAAAGCACCCCTTCTAGGTGTCCCCCTCCCCAGGAGAGAGACTATGCCATCCTCTGACCCACCCACCACCCATGAAACCCCACTACAGCAGTGCCATCCACATAGACACCCCTTATTACCTCTTTCAGAGCTTTCATATTCTCCACTGATGCAAAAACCCTGCTCCGATGTTCATTCCATTCTTGAGGGTATCAAAAATTACCATAAATTTATACTCCCAAACTCTTCTGTGACTTGAAGTTACCCTTCAGTATGATAACTCTCATCTGCTCTATGCTGTGTCCGTGACTAGAAAAATGTTTTGCCACAGGTAAATCTGTCTTTCCCTCTCTTATTCTGTGGTGATGAGATCTCATCCTGGCCCTCAGTTTCTGTCCTGTTTCCCCAATATAAAGCCCCCCCAAAAGAACATTCACAGCACCAGATCAGGTACACAACATCAGATGTGGAACATGTGAATGTCCCAGTGATCTTATAGTCCTGCTGTGTGTTGGGGATCCGTATCCTGTCCGCAGTCAGTATATGTCAGCAGGTCTTACATCTACTTACATTACAGGGATAAGTTCCTTTTTGTGTGTCAGAGGGCAATGCACTCCTGATTATAAACCTCCTCAAATTTAGAGGTTGCCTGTAACACAGAAGCGGAGGGTCTGGGAATAAGGTTTTCAGACAGTCATCCTCGTGTGGAGTATGATGGAGCTTCTTCGCAGTCTTCCTTAGTACCTCTAGCAAGAGAAGCTACAAACAGGCTGTACAGAGCTGATGTACGTGAAGCATAGGGGTCAAGGCAACACAAATTGATGCCCTGGAGGAACGGAATGAAAGTAAGATTACTTAAAGAGACTGTTGCTTGTGTACTTTCAGACAGGATGGACGTTGTTCAGTGAATTAAGGCGAGGCACAAAGATTTTTTCTGTTTGCCCCCATTCACTATAAACAGGTAGTCGCTCAAAGATGGATAACTGCCTGTTTAGTGATATTAGCACAATCACGCTCATAGATATACTTTGAATGCCATATTAGGTGTTGTTTGTACAAGCTCAGAGGAAATGCTGTAAACAATGCAATGGGATGTGTTACCAGGAGATTGATTGTTTTATTGTATTAAGACACAGCTTTTATAGACAAATTGGTAGTTTAAGTTGATACAGAAAGGGGTGTTATAAAGCCAAACGCAGCTGCATCATTCGTTTGGTTCAAACTGTTTTTTCTTTGAAGTGTAATGAATGATCATGTTCTGATGACTTGTCTCTCAGCTGGCTCCATTGTTCTAATGGATATGTTGTGTATCCTGTCTTTCAGTGACTTTCTGTCTTCGTCTCAGATACTAAACATCAACACTGTAAGGAATTTACTCTGCAGGACATTCCATTTGCAGAAATAACTGAAATTAGAGTGAAATACAAAACCAAATCATACAAGATATAATTTTTTTGTGAGTATTTTCATTCTCCTAGATAGTCTTTTCCTGCTTACATAAAGTTCTGAGGGCTTTCTCTAACATCTACAGGGAACCCTAACTGACACCTTAGTCATGGGGATTACTTCCACAAGGATATATGCCTATATCGCCACCCTTTTCCTGTTTCATACATTATCCCTTCCTACTGCTAGATGATATCCAGGACAAGGAAAATACACTTCAACACATTATAGTCCTCGATAGTATTTTGGGTAGACGGTTCTTGGGTAGATGGGCCAAAAAGCCAGTCAAACCACCCATAATCCTTATCTCACCTGAGGGTTTGCATGACTTTCCTAATATCCTGGATATTTTATTGTATAGATTCTATATTATCCATCAAATTAAAGCAACACATACCATCAAATGCCTCACAATGACAGTTCAATGCTAGCAACATATAGTCAGTAATGGCTCTATTTTGCAGAGTGGCTTTTTGCATGCATTGCAAATCCAAAAGCAGTAGATCAAAAGCCTGGGAGGTGGCATTTAAGGTTTTTGCAATATCACGTTATTCCATTTATTGCCTGACCATTGTATATTGCCAGACCCCAAACTCCTACTATTGACGCTCCTAAGGCTATTACTTCTGTGTTACTAAGGCGTGTAGGAGGGCAACTACAGTCTTCATTTAACTCAATAGTATCCCTTTTCTGTCTAAAAGCAAAGTATGTATGAGAGACACTTTCTGTCTAAAAGTATAGTCAGTAGGGATGAGCGAGTATACTCACTAAGGTACTACTCGCTCGAGTAATGTGCCTTAGACGAGTATCTCCCTGCTCGTCCCTAAAGATTCGGGGGCCGCCGCAGCTGACAGGTGAGTTGCGGCGGGGAGCAGGGGAGAGCGGGCGGGAGAGAGGGAGAGAGATCTCACCTCCGTTCCTCCCCGCTCTGCCCTGCAGCTCCCCGCGCCGGCCCCCAAATCTTTAGGGACGAGCGGGGAGATACTCGGCTAAGGCACATGGTGAGACAAGGTGCAATGCTCCCCTCCCCCGTCACATTAGTGTGGATATATATATATATGTGTGTGTTAATGTAGTATTCCCACAGAGAAAACCCAACATGTTGGCAACTTAACATGTCTAGTATGACTGGGGCTTACCATGGAACAGTTGGAGGTCATATTATTTGCTACATGTTGACCACAAGATTCCTACTTATTACTAAGGATATGAGCTGCATTTGTCTCTTCCTTTGATAAGCTTTCTACAATGACTGGTGTGAACCCAATTCGGCTTTCCTTTAAGTTTCACTGAGGTAATGGTGGTTAACCCCTTAGTGACCAAGCCTGTTTGCGCCTTAATGACCAGGCCAAATTTTGCAAATCTGACACGTGTCACTTTAGCATGGAAAAAGACCAGAAAGGTTTTGCATATCCAAGCGATTCTGACATTGTTTTTTCGCCACATGTTGTGCTTCATTTAGGTGGAAAAAAAAGACCGATAGAATTTGTGTTTATTTATTAAAAGTGCCAAAATTGGGAACATTTTGAAAAAATCGTCATTTTTTCACATTTCCAACTGCAATATCTCAAATATGTGCAAACATAATATAGAAATTTTTGCTAAGATTTATATTTCCATCCGTTTACTTTATTTTGGGTGCACATTGGAAAAACTTTCGTTTTTTTTTTAACCATTTAGGAGACGTACAAATGTAACATTACTTTTCAGCATTTTGAGGAACACTTTGTTTTCCTACACCAATCCAAGATTGGAAAGGCTCATAGGAGTCAAAATGATAGATACCCCCACAAGTGACCCCATTTTAAAAACTACACCCTTTAACGTATTCATTGAGGGGTGGCATGAGTATTTTAACCCCACAGTTTTTTTTTAGGAGTCAATGCAATTTAGAAGAGAAAAACAAAAATTTCATATTTTTGCAAATATGTCATTTTAAAGACAGGACTTTTTTCTATAGTACACATGAAAATTAGGATTTGCACCCCAGAATGGATACCCCTGTTTGTCCCGTGCTCAGAAACATACCCATTGTGGCCCTAATCTTACGTTTGGATGCACAATGGGGCCCAAAATGAAAGGAGCAATCGGTGGCTTTCGGAACAGAAATTTTGCTTGAAGGAGATTTAGGCCCCATTGCCCACTTGTAGAGCCATTCAGTGGCCAAAACTATGGAGAACGCCCACAAGTGACCCCATTTTGAAAAGTAGACCCCTTAACGAATTTATCTAGGGGTACGATGACTTTTTTGACTTCACAGTTTTTGAATGAATCTAAGCCAAGCCAAAGGAAAAAAAAAATACGATTTTCATTTTTTTGGTAATTCTGTCATTTCAAAAGCAGTTTTTTTTGTACCGCACATATATGAATGAAGACTTGCACCCCAAAATGGATACCCCTGTTTGTCCCGTGCTCAGAAACATACCCATTGTGGCCCTAATCTTACGTTTGGATGCACAATGGGGCCCAAAATGAAAGGAGCAATCGGTGGCTTTCGGAACAGAAATTTTGCTTGAAGGAGATTTAGGCCCCATTGCCCACTTGTAGAGCCATTGAGTGGCCAAAACTATGGAGAACGCCCACAAGTGACCCCATTTTGAAAAGTAGACCCCTTAACGAATTTATCTAGGGGTACGATGACTTTTTTGACTTCACAGTTTTTGAATGAATCTAAGCCAAGCCAAAGGAAAAAAAAAATACGATTTTCATTTTTTTGGTAATTCTGTCATTTCAAAAGCAGTTTTTTTTGTACCGCACATATATGAATGAAGACTTGCACCCCAAAATGGATACCCCTGTTTATCCTGTGCTCAGAAACATACCCATTGTGGCCCTAGTATTACGTCTATATGCACAATGGGGCCCAAAATGAAAGGAGCAACCGGTGGCTTTCGGAACAGAAATTTTGCTTGAAGGAGATTTAGGTCCCATTGCCCACTTGTAGAGCCATTGAGTGACCAAAACGATGGAGAACCCCCACAAGTGACCCTATTTTGAAAAGTAGACCCCCTAACGAATTTATCTAGGGGTATGATGACTTTTTTGACTTCACAGTTTTTGAATGAATCTAAGCCAAGCAGAAGGAAAAAATTATGATTTTCATTTTTTTGGCAATTGTGTCAATTTAAAAACTGTTTTTTTTTGGAAAGTGTACGTAGGAATGAAGACGTTCACCCCAAACTGGATACCCCTGTTTGTCCCGTGTTCAGAAACATACCCATTGTGGCCCTAATCTACTTAAAGGAAACATAGCTAGGCCTATAATGGAAGGAGCACCCGTTGGATTTCAGGGTACAACGGAATAAATTCCAGTCCCCATTGCCCACTTGTAGAGCCATTGAGCGTCCAAAATGATAGAGAACCCCCACAAATGACCCCAATTTAAAAACTAGACCCCTTAACAAATCCATCTAGGGGTGTACTGCATATTTTGACCCCAAAGTATTTGAATGAATCTAAGCAAAGCAAAAGGAAAAAATTACGATTTTCATTTTTTTGGCAATTTTGGCAATTTAAAAACTGTTTTTTTGTACAGTGTACATAGGAATGAAGACTTTCACCCCAAAATGGATACCCCTGTTTGTCCTGTGTTCAGAAACATACCCATTGTGGCCCTAATCTACTTACAGGACGCATGGCTAGGCCCATAATGGAGGGAATGCCTGCTGGATTTCAGGGCAGAACTGAATAAATTCCAGGCCCCATTGCCCACTTATACGGAAAAAAATTTGACTTCCTAAAAATAATCCCCCGCCATCCCCATTTTTTGGCATTCCCTAAATATTAGATAAAGGTAATAATATAAACTGCGTTTTATGTCCGAAGACAGGGGTAATTACGGAGGCTGGTTGGGTTGGGCACATGGGGCAAGAAAACCGGGTATCTCTCCCCCCTCCTCTCATGTATTTTGGGGGGTATTTCGTAACCTCAGCGGCGGGGATGGGGTGTAGAAAGTGGCACTGTGAGGCTTTGTAATCTTGCTGTGGTGCAGCTGTCTCACAGAGAAGGCGCTCAACAAGCTGCTCCTGGAACTGCAGGAAGACGAATGTTCCCGGGGCTTCTTGTAAATTAAGGATTACTGGTAGCGGTCTGAATAACGCCGGATTCCAGCTGTGAGCCCGGCTGTGACCCTGCGTACGGTTGCGTAATGTACTGCGCATAACTGCCTACTCACACAGGCAGTTTTTTGTTTATATTTCCCGTGCCGTCGCTTAGAGATGACCCGGGTACCCGCAGCCCGTACACAATGTGTTTGCATATGGGCTGCGGGTATATCCGTGGTCATAGAGCACAATGGGCTCTAGGTCGCAGATATTCGTGGTAAAATATAGCATGCTGTGTTCTGTTTCTACGAGTGGATTCCGTAATTCCGACCCGCTAATTGGGAGGAATTGTGTAATCCAATGCATGCGATTGATCCGTGGATTACCGCTGATCAAGCGCATGCAGAACCCGTAATTCCTCTCCGGTCATGTGTGACCGGCCTAATGTTAGATCGCTACTTTATCACGTGACCGAGGACCGCTCAACGAGGCCGCCGGTCACTGCTCCAAGCACTCAGTGACCGTTAGTCGCTGGGAGCAAGGAGATTTAAAATTTCCTGGGCTTCCTGGCTCCTGCGAATGTGTCCGGCATTTTGCCGGCGGGCGCATGCGCAGCAGCCGGAAGGGTCCATGGAGGATAATCGCATCTGGATTCAAATGCAGAAGCCTCCGAGAAGATGTTTCATCTCCTCTCACCGATCGCATCGGTGAGGGGAAATGAAACTGCCACTTTTTAAAGAACTTTTACGTGATCGCCATTATGCATTGGATAACGGCGATCACGTGACCAGTAACCGTATACCGCGGCTCCCCGTGACATCTCCAGGCTCTTGGCTACCTTTGGTAGCCAGCAGCAGAGAGATTTTATATTTCTTGGGCAATATTTCACTTTTGCGCATGCGTCCGCCATCATGCTGACGGGCGCATGCGCCGAAGCTGGGGTAAGATCCGCGGATCAACATCCCACTAGGGAACAAATCTGGGACCTTGGGTACGTAATTTCATCCCCCCTTACGGATACGATCCATAAGGGGAGATGAAACTTTAACTTTTTAAACTTTTTTTTACTTTTAACTTTTTTTTTTTTTACTTTTTAACTTTATATGATCCCCGTTATCTGATGGATAACGATGATCATATGATTGGAAACCGCATACAGCGGTCCCCAGTCATATCTCCCTGCACTCGGCTATCTGTGACAGCCGGGTGCAGGGAGATTTTGAATTTGCCGGGCTCGCCGGCTTCTGCGCATGCGCGCCGCATCGGCACATCGCAGAAGCCAGCGGGGGGTCCCGACACCGGCCGGAGGACATCGGCGGACCTGAGGTGAGTATTTTCACCTCCCCTCATGGATCCGATCCATGAGGGGAGGTGAAACTTTTCTTTTTTTACACTTTTCCGCGATCGTCGTTATCCATTGTATAACGGCGATCGCGGTACCGGGGACCGCTCAACGTGGTCCCCGCTGACATCTCCTGCCTCCCGGCTACCTACAGCAGCCGGGAGCCAGGAGATTTTAAGTCTCCCACGCCGCCGAGCCTTCTGCGCATGCGGCTGACGTAATGCCGCCTGGCGCGCATGCGCAGAAGGACGGCTACGGCGCCCGGAGCATTGGGACAGCGGGGAGTCGTGCGGTGGACCTCGGTGAGTAATTTCAGCTGCTCCAATGGATCTGATCCATCAGAGCAGCTGAATCTTTAACTTTTATTGCACTTTTATTTACTTTTTTGCGATCGGCGCTATCCATTGCATAGCGCCGATCGCAATGCCGGGGGGGGGGGGGAGTCCGAACAGCCCGGGATGACAGCTCCATGCTGTCAGCTACCTGCGGACACCGACAGCATGGAGCTGTCACGTCCACAGCCCGAGGGGCATTATTCTCTGCAGGACACAGTTTTTACGTCCTCAGAGAATAAAGCCCACTTCGGGAGGATGTAAAAAGGCTATGGGCTGGTCGTTAAGGGGTTAACAGCACTTGAAAGGCTCCTTCGTATCTTTGTTCCAATCACCCAAAAGCAAACTATGCGACCGATATTGCAACTCCGGATCTGAAATCGAGGAAAATACACATTTATAAGTGACAGTTAACTTCTGATATAAGTTACTCCCATGGAAAGTGAGGGCCTCATCCTGGGCCTTGAGAACGTATAGGCCTGTTACAGGGGCCTTATAAAACAAAACTTGATAGGGACTAATCATAGTCTTACAAGTAGGTGTGCTTCTAATGGAGTAAAGGACTAATAAAATGTCTACCTCTAATTTTTACTCTTTCATAGGGTTTCCAAGGTGAAGTTTTGACTGGGTAGGTCACCAGGCTCATGTATTTTGGCCATGTAATGTGAGCAGAGTTGTTAGAAAAATCTATAATGCTTGGACAGATCAGCGGCAGAAGAAGACCTGAAGCCAAAGAACACGATGGCCGATACTGTCAGAGCGGATACTGGCATGGATATCACACAACTGAGAGAAGCAAAACCGAAAAACATGGAGGAGCTCGCCGGTAGGCTCACCGAGGGCCGTGAACAACTAAACGGCTCTCAACAATATAATGTACTATGACTTCTGGTACATCATATGTACAAATTACTCAGTTTAACAATTTCTTTAGCCCTATTCTTAGTGTTAGTATTTTTATTTATTTTATTTTACAAGCTATGCCTCTAGCTATTGTGAAAAGAGATCTATGCAAACCAACATAGGCTCTACAAAATACCTACCTTTGGTTGCTGTTTGTAGTCAAACTGTAGTCGCTTAAATGAATAGTCTGACTGAGGCTCGCAGCAAGAAGATATCTTGACCAATTGGCCTGAGTTGTGATGGGCGCAACCCTGTATAAACCGTGTCAAAGCAGTGTTGAATCCTGAGGTAAGCCAAGCAGGAGACACTAAACCACACATTATCTCCTTAGATTGAGGAGTTAGCCCTTGACCCGGCGGTGACATTATAAAGTAGAGGATGCAGGAGAGGTATAGGAGTTCACCATTCCTCCAGACCCTGTCAATGTTCTGTTCAGCTCCTTTCTTTTGCCACTCATCCTTTTTCATAGAATGGTACAGTTGGAAGAGGTCATCTGGGCCAACCCCCTGCTCAGTGCAGGATTCACTAAATAATCCCAGACAGATATTTATCCAGCCTTTGTTTGAACACTTCCATTGAAGGAGAACTCCCCACCTCTGGTGGCAACCTGTTCCACTCCTTGATCCCCCTCACTGTCTGATATCTAATCTGTGTCTCCTCCCTTTCAGTTTCATCCCATTGCTCCTAGTCTTTCCTTGTGCAGATGAGAATAGGGCTGATCCCTCTGCAGTGTGACGGCCCTTCAGATATTTGTAGACAGCTATTAAGTCTCTTTTCACCTTCTTGCAAGCTAAACAATCCCAGATCCTTTAACCTTTCCTCATAGGACATGAGTTTCAGACCACTCACCATCCTGGTTGCTCTTCTCTAACCTTGCTCCAGTTTGTCTATGTCTTTATAAAGTGGGGTGCCCAGAACTGGACCCAGTATTCCAGATGAGGTCTGAATAAGGAAGAGTAGAGGAGGATAATGACCTCCCGTGATCTAGACTCTATGCTTCTCTTAATACATCCCAGAATTGTGTTTGCCTTTTTGGCTGCTGCATCACATTGTTGACTCATGTTCAGTCTATGATCTATTAGTATACCCAAGTCTTTTTCACATGTGCTGCTGCTTAGCCCAATTCCTCCCATTCTGTATGTGCTTTCTTTATTTTTCTTGCCCAGATGTAGGACTTTGCATTTCTCCTTGCTAAATACCATTCTGTTAGTCGCTGACCACTGTATAAGCTTTTCTAGATCTTTTTGAATCCTCTTTCTCTTCCCTAGTGTTAGCTATCCCTCCAAGCTTTGTGTCATCTGCAAATCAGTTTTCCATCAATTCCGTCCTCCAGATCATTTGAAACAATGTTGAGCAACACTGGCCCTAGGACAGAGCCTTGTGGTCCCCAGTTGATACATTCTTCCACTTGGATGTGCAGCCATTTATGGCCACTCTGTGAGTACGATCACTCAGCCAGTTCTAAATCCACCTAACAGTTGCCTTGTCAGTCCCATATTTGATCATTTTATAAAGAAGTATAGTATGAGATACTTTGTCAAATGCTTTACTAAAGTCAAGATATACTTTATCCACCACATTTCGCTGATCAACCCAGTAGGTGCTTCTGTCATGGAAGGAAACTAGATTTGTCTGGCATGACTTGTTTGTTACAAACCCAGCATGGCTCTGGTTAATTACTCAATTTTTATCTAATTCCTTACATAGATGCTGTTTAATAATTTGTTCAGAGATTTTTCCCGGTATAGAGGTCAGACTCACAGGCCTGTAGTTTCCTGGATCCACCTTCTCCCCTTTTTTGAAGATAGGGACAACTCCTGTTCTCAAGGAATTTTCACAGATTCAGGCGAGTGGTTCAACAATAGCCTCCGCTGCTTCCTTTAGTATCCTAGGATGTAATTCATCAGGACCTTGAGACTTGAATTCATGTAAGTTAGCTAAGTGTTCCCTCACCATCTCTCTGCTTACAGATAGCCTGCAATCTTTTTATTCCACGAATAGCGCAGGGAAGATCAGCTGATGTTACATCTACTTTCTAAGAGAAAACAGATACAAAATAGGAATTTAAAAGTTTCTCCTTTCCAACATCATTTTTAAACAATTCACGTTTTCATCCTTTAACCTCTTAGTGACGAAGCCTGTTTGCGCCTTAGTGAAGGAGCCAAATTTTGGAAATCTGACATGCGTCGTTCAACGTAGCATAACTCCGTAAAGGCTTTACATATTCAAGTGATTCTGACATTATTTTTTCAACACATGTTGTACTTCATTTTGGTTGTAAAAAGAGACCAATATAATTTGTGTATATTTATTAAAAGTGCCAATATTTGAAAAATTTTGAAAAAAGTCATTTTTTTCACATTTTCAACTGTAATATCTCAAATATGTCCAAACAAACTGTACAAATCTTTGATAAGATATATATTTCCATCTGTTTACTTTATTCTGAATGCACACTTGAAAAACTTGTGTTTTTTTTTAACCATTTAGAGAACGTACAAATTTAACATTACTTTTCGGCATTTTGAGGAGCACTTTGTTTTCCTGCACCAAGCCAAGTTTGCAAAGGCTCATGGGTGTCAGAATAATAGATACCCACACAAATGACCCCATTTTAAAAACTACACCCCTTAATGTATTCACTGAGGGGTGTCATTAGTATTTTGACCCCACCAGTTTGTTTCAGGAATTAATTCAATTTAGAGGAGAAAAAATAAAATTTCATATTTTTGCAAATATGTCATTTTAAAGACAATTTTTTTTCCTATAGTGCACATGAAAATGAGGATTTACACACCAAAATGGATACCCCCGTTTCTCCCGTGTTCAGAAACATACCCATTGTGGCCCTAATCTCATGTCTGGATGCACAATGGGACCCAAAATGAAAGGAGCAGTCCTGTCTTTCAGAACATAAATTTTGCTTGAAGGCGTTTTAGGCCCCATAGCACTTTTGTAGAGCTCTTGAGCGGCCTAAACCAAAGAGAACCCCCACAAATGACCCCATTTTGAAAACTAGACCCCTTAATGAATTTATCTAGGGGTGTACTGACCATTTTGACCCCATAGTTTTTGAATGAATTCAAGCAAAGCAAAAGGAAAAAAATTGTGACTTTCGTTTTTTGTCAATTCTGTCATTTTAAAAACAGCTTTTTTTGTACAGCACACATATGAAGGAAAACTTGCACCCCAAAATAGATACCCCTGTTTGTCCCGTGTTCAGAGACATACCCATTGTGGCCCTAATCTTTTGTCTGGATGCACAACGGAGCCCAAAATGAAAGGAGTAGTCGGTGGCTTTCAGAACAGAAATTTAGCATGAAGGTGATTTAGGCCCCATTGCCCACTTGTAAAGCCCTTGAGCGGCAAAAACGACACAGAACCCCCACAGATAACCACATTTTGAAAACTAGACCCCCTAACGAATTTATCTAGGGGTGTACTGTGTATTTTACACTACAAATTTTGAATAAATCTAAGCAAAGCAGTAGGAAAAAAATTACAATTTTCATTTTTTTGTCAGTTGTATCAATTTAAAAACTGTTTTTTTTTTGTACAGCACACATAGGAATGAAGACTTTCACCCCAAAATGGATCCCCCTGTTTGTCCCGTGTTCAGAACCATACCCCTTGTGGCCCTAATCTACTTAAAGGACACATGGCTAGGCTTAAAATGGAAGGAGCACCCGTTGGATTTCAGGGTACAACAGAATAAATTCCAGGCCCCATTGCCCACTTGTAGAGCCATTGAGCGGCCAAAACAATAAAGAACCCCCTCAAATTACCCCATTTTAAAAAATAGACCCCTTAACGAATTATTTTGACCCCACAGTATTTGAATAAATCTAAGCACAGCAGAAGGAAAAAATTACAATTTTCATTTTTTTTGGCAATTTTGTCAATTTAAAAACAGTTTTTTTGTACAGTGTACATAGGAATGAAGACCTTCACCCCAAAATGGATCCCTCCATTTGTCCCGTGTTTAAAAACATACCCATTGTGGCCCTAATCTACTTACAGGAAACATGGCAAGGCCTATAAAAGAGGGAACACCCGTTGGATTGCAGGGCACAACTGAATAAATTCCAGGACCCATTGCCCACTTGTATGGAATAAAAATTGACAACTTAAAAATATTCCCCCCCTCCACGCCCTTTTCGGCGTTCCCCAAATCTTAGATAAAAGTAATAATGTGAACTGTGTAGTATTTACAAAGACAGGGGTAATTACGGAGGCTGGTTGGGATGGGTACATGGGGCAATAAAACCATGTATCCCCCCTCCTCTCATGCTTTTCGGGGGTATTTTGTGACCTCAGAAGCGGGTATGGGGTGTAAAAAGTGGTGCTCTGTGAGTCTCCGTAAGCTTGATGAGGTGCGGCGGTCTCACACAGAAGGCGCTCAACAAGCTGCTCCTGGAACTGCATGAAGGCGAGCGTTCCCAGGGCTTCTTGTAAATTGCGTATTACAGGTAGCGGTCTGAATAACGCCGGGCTCACGCAGCCGTAGGTGGAATCCGCTTGCGCAGGCCCACAGCGGATCCCAGCTGTGACCCTCCGTACGGCCGCGTAATGTACTGCGCATAACTGTCTACTCACACAGGTGGTCATTTGCAGTATATTTTTTTTGTTATTTGTATTTCCCGCACCATCGCTTAGCGATAACGCGGGTACCCGCAGCCCGTATACAACGTAGTTGCGTATGCGCTGCGGGTATATCTGTGACCATGAAGCACAATGGGCTCTATGTTGCGGATATCTGCGGTAAAATAGAACCTGCTTCCTTCTCTTTTCCGTGAGTGGATTACACAATTCCGACCCGCTAATGTGAGCGCAATTGTGTAATCCAATGCGATTGATCTGCGTATTACCGCGGATCAGACGCATGCAGAATCTGTAATTCCTATCCGGTCATGTTAGACCGGCCAAAGGTAGATTGCCACCTTTTTATTACGTGACCGGCGACCGCTCAACAAGGTCACTGCTCCAGGCTCTCGGCGACTGTTGGTCGCTGGGAGTAAGGAGATTTTAAGTTCCCCAGGCTCCTGGCTTCCTGAGCATGTGTCCGGTGTTTTGCCGGCGGTCGCATGTGCAGAATCCGGGAAGGTTCACGGAGGAAGATCGCGGCGGGGTGCAAATACGGAGGCCTCCGGTAAAAAGTTTCATCTCATCTCACCGATCGCATCGGTGAGGGGAGATTAACCTTCACCTTTTTTTAACTTTTACGTGATCGCCATTATCCATTGGATAACGGCGAACACGTGACCAGGAACCGCTCACCGCGGCCCCCCGTGAAATCTCCAGGCTCTCGGCTAAGTTTTGTAGCCAGGAGCAGGGAGATTTTAAATTACCACAGCTTTTGCGCATGCGCCTGCCATTCTGGCGACGGGCACGTGCGCAGAACCTGGGGTAAGGTCCGCGGATAAATCCGCAAGCCTTAGGTACGTCATTTCATCCTCCCTCACAGATATGATCCGTGAGGGGAGATGAAACGCAAGTTTTTTTTTACTTTTTTAAACTTTTTTAAAAACTTTTTACCCTTTTTTTTTTACTTTTTACCCTTTTTTTTTTTACTTTTTACACTTTATTTTACTCTACATGATCACTGTTATCAATTGGATTTCCTGGGGCTCGAGCCCCTCTGTGCACGTGCCCGATGATTGACATCGGGCGCGCATGCGCAGACGGGGGCTTCAGGTCCCGGGACATTGGGGAGGACCGAGGTGAGTATTTTCACCTCCCCTCATGGATCCGATCCATGAGGGGAGGTGAAACTTTACTTTTTTTAAACTTTTTAAACTTTTTCGCGATCGCGGGCCCAGGGACCGCTCACAGCAGTTCCCGTTAACACCTCCTGGTTTCCGGCTACCTTCAGGAGCCAGGAGATTTTAAATTTGCCGGGGGCTCCCAGGCTTCTGCGCATGCGCCTGACGTCATCGTCTGGCGCGCATGCGCAGAAGGCCGGCAGTGGGTCCGGGAGGACCCGATCTTCGGGGGACACCGCGGACAAGCCGGGTGAGTATTTTCAGCTGCCCTGATGGATCCGATCCATCAGGGCAGCTGAATATCTACATTTTTACGCACTTTTATTTACTTTATTGCGATCGACGCTATCCATTGGATAGCGCCGATCGCAATGCCGGGGGGGACTGCCCGCATCCTGGGATGACAGCTCCATGCTGTCGGCTACCTGCGGGCACCGACAGCATGAAGCTGTCACGTTCTCAGGCAAGTGGGCTTTAATCCTAAGAGGATGCATAAAACTATGTCCTCTAGGATTAAAGCCCAATTACTGAGGACGTAGTTTCCCGATCGGGCCGTCACTAAGGGGTTAAACCTCCTATAGCATCTGTGATTTTTCTTTTGCTTTTGACCCCCAAAATCCTTTTTTTATTGCCTCTGGCCTCTGTTCCAAGCCTCAATTCATTATCAGCTTTAGCTTTTCTGACACTTGCCCTACAGTTTCTGCAGACCCCATTATATTCTTCGTTAGATATTCCCCCTCTTTGCATTGGATAAACATATTTTTCTTCCTTCGATTGGTAACGATTGTGCTTTGAGAATCTCATTCCACAATATTTCCCAACCTTCTTGGACATTTCTGTCCTTAAGAACATCCAGCCGTTGGATTCTTCCTTTCCTCTTTCTGAGTTCATTAAAATCTGCCTTTCTGAAATCCAACCTTGAGGTCTGAGTTTTCTCAGGTCTTCCTCCCCTTGTTATCCAACATCCGAGGATATCATGATCACTGCCTCCTAATGTCCCAGCCATCATTACTTCCTCAACCGTTCCCTCCCAGTTTGTAAGAATTAGATCCGAGATCACAGATCCTCTTTTTTTCTCTTCTACCTTCTGGAAGATAAAGTTGTCAGCAAGAGCGGATAAGAATCTGTTGGATCAGTTTCTTCAGAAATCCCATGTTACGGTACCCTACCTGATGATACGCCAGCACGGGTTGCCCTAGAACTTACCCACAACCCCTGTCCCTGCCTACTTGCCTCCACTCCTGGCTAACCCCAGGCGGGCAACTGGGCGGCGGTCACTACACTCGCTAGGGACCGAGGAGGGACGCTGGCGTACCAAGATGGAACAGGGTAGGATACCGACAGGAAGGGCAGGTGAAGAAAACCAACAGGAAATACAGGCAGACCGAGGCACATGGATAACCTGGCAGATATAGCAGAAGCTGAAAGCAGGAGACTGTCAGAGACAGGAAGCTAGCACACTGAAACAGAAACCAATAACTGGCAGTGCATGGACCTCACTGCCAGCCTTATAAACAAAAGCCTCCGCCCAGGGGCAGAGAGGGGGAGGCGACACCTCCCAGCAGAATCCCATAACAGGGACTCCTGCATAGAGCTGCACTCACAGAAGCCCACGTACACGCTGCTGCCGCCCGGACCCACGAGCGCGCGCACCGCGCCGACCAACCACCCGCGGCCCCGGCAGCCGCCGCATGGTAACATCCCAGCTCTGAAGCTTGAATCTCTGTGGAGATGAATGTTTTCCTAACATACAACACAGCACCTCCTCCCCTTTATTAGGTCTGTTCCTTATAAATACATTGTATCCTTCAAGCCTTGTATCCAATCATGTGTATCATCCCTCCAAGTTTCCGTGATGCCGATGACATCATATTTCTCTTCCTGTGTTTGGAGCTCCAATTCTCCTTGTTTGTTTCCCATAGTCTGTGCATTTGTGTAGAAACATGTTAGTTTGTGATCGGGGTCTCTTGCTCCTCTGCTTGCCTTCAGAATGTTTTGTCTTTGTTCTTCCTTTCCACTCCTAATAGCGTGGTTCTCAGATGTTTTACCTTTCACTTCCCTTCCCGTATTATTCTGGTGTAAAGCTCTCCTCCTGGACATCTCTGAGGTAACTCTCTCTCTCTCTCTCTCTGCTGCTCCCTGAGGTAACTCTCTCTCTCTGGTCATCTCTGAGGTACCTCTCTCTCCCTCTGGTCATCTCTGAGGTAACTCTCTCCCTCTCTCTGGTCATCTCTGAGGTAATTCTCTCTCTCTGGTCATCTCTGAGGTAACTCTCTCTCTCTCGTCCTCTCTGAGGTAACTCTCTCTCTCTTTCTCTGGTCATCTCTGAGGTAACTGTCTCTCTCTGGTCATCTCTGAGGTAACTCTCTCTCTCTCTCTGGTCGTTCCTGAGGTACCTCTCTCTCTCTGGTCGTCTCTGCGGTTACTCACTCTCTTTCTCTGGTCATCTCTGAGGTAGCTGTCTCTCTGTGCTCATCTCTGAGGTAACTCTCTCTCTCTCTCTCTGGTCGTCTTTGAGGTAACTCTTTCTTTCGCTGGTCATCTCTGAGGTAACTGTCTCTCTCTGCTCATCTCTGAGGTAACTCTCTCTGGTCATCTCTAAGGTAACTCTCTCTCTCTCTGGTCCTCTCTGAGGTAACTCTCTCTTTCTCTGGTCCTCTCTGAGGTAACTGTCTCTCTCTGCTCATCTCTGAGGTAACTCTCTCTCTCTCTGGTCGTCTCTGAGGTAACTCTCTCTCTTTCTTTCTTTGGTCATCTTTGGGGTAACTGTCTCTCTCTGCTCATCTCTGAGGTAACTCTCTCTGGTCATCTCTAAGGTAACTCTCTCTCTCTCTGGTCCTCTCTGAGGTAACTCTCTCTTTCTCTGGTCCTCTCTGAGGTAACTGTCTCTCTCTGCTCATCTCTGAGGTAACTCTCTCTCTCTCTCTGAGGTAACTCTCTCTCTCTCTCTCTCTGGTCCTCTTTGAGGTAACTCTCTTTCTCTGGTCCTCTCTGAGGTAACTCTCTCTCTCTTTCTCTGGTCATCTTTGGGGTAACTGTCTCTCTCTACTCATCTCTGAGGTAACTCTCTCTCTCCCTCTCTCTCTCTCTCTCTGGTCCTCACTTAGGTAACTCTCTTTCTCTCGCTCTCTGGTCCTCTCTGAGGTAACTCTTCCTCTCTCTGGTCCTCTCTGAGGTAACTCCCTCTCTCTGGTCCTCTCTGAGGTAACTCCCTCTCTCTGGTCCTCTCTGAGGTAACTCCCTCTCTCTGGTCCTCTCTGAGGTAACTCCCTCTCTCTGGTCCTCTCTGAGGTAACTCCCTCTCTCTGGTCCTCTCTGAGGTAACTCCCTCTCTCTGGTCCTCTCTGAGGTAACTCCCTCTTTCTGGTCCTCTCTGAGGTAACTCCCTCTTTCTGGTCCTCTCTGAGGTAACTCCCTCTTTCTGGTCCTCTCTGAGGTAACTCCCACTTTCTGGTCCTCATTGAGGTAACTCCCCCTTTCTGGTCCTCTCTGAGGTAACTCCCCCTTTCTGGTCATCTTTGAGGTAACTCTCTCTCTGGTCCTCTCTGAGGTAACTCTCTCTTTCTGGTCATCTCTGAGGTACCTTTCTCTCTCTCTCTGGTTGTCTCTGAGGTACCTCTCTTTCTCTGGTCCTCTCTGAGGTAACTCTCTCTCTCTCTCTGGTCATCTCTGAGGTAACTCACTCTCTCTGGTCATCTCTGAGGTAACTCACTCTCTCTAGTCGTCTCTGAGGTAACTCTCTCTCTGGTCCACTCTGAGGCAGCTCCCTCTTTCTGGTCATCTCTGAGGTACCTCTCTCTCTCTGGTTGTCTCTGAGGTACCTCTCTCTCTCTGGTCATCTCTGAGGTAACTAACTCTCTCTCTCTGGTCATCTCTGAGGTAACTCTCTCTCTCTGGTCGTCTCTGAGGTAACTCTCTCTCTCTGGTCGTCTCTGAGGTAACTCTCTCTCTCCGGTCATCTCTGAGGTAACTCTCTCTCTCCGGTCATCTCTGAGGTAACTCTCTCTCTCTCTCTGGTCGTTCCTGAGGTAACTCTCTCTCTCTGGTTGTCTCTGAGGTAACTCTCTCTCTCTGGTTGTCTCTGAGGTAACTCTCTCTCTCCGGTCATCTCTGAGGTAACTCTCTCTCTCTCTCTCTCTGGTCGTTCCGGAGGTAACTCTCTCTCTCTTTCTCTGGTTGTCTCTGAGGTAACTCTCTCTCTCTGGTCCTCTCTGAGGTAACTCTCTCTCTCTCTCTCTGGTCATCTGAGTTAACTCTCTCTCTCTGGGCATCTCTGAGGTAACTCTCTCTCTCTCTGGGCATCTCTGAGGTAACTCTCTCTCTCTCTCTCTGGTCCTCTCTGAGGTAACTCTCTCTCTCTGGTCCTCTCTGAGGTAACTCTCTCTCTCTCTGGTCCTCTCTGAGGTAACTCTCTCTCTCTCTCTCTGGTCAACTCTGAGGTAACTCTCTCCCTCTCTCTGGTCCTCTCTGAGGTAACTCTCTCTCTCTCTCTCTCTGGTCAACTCTGAGGTAACTCTCTCCCTCTCTCTGGTCCTCTCTGAGGTAAGTCTCTCTCTCTGGTCATCTCTGAGGTAACTCTCTCTCTCTCTCTCTCTGGTCATCTCTGAGGTAATTCTCTCTCCGATCCTCTCTGAGGTAACTCTCTCTCTCTCTCTCTGGTCCTCTCTGAGGTAACTCTCTCTGGTTGTCTCTGAGGTAACTCTCTCTCTCCGGTCATCTCTGAGGTAACTCTCTCTCTCTCTCTGGTCGTTTCTGAGGTACCCCTCTCTCTCTGGTTGTCTCTGAGGTACCGCTCTTTCTCTGATCCTCTCTGAGGTAACTCTCTCTCTCTCTCTCTGGTCATCTCTGAGGTACCTCTCTCTCTCTGGTTGTCTCTGAGGTACCTCTCTCTCTCTGGTCATCTCTGAGGTAACTAACTCTCTCTCTCTCTGGTCATCTCTGAGGTAACTCTCTCTCTCTCTGGTCGTCTCTGAGGTAACTCTCTCTCTCTGGTCGTCTCTGAGGTAACTCTCTCTCTCCGGTCATCTCTGAGGTAACTCTCTCTCTCTCTCTGGTCGTTCCTGAGGTAACTCTCTCTCTCTGGTTGTCTCTGAGGTAACTCTCTCTCTCTGGTTGTCTCTGATGTAACTCTCTCTCTCTCTCCGGTCATCTCTGAGGTAACTCTCTCTCTCTCTCTCTCTCTGGTCGTTCCTGAGGTAACTCTCTCTCTCTCTCTGGGCATCTCTGAGGTAACTCTCTCTCTCTCTCTGGTCCTCTCTGAGGTAACTCTCTCTCTCTGGTCCTCTCTGAGGTAACTCTCTCTCTCTCTGGTCATCTCTGAGGTAACTCTCTCCCTCTCTCTGGTCCTCTCTGAGGTAACTCTCTCTCTCTGGTCATCTCTGAGGTAACTCTCTCTCTCTCTCTCTGGTCATCTCTGAGGTAATTCTCTCTCCGGTCCTCTCTGAGGTAACTCTCTCTCTCTCTGGTCCTCTCTGAGGTAACTCCCTCTTTCTGGTCATCTCTAAGGTAACTCACTCTCTCAGGTCGTCTCTGAGGTAACTCTCTCCCTCTCTCTGGTCATCTCTGAGGTAACTCTCTCTCTCTCTCTGGTCGTCTCTGAGGTAACTCTGTCTCTCTCTCTCTCTGGTCATCTCTGAGTTAACTCTCTCTCTCTGGTCATCTCTGAGGTAACTGTCTCTCTCTGGTCGTCTCTGAGGTAACTCACTCTCTTTCTCTGGTCATCTCTGAGGTAGCTGTCTCTCTGTGCTCATCTCTGAGGTAACTCTCTCTCTCTCTCTGGTCGTCTATGAGGTAACACTCTCTTTCTTTGGTCCTCTCTGAGGTAACTCTCTCTCTCTGCTCATCTCTGAGGTAACTCTCTCTCTCTGGTCGTCTCTGAGGTAACTCTCTCTCTTTCTCTCATCTTTGGGGTAACTGTCTCTCTCTGCTCATCTCTGAGGTAACTCTCTCTCTCTCTCTGAGGTAACTCTCTCTCTCTCTCTGGTCCTCTTTGAGGTAACTCTCTTTCTCTGGTCCTCTCTGAGGTAACTCTCTCTCTCTCTCTCTCTGGTCCTCTCTTAGGTAACTCTCTTTCTCTCGCTCTCTGAGGTAACTCTTCCTCTCTCTGGTCCTCTCTGAGGTAACTCCCTCTTTCTGGTCCTCTCTGAGGTAACTCCCCCTTTCTGGTCCTCTCTGAGGTAACTCCCCCTTTCTGGTCCTCTCTGAGGTAACTCCCCCTTTCTGGTCCTCTCTGAGGTAACTCTCTCTCTGGTCCTCTCTGAGGTAACTCTCTCTTTCTGGTCATCTCTGAGGTACCTCTCTCTCTCTGGTTGTCTCTGAGGAACCTCTCTTTCTCTGGTCCTCTCTGAGGTAACTCTCTCTCTCTCTCTCTCTCTGGTCATCTCTGAGGTACCTCTCTCTCTCTGGTTGTCTCTGAGGTACCTCTCTCTCTCTGGTCATCTCTGAGGTAACTAACTCTCTCTCTCTGGTCGTCTCTGAGGTAACTCTCTCTCTCCGGTCATCTCTGAGGTAACTCTCTCTCTCTCTCTGGTCGTTCCTGAGGTACCTCTCTCTCTCTGGTTGTCTCTGAGGTACCGCTCTTTCTCTGGTCCTCTCTGAGGTAACTCTCTCTCTCTCTGGTCATCTCTGAGGTACCTCTCTCTCTCTGGTTGTCTCTGAGGTACCTCTCTCTCTCTGGTCATCTCTGAGGTAACTAACTCTCTCTCTCTGTGGTCATCTCTGAGGTAACTCTCTCTCTCTGGTCGTCTCTGAGGTAACTCTCTCTCTCTCTCTGGTCATCTCTGAGGTAACTCTCTCTCTTTCTGGTCGTTCCTGAGTTAACTCTCTCTCTCTGGTTGTCTCTGAGGTAACTCTCTCTCTCTGGTTGTCTCTGAGATAACTCTCTCTCTCCGGTCATCTCTGAAGTAACTCTCTCTCTCTCTCTCTGGTCGTTCCTGAGGTAACTCTCTCTCTCTTTCTCTGGTTGTCTCTGAGGTAACTCTCTCTCTCTGGGCCTCTCTGAGGTAACTCTCTCTCTCTCTCTGGGCATCTCTGAGGTAACTCTCTCTCTCTCTCTGGGCATCTCTGAGGTAACTCTCTCTCTCTCTCTCTCTCTGGTCCTCTCTGAGGTAACTCTCTCTCACTCTCTGGTCCTCTCTGAGGAAACTCTCTCTCTCTCTCTGGTCCTCTCTGAGGTAACTCTCTCTCTCTCTCTGGTCAACTCTGAGGTAACTCTCTCCCTCTCTCTGGTCCTCTCTGGGGTAACTCTCTCTGGTTGTCTCTGAGGTAACTCTCTCTCTCCGGTCATCTCTGAGGTAACTCTCTCTCTCTCTCTCTCTCTCTGGTCGTTCCTGAGGTACCCCTCTCTCTCTGGTTGTCTCTGAGGTACCGCTCTTTCTCTGATCCTCTCTGAGGTAACTCTCTCTCTCTCTCTCTGGTCATCTCTGAGGTAATTCTCTCTCCGGTCCTCTCTGAGGTAACTCTCTCTCTCTCTCTGGTCCTCTCTGGGGTAACTCTCTCTGGTTGTCTCTGAGGTAACTCTCTCTCTCCGGTCATCTCTGAGGTAACTCTCTCTCTCTCTCTCTCTGGTCGTTCCTGAGGTACCCCTCTCTCTCTGGTTGTCTCTGAGGTACCGCTCTTTCTCTGATCCTCTCTGAGGTAACTCTCTCTCTCTCTCTCTGGTCATCTCTGAGGTACCTCTCTCTCTCTGGTTGTCTGTGAGGTACCTCTCTCTCTCTGGTCATCTCTGAGGTAACTAACTCTCTCTCTCTCTGGTCATCTCTGAGGTAACTCTCTCTCTCTCTGGTCGTCTCTGAGGTAACTCTCTCTCTCTCTCTGGTCGTCTCTGAGGTAACTCTCTCTCCACGGTCATCTCTGAGGTAACTCTCTCTCTCTCTCTGGTCGTTCCAGAGGTAACTCTCTCTCTCTGGTTGTCTCTGAGGTAACTCTCTCTCTCTGGTTGTCTCTGATGTAACTCTCTCTCTCTCCGGTCATCTCTGAGGTAACTCTCTCTCTCTCTCTCTGGTCGTTCCTGAGGTAACTCTCTCTCTCTCTCTGGGCATCTCTGAGGTAACTCTCTCTCTCTCTCTGGTCCTCTCTGAGGTAACTCTCTCTCTCTCTGGTCCTCTCTGAGGTAACTCTCTCTCTCTCTGGGCCTCTCTGAGGTAACTCTCTCTCTCTCTCTGGTCCTCTCTGGGGTAACTCTCTCTGGTTGTCTCTGAGGTAACTCTCTCTCTCCGGTCATCTCTGAGGTAACTCTCTCTCTCTCTCTCTCTGGTCGTTCCTGAGGTACCCCTCTCTCTCTGGTTGTCTCTGAGGTACCGCTCTTTCTCTGATCCTCTCTGAGGTAACTCTCTCTCTCTCTCTCTGGTCATCTCTGAGGTAATTCTCTCTCCGGTCCTCTCTGAGGTAACTCTCTCTCTCTCTCTCTGGTCCTCTCTGGGGTAACTCTCTCTGGTTGTCTCTGAGGTAACTCTCTCTCTCCGGTCATCTCTGAGGTAACTCTCTCTCTCTCTCTGGTCCTCTCTTAGGTAACTCTCTTTCTCTCGCTCTCTGAGGTAACTCTTCCTCTCTCTGGTCCTCTCTGAGGTAACTCCCTCTTTCTGGTCCTCTCTGAGGTAACTCCCCCTTTCTGGTCCTCTCTGAGGTAACTCCCCCTTTCTGGTCCTCTCTGAGGTAACTCCCCCTTTCTGGTCCTCTCTGAGGTAACTCTCTCTCTGGTCCTCTCTGAGGTAACTCTCTCTTTCTGGTCATCTCTGAGGTACCTCTCTCTCTCTGGTTGTCTCTGAGGAACCTCTCTTTCTCTGGTCCTCTCTGAGGTAACTCTCTCTCTCTCTCTCTCTCTGGTCATCTCTGAGGTACCTCTCTCTCTCTGGTTGTCTCTGAGGTACCTCTCTCTCTCTGGTCATCTCTGAGGTAACTAACTCTCTCTCTCTGGTCGTCTCTGAGGTAACTCTCTCTCTCCGGTCATCTCTGAGGTAACTCTCTCTCTCTCTCTGGTCGTTCCTGAGGTACCTCTCTCTCTCTGGTTGTCTCTGAGGTACCGCTCTTTCTCTGGTCCTCTCTGAGGTAACTCTCTCTCTCTCTGGTCATCTCTGAGGTACCTCTCTCTCTCTGGTTGTCTCTGAGGTACCTCTCTCTCTCTGGTCATCTCTGAGGTAACTAACTCTCTCTCTCTGTGGTCATCTCTGAGGTAACTCTCTCTCTCTGGTCGTCTCTGAGGTAACTCTCTCTCTCTCTCTGGTCATCTCTGAGGTAACTCTCTCTCTTTCTGGTCGTTCCTGAGTTAACTCTCTCTCTCTGGTTGTCTCTGAGGTAACTCTCTCTCTCTGGTTGTCTCTGAGATAACTCTCTCTCTCCGGTCATCTCTGAAGTAACTCTCTCTCTCTCTCTCTGGTCGTTCCTGAGGTAACTCTCTCTCTCTTTCTCTGGTTGTCTCTGAGGTAACTCTCTCTCTCTGGGCCTCTCTGAGGTAACTCTCTCTCTCTCTCTGGGCATCTCTGAGGTAACTCTCTCTCTCTCTCTGGGCATCTCTGAGGTAACTCTCTCTCTCTCTCTCTGGTCCTCTCTGAGGTAACTCTCTCTCACTCTCTGGTCCTCTCTGAGGAAACTCTCTCTCTCTCTCTGGTCCTCTCTGAGGTAACTCTCTCTCTCTCTCTGGTCAACTCTGAGGTAACTCTCTCCCTCTCTCTGGTCCTCTCTGGGGTAACTCTCTCTGGTTGTCTCTGAGGTAACTCTCTCTCTCCGGTCATCTCTGAGGTAACTCTCTCTCTCTCTCTCTCTCTCTGGTCGTTCCTGAGGTACCCCTCTCTCTCTGGTTGTCTCTGAGGTACCGCTCTTTCTCTGATCCTCTCTGAGGTAACTCTCTCTCTCTCTCTCTGGTCATCTCTGAGGTAATTCTCTCTCCGGTCCTCTCTGAGGTAACTCTCTCTCTCTCTCTGGTCCTCTCTGGGGTAACTCTCTCTGGTTGTCTCTGAGGTAACTCTCTCTCTCCGGTCATCTCTGAGGTAACTCTCTCTCTCTCTCTCTCTGGTCGTTCCTGAGGTACCCCTCTCTCTCTGGTTGTCTCTGAGGTACCGCTCTTTCTCTGATCCTCTCTGAGGTAACTCTCTCTCTCTCTCTCTGGTCATCTCTGAGGTACCTCTCTCTCTCTGGTTGTCTGTGAGGTACCTCTCTCTCTCTGGTCATCTCTGAGGTAACTAACTCTCTCTCTCTCTGGTCATCTCTGAGGTAACTCTCTCTCTCTCTGGTCGTCTCTGAGGTAACTCTCTCTCTCTCTCTGGTCGTCTCTGAGGTAACTCTCTCTCCACGGTCATCTCTGAGGTAACTCTCTCTCTCTCTCTGGTCGTTCCAGAGGTAACTCTCTCTCTCTGGTTGTCTCTGAGGTAACTCTCTCTCTCTGGTTGTCTCTGATGTAACTCTCTCTCTCTCCGGTCATCTCTGAGGTAACTCTCTCTCTCTCTCTCTGGTCGTTCCTGAGGTAACTCTCTCTCTCTCTCTGGGCATCTCTGAGGTAACTCTCTCTCTCTCTCTGGTCCTCTCTGAGGTAACTCTCTCTCTCTGGTCCTCTCTGAGGTAACTCTCTCTCTCTCTGGGCCTCTCTGAGGTAACTCTCTCTCTCTCTCTGGTCCTCTCTGGGGTAACTCTCTCTGGTTGTCTCTGAGGTAACTCTCTCTCTCCGGTCATCTCTGAGGTAACTCTCTCTCTCTCTCTCTCTGGTCGTTCCTGAGGTACCCCTCTCTCTCTGGTTGTCTCTGAGGTACCGCTCTTTCTCTGATCCTCTCTGAGGTAACTCTCTCTCTCTCTCTCTGGTCATCTCTGAGGTAATTCTCTCTCCGGTCCTCTCTGAGGTAACTCTCTCTCTCTCTCTGGTCCTCTCTGGGGTAACTCTCTCTGGTTGTCTCTGAGGTAACTCTCTCTCTCCGGTCATCTCTGAGGTAACTCTCTCTCTCTCTCTGGTCCTCTCTTAGGTAACTCTCTTTCTCTCGCTCTCTGAGGTAACTCTTCCTCTCTCTGGTCCTCTCTGAGGTAACTCCCTCTTTCTGGTCCTCTCTGAGGTAACTCCCCCTTTCTGGTCCTCTCTGAGGTAACTCCCCCTTTCTGGTCCTCTCTGAGGTAACTCCCCCTTTCTGGTCCTCTCTGAGGTAACTCTCTCTCTGGTCCTCTCTGAGGTAACTCTCTCTTTCTGGTCATCTCTGAGGTACCTCTCTCTCTCTGGTTGTCTCTGAGGAACCTCTCTTTCTCTGGTCCTCTCTGAGGTAACTCTCTCTCTCTCTCTCTCTCTGGTCATCTCTGAGGTACCTCTCTCTCTCTGGTTGTCTCTGAGGTACCTCTCTCTCTCTGGTCATCTCTGAGGTAACTAACTCTCTCTCTCTGGTCGTCTCTGAGGTAACTCTCTCTCTCCGGTCATCTCTGAGGTAACTCTCTCTCTCTCTCTGGTCGTTCCTGAGGTACCTCTCTCTCTCTGGTTGTCTCTGAGGTACCGCTCTTTCTCTGGTCCTCTCTGAGGTAACTCTCTCTCTCTCTGGTCATCTCTGAGGTACCTCTCTCTCTCTGGTTGTCTCTGAGGTACCTCTCTCTCTCTGGTCATCTCTGAGGTAACTAACTCTCTCTCTCTGTGGTCATCTCTGAGGTAACTCTCTCTCTCTGGTCGTCTCTGAGGTAACTCTCTCTCTCTCTCTGGTCATCTCTGAGGTAACTCTCTCTCTTTCTGGTCGTTCCTGAGTTAACTCTCTCTCTCTGGTTGTCTCTGAGGTAACTCTCTCTCTCTGGTTGTCTCTGAGATAACTCTCTCTCTCCGGTCATCTCTGAAGTAACTCTCTCTCTCTCTCTCTGGTCGTTCCTGAGGTAACTCTCTCTCTCTTTCTCTGGTTGTCTCTGAGGTAACTCTCTCTCTCTGGGCCTCTCTGAGGTAACTCTCTCTCTCTCTCTGGGCATCTCTGAGGTAACTCTCTCTCTCTCTCTGGGCATCTCTGAGGTAACTCTCTCTCTCTCTCTCTCTCTGGTCCTCTCTGAGGTAACTCTCTCTCACTCTCTGGTCCTCTCTGAGGAAACTCTCTCTCTCTCTCTGGTCCTCTCTGAGGTAACTCTCTCTCTCTCTCTGGTCAACTCTGAGGTAACTCTCTCCCTCTCTCTGGTCCTCTCTGGGGTAACTCTCTCTGGTTGTCTCTGAGGTAACTCTCTCTCTCCGGTCATCTCTGAGGTAACTCTCTCTCTCTCTCTCTCTCTCTGGTCGTTCCTGAGGTACCCCTCTCTCTCTGGTTGTCTCTGAGGTACCGCTCTTTCTCTGATCCTCTCTGAGGTAACTCTCTCTCTCTCTCTCTGGTCATCTCTGAGGTAATTCTCTCTCCGGTCCTCTCTGAGGTAACTCTCTCTCTCTCTCTGGTCCTCTCTGGGGTAACTCTCTCTGGTTGTCTCTGAGGTAACTCTCTCTCTCCGGTCATCTCTGAGGTAACTCTCTCTCTCTCTCTCTCTGGTCGTTCCTGAGGTACCCCTCTCTCTCTGGTTGTCTCTGAGGTACCGCTCTTTCTCTGATCCTCTCTGAGGTAACTCTCTCTCTCTCTCTCTGGTCATCTCTGAGGTACCTCTCTCTCTCTGGTTGTCTGTGAGGTACCTCTCTCTCTCTGGTCATCTCTGAGGTAACTAACTCTCTCTCTCTCTGGTCATCTCTGAGGTAACTCTCTCTCTCTCTGGTCGTCTCTGAGGTAACTCTCTCTCTCTCTCTGGTCGTCTCTGAGGTAACTCTCTCTCCACGGTCATCTCTGAGGTAACTCTCTCTCTCTCTCTGGTCGTTCCAGAGGTAACTCTCTCTCTCTGGTTGTCTCTGAGGTAACTCTCTCTCTCTGGTTGTCTCTGATGTAACTCTCTCTCTCTCCGGTCATCTCTGAGGTAACTCTCTCTCTCTCTCTCTGGTCGTTCCTGAGGTAACTCTCTCTCTCTCTCTGGGCATCTCTGAGGTAACTCTCTCTCTCTCTCTGGTCCTCTCTGAGGTAACTCTCTCTCTCTGGTCCTCTCTGAGGTAACTCTCTCTCTCTCTGGGCCTCTCTGAGGTAACTCTCTCTCTCTCTCTGGTCCTCTCTGGGGTAACTCTCTCTGGTTGTCTCTGAGGTAACTCTCTCTCTCCGGTCATCTCTGAGGTAACTCTCTCTCTCTCTCTCTCTGGTCGTTCCTGAGGTACCCCTCTCTCTCTGGTTGTCTCTGAGGTACCGCTCTTTCTCTGATCCTCTCTGAGGTAACTCTCTCTCTCTCTCTCTGGTCATCTCTGAGGTAATTCTCTCTCCGGTCCTCTCTGAGGTAACTCTCTCTCTCTCTCTGGTCCTCTCTGGGGTAACTCTCTCTGGTTGTCTCTGAGGTAACTCTCTCTCTCCGGTCATCTCTGAGGTAACTCTCTCTCTCTCTCTCTCTGGTCGTTCCTGAGGTACCCCTCTCTCTCTGGTTGTCTCTGAGGTACCGCTCTTTCTCTGATCCTCTCTGAGGTAACTCTCTCTCTCTCTCTGGTCATCTCTGAGGTACCTCTCTCTCTCTGGTTGTCTGTGAGGTACCTCTCTCTCTCTGGTCATCTCTGAGGTAACTAACTCTCTCTCTCTCTGGTCATCTCTGAGGTAACTCTCTCTCTCTCTGGTCGTCTCTGAGGTAACTCTCTCTCTCTCTCTGGTCGTCTCTGAGGTAACTCTCTCTCTACGGTCATCTCTGAGGTAACTCTCTCTCTCTCTCTGGTCGTTCCAGAGGTAACTCTCTCTCTCTGGTTGTCTCTGAGGTAACTCTCTCTCTCTGGTTGTCTCTGATGTAACTCTCTCTCTCTCCGGTCATCTCTGAGGTAACTCTCTCTCTCTCTCTCTGGTCGTTCCTGAGGTAACTCTCTCTCTCTCTCTGGGCATCTCTGAGGTAACTCTCTCTCTCTCTCTGGTCCTCTCTGAGGTAACTCTCTCTCTCTGGTCCTCTCTGAGGTAACTCTCTCTCTCTCTGGTCCTCTCTGAGGTAACTCTCTCTCTCTCTCTGGGCATCTCTGAGGTAACTCTCTCTCTCTCTCTGGGCATCTCTGAGGTAACTCTCTCTCTCTCTCTCTCTCTCTCTGGTCCTCTCTGAGGTAACTCTCTCTCTCTCTCTGGTCCTCTCTGAGGAAACTCTCTCTCTCTCTCTCTCTGGTCCTCTCTGAGGTAACTCTCTCTCTCTCTCTGGTCAACTCTGAGGTAACTCTCTCCCTCTCTCTGGTCCTCTCTGGGGTAACTCTCTCTGGTTGTCTCTGAGGTAACTCTCTCTCTCCGGTCATCTCTGAGGTAACTCTCTCTCTCTCTCTCTCTGGTCGTTCCTGAGGTACCCCTCTCTCTCTGGTTGTCTCTGAGGTACCGCTCTTTCTCTGATCCTCTCTGAGGTAACTCTCTCTCTCTCTCTGGTCATCTCTGAGGTAATTCTCTCTCCGGTCCTCTCTGAGGTAACTCTCTCTCTCTCTCTGGTCCTCTCTGGGGTAACTCTCTCTGGTTGTCTCTGAGGTAACTCTCTCTCTCCGGTCATCTCTGAGGTAACTCTCTCTCTCTCTCTGGTCGTTCCTGAGGTACCCCTCTCTCTCTGGTTGTCTCTGAGGTACCGCTCTTTCTCTGATCCTCTCTGAGGTAACTCTCTCTCTCTGGTCATCTCTGAGGTACCTCTCTCTCTCTGGTTGTCTGTGAGGTACCTCTCTCTCTCTGGTCATCTCTGAGGTAACTAACTCTCTCTCTCTCTGGTCATCTCTGAGGTAACTCTCTCTCTCTCTGGTCGTCTCTGAGGTAACTCTCTCCCTCTCTCTGGTCGTCTCTGAGGTAACTCTCTCTCTACGGTCATCTCTGAGGTAACTCTCTCTCTCTCTCTGGTCGTTCCTGAGGTAACTCTCTCTCTCTGGTTGTCTCTGAGGTAACTCTCTCTCTCTGGTTGTCTCTGATGTAACTCTCTCTCTCTCCGGTCATCTCTGAGGTAACTCTCTCTCTCTCTCTCTCTCTGGTCGTTCCTGAGGTAACTCTCTCTCTCTCTCTCTGGGCATCTCTGAGGTAACTCTCTCTCTCTCTCTGGTCCTCTCTGAGGTAACTCTCTCTCTCTCTGGTCCTCTCTGAGGTAACTCTCTCTCTCTCTGGTCCTCTCTGAGGTAACTCTCTCCCTCTCTCTGGTCCTCTCTGAGGTAACTCTCTCTCTCCGGTCATCTCTGAGGTAACTCTCTCTCTCTCTCTCTGGTCGTTTCTGAGGTACCCCTCTCTCTCTGGTTGTCTCTGAGGTACCGCTCTTTCTCTGATCCTCTCTGAGGTAACTCTCTCTCTCTCTCTGGTCATCTCTGAGGTACCTCTCTCTCTCTGGTTGTCTGTGAGGTACCTCTCTCTCTCTGGTCATCTCTGAGGTAACTAACTCTCTCTCTCTCTGGTCATCTCTGAGGTAACTCTCTCTCTCTCTGGTCGTCTCTGAGGTAACTCTCTCTCTCTCTCTGGTCGTCTCTGAGGTAACTCTCTCTCTACGGTCATCTCTGAGGTAACTCTCTCTCTCTCTCTGGTCGTTCCAGAGGTAACTCTCTCTCTCTGGTTGTCTCTGAGGTAACTCTCTCTCTCTGGTTGTCTCTGATGTAACTCTCTCTCTCTCCGGTCATCTCTGAGGTAACTCTCTCTCTCTCTCTCTGGTCGTTCCTGAGGTAACTCTCTCTCTCTCTCTGGGCATCTCTGAGGTAACTCTCTCTCTCTCTCTGGTCCTCTCTGAGGTAACTCTCTCTCTCTGGTCCTCTCTGAGGTAACTCTCTCTCTCTCTGGGCCTCTCTGAGGTAACTCTCTCTCTCTCTCTGGTCCTCTCTGGGGTAACTCTCTCTGGTTGTCTCTGAGGTAACTCTCTCTCTCTCCGGTCATCTCTGAGGTAACTCTCTCTCTCTCTCTCTCTGGTCGTTCCTGAGGTACCCCTCTCTCTCTGGTTGTCTCTGAGGTACCGCTCTTTCTCTGATCCTCTCTGAGGTAACTCTCTCTCTCTCTCTCTGGTCATCTCTGAGGTAATTCTCTCTCCGGTCCTCTCTGAGGTAACTCTCTCTCTCTCTCTGGTCCTCTCTGGGGTAACTCTCTCTGGTTGTCTCTGAGGTAACTCTCTCTCTCCGGTCAACTCTGAGGTAACTCTCTCTCTCTCTCTCTCTGGTCGTTCCTGAGGTACCCCTCTCTCTCTGGTTGTCTCTGAGGTACCGCTCTTTCTCTGATCCTCTCTGAGGTAACTCTCTCTCTCTCTCTGGTCATCTCTGAGGTACCTCTCTCTCTCTGGTTGTCTGTGAGGTACCTCTCTCTCTCTGGTCATCTCTGAGGTAACTAACTCTCTCTCTCTCTGGTCATCTCTGAGGTAACTCTCTCTCTCTCTGGTCGTCTCTGAGGTAACTCTCTCTCTCTCTCTGGTCGTCTCTGAGGTAACTCTCTCTCTACGGTCATCTCTGAGGTAACTCTCTCTCTCTCTCTGGTCGTTCCAGAGGTAACTCTCTCTCTCTGGTTGTCTCTGAGGTAACTCTCTCTCTCTGGTTGTCTCTGATGTAACTCTCTCTCTCTCCGGTCATCTCTGAGGTAACTCTCTCTCTCTCTCTCTGGTCGTTCCTGAGGTAACTCTCTCTCTCTCTCTGGGCATCTCTGAGGTAACTCTCTCTCTCTCTCTGGTCCTCTCTGAGGTAACTCTCTCTCTCTGGTCCTCTCTGAGGTAACTCTCTCTCTCTCTGGGCCTCTCTGAGGTAACTCTCTCTCTCTCTGGGCCTCTCTGAGGTAACTCTCTCTCTCTCTGGGCATCTCTGAGGTAATTCTCTCTCTCTCTCTGGGCATCTCTGAGGTAACTCTCTCTCTCTCTCTCTCTCTCTCTCTCTCTCTGGTCCTCTCTGAGGTAACTCTCTCTCTCTCTCTCTGGTCCTCTCTGAGGAAACTCTCTCTCTCTCTCTGGTCCTCTCTGAGGTAACTCTCTCTCTCTCTCTGGTCAACTCTGAGGTAACTCTCTCCCTCTCTCTGGTCCTCTCTGGGGTAACTCTCTCTGGTTGTCTCTGAGGTAACTCTCTCTCTCCGGTCATCTCTGAGGTAACTCTCTCTCTCTCTCTCTCTGGTCGTTCCTGAGGTACCCCTCTCTCTCTGGTTGTCTCTGAGGTACCGCTCTTTCTCTGATCCTCTCTGAGGTAACTCTCTCTCTCTCTCTGGTCATCTCTGAGGTAATTCTCTCTCCGGTCCTCTCTGAGGTAACTCTCTCTCTCTCTCTGGTCCTCTCTGGGGTAACTCTCTCTGGTTGTCTCTGAGGTAACTCTCTCTCTCCGGTCATCTCTGAGGTAACTCTCTCTCTCTCTCTCTCTGGTCGTTCCTGAGGTACCCCTCTCTCTCTGGTTGTCTCTGAGGTACCGCTCTTTCTCTGATCCTCTCTGAGGTAACTCTCTCTCTCTCTCTGGTCATCTCTGTGGTACCTCTCTCTCTCTGGTTGTCTGTGAGGTACCTCTCTCTCTCTGGTCATCTCTGAGGTAACTAACTCTCTCTCTCTCTCTGGTCATCTCTGAGGTAACTCTCTCTCTCTCTGGTCGTCTCTGAGGTAACTCTCTCCCTCTCTCTGGTCGTCTCTGAGGTAACTCTCTCTCTACGGTCATCTCTGAGGTAACTCTCTCTCTCTCTCTGGTCGTTCCTGAGGTAACTCTCTCTCTCTGGTTGTCTCTGAGGTAACTCTCTCTCTCTGGTTGTCTCTGATGTAACTCTCTCTCTCTCCGGTCATCTCTGAGGTAACTCTCTCTCTCTCTCTCTGGTCGTTCCTGAGGTAACTCTCTCTCTCTCTCTGGGCATCTCTGAGGTAACTCTCTCTCTCTCTCTGGTCCTCTCTGAGGTAACTCTCTCTCTCTCTGGTCCTCTCTGAGGTAACTCTCTCTCTCTCTGGTCCTCTCTGAGGTAACTCTCTCCCTCTCTCTGGTCCTCTCTGAGGTAACTCTCTCTCTCTCTCTGGTCATCTCTGAGGTAATTCTCTCTCCGGTCCTCTCTGAGGTAACTCTCTCTCTCTCTGGTCCTCTCTGAGGTAACTCTCTCTGGTTGTCTCTGAGGTAACTCCCTCTTTCTGGTCATCTCTAAGGTAACTCACTCTCTCAGGTCGTCTCTGAGGTAACTCTCTCCCTCTCTCTGGTCATCTCTGAGGTAACTCTCTCTCTCTCTCTGGTCGTCTCTGAGGTAACTCTGTCTCTCTCTCTCTCTGGTCATCTCTGAGTTAACTCTCTCTCTCTGGTCATCTCTGAGGTAACTCACTCTCTTTCTCTGGTCATCTCTGAGGTAGCTGTCTCTCTGTGCTCATCTCTGAGGTAACTCTCTCTCTCTGGTCGTCTCTGAGGTAACTCTCTCTCTCTTTCTCTCATCTTTGGGGTAACTGTCTCTCTCTGCTCATCTCTGAGGTAACTCTCTCTCTCTCTCTCTGAGGTAACTCTCTCTCTCTCTCTGGTCCTCTTTGAGGTAACTCTCTTTCTCTGGTCCTCTCTGAGGTAACTCTCTCTCTCTCTGGTCCTCTCTTAGGTAACTCTCTTTCTCTCGCTCTCTGAGGTAACTCTTCCTCTCTCTGGTCCTCTCTGAGGTAACTCCCTCTTTCTGGTCCTCTCTGAGGTAACTCCCTCTTTCTGGTCCTCTCTGAGGTAACTCCCCCTTTCTGGTCCTCTTTGAGGTAACTCCCCCTTTCTGGTCCTCTCTGAGGTAACTCTCTCTCTGGTCCTCTCTGAGGTAACTCTCTCTTTCTGGTCATCTCTGAGGTACCTCTCTCTCTCTGGTTGTCTCTGAGGAACCTCTCTTTCTCTGGTCCTCTCTGAGGTAACTCTCTCTCTCTCTCTCTCTCTGGTCATCTCTGAGGTACCTCTCTCTCTCTGGTTGTCTCTGAGGTACCTCTCTCTCTCTGGTCATCTCTGAGGTAACTAACTCTCTCTCTCTGGTCGTCTCTGAGGTAACTCTCTCTCTCCGGTCATCTCTGAGGTAACTCTCTCTCTCTCTCTGGTCGTTCCTGAGGTACCTCTCTCTCTCTGGTTGTCTCTGAGGTAACTCACTCTCTTTCTCTGGTCATCTCTGAGGTAGCTGTCTCTCTGTGCTCATCTCTGAGGTAACTCTCTCTCTCTGGTCGTCTCTGAGGTAACTCTCTCTCTCTTTCTCTCATCTTTGGGGTAACTGTCTCTCTCTGCTCATCTCTGAGGTAACTCTCTCTCTCTCTGAGGTAACTCTCTCTCTCTCTCTGGTCCTCTTTGAGGTAACTCTCTTTCTCTGGTCCTCTCTGAGGTAACTCTCTCTCTCTCTCTCTGGTCCTCTCTTAGGTAACTCTCTTTCTCTCGCTCTCTGAGGTAACTCTTCCTCTCTCTGGTCCTCTCTGAGGTAACTCCCTCTTTCTGGTCCTCTCTGAGGTAACTCCCCCTTTCTGGTCCTCTCTGAGGTAACTCCCCCTTTCTGGTCCTCTCTGAGGTAACTCCCCCTTTCTGGTCCTCTCTGAGGTAACTCCCCCTTTCTGGTCCTCTCTGAGGTAACTCTCTCTCTGGTCCTCTCTGAGGTAACTCTCTCTTTCTGGTCATCTCTGAGGTACCTCTCTCTCTCTGGTTGTCTCTGAGGAACCTCTCTTTCTCTGGTCCTCTCTGAGGTAACTCTCTCTCTCTCTCTCTCTCTGGTCATCTCTGAGGTACCTCTCTCTCTCTGGTTGTCTCTGAGGTACCTCTCTCTCTCTGGTCATCTCTGAGGTAACTAACTCTCTCTCTCTGGTCGTCTCTGAGGTAACTCTCTCTCTCCGGTCATCTCTGAGGTAACTCTCTCTCTCTCTCTCTGGTCGTTCCTGAGGTACCTCTCTCTCTCTGGTTGTCTCTGAGGTACCGCTCTTTCTCTGGTCCTCTCTGAGGTAACTCTCTCTCTCTCTGGTCATCTCTGAGGTACCTCTCTCTCTCTGGTTGTCTCTGAGGTACCTCTCTCTCTCTGGTCATCTCTGAGGTAACTAACTCTCTCTCTCTCTGGTCATCTCTGAGGTAACTCTCTCTCTCTGGTCGTCTCTGAGGTAACTCTCTCTCTCTCTGGTCATCTCTGAGGTAACTCTCTCTCTTTCTGGTCGTTCCTGAGGTAACTCTCTCTCTCTGGTTGTCTATGAGGTAACTCTCTCTCTCTGGTTGTCTCTGAGATAACTCTCTCTCTCCGGTCATCTCTGAGGTAACTCTCTCTCTCTCTCTCTGGTCGTTCCTGAGGTAACTCTCTCTCTCTTTCTCTGGTTGTCTCTGAGGTAACTCTCTCTCTGGGCCTCTCTGAGGTAACTCTCTCTCTCTCTCTCTCTCTGGGCATCTCTGAGGTAACTCTCTCTCTCTCTCTGGGCATCTCTGAGGTAACTCTCTCTCTCTCTCTCTGGTCCTCTCTGAGGTAACTCTCTCTCTCTCTCTGGTCCTCTCTGAGGTAACTCTCTCTCTCTCTCTGGTCCTCTCTGAGGTAACTCTCTCTCTCTCTCTGGTCAACTCTGAGGTAACTCTCTCCCTCTCTCTGGTCCTCTCTGAGGTAACTCTCTCCCTCTCTCTCTCTGGTCAACTCTGAGGTAACTCTCTCCCTCTCTCTGGTCCTCTCTGAGGTAACTCTCTCTCTCTGGTCATCTCTGAGGTAACTCTCTCTCTCTCTCTCTGGTCATCTCTGAGGTAATTCTCTCTCCGGTCCTCTCTGAGGTAACTCTCTCTCTCTCTCTGGTCCTCTCTGGGGTAACTCTCTCTGGTTGTCTCTGAGGTAACTCTCTCTCTCCGGTCATCTCTGAGGTAACTCTCTCTCTCTCTCTCTCTGGTCGTTCCTGAGGTACCCCTCTCTCTCTGGTTGTCTCTGAGGTACCGCTCTTTCTCTGATCCTCTCTGAGGTAACTCTCTCTCTCTCTCTCTGGTCATCTCTGAGGTACCTCTCTCTCTCTGGTTGTCTGTGAGGTACCTCTCTCTCTCTGGTCATCTCTGAGGTAACTAACTCTCTCTCTCTCTGGTCATCTCTGAGGTAACTCTCTCTCTCTCTGGTCGTCTCTGAGGTAACTCTCTCTCTCTCTCTGGTCGTCTCTGAGGTAACTCTCTCTACGGTCATCTCTGAGGTAACTCTCTCTCTCTCTCTGGTCGTTCCTGAGGTAACTCTCTCTCTCTGGTTGTCTCTGAGGTAACTCTCTCTCTCTGGTTGTCTCTGATGTAACTCTCTCTCTCTCCGGTCATCTCTGAGGTAACTCTCTCTCTCTCTCTCTCTCTAGTCGTTCCTGAGGTAACTCTCTCTCTCTCTCTGGGCATCTCTGAGGTAACTCTCTCTCTCTCTCTGGTCCTCTCTGAGGTAACTCTCTCTCTCTCTGGTCCTCTCTGAGGTAACTCTCTCTCTCTCTGGTCCTCTCTGAGGTAACTCTCTCCCTCTCTCTGGTCCTCTCTGAGGTAACTCTCTCTCTCTGGTCATCTCTGAGGTAACTCTCTCTCTCTCTCTCTGGTCATCTCTGAGGTAATTCTCTCTCCGGTCCTCTCTGAGGTAACTCTCTCTCTCTCTGGTCCTCTCTGAGGTAACTCTCTCTGGTTGTCTCTGAGGTAACTCCCTCTTTCTGGTCATCTCTAAGGTAACTCACTCTCTCAGGTCGTCTCTGAGGTAACTCTCTCCCTCTCTCTGGTCATCTCTGAGGTAACTCTCTCTCTCTCTCTGGTCGTCTCTGAGGTAACTCTGTCTCTCTCTCTCTCTGGTCATCTCTGAGTTAACTCTCTCTCTCTGGTCATCTCTGAGGTAACTCACTCTCTTTCTCTGGTCATCTCTGAGGTAGCTGTCTCTCTGTGCTCATCTCTGAGGTAACTCTCTCTCTCTCTCTGGTCGTCTATGAGGTAACTCTCTCTTTCTTTGGTCCTCTCTGAGGTAACTCTCTCTCTCTGCTCATCTCTGAGGTAACTCTCTCTCTCTCTGGTCGTCTCTGAGGTAACTCTCTCTCTCTCTTTCTCTCATCTTTGAGGTAACTCTCTTTCTCTGGTCCTCTGAGGTAACTCTTCCTCTCTCTGGTCCTCTCTGAGGTAACTCCCTCTTTCTGGTCCTCTCTGAGGTAGCTCCCCCTTTCTGGTCCTCTCTGAGGTAACTCCCCCTTTCTGGTCCTCTCTGAGGTAACTCCCCCTTTCTGGTCCTCTCTGAGGTAACTCCCCCTTTCTGGTCCTCTCTGAGGTTTCTCTCTCTCTGGTCATCTCTGAGGTAACTCTCTCTTTCTGGTCATCTCTGAGGTACCTCTCTCTCTCTGGTTGTCTCTGAGGAACCTCTCTTTCTCTGGTCCTCTCTGAGGTAACTCTCTCTCTCTCTGCTCATCTCTGAGGTAACTCACTCTCTCTGGTCATCTCTGAGGTAACTCTCTCTCTCTAGTCGTCTCTGAGGTAACTCTCTCTCTGGTCCACTCTGAGGCAGCTCCCTCTTTCTGGTCATCTCTGAGGTACCTCTCTCTCTCTGGTTGTCTCTGAGGTACTGCTCTTTCTCTGGTCCTCTCTGAGGTAACTCTCTCTTTCTCTGGTCCTCACTGAGTTAACTCTCTCTCTCTCTCTGGTCATCTCTGAGGTAACTCTTTCTCTCTCTGGTCATCTCTGATGTAACTTTCTCTCTGGTCCTCTCTGAGGTAACTCTCTCTCTTTCTCTGGTAATCTCTGAGGTACCTCTCTGTCTCTGGTCATCTCTGAGGTAACTAACTCTCTCTCTCTGGTCATCTCTGAGGTAACTCTCTCTCTCTGGTCATCTCTGAGGTAACTCTCTCTCTCTCTGGTCGTTCCTGAGGTAACTCTCTCTCTCTCTGGTTGTCTCTGAGGTAAATCTCTCTCTCTGGTTGTCTCTGAGGTAACTCTCTCTCTCCGGTCATCTCTGAGGTAACTCTCTCTCTCTGGTCGTTCCTGAGGTAACTCTCTCTCTCTCTCTCTGGTTGTCTCTGAGGTAACTCTCTCTCTCTGGTCCTCTCTGAGGTAACTCTCTCTCTCTCTCTGGTCATCTCTGAGTTAACTCTCTCTCTCTCTCTCTCTCTCTCTCTCTGGGCATCTCTGAGGTAACTATCTCTATCTCTCTGGTCCTCTCTGAGGTAACTCTCTCTCTCTCTCTGGTCCTCTCTGAGGTAACTCTCTCTCTCTCTCTCTGGTCATCTCTGAGGTAACTCTCTCCCTCTCTCTGGTCCTCTCTGAGGTAACTCTCTCTCACTGATCATCTCTGAGGTAACTCTTTCTCTCTCTCTCTGGTCATCTCTGAGGTAATTCTCTCTCCGGTCCTCTCTGAGGTAACTCTCTCTCTCTCTCTGGTCCTTTCTGAGGTAACTCTCTCTGGTTGTCTCTGAGGTAACTCCCTCTTTCTGGTCATCTCTGAGGTAACTCACTCTCTCTGGTCCTCTCTGAGGTAACTCTTTCCCTCTCTCTGGTCATCTCTGAGGTAACTCTCTCTGGTCCTCTCTGAGGTAACTCTCTCCCTCTCTCTGGTCATCTCTGAGGTAACTCTCTCTGGTTGTCTCTGAGGTAACTCTCTCTCTCTCTCTGGTCATCTCTGAGGTAACTCTCTCTCTCTGGTCATCTCTGAGGTAACTCTCTCTGGTTGTCTCTGGGGTAACTCTCTCTCTGGTCCTCTCTGAAGTAACTCTCTCTCTGGTCGTCTCTGAGGTAACTTTCTCTGTCTCCGGTTCTCTCTGAGGTAACTCTCTCTCTCTCTCTCTGGTCCTCTCTGAGGTAACTCTCTCTCTCTCCGGTCCTCTCTGAGGTAACTCTCTCTCTCCGGTCCTCTCTAGGTAACTCTCTCTCTCTCTCTCCGGTCCTCTCTGAGGTAACTCTCTCTCTCTCCGGTCCTCTCTGAGGTAACTCTCTCTCTCTCCGGTCCTCTCTGAGGTTACTCTCTCTCTCTCTCTGGTCCTCTCTGAGGTAATTCTCTCTCTCCGGTCCTCTCTGAGGTAACTCTCTCTCTCTCCGGTCCTCTCTGAGGTAACTCTCTCTCTCTCCGGTCCTCTCTGAGGTTACTCTCTCTCTCTGAGGTAACTCTCTCTCTCTCTGGTTCTCTCTGAGGTAACTCCCTCTCTCTCTCTGGTCCTCTCTGAGGTAACTCTCTCTCTCTCTCTCTCCGGTCCTCTCTGAGGTAACTCTCTCTGTCTCCGGTCCTCTCTGAGGTAACTCTCTCTCTCCGGTCCTCTCTGAGGTAACTCTCTCTCTCTCTCTCTCCGATCCTCTCTGAGGTAACTCTCTCTCTCTCCGGTCCTCTCTGAGGTAACTCTCTCTCTCTCCGGTCCTCTCTGAGGTTACTCTCTCTCTCTCTCTGAGGAAACTCTCTCTCTCTGGTCCTCTCTGAGGTAACTCTCTCTCTCTCCGTTCCTCTCTGAGTTAACTCTCTCTCTCTCCGGTCCTCTCTGAGGTTACTCTCTCTCTCTGAGGTAACTCTCTCTCTCTCTCTGGTCCTCTCTGAGGTAACTCACTCTCTCTCTGGTCATCTCTGAGGTAACTCTCTCTGTCCCCGGTCCTCTCTGAGGTAACTCTCTCTCTCTCTCTGGTCCTCTCTGAGGTAACTCTCTCTCTCTCCGGTCCTCTCTGAGGTAACTCTCTCTCTCTCTCTCTCTCCGGTCCTCTCTGAGGTAACTCTCTCTCTCTCTCCGGTCCTCTCTGAGGTAACTCTCTCTCTCTCCGGTCCTCTCTGAGGTAACTCTCTCTCTCTCCGGTCCTCTCTGAGGTTACTCTCTCTCTCTCTCTGTGGTCCTCTCTGAGGTAATTCTCTCTCTCCGGTCCTCTCTGAGGTAACTCTCTCTCTCTCCGGTCCTCTCTGAGGTAACTCTCTCTCTCCGGTCCTCTCTGAGGTAACTCTCTCTCTCCGGTCCTCTCTGAGGTAACTCTCTCTCTCTCCGGTCCTCCCTGAGGTTACTCTCTCTCTCTGAGGTAACTCTCTCCCTCTCTCTGGTCCTCTCTGAGGTAACTCTCTCTCTCCGGTCCTCTCTGAGGTAACTCTCTCTCTCTCCGGTCCTCTCTGAGGTAACTCTCTCTCTCCGGTCCTCTCTGAGGTAACTCTCTCTCCGGTCCTCTCTGAGGTAACTCTCTCTCTCTCTCTGGTCCTCTCTGAGGTAACTCTCTCTCTCCGGTCCTCTCTGAGGTAACTCTCTCTCTCTCTCCGGTCCTCTCTGAGGTAACTCTCTCTCTCTGTCTCTGGTCCTCTCTGAGGTAACTCTCTCTCTCTGGGCCTCTCTGAGGTAACTCTCTCTCTCTCTGAGGTAACTCTCTCTCTCTCTCTGGTCCTCTCTGAGGTAACTCTCTCGCTCCGGTCCTCTCTGAGGTAACTCTCTCTCTCTCCGGTCCTCTCTGAGGTAACTCTCTCTCTCTCTCTCCGGTCCTCTCTGAGGTAACTCTCTCTCTCTCTCCGGTCCTCTCTGAGGTTACTCTCTCTCTCTATGAGGAAACTCTCTCTCTCTCTCTCTGGTCCTCTCTGAGGTAACTCTCTCTCTCCGGTCCTCTCTGAGTTAACTCTCTCTCTCTCCGGTCCTCTCTGAGGTTACTCTCTCTCTCTGAGGTAACTCTCTCTCTCTCTGGTCCTCTCTGAGGTAACTCTCTCTCTCTCTCTGGTCCTCTTCCTGAGGTAACTCTCTCTCTCTCTCTCCGGTCCTCTCTGAGGTAACTGTCTCTCTCTCTCCGGTCCTCTCTGAGGTAACTCTCTCTCTCTCTCTGGTCATCTCTGACGTAACTCTCTCCCTCTCTCTGGTCGTCTCTGAGGTAACTCTCTCTCTCTGGTCGTCTCTGAGGTAACTCTCTCTCTCTGGTCGTCTCTGAGGTAACTCTGTCTCTCTCTCTCTCTCTCTCTCTCTGGTCATCTCTGAGTTAACTCTCTCTCTCTAGTCATCTCTGAGGTAACTGTCTCTCTCTGGTCGTCTCTGAGGTAACTCACTCTCTTTCTATGGTCATCTCTGAGGTAGCTGTCTCTCTGTGCTCATCTCTGAGGTAACTCTCTCTCTCTCTTTGGCGTCTTTGAGGTAACTCTTTCTTTCGCTGGTCATCTCTGAGGTAACTGTCTCTCTCTGCTCATCTCTGAGGTAACTCTCTCTGGTCATCTCTGAGGTAACTGTCTCTCTCTGCTCATCTCTGAGGTAACTCTCTCTGGTCATCTCTGAGGTAACTAACTCTCTCTCTCTGGTCATCTCTGAGGTAACTCTCTCTCTCTGGTCATTTTTGAGGTAACTCTCTCTCTCTCTGGTCGTTCCTGAGGTAACTCTCTCTCTCTCTGGTTGTCTCTGAGGTAAATCTCTCTCTCTGGTTGTCTCTGAGGTAACTCTCTCTCTCTCCGGTCATCTCTGAGGTAACTCTCTCTCTCTGGTCGTTCCTGAGGTAACTCTCTCTCTCTCTCTCTGGTTGTCTCTGAGGTAACTCTCTCTCTCTGGTCCTCTCTGAGGTAACTCTCTCTCTCTCTCTCTGGTCATCTCTGAGTTAACTCTCTCTCTCTGGGCATCTCTGAGGTAACTATCTCTATCTCTCTGGTCCTCTCTGAGGTAACTCTCTCACTCTCTCTGGTCCTCTCTGAGGTAACTCTCTCTCTCTCTCTGGTCATCTCTGAGGTAACTATCTCCCTCTCTCTGGTCCTCTCTGAGGTAACTCTCTCTCACTGATCATCTCTGAGGTAACTCTTTCTCTCTCTCTCTGGTCATCTCTGAGGTAATTCTCTCTCCGGTCCTCTCTGAGGTAACTCTCTCTCTCTCTCTGGTCCTTTCTGAGGTAACTCTCTCTGGTTGTCTCTGAGGTAACTCCCTCTTTCTGGTCATCTCTGAGGTAACTCACTCTCTCTGGTCCTCTCTGAGGTAACTCTTTCCCTCTCTCTGGTCATCTCTGAGGTAACTCTCTCTGGTCCTCTCTGAGGTAACTCTCTCCCTCTCTCTGGTCATCTCTGAGGTAACTCTCTCTGGTTGTCTCTAAGGTAACTCTCTCTCTCTCTCTGGTCATCTCTGAGGTAACTCTCTCTCTCTCTCTGGTCATCTCTGAGGTAACTCTCTCTCTCTGGTCATCTCTGAGGTAACTCTCTCTGGTTGTCTCTGGGGTAACTCTCTTTCTCTGGTCATCTCTGAGGTAACTCTCTCTCTCTCTGGTCCTCTCTGAAGTAACTCTCTCTCTGGTCGTCTCTGAGGTAACTCTCTCTGTCTCCGGTCCTCTCTGAGGTAACTCTCTCTCTCTCTCTCTGGTCCTCTCTGAGGTAACTCTCTCTCTCTCCGGTCCTCTCTGAGGTAACTCTCTCTCTCCGGTCCTCTCTAGGTAACTCTCTCTCTCTCTCCGGTCCTCTCTGAGGTAACTCTCTCTATCTCTCCGGTCCTCTCTGAGGTAACTCTCTCTCTCTCCGGTCCTCTCTGAGGTTACTCTCTCTCTCTCTGGTCCTCTCTGAGGTAATTCTCTCTCTCTAGTCCTCTCTGAGGTAACTCTCTCTCTCTCCGGTCCTCTCTGAGGTAACTCTCTCTCTCTCCGGTCCTCTCTGAGGTTACTCTCTCTCTCTGAGGTAACTCTCTCTCTCTCTGGTCCTCTCTGAGGTAACTCTCTCTCTCTCTCTCTCTGGTCCTCTCTGAGGTAACTCTCTCTCTCTCTCTCTCTCTCCGGTCCTCTCTGAGGTAACTCTCTCTGTCTCCGGTCCTCTCTGAGGTAACTCTCTCTCTCCGATCCTCTCTGAGGTAACTCTCTCTCTCTCTCCGGTCCTCTCTGAGGTAACTCTCTCTCTCTCCGGTCCTCTCTGAGGTAACTCTCTCTCTCTCTCTCCGGTCCTCTCTGAGGTAACTCTCTCTCTCTCTCCGGTCCTCTCTGACGTAACTCTCTCCCTCTCTCTGGTCCTCTCTGAGGTAACTCTCTCTCTCTGGTCGTCTCTGAGGTAACTCTCTCTCTCTGGTCGTCTCTGAGGTAACTCTCTCTCTTTCTCTGGTCATCTCTGAGGTAGCTGTCTCTCTGTGCTCATCTCTGAGGTAACTCTCTCTCTCTCTGGTCGTCTTTGAGGTAACTCTTTCTTTCGCTGGTCATCTCTGAGGTAACTGTCTATCTCTGCTCATCTCTGAGGTAACTCTCTCTGGTCATCTCTGAGGTAACTCTCTCTCTCTCTCTCTCTGGTCCTCTCTGAGGTAACTCTCTTTCTCTCTGGTCCTCTCTAAGGTAACTCTCTCTCTTTCTCTGGTCCTCTCTGAGTTAACTCTCTCTCTCTCTCTCTGGTCATCTCTGAGGTTACTCTCTCTCTCTCTGGTCATCTCTGAGGTCACTTTCTCTCTGGTCCTCTCTGAGGTAACTCTCTCTCTTTCTCTGGTAATCTCTGAGGTACCTCTCTGTCTCTGGTCATCTCTGAGGTAACTCTCTCTCTCTCTCTGGTCATCTCTGAGGTAACTCTCTCTCTCTCTCTCTCTCTGGTCGTTCCTGAGGTAACTCTCTCTCTCTCTCTGGTTGTCTCTGAGGTAAATCTCTCTCTCTGGTTGTCTCTGAGGTAACTCTCTCTCTCTGGTCGTTCCTGAGGTAACTCTCTCTCTCTCTCTCTCTCTCTCTGGTTGTCTCTAAGGTAACTCTCTCTCTCTCTGGTCCTCTCTGAGGTAACTCTCTCTCTCTCTCAGGTCATCTCTGAGTTAACTCTCTCTCTCTCTGGGCATCTCTGAGGTAACTCTCTCTCTCTCTCTCTGGTCCTCTCTGAGGTAACTCTCTCTCTCTCTCTCTCTGGTCCTCTCTGAGGTAACTCTCTCTCTCTCTGGTCATCTCTGAGGTAACTCTCTCCCTCTCTCTGGCCCTCTCTGAGGTAACTCTCTCTCTCTGATCATCTCTGAGGTAACTCTTTCTCTCTCTCTCTGGTCATCTCTGAGGTAATTCTCTCTCCGGTCCTCTCTGAGGTAACTCTCTCTCTCTCTCTCTCTCTCTCTCTCTCTCTGGTCCTTTCTGAGGTAACTCTCTCTGGTTGTCTCTGAGGTAACTCCCTCTTTCTGGTCCTCTCTGGAGTAACTCACTCTCTCTGTTCCTCTCTGAGGTAACTCTCTCCCTCTCTCTGGTCATCTCTGAGGTAACTCTCTCTGGTTGTCTCTGAGGTAACTCTCTCTCTCTCTCTCTCTGGTCATCTCTGAGGTAACTCTCTCTCTCTCTCTCTCTGGTCATCTCTGAGGTAACTCTCTCTGGTTGTCTCTGGGGTAACTCTCTCTCTCTGGTCATCTCTGAGGTAACTCTCTCTCTCTTTCTCTGGTCGTCACTGAGGTAACTCTCTCTTTCTCTGGTCATCTTTGAGGTAACTCTCTCTCTCTGGTCCTCTCTGAAGTAACTCTTTCTCTGGTCGTCTCTGAGGTAACTCTCTCTGTCTCCGGTCCTCTCTGAGGTAACTCTCTCTCTCTCTCTGGTCCTCTCTGAGGTAACTCTCTCTCTCTCTCCGGTCCTCTCTGAGGTAACTCTCTCTCTCTCCGGTCCTCTCTGAGGTAACTCTCTCTCTCTCTCCGGTCCTCTCTGAGGTAACTCTCTCTCTCTCTCTCCGGTCCTCTCTGAGGTAACTCTCTCTCTCTCCGGTCCTCTCTGAGGTAACTCTCTCTCTCTCCGGTCCTCTCTGAGGTTACTCTCTCTCTCTCCGGTCCTCTCTGAGGTTACTCTCTCTCTCTCTGGTCCTCTCTGAGGCAATTCTCTCTCTCCGGTCCTCTCTGAGGTAACTCTCTCTCTCCGGTCCTCTCTGAGGTAACTCTCTCTCTCTCCGGTCCTCTCTGAGGTTACTCTCTCTCTCTGAGGTAACTCTCTCTCTCTCTGGTCCTCTCTGAGGTAACTCTCTCTCTCTCTCTGGTCCTCTCTGAGGTAACTCTCTCTCTCTCTCTCCGGTCCTCTCTGAGGTAACTCTATCTCTCTCCGGTCCTCTCTGAGGTAACTCTCTTTCTCCGGTCCTCTCTGAGGTAACTCTCTTTCTCCGGTCCTCTCTGAGGTAACTCTCTCTCTCCGGTCCTCTCTGAGGTAACTCTCTCTCTCTCTCTCTCCGGTCCTCTCTGAGGTAACTCTCTCTCTCTCTGGTCCTCTCTGAGGTAACTCTCTCTCTCTCTCTCTCTAGTCCTCTCTGAGGTAACTCTCTCTCTGGGCCTCTCTGAGGTAACTCTCTCTCTCTCTCTGGTCCTCTCTGAGGTAACTCTCTCTCTCTCTGGTCCTCTGTGAGGTAACTCTCTCTCCGGTCCTCTCTGAGGTTACTCTCTCTCTCTCTGAGGTAACTCTCTCTCTCTCTGGTCCTCTCTGAGGTAACTCTCTCTCTCTGGTCATCTCTGAGGTAACTCTCTCTCTCTCTGGTCGTCTCTGAGGTAACTCTGTCTCTCTCTCTCTCTCTCTCTCTCTGGTCATCTCTGAGGTAACTCTCTCTCTCTGGTCATCTCTGAGGTAACTGTCTCTCTCTGGTCATCTCTGAGGTAACTCTCTCTCTCTCTGGTCCTCTCTGAGGTAACTCTCTTTCTCTCTGGTCCTCTCTGAGGTAACTCTCTTTCTCTCTGGTCCTCTCTGAGGTAACTCTCTTTCTCTCTGGTCCTCTCTAAGGTAACTCTCTCTCTTTCTCTGGTCCTCTCTGAGTTAACTCTCTCTCTCTCTCTCTCTGGTCATCTCTGAGGTTACTCTCTCTCTCTCTCTGGTCATCTCTGAGGTTACTTTCTCTCTGGTCCTCTCTGAGGTAACTCTCTCTCTTTCTCTGGTAATCTCTGAGGTACCTCTCTGTCTCTGGTCATCTCTGAGGTAACTCTCTCTCTGGTCATCTCTGAGGTAACTCTCTCTCTCTCTCTCTCTCTGGTCGTTCCTGAGGTAACTCTCTCTCTCTCTGGTTGTCTCTGAGGTAAATCTCTCTCTCTGGTTGTCTCTAAGGTAACTCTCTCTCTCTGGTCGTTCCTGAGGTAACTCTCTCTTTCTCTCTCTGGTTGTCTCTCAGGTAACTCTCTCTCTCTGGTCATCTCTGAGGTAACTCTCTCTCTCTCTCAGGTCATCTCTGAGTTAACTCTCTCTCTCTCTCTCTGGGCATCTCTGAGGTAACTCTCTCTCTCTCTCTCTGGTCCTCTCTGAGGTAACTCTCTCTCTCTCTCTCTGGTCCTCTCTGAGGTAACTCTCTCTCTCTCTGGTCATCTCTGAGGTAACTCTCTCCCTCTCTCTGGTCCTCTCTGAGGTAACTCTCTCTCTCTGATCATCTCTGAGGTAACTCTTTCTCTCTCTCTCTCTCTGGTCCTCTCTGAGGTAATTCTCTCTCCGGTACTCTCTGAGGTAACTCTCTCTCTCTCTCTCTCTGGTCCTTTCTGAGGTAACTCTCTCTGGTTGTCTCTGAGGTAACTCCCTCTTTCTGGTCCTCTCTGAGGTAACTCACTCTCTCTGTTCCTCTCTGAGGTAACTCTTTCCCTCTCTCTGGTCATCTCTGAGGTAACTCTCTCTGGTCCTCTCTGAGGTAACTCTCTCCCTCTCTCTGGTCATCTCTGAGGTAACTCTCTCTGGTTGTCTCTGAGGTAACTCTCTCTCTCTCTCTGGTCATCTCTGAGGTCACTCTCTCTCTCTCTCTCTCTCTCTGGTCATCTCTGAGGTAACTCTCTCTGGTTGTCTCTGGAGTAACTCTCTCTCTCTGGTCATCTCTGAGGTAACTCTCTCTCTCTTTCTCTGGTCGTCTCTGAGGTAACTCTCTCTTTCTCTGGTCATCTTTGAGGTAACTCTCTCTCTCTGGTCCTCTCTGAAGTAACTCTTTCTCTGGTCGTCTCTGAGGTAACTCTCTCTGTCTCCGGTCCTCTCTGAGGTAACTCTCTCTCTCTCTCTGGTCCTCTCTGAGGTAACTCTCTCTCTCTCTCCGGTCCTCTCTGAGGTAACTCTCTCTCTCTCCGGTCCTCTCTGAGGTAACTCTCTCTCCGGTCCTCTCTGAGGTAACTCTCTCTCTCTCCGGTCCTCTCTGAGGTTACTCTCTCTCTCTCCGGTCCTCTCTGAGGTTACTCTCTCTCTCTCTGGTCCTCTCTGAGGTAATTCTCTCTCTCCGGTCCTCTCTGAGGTAATTCTCTCTCTCCGGTCCTCTCTGAGGTAACTCTCTCTCTCCGGTCCTCTCTGAGGTAACTCTCTCTCTCTCCGGTCCTCTCTGAGGTTACTCTCTCTCTCTTTGAGGTAACTCACTCTCTCTCTCTCTCTGGTCCTCTCTGAGGTAACTCTCTCTCTCTCTCTGGTCCTCTCTGAGGTAACTCTCTCTCTCTCTCTCTCCGGTCCTCTCTGAGGTAACTCTATCTCTCTCCGGTCCTCTCTGAGGTAACTCTCTTTCTCCGGTCCTCTCTGAGGTAACTCTCTCTGTCCGGTCCTCTCTGAGGTAACTCTCTCTCTCTCTCCTGTCCTCTCTGAGGTAACTCTCTCTCTCTCTGGTCCTCTCTGAGGTAACTCTCTCTCTCTCTCTGGTCCTCTCTGAGGTAACTCTCTCTCTCTGGGCCTCTCTGAGGTAACTCTCTCTCTCTCTCTCTGGGCCTCTCTGAGGTAACTCTCTCTCTCTCTCTCTGGTCCTCTGTGAGGTAACTCTCTTTCTCTCCAGTCCTCTCTGAGGTTACTCTCTCTCTCTCTGAGGTAACTCTCTCTCTCTCTGGTCCTCTCTGAGGTAACTCTCTCTCTGTAGAGAGAATTTGTTTTCAAGAAGAAGACTATCAGATTCCGTGTAGTAATCTGAGCCCAGGAGAAATTCAAATCAAACCACTTATGTGGTATCAAATAATTTCTACTTTATTCTGAGGTGGACAAAGTATTTATATCCTAAATGACATCACAGTAAAGATTATACCTCCAAAAATGGATAGAATATATGATAGGTTAAGATAAAAAATGCTTAACATAGGTTACACCTTCTAGGGTGTATCTATTACATACAATGAGACCACTATGAATTCAGGAGAAAGGAATGCATGTAATACTTTCCAGACCTACCCCCTGTGGTGTGTAGCTTCCTGTCTATAGATATGCATACATGGGGGGTCTAGTAGACTATCATCTTTCCTGAGAAGACATGGAGGCCTAAAGAAGGGTTATATTTAACCCTTTCACTACTCAATACTAGTATCATGCTCTACAATGCAATATAGAATAATTAACTGATACATTGATCTACAATTTTCTTAACATTCCCCACTTTAGATCAATACATCAACACAGTATAATAGTAAATACACATATAAAATGACTACCACAAACCCCCTGGCTACGGCCCGAAGCTTTATTACCAGGACGCCTGGGTTCACACTTCAAGACTAAGTATATAATTATTTCATATAAAAGTATTACATTGATATATATATATATATATATATATATATAAAGTCATTCCACCAATTGTACCCACAATTAGGCCCGCCTCCAAGAGAAGCTTGGCCTTTATTTATTATGAGATTGATGCTCCTTTCTTCATATATAAATGATTGTCCATCATGATATAAAATTTTACTTATCGAAATGTCCATCAGTGATTTAGAGCAATCCTCCGGTACAATCAGAACGCACTGGAATCAAAGTGTCACACTTCAAAATCATCAAAGAAAAATGGTGCTTTCTTCATAGAACTTTTAACCATCACTTGTCATAAAAGGTGGTCACCTGACCCAGTAAGCCATCTTGTTCTTCGTCATCTTGTATATTTTGGAACATAGTTTTGGTGATGGAAGTGTTAATAAGGTTTTGTAATAGTCCTCGAATACATGGAATACAACAACAACCACAGAGTATTAGAATGGAGGCAAATACTGACATAGAGACTAATGTGGAGTATATGACTTGTGACCAGTGTCCGAACAAGTTTTCCAACCAGTCTGTGAATGGATGGTTTATACCAGAGTTCTCGGCTAGTTCATTTGATAATGCATTTAACCCTTCCAGTGCTCGAGTAACACTACCATCAGGTGCTGTGTTATTAGGAATGAAAGTACAACAATATCCTCCAATCATTTTACAAACTCCTCCTTTTTCTGCTAGTAACATATCAAGAGCCATTCTATTTTGCCATGCAATGAGTGAGGTAGGTCCTAGTTGTTCCGCTAGGCCCTTGATTGCATCTCTTGTATAATTAACAAATCTCTGTTGGTTATAATATATATAATTAATCCAGTCTACATTTTTATTCACTGTTACCCACCATGCAAGAAGAGACTCAAACCCCGCAGCTACCTGATTCCTTGCCTTATACTCGTCCGGTATCCCCCTTGGGACCCCGATGGTGTCAATGTAAACATTGGCGTCAAAGGAACCTTTGGGAGAGGTGTCCCTAGTTCTCCGGACACGGCCCTTGCTGTTGCCCTCGGAGGTCATGAGGTACACAGGCATTATCAGTTGTACCAAAGCACAATCCCCGTTGAGGTCCGTACCTGGCACCTGTTTTAAACGCCTGTCCCCACACAACCACCACACGTCTGCACGTGCTCTCTGTAGCTCAGGCCATATCCCAGAAAATAGCGTGTCCTCTACAGTTATCCTCTCCGCACAGTATCCCTTAGGCAGTCTCCCGTAGTCTGCCTCGGTCCCATTACCAGGTAATGCGAAGCAAGTATAATTCCCAGGATAAGAGACAACGGCAGGTGGTATTTGGTCCCCGCTCACAGGTGGAAACAGCAAACTCAATGTATAACATGGATCACTTATCTGTGGGGGGTAGGTAGAATTGAAAAGCTTAATCATACATTTTAACCCTTCAGGATCAGTAGCATTACTGAGTGGAAAAGGTATTGTGCCCAAGTGTGGTCTGGCTGTGGCACAAATGATACAATTTTCTTTTCTCAAACTATGTGCAGTGTATCTTAACCATTCCAACCATTTATTCTTTTCCTCATATCCCACTTCTAAAGCTAACTGGTCTTCCATTGTGAGATTTGTAAACCTTATAGTGTCACCGAAATCTTCAACCATTGTGTCACTCTGTGTTTTAGTTACTTCCATATATTTTGTTTTATTTTGAATTACTTGTATAAAGAAATGTCCTATTGGATTAATTCCAGATACCCATGCACCTATAGCAAACAACCTTTGGTCTTTTGAGATAGGGTTTTGCAGTGTGATTAACAATTGATTACAATCTTTGCTATGTGTGCATGGGGAGTTTACTGCCTTTATTACAGATAATCTTTTCTTCAAGCTTTGTGCATCTGTCCTTGACATTGTATAACCCCAATCCTGGGCTGCTGTGGTCCACAAGGCTTGAGACCAACCTGTACATTCAGTTCCAATATCAAGAAAACAAATATATTTGTCTGCCCAGGTAAGTTTCTTTGCTGCAGTGTAATCCCCACAGCTCATCAACTGACACATGTCTACCAGTATGGTGCTTGTCACTCCTTCTATAAACGTTAAATTCAGAGCTCTACCAGTATCCTCCCATTGTGTAGGATCAGGGTACATATGATGATGACCTCTGACAATTTCAGGGGTGTCATCAATAGCATTCCCCAAACTCACCAATACACCAAAAAGAAATGCTATTCCTGCCATTTTGTCTTTACCGAGGAGGCCTTTGGGGAAAGGGGTGTGGATTTTTTCACGGGTTTGAGACGAGGACCACCTAATATGGCCCCCCCCTTTGTAGTGGACTTTTAAACCAGAACCTCCTCAGCACACTGTCCCTGCCCTGCCTGTGTTACCTTTTTACAGTGAGATTGGTGAATCCAGGTTTGCCGTTCAGCAATCTTTATTGCTGTGGGGGTGGTGAGGAGTACTTGGTAAGGTCCTTCCCACTTTGGGGTCTTCCAGCTCTTTTTCTTTATAACTTTGATTAGGACCCAATCACCTGGTATTATTTTCTCGTCCCATTGTACTGGTTCTTCTGGAACAGAATTGGAAATAATTATTTCTTTAGATTGCAATAATTTAGCCATGTATTCTGCAAGAGTCCTATCTGCTTCTTCATCCCCCCTTACTATATTAAGTTGAGGTATTTTAAATGGTTTACCATACATTATTTCAAATGGACTTAAACCTTCCTTAGTGGGTGTAATATGCATACTAAGTACTGCTAGAGGTAAGCAATATATCCAATTTCTTCCCGTTTGCTCCATAGCTTTCTTAAGTTTGTTTTTAAGTATACCATTATGTCTTTCTACCAATCCTGCTGATTGAGGATGATAGGCACAGTGATGTTTCAACTCTATATTTAATACCTCTCCTAGCTTGGAGATGACTTCGTTCACAAAATGGGCTCCATTGTCACTATAGATCCTCTCTGGTACTCCAAACCTAGGTATTATTTCCCTTAGTAATGCTTTAGCCACTGTGGCTGCATCTGACTGACCCGTGGGAAACACTTCTATCCACTTAGTTAAAGCATCTATGATAACTAGGCAGTATTTCTTACCTTCACATTTGTTTAATTCAATATAATCCATACAAATGTGCTGGAAGGGATACTGAGGTGTCGGAAAATGCCCCCTTTTTGGTCTTATATTCCCTTGTGCATTGTGTTTTGCACAGACAAGACAGGACAAACAAAATTTTTTTGAGTAATTTGTGAAGCCATACGCTGTGAATACTTTAGATATCAGTGCAACCATCCCTCCTGTTGAGACATGGCAGAGACCATGGCTCAATACTGCTGCATATCTGAATAGTGACTTAGGTAGGATGGGTTTATCATCTGTGGAAACGTATAATCCGTCCTTCTGTATGGCTCCTTTGTTTATCCAGTATTGTATCTCATTTTGTGGGGCATGTGTTTGCATATCTTTGAGTATTTGCATGTCTAGGGTTACAGTTTCTGGCATATACATTTGTTGTGTCTGTGAAGCTTCCTTTGCAGCCTCATCTGCTCTTCTGTTCCCTATAGAAATGGGATCTTGGTTGGACGTATGTGCTTGACATTTACAAATTGCTAGTTGTGCGGGTAGTTGTATAGCATCAAGTAATTGTAAAATCAAATCTTTATGGTTTATGTCTTTCCCTGTGGAGGTGACCATCCCCCTGTTTTTCCATTGTTGTGCAAACACATGTACTGTAGAAAAGGCATATTGGCTATCAGTGTAAATAGTGACCTTCTTACCCTGTGCCCACTGACAGGCCTTAGTCAGAGCTACTAGTTCTGCTGCTTGTGCAGAGTAGTGCTTTGGCAAGGACCCAACTATTACAGTCTGTTCCAGTGTAACCACGGCATATCCGGTGGCGTTAGTGCCATCAGGGTTTTTCCTAGATGACCCATCTACAAAGAGAGTGTATTCCGCATCCATAAGAGGTATATCTTGTAGATCTGGTCTGGGTAAAACATTTTGCGCTATTTTCCCCAGACAGTTGTGTGGAGTACCGTCTGAAGAAATAGGCAGTAAGGTAGATGGATTGAGTGTTGTGCATCTCTCAATTGTCAGATGTGGCTGTGAGAGCAGTAGTGTCATGCAGGAGAGATGTCTGGAAGGACTAAGATATGAGATCTTGTTTTGTAGGAGAATAACTGCAACAGCGTGTGGTACTTTCAGTGTAAGTGGGTGGAACAGCACTATAGTGGCAGAAGATTTGATTGCTTCAGCTGCTGCTACTACCGCTTGTACACAGGGGGGGAGCGCACGGGCCACTGGATCTAATCTGCAAGAGTAATATGCTAACGGTCTCTGTTTTCCACCGTGTTCCTGAGTTAACACAGAGGTCATATATCCTTCTCTTGAGTCAACAGTTTGCACAAAGGGCTTGCTGTAATTTGGGAGGCCCAAGACAGATGTGCCCACCAGAGTCTGTTTTAATGTAACAAAGGCTTCTTCAGAGGATCCATCCCACTGGATTTTATCAGCTGCAGCCAGAGGTTCATCATAGATGAGTCTACTAAGAGGCGCTGTCAGAGATGCATAATTTGGGATCCAGGCTCTGCAGAAGTTTGTCATTCCCAAAAAAGACATCATTTGTTTTTTTGTTTGTGGTTTTGGGACCTCCAGGATTGCTTTTTTCCTGATGTCATCTAAATGCCTACCTTCATGGGACAGATTATACCCCAAATATTTAACTGTTTGTTGACAATATTGGAGTTTTTTCCTATTTACTTTGTGGCCTTGCTCATAGAGAAACCTCAAGAGTGCAATTGTGTCCTCCCTACAATTCTCCTCACTGTCTGCTGCCAGCAGTATGTCATCAACATACAGTAGTAGCTGACTACCTTTAGGAGGTTGGAACTGGGCTAAGTTTGCTGACATAGCCTGGGAGAAAATTGTAGGAGACTCACAATACCCCTGTGGCACCCTGGTGAAGGTATATCTACTTCCCCTATAAGTGAAAGCAAACCAAAATTGGTGATCAGGGTGTACAGGTATGCTAAAAAAAGCATTACTTATGTCCACAACAGTAAAATGAGTAGATTCTGGTCTGAGGTCATTAAGTAAGGTATGTGGATCTGGTACTGTGGGGGCTCTTGGAATTACGGCCTTATTTACTTGTTGTAAATCCTGCACCATCCGCCATCCCATGGATGGAGGAGCCTTTTTAACCGGAAACAGAGGTGTGTTACAGGGACTGTCTGGACATGGCACAATGACTCCTGCCTGTAACAGATCTTTGATTATAGGCTCTATGCCAAGTTCAGCTTCTGGTTTAAGGGGGTACTGTCTCTGATGTGGACGGAAGGTAGATCTAGGAGTAATAGTGACTGGTTCTACTCCCTTTATCAATCCCACATCAGCTGGCCCTTTTGACCACAGACTATCAGGCAACTGTTCAAGGTCCGTCTCCTGTACTGTAAGATTTATGTGTCAGGGTAATAATGATCCTTCTGGAATTAAGGCTTCAGGATGTGCTACCAAGGTAGTTTGGACTATTTTTGCAAATGATTTTAACCTAGGATTTTCCCAGATGCCATCTGGCCTCCGGATCCAATCCTTACTTTGTTTACAAGCACGTACAAATTGGCCTAGTTCTTTCCATTCTGCATTTGGTGGTTTTGAGAGGGATATATGGGGGCTTAGTCCTTTGTATAGTGACTGCATGTGTTCACTAAGGATACATGAGGCTGCGGAAAATCCCTCTGTATCCCAAAATATCTGTTCCACTGTGATGGATGTGGGACTCTCTCTAAACAATTCCTTTTCATACGAGATATCCGGCCCTTGATAGAACCGGTACCACATAGTACAATGAAGATTTAGTTCTGGCTGAAACTCCACCCTGGCGGAAAAAGTTTTTTCACCAGGATGGCATTGCAGTGCTGTATTTACTTGTTTCTCTGCCTCCTTCATTATGTTGTTTACTTCCCACCTACATTGCTCCACTGCTATCTTCAGTGTGTAGTATGTCTGCAGTTCTCCAGGGGCTGTTCTAACTTCAAATTTATTTCCCTTGGGGATAATAGAAATACCTAATTTCATCATCATGTCACGTCCCAATAAATTTACTGGACATATTCGAGACACTATAATCTGACATTTTACAGACTTATTTGTCTCTGGGTCCGTTATGATAACGGGTTCAGAGAGGGATTCCCTGTGGGTCCGGCCATTAACCCCTCTTACCATGATATGACTGTTACTGCATTTTACATCAGGTACATCATTGGGATGTATTAATGTCCTAGTGGCTCCTGAGTCCACCAGGAAAGTAATCATCCGCCCATTCACCTGGAGATCTATCTCAGGCAGAGTAGAAATTGCCAAGAGATCCTCCAAGTGTTGTACATCCACCTCTTCTAGTCATTTTTCCCAAGGTGTCCGAGAGTATTCGTTCTCTGGACATCCTCGGGCAATATGACCAGATTTCCCACAATTCCAACACACTATTGAGTCCCTGAACGGCACCTGACCTCTGCTTCTCCCTCTACCTCTACTTCCACGTCCTCTCGCTGTCCAATGACCTCTCTGACTTTCCTGAACCATCGCATCACATTCTTCCCCCTGTATAAAAACCCTCACTCTCTCACCCTTCTTTCCCTTCTCTTTGTAAAATTTTTCCGCATGTTTTGCATACTCCAAAACATCCTGCAATGATCCTGTTCTAAGGGTAACCATATGCTTTGTTATATAACCTCCTATTTCTTTCTTAAGTCCACTTACAAACGCATTCTTTAACTGTTGATTATATGCAGCATTCGGATCATCTCTCTCTTCCTGATTTCCCTCTGGTGCCTCTAGTCCACTATAGATGTTAAATACTTCCTTCAATCTATGATAATACTGATCTACATCCTCATCATCTCTCTGAGTACATCTATTTATTTCCACCCAATTCGTCCTTCTAGCCCACCTATTCCTACATCTTTGAATTAAATTGTTTGTTCTCTCTATTAAATCCTGATTATCATGTGGAAGAGGTCTACCATCTCCTCCCCTCCCATTCCAATTGCCTTCTACAGAACTCCAATCTGGCCCTAGAATTCTTCTAGCTGCTCTCTCTATTTCTTCCCCATTCAATTTATAACTTCTCATTAACCCTCTAAATTGTTCATCAAACTGTCGAGGGTCTATTTTTGGATGCTTAATATGCTCTGTGGCTTTTACAACATCCTTCTCTGTCCATGGTCTGTATACTTCCATGGTAGCAGGATGTTGACCCCCCTGGCCATCATCTAGCCCACCCCGGGGGTTCGGGACATCAATCATAGGAAAGACATCCTTACTCTGTTGCGCTACTCGTTGAATCATTTGTCTCTCACTCCTGCGGGGGCCCTGGGTCACAGGAGTCTTAAAATTACTATCATCTAACAAGGAATCTATATGATGACTTGGCAACAAAGGAGCATTAGGTGTGGAATTTTGCCCGTATGGGGGTGGTTGGACACCATCCAAACCCCCATATGCAGCTACAGGGATAGGTGGCACAGTTTGTACAGGGCAGACTAAATGATCATCTTCTTTATCTACTAGAGGCATCATTTCAGTCTTTGCTGCATTGGGTCTATTTTTTATCTGAGTATGGCGGGTTTGGGCTTCTTTGAACCAGGCTTCAGCAGCGGATAATCCGTATTTCTGCTGATCTTTAGTTGATTTTGTCCGTATTTTATCACATAATTCTTTACAACTATTAACTTTCAATTTATTTCTAAATCCATATTTCTTTTCCCACTTGTCACAATATTTGACATAGTCAGGATCTAACTTGTGCATGTACTTCTTATCCCCTTCAAGGACCTCCTGTTGTTGACAACAACAACAGAGACATGCACAGGAAAATGCCTTACAATTTGTATTTCCCATTGTTAGTAATTATGTTCTTGGCGCCGATTTACAAGACAAACAACATAAAACAAGCCTCTGGCCACTAAAATATATAGTGAAAACGCAAAGGTCCCTTACCAGAATCGCTGCTTCGCTTTATACACGAAGACCCCCTTTCAGTATCACCGAGTAGGGCCTGTGAACATCGAACACAATAAGGGACTTGTCCGAAAACAACCTGCACAGCGAGGTTGGTCCTTAATGTGTCCTAGAGGTCAATGCCCACGTATCGGATCCACTCATCTCAATCACTCACACATTCAATATAAGACAGCAATACAAATATTACAATATGTTAGTAGGCGGCCGCCCTCTTTGTATATTCTTAGTTATTCTATAACACAATATCAAGGAAAAAAGAAGTAGTAAGAAAATAATGAGTAAAGTTCCCTCAACACAAAGCTTATCACAATGTTGTACTCTTGGCAACACCCATGTGTCGTTAGACGTCATTTAACCCCTTGTTTAACGTGCACGGAGTAATTCTTTCCTGTAGCCTTCTCACAATGGCTATGGTCTCACATAGACTACTGCTATTGCCCCCTTGGCAACCAATTCGTCTATACTTCCTTCTCAGTTACTATACACATTTTAAAATCGTCTAAGCAATGAAGAATACAGAGAAGACAGAAAGATGAAGAAAAAAGGTATACAACCGGTATACTTACTACACGTTATCTGGAAGGCCTCTAAATTCTCAGGCTAATTCGGAAAAACGTCACTGTTTCGGACAGGATGCCCGACTGGCCTCTAATGACGTCTAATCAAGACGGAGGTCTTTTAGTGATCGGAGAGTACTTCAGACCCACCTGTTCAGTCAGTGTCCTGTCCCTCTGCAGTGAGTGATTCCGGCTCGAAGGACCAAAAATGTAGAGAGAATTTGTTTTCAAGAAGAAGACTATCAGATTCCGTGTAGTAATCTGAGCCCAGGAGAAATTCAAATCAAACCACTTATGTGGTATCAAATAATTTCTACTTTATTCTGAGGTGGACAAAGTATTTATATCCTAAATGACATCACAGTAAAGATTATACCTCCAAAAATGGATAGAATATATGATAGGTTAAGATAAAAAATGCTTAACATAGGTTACACCTTCTAGGGTGTATCTATTACATACAATGAGACCACTATGAATTCAGGAGAAAGGAATGCATGTAATACTTTCCAGACCTACCCCCTGTGGTGTGTAGCTTCCTGTCTATAGATATGCATACATGGGGGGTCTAGTAGACTATCATCTTTCCTGAGAAGACATGGAGGCCTAAAGAAGGGTTATATTTAACCCTTTCACTACTCAATACTAGTATCATGCTCTACAATGCAATATAGAATAATTAACTGATACATTGATCTACAATTTTCTTAACATTCTCTCCGGTCCTCTCTGAGGTAACTCTCTTTCTGCGGTCCTCTCTGAGGTAACTCTCTCTGTCCGGTCCTCTCTGAGGTAACTCTCTCTCTCTCTCCGGTCCTCTCTGAGGTAACTCTCTCTCTCTCTCCGGTCCTCTCTGAGGTAACTCTCTCTCTCTCTCTCTGGGCCTCTCTGAGGTAACTCTCTCTCTCTGGGCCTCTCTGAGGTAACTCTCTCTCTCTCTGGTCCTCTCTGAGGTAACTCTCTCTCTCTCTCTGGTCCTCTGTGAGGTAACTCTCTCTCTCTCCAGTCCTCTCTGAGGTTACTCTCTCTCTCTCTGAGGTAACTCTCTCTCTCTCTGGGCCTCTCTGAGGTAACTCTCTCTCCCTCTCTCTGGTCATCTCTGAGGTAACTCTCTCTGGTCCTCTCTGAGGTAACTCTCTCCCTCTCTCTGGTCATCTCTGAGGTAACTCTCTCTGGTTGTCTCTGAGGTAACTCTCTCTCTCTCTCTGGTCATCTCTGAGGTAACTCTCTCTCTCTCTCTCTCTGGTCATCTCTGAGGTAACTCTCTCTGGTTGTCTCTGGAGTAACTCTCTCTCTCTGGTCATCTCTGAGGTAACTCTCTCTCTCTTTCTCTGGTCGTCTCTGAGGTAACTCTCTCTTTCTCTGGTCATCTTTGAGGTAACTCTCTCTCTCTGGTCCTCTCTGAAGTAACTCTTTCTCTGGTCGTCTCTGAGGTAACTCTCTCTGTCTCCGGTCCTCTCTGAGGTAACTCTCTCTCTCTCTCCGGTCCTCTCTGAGGTAACTCTCTCTCTCCGGTCCTCTCTGAGGTAACTCTCTCTCTCTCCGATCCTCTCTGAGGTAACTCTCTCTCTCCGGTCCTCTCTGAGGTTACTCTCTCTCTCTCCGGTCCTCTCTGAGGTTACTCTCTCTCTCTCTGGTCCTCTCTGAGGTAATTCTCTCTCTCCGGTCCTCTCTGAGGTAACTCTCTCTCTCCGGTCCTCTCTGAGGTAACTCTCTCTCTCTCCGGTCCTCTCTGAGGTTACTCTCTCTCTCTGAGGTAACTCTCTCTCTCTCTCTGGTCCTCTCTGAGGTAACTCTCTCTCTCTCTCTGGTCCTCTCTGAGGTAACTCTCTCTCTCTCTCTCTCCGGTCCTCTCTGAGGTAACTCTATCTCTCTCCGGTCCTCTCTGAGGTAACTCTCTTTCTCCGGTCCTCTCTGAGGTAACTCTCTCTGTCCGGTCCTCTCTGAGGTAACTCTCTCTCTCTCTCCGGTCCTCTCTGAGGTAACTCTCTCTCTCTCTGGTCCTCTCTGAGGTAACTCTCTCTCTCTCTCTCTGGTCCTCTCTGAGGTAACTCTCTCTCTCTGGGCCTCTCTGAGGTAACTCTCTCTCTCTCTCTCTGGTCCTCTCTGAGGTAACTCTCTCTCTCTCTCTGGTCCTCTGTGAGGTAACTCTCTCTCTCTCCAGTCCTCTCTGAGGTTACTCTCTCTCTCTCTGAGGTAACTCTCTCTCTCTCTGGTCCTCTCTGAGGTAACTCTCTCTCTCCGGTCCTCTCTGAGGTAACTCTCTCTCTCTCTCCGGTCCTCTCTGAGGTAACTCTCTCTCTCTCCGGTCCTCTCTGAGGTAACTCACTCTCTCCGGTCCTCTCTGAGGTAACTCTCTCTCTCTCTCCGGTCCTCTCTGAGGTAACTCTCTCTCTCTCTCCGGTCCTCTCTGAGGTAACTCTCTCTGGTTGTCTCTGGAGTAACTCTCTCTCTCTGGTCATCTCTGAGGTAACTCTCTCTCTCTTTCTCTGGTCGTCTCTGAGGTAGCTGTCTCTCTGTGCTCATCTCTGAGGTAACTCTCTCTCTCTCTGGTCGTCTTTGAGGTAACTCTTTCTTTCGCTGGTCATCTCTGAGGTAACTGTCTATCTCTGCTCATCTCTGAGGTAACTCTCTCTGGTCATCTCTGAGGTAACTCTCTCTCTCTCTCTCTCTGGTCCTCTCTGAGGTAACTCTCTTTCTCTCTGGTCCTCTCTAAGGTAACTCTCTCTCTTTCTCTGGTCCTCTCTGAGTTAACTCTCTCTCTCTCTCTGGTCATCTCTGAGGTTACTCTCTCTCTCTCTCTGGTCATCTCTGAGGTCACTTTCTCTCTGGTCCTCTCTGAGGTAACTCTCTCTCTTTCTCTGGTAATCTCTGAGGTACCTCTCTGTCTCTGGTCATCTCTGAGGTAACTCTCTCTCTCTCTGGTCATCTCTGAGGTAACTCTCTCTCTCTCTCTCTCTCTCTCTCTCTGGTCGTTCCTGAGGTAACTCTCTCTCTCTCTCTGGTTGTCTCTGAGGTAAATCTCTCTCTCTGGTTGTCTCTGAGGTAACTCTCTCTCTCTGGTCGTTCCTGAGGTAACTCTCTCTCTCTCTCTCTCTCTCTCTGGTTGTCTCTAAGGTAACTCTCTCTCTCTGGTCCTCTCTGAGGTAACTCTCTCTCTCTCTCAGGTCATCTCTGAGTTAACTCTCTCTCTCTCTGGGCATCTCTGAGGTAACTCTCTCTCTCTCTCTCTCTCTCTCTGGTCCTCTCTGAGGTAACTCTCTCTCTCTCTCTCTGGTCCTCTCTGAGGTAACTCTCTCTCTCTCTGGTCATCTCTGAGGTAACTCTCTCCCTCTCTCTGGCCCTCTCTGAGGTAACTCTCTCTCTCTGATCATCTCTGAGGTAACTCTTTCTCTCTCTCTCTGGTCATCTCTGAGGTAATTCTCTCTCCGGTCCTCTCTGAGGTAACTCTCTCTCTCTCTCTCTCTCTCTGGTCCTTTCTGAGGTAACTCTCTCTGGTTGTCTCTGAGGTAACTCCCTCTTTCTGGTCCTCTCTGGAGTAACTCACTCTCTCTGTTCCTCTCTGAGGTAACTCTCTCCCTCTCTCTGGTCATCTCTGAGGTAACTCTCTCTGGTTGTCTCTGAGGTAACTCTCTCTCTCTCTCTCTCTGGTCATCTCTGAGGTAACTCTCTCTCTCTCTCTCTCTGGTCATCTCTGAGGTAACTCTCTCTGGTTGTCTCTGGGGTAACTCTCTCTCTCTGGTCATCTCTGAGGTAACTCTCTCTCTCTTTCTCTGGTCGTCTCTGAGGTAACTCTCTCTTTCTCTGGTCATCTTTGAGGTAACTCTCTCTCTCTGGTCCTCTCTGAAGTAACTCTTTCTCTGGTCGTCTCTGAGGTAACTCTCTCTGTCTCCGGTCCTCTCTGAGGTAACTCTCTCTCTCTCTCTGGTCCTCTCTGAGGTAACTCTCTCTCTCTCTCCGGTCCTCTCTGAGGTAACTCTCTCTCTCTCCGGTCCTCTCTGAGGTAACTCTCTCTCTCTCTCCGGTCCTCTCTGAGGTAACTCTCTCTCTCTCTCTCCGATCCTCTCTGAGGTAACTCTCTCTCTCTCCGGTCCTCTCTGAGGTAACTCTCTCTCTCTCCGTTCCTCTCTGAGGTTACTCTCTCTCTCTCCGGTCCTCTCTGAGGTTACTCTCTCTCTCTCTGGTCCTCTCTGAGGCAATTCTCTCTCTCCGGTCCTCTCTGAGGTAACTCTCTCTCTCCGGTCCTCTCTGAGGTAACTCTCTCTCTCTCCGGTCCTCTCTGAGGTTACTCTCTCTCTCTGAGGTAACTCTCTCTCTCTCTGGTCCTCTCTGAGGTAACTCTCTCTCTCTCTCTGGTCCTCTCTGAGGTAACTCTCTCTCTCTCTCTCTCTCCGGTCCTCTCTGAGGTAACTCTATCTCTCTCCGGTCCTCTCTGAGGTAACTCTCTTTCTCCGGTCCTCTCTGAGGTAACTCTCTTTCTCCGGTCCTCTCTGAGGTAACTCTCTCTCTCCGGTCCTCTCTGAGGTAACTCTCTCTGTCTCCGGTCCTCTCTGAGGTTACTCTCTCTCTCTCTGGTCCTCTCTGAGGCAATTCTCTCTCTCCGGTCCTCTCTGAGGTAACTCTCTCTCTCCGGTCCTCTCTGAGGTAACTCTCTCTCTCTCCGGTCCTCTCTGAGGTTACTCTCTCTCTCTGAGGTAACTCTCTCTCTCTCTGGTCCTCTCTGAGGTAACTCTCTCTCTCTCTCTGGTCCTCTCTGAGGTAACTCTCTCTCTCTCTCTCCGGTCCTCTCTGAGGTAACTCTATCTCTCTCCGGTCCTCTCTGAGGTAACTCTCTTTCTCCGGTCCTCTCTGAGGTAACTCTCTTTCTCCGGTCCTCTCTGAGGTAACTCTCTCTCTCCGGTCCTCTCTGAGGTAACTCTCTCTGTCTCTCTCTCCGGTCCTCTCTGAGGTAACTCTCTCTCTCTCTCTGGTCCTCTCTGAGGTAACTCTCTCTCTCTCTCTCTCTAGTCCTCTCTGAGGTAACTCTCTCTCTGGGCCTCTCTGAGGTAACTCTCTCTCTCTCTCTCTGGTCCTCTCTGAGGTAACTCTCTCTCTCTCTGGTCCTCTGTGAGGTAACTCTCTCTCCGGTCCTCTCTGAGGTTACTCTCTCTCTCTCTGAGGTAACTCTCTCTCTCTCTGGTCCTCTCTGAGGTAACTCTCTCTCTCTGGTCATCTCTGAGGTAACTCTCTCTCTCTCTGGTCGTCTCTGAGGTAACTCTGTCTCTCTCTCTCTCTCTCTCTCTCTGGTCATCTCTGAGTTAACTCTCTCTCTCTGGTCATCTCTGAGGTAACTGTCTCTCTCTGGTCGTCTCTGAGGTAACTCACTCTCTTTCTCTGGTCATCTCTGAGGTAGCTGTCTCTCTGTGCTCATCTCTGAGGTAACTCTCTCTCTCTGTGGTCGTCTTTGAGGTAACTCTTTCTTTCGCTGGTCATCTCTGAGGTAACTGTCTCTCTCTGCTCATCTCTGAGGTAACTCTCTCTGGTCATCTCTGAGGTAACTCTCTCTCTCTCTGGTCCTCTCTGAGGTAACTCTCTTTCTCTCTGGTCCTCTCTGAGGTAACTCTCTTTCTCTCTGGTCCTCTCTGAGGTAACTCTCTTTCTCTCTGGTCCTCTCTAAGGTAACTCTCTCTCTTTCTCTGGTCCTCTCTGAGTTAACTCTCTCTCTCTCTCTCTCTGGTCATCTCTGAGGTTACTCTCTCTCTCTCTCTGGTCATCTCTGAGGTTACTTTCTCTCTGGTCCTCTCTGAGGTAACTCTCTCTCTTTCTCTGGTAATCTCTGAGGTACCTCTCTGTCTCTGGTCATCTCTGAGGTAACTCTCTCTCTGGTCATCTCTGAGGTAACTCTCTCTCTCTCTCTCTGGTCGTTCCTGAGGTAACTCTCTCTCTCTCTCTCTGGTTGTCTCTGAGGTAAATCTCTCTCTCTGGTTGTCTCTAAGGTAACTCTCTCTCTCTGGTCGTTCCTGAGGTAACTCTCTCTTTCTCTCTCTGGTTGTCTCTCAGGTAACTCTCTCTCTCTGGTCATCTCTGAGGTAACTCTCTCTCTCTCTCAGGTCATCTCTGAGTTAACTCTCTCTCTCTCTCTCTGGGCATCTCTGAGGTAACTCTCTCTCTCTCTCTCTCTGGTCCTCTCTGAGGTAACTCTCTCTCTCTCTCTCTCTGGTCCTCTCTGAGGTAACTCTCTCTCTCTCTCTCTGGTCATCTCTGAGGTAACTCTCTCCCTCTCTCTGGTCCTCTCTGAGGTAACTCTCTCTCTCTGATCATCTCTGAGGTAACTCTTTCTCTCTCTCTCTCTGGTCCTCTCTGAGGTAATTCTCTCTCCGGTACTCTCTGAGGTAACTCTCTCTCTCTCTCTCTGGTCCTTTCTGAGGTAACTCTCTCTGGTTGTCTCTGAGGTAACTCCCTCTTTCTGGTCCTCTCTGAGGTAACTCACTCTCTCTGTTCCTCTCTGAGGTAACTCTTTCCCTCTCTCTGGTCATCTCTGAGGTAACTCTCTCTGGTCCTCTCTGAGGTAACTATCTCCCTCTCTCTGGTCATCTCTGAGGTAACTCTCTCTGGTTGTCTCTGAGGTAACTCTCTCTCTCTCTCTGGTCATCTCTGAGGTAACTCTCTCTCTCTCTCTCTCTCTCTCTCTGGTCATCTCTGAGGTAACTCTCTCTGGTTGTCTCTGGAGTAACTCTCTCTCTCTGGTCATCTCTGAGGTAACTCTCTCTCTCTTTCTCTGGTCGTCTCTGAGGTAACTCTCTCTTTCTCTGGTCATCTTTGAGGTAACTCTCTCTCTCTGGTCCTCTCTGAAGTAACTCTTTCTCTGGTCGTCTCTGAGGTAACTCTCTCTGTCTCCGGTCCTCTCTGAGGTAACTCTCTCTCTCTCTCTGGTCCTCTCTGAGGTAACTCTCTCTCTCTCTCCGGTCCTCTCTGAGGTAACTCTCTCTCTCTCCGGTCCTCTCTGAGGTAACTCTCTCTCTCTCCGGTCCTCTCTGAGGTAACTCTCTCTCTCTCCGGTCCTCTCTGAGGTTACTCTCTCTCTCTCCGGTCCTCTCTGAGGTTACTCTCTCTCTCTCTGGTCCTCTCTGAGGTAATTCTCTCTCTCCGGTCCTCTCTGAGGTAATTCTCTCTCTCCGGTCCTCTCTGAGGTAACTCTCTCTCTCCGGTCCTCTCTGAGGTAACTCTCTCTCTCCGGTCCTCTCTGAGGTAACTCTCTCTCTCTTTGAGGTAACTCACTCTCTCTCTCTCTCTGGTCCTCTCTGAGGTAACTCTCTCTCTCTCTCTGGTCCTCTCTGAGGTAACTCTCTCTCTCTCTCTCTCCGGTCCTCTCTGAGGTAACTCTATCTCTCTCCGGTCCTCTCTGAGGTTACTCTCTCTCTCTCCGGTCCTCTCTGAGGTTACTCTCTCTCTCTCTGGTCCTCTCTGAGGTAATTCTCTCTCTCCGGTCCTCTCTGAGGTAATTCTCTCTCTCCGGTCCTCTCTGAGGTAACTCTCTCTCTCCGGTCCTCTCTGAGGTAACTCTCTCTCTCCGGTCCTCTCTGAGGTAACTCTCTCTCTCTTTGAGGTAACTCACTCTCTCTCTCTCTCTGGTCCTCTCTGAGGTAACTCTCTCTCTCTCTCTGGTCCTCTCTGAGGTAACTCTCTCTCTCTCTCTCTCCGGTCCTCTCTGAGGTAACTCTATCTCTCTCCGGTCCTCTCTGAGGTAACTCTCTTTCTCCGGTCCTCTCTGAGGTAACTCTCTCTGTCCGGTCCTCTCTGAGGTAACTCTCTCTCTCTCTCCTGTCCTCTCTGAGGTAACTCTCTCTCTCTCTGGTCCTCTCTGAGGTAACTCTCTCTCTCTCTCTGGTCCTCTCTGAGGTAACTCTCTCTCTCTGGGCCTCTCTGAGGTAACTCTCTCTCTCTCTCTCTGGTCCTCTCTGAGGTAACTCTCTCTCTCTCTCTCTGGTCCTCTGTGAGGTAACTCTCTTTCTCTCCAGTCCTCTCTGAGGTTACTCTCTCTCTCTCTGAGGTAACTCTCTCTCTCTCTGGTCCTCTCTGAGGTAACTCTCTCTCTCCGGTCCTCTCTGAGGTAACTCTCTTTCTGCGGTCCTCTCTGAGGTAACTCTCTCTGTCCGGTCCTCTCTGAGGTAACTCTCTCTCTCTCTCCGGTCCTCTCTGAGGTAACTCTCTCTCTCTCTCCGGTCCTCTCTGAGGTAACTCTCTCTCTCTCTCTCTGGGCCTCTCTGAGGTAACTCTCTCTCTCTGGGCCTCTCTGAGGTAACTCTCTCTCTCTCTGGTCCTCTCTGAGGTAACTCTCTCTCTCTCTCTGGTCCTCTGTGAGGTAACTCTCTCTCTCCAGTCCTCTCTGAGGTTACTCTCTCTCTCTCTGAGGTAACTCTCTCTCTCTCTGGGCCTCTCTGAGGTAACTCTCTCTCCCTCTCTCTGGTCATCTCTGAGGTAACTCTCTCTGGTCCTCTCTGAGGTAACTCTCTCCCTCTCTCTGGTCATCTCTGAGGTAACTCTCTCTGGTTGTCTCTGAGGTAACTCTCTCTCTCTGGTCATCTCTGAGGTAACTCTCTCTCTCTCTCTCTCTGGTCATCTCTGAGGTAACTCTCTCTGGTTGTCTCTGGAGTAACTCTCTCTCTCTCTGGTCATCTCTGAGGTAACTCTCTCTCTCTTTCTCTGGTCGTCTCTGAGGTAACTCTCTCTTTCTCTGGTCATCTTTGAGGTAACTCTCTCTCTCTGGTCCTCTCTGAAGTAACTCTTTCTCTGGTCGTCTCTGAGGTAACTCTCTCTGTCTCCGGTCCTCTCTGAGGTAACTCTCTCTCTCTCTCCGGTCCTCTCTGAGGTAACTCTCTCTCTCTCTCCGGTCCTCTCTGAGGTAACTCTCTCTCTCTCTCCGGTCCTCTCTGAGGTAACTCTCTCTCTCTCCGGTCCTCTCTGAGGTAACTCTCTCTCTCTCCGGTCCTCTCTGAGGTTACTCTCTCTCTCTCCGGTCCTTTCTGAGGTTACTCTCTCTCTCTCCGGTCCTCTCTGAGGTTACTCTCTCTCTCTCTGGTCCTCTCTGAGGTAATTCTCTCTCTCCGGTCCTCTCTGAGGTAACTCTCTCTCTCCGGTCCTCTCTGAGGTAACTCTCTCTCTCTCCGGTCCTCTCTGAGGTTACTCTCTCTCTCTGAGGTAACTCTCTCTCTCTCTCTCTCTGGTCCTCTCTGAGGTAACTCTCTCTCTCTCTCTGGTCCTCTCTGAGGTAACTCTCTCTCTCTCTCCGGTCCTCTCTGAGGTAACTCTATCTCTCTCCGGTCCTCTCTGAGGTAACTCTCTTTCTCCGGTCCTCTCTGAGGTAACTCTCTCTGTCCGGTCCTCTCTGAGGTAACTCTCTCTCTCTCTCCGGTCCTCTCTGAGGTAACTCTCTCTCTCTCTGGTCCTCTCTGAGGTAACTCTCTCTCTCTTTCTCTGGTCCTCTCTGAGGTAACTCTCTCTCTCTGGGCCTCTCTGAGGTAACTCTCTCTCTCTCTCTCTGGTCCTCTCTGAGGTAACTCTCTCTCTCTCTCTCTGGTCCTCTGTGAGGTAACTCTCTCTCTCTCCAGTCCTCTCTGAGGTTACTCTCTCTCTCTCTGAGGTAACTCTCTCTCTCTCTGGTCCTCTCTGAGGTAACTCTCTCTCTCCTGTCCTCTCTGAGGTAACTCTCTCTCTCTCTCCGGTCCTCTCTGAGGTAACTCTCTCTCTCTCCGGTCCTCTCTGAGGTAACTCACTCTCTCCGGTCCTCTCTGAGGTAACTCACTCTCTCTCTCCGGTCCTCTCTGAGGTAACTCTCTCTCTCTCTCCGGTCCTCTCTGAGGTAACTCTCTCTGGTTGTCTCTGGAGTAACTCTCTCTCTCTGGTCATCTCTGAGGTAACTCTCTCTCTCTTTCTCTGGTCGCCTCTGAGGTAACTCTCTCTTTCTCTGGTCATCTTTGAGGTAACTCTCTCTCTCTGGTCCTCTCTGAAGTAACTCTTTCTCTGGTCGTCTCTGAGGTAACTCTCTCTGTCTCCGGTCCTCTCTGAGGTAACTCTCTCTCTCTCTCTGGTCCTCTCTGAGGTAACTCTCTCTCTCTCTCCGGTCCTCTCTGAGGTAACTCTCTCTCTCTCCGGTCCTCTCTGAGGTTACTCTCTCTCTCTCCGGTCCTCTCTGAGGTTACTCTCTCTCTCTCCGGTCCTCTCTGAGGTTACTCTCTCTCTCTCCGGTCCTCTCTGAGGTTACTCTCTCTCTCTCTCTGGTCCTCTCTGAGGTAATTCTCTCTCTCCGGTCCTCTCTGAGGTAACTCTCTCTCTCCGGTCCTCTCTGAGGTAACTCTCTCTCTCTCCGGTCCTCTCTGAGGTTACTCTCTCTCTCTGAGGTAACTCTCTCTCTCTCTCTCTGGTCCTCTCTGAGGTAACCCTCTCTCTCTCTCTGGTCCTCTCTGAGGTAACTCTCTCTCTCTCTCCGGTCCTCTCTGAGGTAACTCTATCTCTCTCCGGTCCTCTCTGAGGTAACTCTCTTTCTCCGGTCCTCTCTGAGGTAACTCTCTCTGTCCGGTCCTCTCTGAGGTAACTCTCTCTCTCTCTCCGGTCCTCTCTGAGGTAACTCTCTCTCTCTCTGGTCCTCTCTGAGGTAACTCTCTCTCTCTCTCTCTCTCTGGTCCTCTCTGAGGTAACTCTCTCTCTCTGGGCCTCTCTGAGGTAACTCTCTCTCTCTCTCTCTCTGGTCCTCTCTGAGGTAACTCTCTCTCTCTCTCTGGTCCTCTGTGAGGTAACTCTCTCTCTCTCCAGTCCTCTCTGAGGTTACTCTCTCTCTCTCTGAGGTAACTCTCTCTCTCTCTGGTCCTCTCTGAGGTAACTCTCTCTCTCTCCGGTCCTCTCTGCGGTAACTCTCTCTCTCTCCGGTCCTCTCTGAGGTAACTCTCTCTCTCTCCGGTCCTCTCTGAGGTAACTCACTCTCTCCGGTCCTCTCTGAGGTAACTCTCTCTCTCTCTCCGGTCCTCTCTGAGGTTACTCTCTCTCTCTCTCTCTGGTCCTTTCTGAGGTAACTCTCTCTCTCCGGTCCTCTCTGAGTTAACTCTCTCTCTCTCCGGTCCTCTCTGAGGTTACTCTCTCTCTGAGGTAACTCTCTCTCTCTCTCTCTGGTCCTCTCTGAGGTAACTCTCTCTCTCTCTGGTCCTCTCTGAGGTAACTCTCTCTCTCTCTCCGGTCCTCTCTGAGGTAACTCTCTCTCTCTCCGGTCCTCTCTGAGGTAACTCTCTCTCTCTCCGGTCCTCTCTGAGGTAACTCTCTCTCTCTCCGGTCCTCTCTGAGGTAACTCTCTCTCTCTCCGGACCTCTCTGAGGTAACTCTCTCTCTCTCTCCGGTCCTCTCTGAGGTAACTCTCTCTCTCCGGTCCTCTCTGAGGTAACTCTCTCTCTCCGGTCCTCTCTGAGGTAACTCTCTCTCTCCGGTCCTCTCTGAGGTAACTCTCTCTCTCTCTCTCCGGTCCTCTCTGAGGTAACTCTCTCTCTCTCTCTGGTCCTCTCTGAGGTAACTCTCTCTCTCTCTCCGGTCCTCTCTGAGGTAACTCTCTCTCTCTCTCTGGTCCTCTCTGAGGTAACTCTCTCTCTCTGGGCCTCTCTGAGGTAACTCTCTCTCTCTCTGGGCCTCTCTGAGGTAACTCTCTCTCTCTCTGGGCCTCTCTGAGGTAACTCTCTCTCTCTCTCTGGTCCTCTCTGAGGTAACTGTCTCTCTCTGGGCCTCTCTGAGGTAACTCTCTCTCTCTCTGGTCCTCTCTGAGGTAACTCTCTCTCTCTCTGGTCCTCTCTGAGGTAACTCTCTCTCTCTCTGGTCCTCTCTGAGGTAACTCTCTCTCTCTCTGGTCATCTCTGAGGTAACTCATTCTCTGATCATTTCTGAGGTAACTCTCTCTGGTCATCTCTGAGGTAACTCTCTCTCTCTCTGGTCCTCTCTTAGGTAACTTTCTCTCTCTGGCCATCTCTGAGGTACCTCTCTCTCTCTGGTTGTCTCTGAGGTACCTCTCTTTCTCTGGTCCTCCCTGAGGTAACTCTCTCTCTCCCTCTCTCTCCGGTCCTCTCTGAGGTTCCTCTCTCTCTCTCCGGTCATCTCTGAGGTAACTCTCTCTGGTTGTCTCTGGGGTAACTCTCTCTCTCTGGTCATCTCTGAGGTAACTCTCTCTCTCTTTCTCTGGTCGTCTCTGAGGTAACTCTCTCTTTCTCTGGTCATCTTTGAGGTAACTCTCTCTCTCTGGTCCTCTCTGAAGTAACTCTTTCTCTGGTCGTCTCTGAGGTAACTCTCTCTGTCTCCGGTCCTCTCTGAGGTAACTCTCTCTCTCTCTGGTCCTCTCTGAGGTAACTCTCTCTCTCCGGTCCTCTCTGAGGTAACTCTCTCTCTCTCCGGTCCTCTCTGAGGTAACTCTCTCTCTCTCTCTCCGGTCCTCTCTGAGGTAACTCTCTCTCTCTCCGGTCCTCTCTGAGGTAACTCTCTCTCTCTCTCTCCGGTCCTTTCTGAGGTTACTCCCTCTCTCTCTCCGGTCCTCTCTGAGGTTACTCTCTCTCTCTCTGGTCCTCTCTGAGGTAATTCTCTCTCTCCGGTCCCCTCTGAGGTAACTCTCTCTCTCCGGTCCTCTCTGAGGTAACTCTCTCTCTCTCCGGTCCTCTCTGAGGTTACTCTCTTTCTCTGAGGTAACTCTCTCTCTCTCTCTCTGGTCCTCTCTGAGGTAACTCTCTCTCTCTCTCCGGTCCTCTCTGAGGTAACTATCTCTCTCCGGTCCTCTCTGAGGTAACTCTCTCTCTCCGGTCCTCTCTGAGGTAACTCTCTCTCTCTCTCTCCGGTCCTCTCTGAGGTAACTCTCTTTCTCCGGTCCTCTCTGAGGTAACTCTCTCTCTCTCTCTCCGGTCCTCTCTGAGGTAACTCTCTCTCTCTCTCTGGTCCTCTCTGAGGTAACTCTCTCTCTCTCTGGGCCTCTCTGAGGTAACTCTCTCTCTGGTCCTCTCTGAGGTAACTCTCTCTCTCTCTCTCTGGTCCTCTCTGAGGTAACTCTGTCTCTTTCTGGGCCTCTCTGAGGTAACTCTCTCTCTCTCTGGGCCTCTCTGAGGTAACTCTCGCTCTCTCTCTCTGGGCCTCTCTGAGGTAACTCTCTCTCTCTATGGGCCTCTCTGAGGTAACTCTCTCTCTCTATGGGCCTCTCTGAGGTAACTCTCTCTCTGGGCCTCTCTGAGGTAACTCTCTCTCTCTCTGGGCCTCTCTGAGGTAACTCTCTCTCTCTCTCTGGGCCTCTCTGAGGTAACTCTCTCTCTCTGGGCCTCTCTGAGGTAACTCTCTCTCTCTGGTCCTCTCTGAGGTAACTCTCTCTCTCTCTCTCTGGTCATCTCCGAGGTAACTCTCTCTCTCTCTCTGGTCATCTCTGAGGTAACTCTCTCTCTCTCTCTGGTCATCTCTGAGGTAACTCATTCTCTGATCATTTCTGAGGTAACTCTCTCTGGTCATCTCTGAGGTAACTCTCTCTCTCTCTGGTCCTCTCTTAGGTAACTTTCTCTCTCTGGCCATCTCTGAGGTACCTCTCTCTCTCTGGTTGTCTCTGAGGTACCTCTCTCTCTCTGGTTGTCTCTGAGGTACCTCTCTTTCTCTGGTCCTCCCTGAGGTAACTCTCTCTCTCTCTCTCTGGTCATCTCTGAGGTACCTCTCTCTCTGGTCATCTCTGAGGTACCTCTCTCTCTCTGGTCATCTCTGAGGTAACTCTCTCTCTCTCTCCGGTCCTCTCTGAGGTAACTCTCTCTCTCTCTCTGGGCCTCTCTGAGGTACCTCTCTCTCTCTGGGCCTCTCTGAGGTAACTCTCTCTCTGGTCCTCTCTGAGGTAACTCTCTCTCTCTCTGGTCATCTCTGAGGTAACTCTCTCTCTCCGTATGTCCCTCTGCTCCGCTGTACCGGACATTGAGTTGACCTCCGCTCCTCCCTCTCATTGGCTGTGAGCAGATAATGTCTGCTGACCCCTTATCTCTGTACTTCCACCGCTCGTCCGCCATCTCTATCACGCAATTCTGTCTACAGAGAGCAGAAAATATAAGAGGAGAGAACTACAAGTACCAGCATCCCCTCGGTACTGATTACATGCAGGTGACATCACCACAAACCCTTCACTGCAGTGCAGAGCTCCGCCCCCTGATCACATGATGGTGACATCATCACAGGTCCTTCAGCGCCTGCAGCGTATACAGAGCAGGTCGTTGTGTGCTGTTCTCTCTGTTATCAGCTGGTAAAGGTAATGCTCTCACCTATGTAGCCGGTTATGTCGGCTCCTTCTATGAGGTTCTCTCTGTTATCAGCTGGTAACGGTAATGCTCTCACCTATGTAGCCGGTTATGTCGGCTCCTTCTATGATGTTCTCTCTGTTATCAGCTGGTAACGGTAATGCTCTCACCTATGTAGCCGGCTATGTCGGCTCCTTCTATGATGTTCTCTCTGTTATCAGCTGGTAACGGTAATGCTCTCACCTATGTAGCCGGTTATGTCGGCTCCTTCTATGATGTTCTCTCTGTTATCAGCTGGTAACGGTAATGCTCTCACCTATGTAGCCGGTTATGTCGGCTCCTTCTATGATGTTGTCTCTGTTATCAGCTGGTAACGGTAATGCTCTCATCTATGTAGCCGGTTATGTCGGCTCCTTCTATGATGTTCTCTCTGTTATCAGCTGGTAACGGTAATGCTCTCACCTATGTAGCCGGCTATGTCGGCTCCTTCTATGATGTTCTCTCTGTTATCAGCTGGTAACGGTAATGCTCTCACCTATGTAGCCGGTTATGTCGGCTCCTTCTATGATGTTCTCTCTGTTATCAGCTGGTAACGGTAATGCTCTCACCTATGTAGCCGGTTATGTCGGCTCCTTCTATGATGTTGTCTCTGTTATCAGCTGGTAACGGTAATGCTCTCATCTATGTAGCCGGTTATGTCGGCTCCTTCTATGATGTTCTCTCTGTTATCAGCTGGTAACGGTAATGCTCTCATCTATGTAGCCGGTTATGTCGGCTCCTTCTATGATGTTCTCTCTGTTATCAGCTGGTAACGGTAATGCTCTCACCTATGTAGCCGGTTATGTCGGCTCCTTCTATGATGTTCTCTCTGTTATCAGCTGGTAACGGTAATGCTCTCACCTATGTAGCCGGTTATGTCGGCTCCTTCTATGATGTTCTCTCTGTTATCAGCTGGTAACGGTAATGCTCTCACCTATGTAGCCGGTTATGTCGGCTCCTTCTATGATGTTCTCTCTGTTATCAGCTGGTAACGGTAATGCTCTCACCTATGTAGCCGGTTATGTCGGCTCCTTCTATGATGTTCTCTCTGTTATCAGCTGGTAACGGTAATGATCTCACCTATGTAGCCGGTTATGTCGGCTCCTTCTATGATGTTCTCTCTGTTATCAGCTGGTAAAGGTAATGCTCTCACCTATGTAGCCGGTTATGTCGGCTCCTTCTATGATGTTCTCTCTGTTATCAGCTGGTAACGGTAATGCTCTCACCTATGTAGCCGGTTATGTCGGCTCCTTCTATGATGTTCTCTCTGTTATCAGCTGGTAAAGGTAATGCTCTCATCTATGTAGCCGGTTATGTCGGCTCCTTCTATGATGTTCTCTCTGTTATCAGCTGGTAAAGGTAATGCTCTCACCTATGTAGCCGGTTATGTCGGCTCCTGTCTTATGTTTCTTGCTGTGTCCTCTTTTCAGCATGATGAAAGCAGTCTCTCCTCCATACCGCTCGATCCTCGGCGTTTCTTGACACAAGTGCAGTTAAATGCCAGGAGCTCGGATGCATCGAGATAAAAGCTTTCTTCTGTTTATTCAGTATGTGTCCATCATAACAAGGAGAGTCCAGCCGTCCTGAGGAGGACCTGAAGACCGGAGAAGGTGGAAACGCGTCCTCAGGACGGTTATATATATATATATATGTGGTGGCCCAGAGTTATAGGCGACTCCAAAATCTGTCATATCTGTGATGTGCGTGCATGTTGCCGGCAGGTCCTGTATGCATGAAGTGTGTGTTGCACCTCTGCAGCGCTGAAAGGGTTAATGTCTGCATGAGCTCTCCTCTGGAAATGTATCGGTTTGTGTTTGTGGTCACCTGACCCAGCTTGATACTAATGTTTGCAGGGGGTGAGGGCGGGTCTGGTCTAGGTCAGTTGGTGGCCTGAAGCAGTCTGAGAGCCGGGACCCTTGGAGTATCTGTCCATGTGTCTCTGAGGCGCTGTGGAAGTGAGAATGGAAGAAGCCAAAAGGCATCCCCCGTCTCCCCTGGAGACCCCGGGATCGCCACAGCCCCTGTGAGAGAGAGGAGACGTTCGGCAATCATGACTGTGAACAGGGAGAAAGGAAAGTGGAAGCAGCTGTGTGGACCCCACAGATAACTCTGACTGTGGACTAGTCTCCCTGTGTGCCCCCCTGCCCTCTCACGTGCCCCCCTGCCCTCTCACGTGCCCCCCTGCCCTCTCACGTGCCCCCCTGCTCTCTCACGTGCCCCCCTGCCCTCTCACGTGCCCCCCTGCCCTCTCACGTGCCCCCCTGCCCTCTCATGTGCCCCCCTGCCCTCTCGTGCAGCTGTGTAGGTAGTACTCAGCTGCCAAACTTGTAATGCACTAATTGGACTGTTAGTAAACGGATCTTTTCGTCCGTTCCCGGTGGGACTCCCAAATAAACCTCTCGGTGTACGGATCCTTTATTATCCATCGGCCGCCTTCGCTGCGGAGAAACTCCAAAGAAAAAAGGCTAAATCTTCCTCGGTTACCCACTACTTTAATAGCGTTCCCTTGGTCCTGGTGGACGGGCCCCTGGCTATCCTCCGCATGGGAGACAGTAGTGCCACAGTGACAAGGCCTAGAACCCATCCCCGCTGTCTCCTAGGCTGGGGCCCGCTTCTCGAACACTGCATATACAGCAGTGTGGTAACGGTATGCTGACATCAGGGGTTGTGCTCTCTGTTATCAGCCGGTATCAGGGTCCAGCAGACATGTGATCTCTCTGTCTTCAGGGCCTGATGGACGGCACGGAGATGAGCGGAAGGATATTAGCCATCACGTGGGAGATCATCTACCTGCTGACCGGAGAGGTGAACTTCCCTCCATTCCTCCCATCTGTCTTGTATTTGTGCCATCCCTGAGCGTCTCCCTCCATCCACAGGAGTACACAGCAGTGAAGAAGACAGCGACTCCCATCATCCATCCTCACTCCCTGATCCAGAAGCTTCTAGAACTCACCAACAAGATGACGGAGCTGCTGACAGGAGAGGTGACTGCGGGGAATGTGGGGGGACATTCTAGCGGGGGGCTCTGGCTGATGACTGGATATTGTGTTGTCAGGTTCCTATAAGGTGTCAGGATGTGGCCGTCTATTTCTCCATGGAGGAGTGGGAGTATGTAGAGGGCCGGCGGGATGTGTACGGGGCCGCCATGATGGAGGCGGGGTCACCAGGTAAGAGGAGTGGGAGGATGTAGAGGGCCGGCGGGATGTGTACGGGGCCGCCATGCTGGAGGCGGGGCCACCAGGTAAGAGGAGTGGAAGTTTGTAGAAGGGTGTGTACGCGGCCGCCATGCTGGAGGCGGGGCCACCAGGTGAGAGGAGAGGGAGTATGTATAGGGATCTGTACGGGGCCGCTATGCTGGAGGCGGGGTCACCAGGTAAGAGGAGTGGGAGGATGTAGAGGGCTGGCGGGATGTGTACGCGGCCGCCATGCTGGAGGCGGGGTCACCAGGTAAGAGGAGTGGGAGTATGTAGAGGGATGTGTACGCGGCCGCCATGATGGAGGCGGGGTCACCAGGTAAGAGGAGTGGGAGGATGTAGAGGGATGTGTACGCGGCCGCCATGATGGAGGCGGGGTCACCAGGTAAGAGGAGTGGGAGGATGTAGAGGGATGTGTACGCGGCCGCCATGATGGAGGCGGGGTCACCAGGTAAGAGGAGTGGGAGGATGTAGAGGGATGTGTACGGGGCCGCCATGCTGGAGGCGGGGTCACCAGGTAAGAGGAGTGGGAGTATGTAGAGGGATGTGTACGCGGCCGCCATGATGGAGGCGGGGTCACCAGGTAAGAGGAGTGGGAGTATGTAGAGGGATGTGTACGCGGCCGCCATGCTGGAGGCGGGGTCACCAGGTAAGAGGAGTGGGAGTATGTAGAGGGATGTGTACGCGGCCGCCATGATGGAGGCGGGGTCACCAGGTAAGAGGAGTGGGAGGATGTAGAGGGATGTGTACGCGGCCGCCATGATGGAGGCGGGGTCACCAGGTAAGAGGAGTGGGAGGATGTAGAGGGATGTGTACGCGGCCGCCATGATGGAGGCGGGGTCACCAGGTAAGAGGAGTGGGAGGATGTAGAGGGATGTGTACGGGGCCGCCATGCGGGAGGCGGGGTCACCAGGTAAGAGGAGTGGGAGTATGTAGAGGGCCAGCGGGATGTGTACGGGGCCGCCATGCTGGAGGCGGGATCACCAGGTAAGAGGAGTGGGAGTATGTAGAGGGATGTGTACACGGCCACCATGCTGGAGGCGGGGTCACCAGGTAAGAGGAGTGGGAGTATGTAGAGGGACGGCGGGATGTGTACGCGGCCGCCATGCTGGGGGCGAGGTCACCAGGTAAGAGGAGTGGGAGTATGTAGAGTGATGTGTACGCGGCTACCATGCTGGAGGTAGGGTCACCAGGTAAGAGGAGTGGGAGTATGTAGAGGGTGGCGGGAGGTGCACGCGGCCGCCATGCTGGAGGCGGGGTCACCAGGTAAGAGGAGTGGGAGTATGTAGAGGGCCGGTGGGATGTGTACGCGGCCGCCATGCTGGTGGCGGTGTCACCAGGTAAGTGGGAGTATGTAGAGGGCCCGCGGGATGTGTACGCAGCCGCCATGCTGTAGGGGCTCCCGCCCGCGGGGTCACCAGGTAAGAGGCGGCATGTATGAGGTCGCCTACATTCTCCCATCACTGTGTGTCTCCACAGATGGAGCAGGGAGGAGAAAAGCACCAGAGAGATGTCCCCGTCCTCCGTATTCCCAGGACTGTCCAGAGGAAGATGTCCCGGAGAACCGACAGGTAGATGGCGCTGAGGTTTCTGCATCTTCTCTATAGAATGATGTCATGAAGCTTTCTACTAAGCGTCTCTGGCAGCCATGCGGCATGCGCTATATTACATGTTCAGGTTGTTCTTCTGTAGACAGTGGCGCTTCTCATCGATGACCATCCAAGGACAGACAAGAACAGAAACCATGTGGCTGCCGGGATATTAAACCTCAGCCTGCAGATAACCAGCCTGATAACCACAGAGGTGAGAGGTTCACAGGAAGCCATTTACCTTGTATCGGTTTTAGGCACTGAGTTGGAGCCTCATGTGTAGTAGCTGCAGGTCTGGAGTAGTCAGAAGGGAAGCCAGGGGTCAGCAATGGGAGGTCTCAGCTGAATAGCAGAGGAGCAGTCAGAAGTAGAGCTTGATCAAGGCTTGGAGCACAATAATCATGCAAGGATGGGAGGTTGAAGGCCAGGTTCATATAGAGGGCTTAATCAGGAGCAGGGCTTAGCTGGGACAGGGAGGCAGGAATTAGATAAGTAGGACCATGAAACAAGGCTAGATATGCAGGGGAACTTGTCCGAAGGCCTGGATGGCTAAACAGTGAGAGCTGACAATTTGAGAGCACGTCCGGAGTTCAAGTCCTGATATATCTACTAGTACACAGGAGAAGGGGAAGGAGTCTGAGACCCCATGTAGTGACCAGTGTCCCCCCTCATCCACAGGAGTACACAGCAGTGAAGAAGACAGCGACTCCCATCATCCATCCTCACTCCCTGATCCAGAAGCTTCTAGAACTCACCAACAAGATGACGGAGCTGCTGACAGGAGAGGTGACTGCGGGGAATGTGGGGGGACATTCTAGCGGGGGGCTCTGGCTGATGACTGGATATTGTGTTGTCAGGTTCCTATAAGGTGTCAGGATGTGGCCGTCTATTTCTCCATGGAGGAGTGGGAGTATGTAGAGGGCCGGCGGGATGTGTACGCGGCCGCCATGCTGGATGATCTTTGGCCTCTGATATCGCCGGGTAAGAAGAGTGATATATATAATATCGTCAATCATTACTATGGGCACAGACTGCCACTGACCGCCTCGTTGTCATATATATTAGGGACTTGTTATTTGTATAGCGCCAACTTATTCCGCAGCGCTTATTTATTTATTGCCCCTAACCAAGCTGGATACTCATTTTACCAACCTCAGAAAGATGAATCAATCTGGCTACCTGAACCATGCGGGATTGAACTTGCAACATTCAGGTCGTGAGCGAGAGCTTAGGACTCCATTCTGCTGCCTTAACACTCTGTGCCATAGCTGTTCTGCAGTGTCGGGAGATCTGGTAATTTTGTGGTTTTCTGTGCATGAATGAGGTGTTCTAGCAGCCCCTTATATTCTGCAGGGTCGCGGATTGGTCACTCCTGGGAATACAGAGGACTGCTCCATCTGTGGAGACACACAGTGATGGAATAGATTATCTGCATGCGATGAGCAGATAATGGGAGGATCTAGGTGACCCTAATGACAGCATAGGCGAGCCCAAGGAACTCAAAGACTTTCCATTGTGGTGTTGAGCTATCTGACACCTACACAGAATGAATTGTGTGGGAACACATGGATTTCCCATTGCACCTGAGTCCTCTTTATGCCTACGTTTGCGGCTCCTGACAATTTTGTGATGGAGGTGGCACGGGATTGGAATGATGATCGTACGTCAAGCTATCATCAATTCTCAACAGCATTGTGGGCTATCGCCCACACTTTTATCGAGGGTCGCTACCTGGCCCTTCCAACCCTCTGCAGTGTGTGCGTCCGGTTCCTCCTCATCCAGTAGGCACTTGTAAATTGACATGAGGGTGGTGTGGCTATGAAGCGAGCGTGTGGCATGAGGCCAGCTGAATGCTGCGCAGGGAAAGTTTTGCGTGCGCTGTGGACGCAGGGTCGTGCGGGGGGTTGGACAGCAATGCCAGCATGTAACCCAGGAGAAGAGGCAGCGGTGTCACCCGCAGGCAGTGATTGTCCTTGGTTGCAGGTAGTGTGGTGCTTAACCAAGATGTGCCAGCGCGTGTGCCTTGCTAATGAGGGTTTGTCCCAAGTAAATCGTTAGGGGGGTGACCGCCAGGCTCTTGCCCCCATTTTGGCTTAATAGTGGGACCTGGGAGCCTCAGATGCAGCCATGCATGCTGCCCCTGCCCTTCCCTATCCGTTTCTGTGGTGTTTCCCTGGCTTTCTGATGTTTTCTGGTCTTCCCTCCTTACTGTTGTGGCAGGTCTGGGATTGCTTTCTTTCTACATTGTCTGCTGCAGGTCTTGTGTGTGTTCATCTATCTTCTGGCTCTGGTGGGAGTGATATTGGGTGAGACATGCTGGTCTCACCTGTGGGTAATTTCTCAGGACTATTTAGCCTGGTCTGGTGCTTGACTTGGGTATGGTTTACTTTTGCTGGCTTTGGAGGAAGCCAGAGCTTGGGTCTGGTTCCCCTGTTTGCCTGAGCCTACACAAAGCTAAGTACAGCGTTTTTCATCTGTTACATCTTGTTTGCTGTGTTGTTCTCCTATCCCACATAGGGTCAGCTAGTGGCCTAGGTACGTGGTCAGGTTCGCCCTTCTCAGGGTGGGTTACCTGCGTATAGACAGGTCCCTTCCATGGTTAGGTTCTTTCGGGTCAGCATTTACCTTGTTGCGGTTGTCTTTCTTAGTTACCACGGTTGAGTGTACATTTGCAGTAGTATTTCAGGTTAGGGATTCAGCGTATCCCGTTTAGATGCAATATAATAAACCGCCTATACTTGCTCGGTGAGATACATTTTGCTTTCATCTTGGTATGGATCCCATTGAGGTTTTGGCAGACCAGCCAAGAACGCTGGCAAGTGAAGTCGCTGAGATTAGATAGCAGCATCCGATTTTGGTAGCTCCAGGTGAGGAGCTTAGGCTTGAGTTACCTGACTGATGCCCTGGAATTCGATAAGTACTTGTCTCTTTCATGCCTGCTGATGGGGAGGTGCCCATGCTACTGGGTTCATTAGCTGGCAACATCAGGAGAGGGAAGAAGGTTTAGTTTAGAGGATGGTGCTTCTTCTGTGATCATACTGGACATTTTGTTCAGAGTTGTCCCCGCTGTAGGTCTCCGCTGTAGGAACTAGGAGGCCTGAAAGTGGGAGGGAACACCCCTTAAGGTCCACAGATTGCTTGAATGTCATCCTCAAGGCTGGTTCTTCTAGCTGAGACCTGGTCACAGTTTTGCTAGATGGTGGGGTCGGTGTCAGCTTAATCCATCGCAACATGGTTAAACACTTAGGATTGGAGGTAAAACCCCTGGATTCACCCCTTCCTGTGTCCGCCACCCATGCATTTCCATTATCACAGAAGTGTTTGAAGTTCTGTGTTCTGAATGTGTGTTTAAAGATTAGATTATTCCATACTGAGACCATCACTTTATAGATCATGGAATCCCTCCCAGCATAATCCTGTGGTGGATTGGGAGAAGGAAGACATCTCTAAATGGAGTCCTTACTCTAATTCCTGTTGTATATCTGTAAAGATGTCTTCCGTACAAGTTGATGAATTGCCGGAATATATATCTGATTTCTCCGATGTTTTTGCTCTGGAGCGGGTAGACAAGTTACCGCCTCACAGAGAAGGGATTGCTCTATTGAACTAATCACAGACTGTAAGCTTCATGTACAACCTGACGGCTCCTGAGAGACGGGCTCTAAAGGTTTATATCCAGAACAGTTTGAGAAAGGGGCACATATGTCATTCGATATGTGATTCTGGTGCGACCTCAGCGCCATCTACCTGCTGGTTCTCTGGGACATCTTCCTCTGGAGCAGGACAAGAGAGCTTAACCCCTATATACTGCAGAACCACAGAGCTCCACCCACCATAAAGAGCAGGACCACAAAGCTCCGCCCCCATATAGAGCAGGACCAGAGAGTTCCACCCCCCATATAGAGCAGGACCAGAGCTCCACCCCCCATATAGAGCAGGACCAGAGAACTTTACGCCTTATATAGAGCAGGACCAGAGCTCCACCCCCTATATAGAGCTGGACCACAGAACTCCACCCCCTGGATAGATGTACTACAGGGCTCAGCGCCATCTACCTGCTGGTTTTCCCGGACATCTTCCTTTGGACGGTCTTGGGAATATGGAGGATGGAGACATCTCTCTGGGGGGTTTCACCTCCCGGCTCCATCTGTGGAGACACACAGTGATGGATACATGGAGCTCCTGTATGTCTACAGTATATATCAGACACTTCTCATTCTATCAGGATGAATTATCCTCTATTTTGCATAGTTTTCATTATTTTTGCTGCCACCACTGTTAACCCCTTCAGCACCAGGGACTTTTTTTTTTTCATACTTTCTTTCCGAGAGCCATAATATTTTTATTTTTATTTCATTTATTGTGGCAAAACCAAATTTATGTAGTTTTTTTTTTTTGCTTGACTACTCAGTAAAAAAAACCTTTTTCTAAACAATACTCTCTCTATCGCCGTATTCTGATACCCATAATCTTTATTTTTTTTGGTCAATTGGCCTCTGGGAGGGCTCGCTTTTTGTGGGACAACCTGTAGTATTTTATAGTACCAATTTACATCTTTTTGATCACTTTTTATTCTATTTTTTTTTTGAGCCGAGGTAACACGTATTTCTGGCATTTTATACTCCTTTTTCTATATATTCACACAGGATAATTAGTGCACTATTTTAGACTTTTGCCAACATCGAGCGAACGAACACGCTGGATTATTTTTTGTGTAGGTTTTATAATGGGAAAATAGTTTTTGGATTCTGAACATTTTCTGCTTCTATTGTTTTAAAAATGTTATTTAACCTTTTTCCTCCATTTTTTTTAGTCCCCATAGGGAACTTGTGATCACTTGTACTATACATTTTATATAGTATACATTACATAATGATTTTGAATGTTACCGATTCAGGGTTCAATAGCCATCCATGCATGGCAGTCCTGGAAGTCTACACTAGGCTCTAGGCTGCCATCTTAACCCATCAGCACCCCACAACTGCAAAACAGGGGAAGCGATGAGGCGCCGGAGGCTGTTTAGACATGTGGTCAATTTTGACCGCACCATCTAAATTGTTAACCGTCCTGATTAGAGCGCACGCTGATCACAACAGTTACCAGTAGCTACAAGCTGTTTAGAACAGCAGATAGTTACTGCGCATGGAGCAAACTCCACTAACAAGCTCGCTCCATGGACCTTTCACAACCAGATGATGTATACTTACGTGATGTAGTTGGGAAGTGGTCAGAAAGGGGTTAAGCTAAGTATTCTGCAAGGCAAATCTAAAGGAAGACATTCTACTTCCTGACAGATCTACTGCTGGGTTTGGCTCAAGAAATCATATAAAAAACCACACATGTGTTTCCAGACTAATAGCAACGTGGTAATTTTGTAATTTGGATGAAAAAAATCCTGACATCCATTTTTAATCCTGACAGACAATCCTGGTGAGACCCCTGAGGGAAACTTCATGTTATCGGTACATTATAAGGAAGAAGATGAAGATATTGTGCAGTGCTCTTCAGGAGAAAACCTCATTCCCCTTAATGTACCTCCAGGACTTCACAGTACAGATCCATCATATAATCCCCCTAATCATGAGGAACCTTTTGACCAATCACAGATGGTTACTACAACTGTGGGGCAGAATGGGGGGAAAAGGTTTCAATGTGGTGAATGTGGAAAAGGATTTACAAGAAGCTCAGGTCTTCGAACACACAGAAAATCTCACAAAGGAGAGAAGCCATATTCATGTACAGAATGTGGGAAATGTTTTAGAGCAAAATCAAATCTTGTTCGACATCATAGAACTCACACAGGAGAGAAGCCGTATTCATGTTCAGAATGTGGGAAATGCTTTAACCAGAAATCACATCTTGTTACACATAAGAAAAGTCATATAGAAGAAAATCCATATTCATGTCCAGAATGTGGGAAATGTTTTAGAGAGAAATCAAATCTTGTTATACATCAGAGAATCCACACAGGGGAGAAGCCGTATTCATGTTCAGAATGCGGAAAAAGTTTTGCAAGTAAATCTAATCTTGATAAACATCAGAGAAGTCACACAGGGGAGAAGCCGTATTCATGTTCAGAATGTGAAAAAAGTTTTGCAAGTAAATCACACCTTGCTGCGCACGAGAGAATTCACACAGGAGAGAAGCCGTTCACATGTTCAGAATGTGGGAAATGTTTTACAAATAAGTCAGATCTTGTAAAACATCAAAGAAATCACACAGGGGAGAGACCATATAAATGTTCAGAATGTGGGAGAGGTTTTATTACTAAAGGTAAACTTACAGATCATGAAAAAACTCACACAGGGGAAAGGCCATATACATGTTCAGAATGTGGGAGAGGTTTTATTACTAAAGGCAAACTTACAGATCATCAGAAAACTCACACAGGGGAGAGGTCGTATTCATGTACAGAATGTGGTAGACATTTTATTAATAAATCAGGTCTTAATAAACATCAGAGAAGTCACACAGGAGAGAAGCCGTATTCATGTTCAGAATGTGGGAAATTCTTTTCAAGTAAATTAGAATTTTTTAGACATGAGAGAATTCACACAGGTGAGATGGCATTTACATGTTCAGAATGTGGGAGATATTTTTTAAATCCATTAGGCCTGATTGTACATCAGAGAAGTCACACACAATAGAAACAGTTTTGATTTTCTATATGTGGAAAATGTTTTAGAATTAAATCTAATTTTGAAACTCATCAGAAAATGCAAAAAGAAGAAACCAGATTGTGATTTATAGAAAAAAATGTAACCCACCAGTTATTCACAGACATTAAACAGCCAATAAGAGTGTTTATCTCTGGGTGGAATCAGACTGGATCTGCCAAACACCCAAATTCTATGTACCTGAGGTGACCTGTGAGTGCGATCCATGGAGGAGAAGTATTGTGGATAGAAGGAAGAAGAGAAGATCCAAAGCAGCGACGCTGTATTATCCCCAGGAAACTTTGAATTACTGTAAAAATCACTTAATAAAAACCCTTATTGTGAAGTATAACTCTTATTTCTACCTTTTAAAGGACCGAGATAAGCCGGGGGCTTGGGCAGAAAAATGGGAAATGAGGTTCAATGTGGATAAATGTAAGGATCTGCACATGGGCAGGAGAAACGGATGTCACCATAATACACTAAATGGGGTACTGCCAGGGAAAAGACCTGGGGGTACTAGTGGGTTGTAGACTAAACTGGAGCAACCAATGCCAGTCAGCTGCTGCAAAAGCTAATAAAGTCTTGGGGTGCATAAAAAGAGGTATAGGGGCGAGGGACGAGAACATTATCCTTCCATTATATAAGGCACTTGTCAGGCCTCACATGGAATACTGCGTACAGTTCTGGTCACCGGGGCTCAGGAAAGATGTCACAGTGCTAGAGGGGGTTCAAAGAAGGGCAACTAAACTAATACATGGAATGACGGGACTGGAATACCCAGAGAGGCACCAAAACTTGGATTATTCACCCCGGAAAAAAGACTGCTAAGGGGTGAACAAATAACTCTATATAAATACATGGGGGGACAATACATGGATCTCTGCCATGATCTGTTTATACCCAGGACTGCGACGGTAACAAGAGGGCATCCGCTACGTCTAGAAGAAAGCAGGTTTCATCATCAACACAGAAGGGGGTTCTTTACTGTAAGAGCAGTGAGACTGTGGAACTCTCTGCCTGAGGACGTGGTGATGGCAAAATCCATAGAGGAGTTTAAGAGGGACTAGATGTCTTTCTGGAGCGGAAGGATATTGCAGGATATAGACATTAGGTGACGAGCGGGGTTGATGATCGGGGGATTACGCGGACTGTCATTATAGAGCTAGGAAGGAGTTTTTTCTCCTAGAATGAGGGTAAATTGGCTTTTGCCCACTAGAGGCTTTTCCTACCCTGGATCAACAAGGCGGGGGGGGGGGGGGAGGGATGGAAACGGGCTGAACTGGATGGACATTTGTCTTTTTTCAGCCTAGCATACTATGTTTAATTATATAAAAACCACTACAAATAACCCCACTCCAACCAATCCAAGTACTTTATAGGAAGAGACTGCTGCTGGCCCTAATCACACCCAAAGTCCTCATACACTGTAGAGTAACCAACCTGAAAAGGACAACCCCACTCACCAGCCATACATTAGACTTCCTAATTATCTCTTTAATTTTCGTCATTCAAAAATATAGAATACAACATATTATAGTTGGACCTCCTGTGGGGACAGTATACAGCGTATTATAGATAGGATGGATAGCAGTAGAACCGTGTAGCCGACAATCAGAGGAGGTTCTTACCTGGGATTGTCCTTTCTTTGGATCCTCGGCAGCACAATATAGACGGGTTTGTTTTGCCTCCTGCTTCCGCGGACAGAAGAGATAACGAGCGGTTAAGCAGTTAATCAGATTGTCAGGAATAGAAATCCCTCTGGAGGCAGAAACCATTCCTGATAGGAGCAGCCTGTGGCTCTTAGCCTCCAGCTTCACCCTGTGGCTCCTAGCCTCTAGCTTCACCCTGTGGCTCCTAGCCTCTAGCTTCACCCTGTGGCTCCTAGCCTCTAGCTTCACCCTGTGGCTCCTAGCCTCCAGCTTCACCCTGTGGCTTCTCCCCACCAGCTTCATTCTGTGGCTCCTCATCTCCAGCTTCATCCTGTGGGTCCTCATCTCCAGCTTCATTCTGTGGCTCTTAGCATCCAGTACCATCTGCTCCTTGCCTCTAACTCTACCTGCTCCTCGCCTCCAGCTCCAACGTATGGCTCCTTGTTTCCAGCTTCACCTGCACCTCCCTGCCTACTCTACCTGTGGCTTCCCACCTCCATCACCACCCTGTGGCTCTTCACTACCAGCACTACCCTGTGGCTCCTTCGCCTCTGACTCCACCTGTGGCTCCTTTGCCTCCAGCTTCACCCTGTGGCTCCTCGTCCTCAGCTTCATCTTGTGGCTCCTTCACCTCCAGCTTTATCTTGTGGTTCTTCACCTCCAGCTTTACCTGCTTCTGGCCTACAGCTCCCACCTGTAGCTCCTCACTTCCAGATTCACCTGCACCTCGCTGACTACTCTACCTGTGGCTTCCCACCTCCATCTCTACCCTGTGGCTCTTTGCTTCCAGCACTACCCTGTGGCTCCTTCGCTGCCTGGATTACCCTGTGGCTCCTTTGCATCCAGCTTCACCCTGTGGCTCCTCGCCTCCAGCATCATCTTGTGGCTCCTCGCCTCCAGCGTCGTCTTGTGGCTCCTCGCCTCCAGCGTCGTCTTGTGGCTCCTCGCCTCCAGCGTCGTCTTGTGGCTCCTCGCCTCCAGCGTTGTCTTCTGGCTCCTCGCCTCCAGCACCACCTGCGCCTCACCTCTGGCTACAGCTGTGGTTTCTTGCCACCAGCTTCATCCTGTCACTCCTCACCGAAGTCTCCAAACTGTGGCTCCTCCCATCAAGCTCCACCTGTGTCTCCTCCCCTCTGGTTTTACCTGCTCCTTCCCTCTGGCACCACCTGTAGCTCCTCTCCTCTGGCTTCACCTGTTCCTCCCCTCCGGCTCCACCTGCGGCTCCACCCCTCCGGTTCCTCTCCCACGGGTTCCACCTGCGGCTCCTCCCCTCTGGTTCCACCTGCAGCTCTTCTCCTCTGGTTCCAACTGTGACTCCTCGCCTTTGGCCCCCACCTGCGGCTCCTCACCTCTGGTCCTACCTGTGGCTCCTCCCCTCCACCTGCGGCTCCTCCCCTCCGCCTCCACCTGTGGCTCCTCGGCTTAGGCTTTACTGCTCCTCCCCTCTGGCTTCACCTGTAGCTCCTCTCCTCTAGCTCCAACTGTGACTCCTCTCCTCTGCCTCCACCAGCGGCTCCTCCCCTCTGCCTCCACCAGCAGCTCCTCTTCTCTGGCTCAACCTGTGGCTCCTCCCCCCTGCAGCTCCTCCACCTGTGGCTCCTCCCCCCTGCCTCCACCTGCGGCTCCTCTCCTCTGGCTCCACCTGCGGCTCCTCCACTCTGGCTCCACCTGCGGCTCCTCCTCTCTGGCTCCAACTGCAGCTTCACCCCTCCGCCTCTACCTGCGGCTCCTCTGCCTCTACCTGCGGCTCCACCCCTCGGGCTCCACCTGCGACTCCTCCCCTCTGGCCCACCTGCAGCTCCTCCCCTCCAGCGCCACCCACGGCTCCTCTCCTCCGGCTCCACCCACGGCTCCTTCCCTCTGGCTCCACCCGCGGCTCCTCCCCTCCGGCTCCACCCGCGGCTCCTCCCCTCCGGCTCCACCTGCGGCTCCTCCCCTCTGCCTCCACCCGCGGCTCCTCCCCTCTGCCTCCACCCGCGGCTCCTCCCCTCCGGCTCCACCTGCGGCTCCTCCCCTCTGCCTCTACCTGCGGCTCCTCTGCCTCTACCTGCGGCTCTTCCTCTCCGGATCCACCTGCGGCTTCTCCCCTCGGGCTCCACCTGCGGCTTCTCCCCTCGGGCTCCACCTGCGGCTCCTCTCCTCGGGCTCCACCTGCGGCTCCTCTCCTCGGGCTCCACCTGCGGCTCCTCCCCTCTGGCTCCACCTGCGGCTCCTCCTCTCTGGCTCCAACTGCAGCTTCACCCCTCCGCCTCTACCTGCGGCTCTGCCTGCGGCTCCACCCCTCGGGCTCCACCTGCGACTCCTCCCCTCGGGCTCCACCTGCGGCTCCTCCCCTCTGGCTCCAACTGCAGCTCCTCCCCTCTGCTTCCACCTGCGGCTCCTCTGCCTCTACCTGTGGCTCCTCCCCTCTGGCTTCACCCACAGCTCCTCCCCTCTGGCTCCACCAATGGCTCCTCCACTCTGGTGCCACCCGCGGCTCCATCCCTTTGGCGCCACCCGCAGCTCCTCTCATCTGGCTCGACTAGCGGCTCCACCCGCGGCGCCTCCCCTCTGCCTCTACCAACGGCTCCTCTGCATCTACCTACGGCTCCTCCCCTCGGGCTCCAGCTGCGGCTCCTCCCCTTCAGCTCCATCTGCGGCTCCTCCCCTCTGGCTCCACCTGCGGCTCCTCCCCTCTGCCTCTACCTGCGGCTACTCTGCCTCTACCTGTGGCTTCTCCCCTCTGGCTCCACCTGTGGCTTCTCCCCTCTGGCTCCACCTGTGGCTTCTCCCCTCTGGCTCCACCTGTGGCTTCTCCCCTCTGGCTTCACCTGCGGCTCCTCCCATCTGGTGCCACCCACGACTCCTCCCCTCTGGTGCCACCCGCGACTCCTCTCCTCTGGCGCCACCCGCGACTCCTCTCCTCTGGCGCCACCCGCTTCTCCTCTCCTCTGGCGCCACCCGCTTCTCCTCCCCTCTGGTGCCACCTGCGGCTCCTCCCCTCTGGCGCCACCCGCGGCTCCTCCCCTCTGGCTCCACCTGCGGTTCCTCCCCTCTGGCTCCACCTGCGGCTCCTCCCCTCTGCCTCCACCTGCGGCTCCTGCCCTCTGCCTCTACCTGCGGCTCCTGCCCTCTGCCTCTACCTGCGGCTCCTGCCCTCTGCCTCTACCTGCGGCTCCTGCCCTCTGTCTCCACCTGCGGCTCCTGCCCTCTGTCTCCACCTGCGGCTCCTCCCCTTGGGCTCCACCTGCGGCTCCTCCCCTTGGGCTCCACCTTCGGCTCCTCCCCTCGGGCTCCACCTGCGGCTCCTCCCCTCGGGCTCCACCTGCGGCTCCTCCCCTCGGGCTTCACCCGCGGCTCCTCTCCTCTGGCTCCAACTGCGGCTCCTCTCCTCTGGCTCCACCTGTGGCTCCTTCCCTCTGGCTCCACCCGCGGCTCCTCCCCTCTGGGTCCACCACCTGCGCCTCACCTCTGGCTCCACCAATGGCTCCTCCCCTCCGCTTCCACCTGCGGCTCCTCTGCCTCTACCTGTGGCTCCTCCCCTCTGGCTCCACCCACAGCTCCTCCCCTCTGGCTCCACCAATGGCTCCTCCACTCTGGTGCCACCCGCGGCTCCATCCCTTTGGCGCCACCCGCAGCTCCTCTCATCTGGCTCGACTAGCGGCTCCACCCGCGGCGCCTCCCCTCTGCCTCTACCAGCGGCTCCTCTGCATCTACCTACGGCTCCTCCCCTCGGGCTCCATCTGCGGCTCCTCCCCTTCAGCTCCATCTGCGGCTCCTCCCCTCTGGCTCCACCTGCGGCTCCTCCCCTCTGGCTCTACCTGCGGCTACTCTGCCTCTACCTGCCTCTACCTGTGGCTTCTCCCCTCTGGCTCCACCTGTGGCTTCTCCCCTCTGGCTCCACCTGCGGCTCCTCCCATCTGGCGCCACCCACAACTCCTCCCCTCTGGCGCCACCCGCGACTCCTCTCCTCTGGCGCCACCCGCGACTCCTCTCTTCTGGCGCCACCCGCGACTCCTCTCCTCTGGCGCCACCCGCTTCTCCTCCCCTCTGGCGCCACCTGCGGCTCCTCCCCTCTGGCGCCACCCGCAGCTCCTCCCCTCTGGCTCCACCTGCGGTTCCTCCCCTCTGGCTCCACCTGCAGCTCCTCCCCTCTGGCTCCACCTGCGGCTCTTCCCCTCTGCCTCCACCTGCGGCTCCTCCCCTGGGGTTCCACCTGCGGCTCCGCTCCTCTGGCTCCACCTGCAGCTCCTCTCCTCTGGCTCCAACTGCGGCTCCTCCCCTCTGGCTCCACCCGCGGCTCCTCCCCTCTGGCTCCACCACCTGCGCCTTACCTCTGGCTACAGCTGTGGTTTCTTGCCACCAGCTTCATCCTGTCACTCCTCACCGAAGTCTCCAAACTGTGGCTCCTCCCATCAAGCTCCACCTGTGTCTCCTCCCCTCTGGCTTTACCTGCTCCTCCCCTCTGGCACCACCTGTAGCTCCTCTCCTCTGGCTTCACCTGTTCTTCCCCTCCGGCTCCACCTGCGGCTCCACCCCTCCGGTTCCTCTCCCACAGGTTCCACCTGCGGTTCCTCTCCCACTGCTTCCACCTGCGGTTCCTCTCCCACTGGTTCCACCTGCGGCTCCTCACCTCTGGTCCCAACTGTGGCTCCTCCCCTTCACCTGCGGCTCCTCCCCTCAAGCTCCACCTGTGACTCCTCCCCTCCACCTGCGGCTCCTCGGCTTAGGCTTTACTGCTCCTCCCCTCTGGCTTCACCAGTAGCTCCTCTCCTCTAGCTCCAACTGCGACTCCCCCCTCTGCCTCCACCAGCGGCTCCTCCTCTCTGCCTCCACCAGCGGCTCCACCCCTCTGCCTCCACCAGCGGCTCCTCTTCTCGGGCTCAACCTGTGGCTCCTCCCCCCTGCATTCACCTGTGGCTCCTCCCCCCTGCCTCCACCTGTGGCTCATCCCCCCTGCCTCCACCTGTGGCTCCTCCCCCATGCCTCCACCTGCGGCTCCTCCCCTCAGCCTCACCCTGCGGCTCCTCCCCTCAGCTTCACCCTGCGGCTCCTCCCCTCGGCCTCACCCTGTGGCTCCTCCCCTCGGGCTCCACCTGCGGATCCTCTCCTCTGGCTCCACCTGTGGCTCCTCCCCTCTGGCTCCACCTGCGGCTCCTCCCCTCTGGCTCCACCTGGGGCTTCTCCCCTCTGGCTCCACCTGCGGCTCCTCCCCTCTGGCTCCACCTGCGGCTCCTCTCAGGCTCCACCAGCGGCTCCTACCCTCTTGCTCCACCACCTGCGCCTCACCTCTGGCTACAGCTGTGGTTTCTTGCCACCAGCTTCATCCTGTCACTCCTCACCGAAGTCTCCAAACTGTGGCTCCTCCCATCAAGCTCAACCTGTGTCTCCTCCCCTCTGGCTTCACCAGCTCCTCCCCTCTGGCACCACCTGTAGCTCCTCTCTTTTGGCTTCACCTGTTCCTCCCCTCAGTCTCCACCTGTGGCTCCACCCCTCTGGTTCCTCTCCCCCTGGTTCCACCTGCTGCTCCTCTCCTCTGGTTCCAACTGTGACTCCTCCCCTTTGGCCCACACCTGCGGCTCCTCACCTCTGGTCCCACCTGTGGCTCCTCTCCTCCACTTGTGGCTCCTCCCCTCAAGCTCCACCTGTGACTCCTCCCCTCCACCTGCGGCCCCTCCCCTCCACCTGCGGCTCCTCGGCTTAGGCTTTACTGCTCCTCCTATCTGGCTTCACCTGTAGCTCCTCTACTCTAGCTCCAACTGCAACTCCTCCTCTCTGGCTCCACCCGCGGCTCCTGCCCTCTGGCTCCACCACCTGTGCCTCACCTCTGGCTAAAGCTGTGGTTTCTTGCCACCAGCTTTATCCTGTCACTCCTCACCGAAGTTTTCAAACAGTGTCTCCTCCCATCAAGCTCCACCTGTAGCTCTTCTCCTCTGGCTTCACCTGTTCTTCCCCTCCGGCTCCACCTGCGGCTCGACCCCTCCGGTTCCTCTCCCACTGGTTCCACCTGCGGCTCCTCTCCTCTGCTTCCAACTGTGACTCCTCCCCTTTGACCCCCACCTGCGGCTCCTCACCTCTGGTCCCAACTGTGGCTCCTCCCCTCCACCTGCGACTCCTCCCCTCAGGCTCCACCTGCGGCTCCTCCCCTCCGCCTCCACCTGCGGCTCCTCGGCTTAGGCTTTACTGCTCCTCCCCTCTGGCTTCACCTGTAGCTCCTCTCCTCTAGCTGCAACTGCGACTCCTCCCCTCTGCCTCCACCAGCGGCTCCTCCCCTCTGCCTCCACCAGCGGCTCCTCCCCTCTGCCTCCACCTGTGGCACCTCCCCTCTGCGTCCACCCGCGGCTCTTCCCCCCTGCCTCCACCTGCAGCTCCTCCCCTCTGACTCCACCTGCGGCTCCTCCCCTCTGCCTCCACCTGCGCCTCCTCCCCTCTGCCTCCACCTGCGGCTCCTCCCCTCGGCCTCCTCCTGCGGCTCCTCCCCTCGGGCTCCACCTGCGGCTCCTCCTCTCTGGCTCCACCTGCGGCTCCTCCTCTCTGGCTCCACCTGCGGCCCCTACACTCTGGCTCCACCTGCGGCTCCTCCCCTGTGGCTCCACCTGCGGCTCCTCGCCTCTGGCTCCACCTGCGGCTCCTCCCCTCTGGCTCCACCTGCGGCTCCTCTCCTCAGGCTCCACCAACGGCTCCTACCCTCTGGCTCCACCAGCGGCTCCTTCCCTCTGGCTCCACCTGCGGCTCCTCCCCTCGGCCTCTCCCTGCGGCTCCTCCCCTCGGGCTCCACCTGCGGCTCCTCTCCTCTGGCTCCACCTGCGTCTTCTCCCCTCTGGCCCCACCTGTGGCTGCTTCCCTCTGGCTCAACCTGCGGCTGCTCCCCTCTGGCTCCGCCTGTGGCTCCTCCCCTCTGGCTCCGCCTGAGGCTCCTTCCCTCTTGCTCCGCCTGCGGCTCCTCCCCTCTGGCTCCACCTGCGGCTCCTCCCCTCTGGCTCCACCTGCGGCTCCTCTGCCTCTACCTGCGGCTGCTCCACTCGGGCTCCAGCTGCGACTCCTCCCCTTGGGCTCCACCTGCGACTTCTCCCCTGTGGCTCCACCTGCGGCTTCTCCCCTGTGGCTCCACCGGCGGCTCCTCCCCTCTGGTTCCACCTGCGGCTCCTCCACTCTGCCTCTACCTGCGGATCCTCCCCTCGGGCTCCAGCTGTGGCTCCTCCCCTCTGGCTCCACCTGTGGCTCCTCCCCTTCAGCTCCACCTGCGGCTCCTCCCCTCTGCCTCCACCTGCGGCTCCTCTGCCGATACCTGTGGCTCCTCCCCTCTGGCTCCACCTGCGTCTTCTCCCCTCTGGCCCCACCTGCGGCTGCGGCCCTCTGGCTCCACCTGCGGTTGCTCCCCTCTGGCTCCGCCTGCGGCTGCTCCCTCTGGCTCCGCCTGCGGCTCCTCCTCTCTTGCTCCGCCTGCGGCTCCTCCCCTCTGGCTCCACCTGCGGCTCCTTCCCTCTGCCTCTACCTGCGGCTCCTCCCCTCTGCCTCTACCTGCGGCTGCTCCACTCGGGCTCCACCTGCGACTCCTCCGCTTGGACTCCACCTGCGACTTCTCACTTCGGGCTCCACCTGCGGCTCCTCCCCTCAGGCTCCACCTGTGGCTCCTCGCCTCGGGCTCCAACTGCAGCTCCTCCCCTCTGCCTCCACCTGCGGCTCCTCTGCCTCTACCTGTGGCTCCTCCCCTCTGGCTCCACCCGCGGCTCCTCCCCTCTGGCTCTACCCGCGGCTCCTCCCCTCTGGCGCTACCTGTGGCTCCTCCCCTCTGGCGCCACCCGTGGCTCCTCCCCTCTGGCGCCACTCGCGGCTCCTCCCCTTTGGCGCCACCCGTGGCTCCTCCCCTCTGGCGCCACTAGCGGCTCCTCCCCTCTGGCTCTGCCCGTGGCTCCTCCCCATTGGCTCCACCCGTGGCTCCTCTCCTCTGGCTCCACCCACGTCTACTCCCCTCTGGCGCTACCTGTGGCTCCTCCCCTCTGGCGCCACCCGTGGCTCCTCCCCTCTGGCGCCACCCGCGGCTCCTTCCCTCTTGGGCCACCCGCGGTTCCTCCCCTCGGGCTCCACCTGCGGTTCCTCCCCTCTGGCTCCACCTGCGGCTCCTCCCCTCTGGCTCCACCTGCGGCTCCTCTCCTCTGGCTTCACCTGCGGCTCCTCCCCTCGGGCTCCACCTGCAGCTCCTCCCCTCGGGCTCCACCTGCGGCTCCTCCCCTCTGGCTCCACCTAAGGCTCCTCCCCTCTGCCTCTACCTGCGGCTCCTCTGCCTGCACCTGCGGCTCATGCCCTCTGCTTCTACCTGCGGCTCCTGTCTTCGGGCTCCACCTGCGGCTCCTGTCCTCCGGCTCCACCTGTGGCTCCTCCCCTCGGGCTCCACCTGCGGATCCTCCCCTCGGGCTCCACCTGCGGCTCCTCCCCTCGGGCTCCACCTGCGGCTCCTCTCCTCTGGCTCCACCTACGGCTCCTCCCCTCTGGCTCCAACTGCGGCTCCTCCCCTCTGGCTCCACCCACGGCTCCTCTCCTCTGGCTCCACCACCTGCGCCTCACCTCTGGCTACAGCTGTGGTTTCTTGCCACCAGCTTCATCCTGTCACTCCTCACCGAAGTTTCCAAACTGTGGCTCCTCCCATCAAGCTCCACCTGTGTCTCCTCCCCTCTGGCTTTACCTGCTCCTCCCCTCTGGCACCACCTGTAGCTCCTCTCCTCTGACTTCACCTGTTCTTCCCCTCCGGCATCCACCCCTCCGGTACCTCTTCCACTGGTTCCACCTGCGGTTCCTCCCCTCGTCCTCCTCCTTCGGCTCCTCCCCTCGGGCTCCACCTGCGGCTCCTTTCCTTTGGCTCCACCTGCGGCTCCTCCTCTCTGGCTCCACCTGCGGCCCCTACACTCTGGCTCCACCTGCGGCTCCTCCCCTGTGGCTCCACCTGCGTCTCCTCCCCTCTGGCTCCACCTGCGGCTCCTCTCCTCTGGCTCCACCTGCGGCTCCTCCCCTCTGGCTCCACCTGTGGCTCCTCTTCTCAGGCTACACCAGCGGCTCCTACCCTCTGGCTACACCAGCGGCTCCTTCCCTCTGGCTCCACCTGCGGCTCCTCCCCTCGGCCTCTTCCTGCGGCTCCTCCCCCCGGGCTCCACCTGCGGCTCCTCTCCTCTGGCTCCACCTGCGTCTTCTCCCCTCTGGCCCCACCTGCGGCTGCGGCCCTCTGGCTCCACCTGCGGCTGCTCCCCTCTGGCTCCGCCTGCGGCTGCTCCCCTCTGCCTCCTCCTGCGGCTCCTCCTCTCTTGCTCCGCCTGCGGCTCCTCCCCTCTGGCTCCACCTGCGGCTCCTCCCCTCTGCCTCTACCTGCGGCTCCTCCCCTCTGCCTCTACCTGCGGCTGCTCCACTCGGGCTCCACCTGCGACTCCTCCCCTTGGGCTCCACCTGCGACTTCTCACTTCGGGCTCCACCTGCGGCTCCTCCCCTCAGGCTCCACCTGTGGCTCCTTGCCTCGGGCTCCAACTGCAGCTCCTCCCCTCTGCCTCCACCTGCGGCTCCTCTGCCTCTACCTGTGGCTCCTCCCCTCTGGCTCCACCCACGGCACCTCCCCTCTGGCTCTACCCGCGGCTCCTCCCCTCTGGCGCTACCTGTGGCTCCTCCCCTCTGGCGCCACCCGTGGCTCCTCCTCTCTGGCGCCACTCGCGGCTCCTCCCCTTTGGCGCCACCCGAGGCTCCTCCCCTCTGGCTCTACCCACGGCTCCTCCCCTCTGGCGCTACCTGTGGCTCCTCCCCTCTGGCGCCACCCGTGGCTCCTCCCCTCTGGAGCCACCCGCGGTTCCTCCCCTCGGGCTCCACCTGCGGCTCCTCCCCTCTGGCTCCACCTGCGGCTCCTCCCCTCTGGCTCCACCTGCGGCTCTTCCCCTCTGGCTCCACCTGCGGCTCCTCTCCTCTGGCTCCACCTGCGGCTCCTCCGCTCGGGCTCCACCTGCGGCTCCTCCCCTCGGGCTCTACCTGCGGCTCCTCTCCTCTGGCTCCACCTAAGGCTCCTCCCCTCTGGCTCCACCCGCGGCTCCTCCCCTCTGGCTCCACCACCTGCGCCTCACCTCTGGCTACAGCTGTGGTTTCTTGCCACCAGCTTCATCCTGTCACTCCTCACCGAAGTCTCCAAACTGTGGCTCCTCCCCTCTGGATTTACCTGCTCTTCCCTTCTGGCACCACCTGTAGCTCCTCTCCTCTGGCTTCACCTGTTCCTCCCCTCGGGCTCCACCTGCGGCTCCACCCCTCCGGTTCCTCTCCCACTGGTTTCACCTGTGGTTCCTCTCCCACTGGTTTCACCTGCGGTTCCTCTCCGACTGGTTCCACCTGCGGCTCCTCCCCTCTGGTTCCACCTGCAGCTCCTCTCCTCTGGTTCCAACTGTGACTCTTCCCCTTTGGCCCCCACCTGCGGCTACTCACCTCTGGTCCCACCTGTGGCTCCTCCCCTCCACCTGCGGCTCCTCCCCTCAAGCTCCACCTGTGACTCCTCCCATCCACGTGCGGCTCCTCCCCTCTGCCTCCACCTGTGTCTCCTCGGCTTAGGCTTTACTGCTCCTCCCCTCTGGCTCCACCTGCGGCTCCTCCCCTGTGGCTCCACCTGCGGCTTCAGCCCTGTGGCTCCACCTGCGGCTCCTCCCCTCTGGTTTCACCTGCGGCTCCTCCCCTCTGCCTCTACCTGAGGCTCCTCTGCCTCTACCTGCGGCTCCTCCGCTCAGGCTCCACCTACGACTTCTCCCCTTGGGCTCCACCTGCGGCTCCTCCCCTCTGGCGCCACCCATGGCTCCTCGGCTTAGGCTTTACTGCTCCTCCCCTATGGCTTCACCTGTATCTCCTCTCCTCTAGCTGCAACTGCGACTCCTCCCCTCTGCCTCCACCAGCAGCTCCTCCCCTCTGCCTCCACCAGCGGCTCCTCCCCTCTGCGTCCACCTGTGGCACCCCTCCTCTGCGTCCACCTGTGGCTTCTCCCCCCTGCCTCCACCTGCGGCTCCTCCCCTCTGACTCCACCTGCAGCTCCTCCCCTCTGACTCCACCTGCGGCTCCTCCCCTCTGCCTCCACCTGCGGCTCCTCCGCTGTGGCTCCACCTGCGGCTTCTCCCCTGTGGCTCCACCTGCGGCTCCTCCCGTGGCTCCACCTGCGGCTTCAGCCCTGTGGCTCCACCTGCGGCTCCTCCCCTCTGGTTTCACCTGCGGCTCCTCCCCTCTGCCTCTACCTGAGGCTCCTCTGCCTCTACCTGCGGCTCCTCCCCTCGGGCTGCACCTGCGGCTTCTCCCCTGTGGCTCCACCTGCGGCTCCTCCCCTCTGGTTCCACCTGCGGCTCCTCCCCTCTGGCTCCACCAGCGGCTCCTCCCCTCTGGCTCCACCAGCGGCTCCTACCCTCTGGCTCCACCAGCGGCTCCTTCCCTCTGCCTCTACCTGAGGCTCCTCTGCCTCTACCTGCGGCTCCTCCCCTCGGGCTCCACCTGCGACTTCTCCCCTCGGGCTACACCTGCGGCTCCTCCCCTCTGGCGCCACCCATGGCTCCTCCCCTCCGGCTCCACCCACGGCTCCTCCTCTCCAGCTCCACCCGCTTCTCCTCCCCTCCGGCTCCATCTGCGGCTCCTCCCCTCTGACGCCACCCATGGCTCCTCCCCTTCGGCTCCACCCACGGCTCCTCCCCTCGGGCTCCACACGCGGGTTCTCCCCTCGGGCTCCACCTGCGGCTCCTCTCCTCGGGCTCCACCAGCGGCTCCTCCCCTCTGGCTCCATCTGCGGATCCTCCCCTCTGGCTCCACCTGCGGCTCCTCCCTTTTGGCTCCACCTACGGCTTCTCCCCTCCGGCTCCAACTGTGGCTCTTCCCCTCGGGCTCCACCTGCGGCTCCTCCCCTCGGCCTCCACCTGCGGCTCCTCTGCCTCTACCTATGGCTCCTCCCCTCTGGCTCCACCCACATCTCCTCCCCTCTGGCTCCTCCCCTCTGGCACCACCCGCGGCTCCTCCACTTTGGCGCCACCCGCGGCTCCATCCCTCTGACGCCACCCGCTGCTCCTCTCATCTGGCTCGACTCGCGGCTCCACCCGCGGCGCCTCCCCTCTGCTTCTACCTGCGGCTCCTGTCCTCGGGCTCCACCTGCGGCTCCTCCCCTCAGGCTCCACCTGCGGCTCCTCCCCTCGGGCTCCACCTGTGGCTCCTCCTTTCGGGCTCCACCTGTGGCTCCTCCCCTCGGGCTCCACCTGCGGCTCCTCCTCTCCTCTGGCTCCACCTACGGCTCCTCTCCTCTGGCTCCAACTGCGGCTCCTCCCCTCTGGCTCCACCCACGGCTCCTCCCCTCTGGCTCCACCACCTGTGCCTCACCTCTGGCTACAGCTGTGGTTTCTTGCCACCAGCTTCCTCCTGTCACTCCTCACCGAAGTTTCCAAACTGTGGCTCCTCCCATCAAGCTCCACCTGTGTCTCCTCCCCTCTGGTTTTACCTGCTCCTCCCCTCTGGCACCACCTGTAGCTCCTCTCCTCTGGCTTCACCTGTTCTTCCCCTCCGGCTCCACCTGCGGCTCCACCCCTCCGGTTCCTCTCCCACGGGTTCCACCTGCGGTTCTTCTCCCACTGGTTCCACCTGCGGTTCCTCTCCCACTGGTTTCACCTGCTGTTCCTCTCCCACTGGTTCCACCTGCAGCTCCTCTACTCTGGTTCCAACTGTGACTCCTCCCCTTTGGCCCCCACCTGCGGCTCCTCACCTCTGGTCCCACCTGTGGCTCCTCCCCTCCACCTGCGGCTCCTCCCCTCAAGCTCCACCTGTGACTCCTCCCCTCCACCTGCGGCTCCTCCCCTCCGCCTGCACCTGCAGCTCCTCGGCTTAGGCTTTACTGCTCCTCCCCTCTGGCTTCACCTGTAGCTCCTCTCCTCTAGCTCCAACTGCGACTCCTCCCCTCCGCCTCCACCTGCAGCTCCTCGGCTTAGGCTTTACTGCTCCTCCCCTCTGGCTTCACCTGTAGCTCCTCTCCTCTAGCTCCAACTGCGACTCCTCCCCTCTGCCTCCACCAGCGGCTCCTCCCCTCTGCCTCCACCAGCGGCTCCTCTTCTCTGGCTCAACCTCCGGCTCCTCCCCCTGCAGCCCCTCCCCCTGACTCAAACTGTGGCTCCTCCCCCTGCCTCCACCTGTGGCACCTCCCCTCTGCGTCCAGCTGTGGCTCCTCCCCCCTGCCTCCACCTGCGGCTCCTCCCCTCTGCCTCCACCTGCGGCTCCTCCCCTCGGGCTCCACCTGCGGCTCCTCACCTCTGGTCCCACCTGTGGCTCATCCCCTCCACCTGCGGCTCCTCCCGTCAAGCTCCACCTGTGACTCCTCCCCTCCACCTGCGGCTCCTCCCCTCTGCCTCCACTGCAGCTCCTCGGCTTAGGCTTTACTGCTCCTCCCCTCTGGCTTCACCTGTAGCTCCTCTCCTCTAGCTCCAACTGCGACTCCTCCCCTCTGTCTCCACCAGCGGCTCCTCCCCTCTGCCTTCACCAGAGGCTCCTCTTCTCTGGCTCAACCTGCGGCTCCTCCCCCCTGCAGCTCCTCCCCCTGCCTCCAACTGTGGCTCCTCCCCCTGCCTCCACCTGTGGCACCTCCCCTCTGTGTCCACCTGTGGCTCCTCCCCCCTGCCTCCACCTGCGGCTCCTCCCCTCTGCCTCCACCTGCGGCTCGTCCCCTCGGGCTCCACCTGCGGCTCGTCCCCTCGGGCTCCACCTGCGGCTCCTCCCCTCGGCCTCACCCTGCAGCTCCTCCCCTCGGCCTCACCCTGCGGCTCCTCCCCTCGGGCTCCACCTGCGGCTTCTCTCCTCTGGCTCCACCCGCGGCTTCTCCCCTCTGGCTCCACCTGTGGCTACTCCCCTCTGGCTCCACCTGCGGCTCCTCTGCCTGCACCTGGGGCTCCTGCCCTCTGCCTCCACCTGCTGCTCCTCTCCTCGGGCTCCACCTGCGGCTCCTCCCCTCGGGCTCCACCTGCGGCTCTTCCCCCCTGCCCCCACCTGCGGCTCCTCCCCTCTGCCTCCACCTGCGGCTACTCCCCTCTGCCTCCACCTGCGGCTACTCCCCTCTGCCTCCAACTGCGACTCCTCCCCTCTGCCTCCACCAGCGGCTCCTCCCCTCTGCCTCCACCAGCGGCTCCTCTTCTCTGGCTCAACCTCCGGCTCCTCCCCCTGCAGCTCCTCCCCCCTGACTCAAACTGTGGCTCCTCCCCCTGCCTCCACCTGTGGCACCTCCCCTCTGCGTCCAGCTGTGGCTCCTCCCCCCTGCCTCCACCTGCGGCTCCTCCCCTCTGCCTCCACCTGCGGCTCCTCCCCTCGGGCTCCACCTGCGGCTCCTCACCTCTGGTCCCACCTGTGGCTCATCCCCTCCACCTGCGGCTCCTCCCCTCAAGCTCCACCTGTGACTCCTCCCCTCCACCTGCGGCTCCTCCCCTCTGCCTCCACTGCAGCTCCTCGGCTTAGGCTTTACTGCTCCTCCCCTCTGGCTTCACCTGTAGCTCCTCTCCTCTAGCTCCAACTGCGACTCCTCCCCTCTGTCTCCACCAGCGGCTCCTCCCCTCTGCCTTCACCAGAGGCTCCTCTTCTCTGGCTCAACCTGCGGCTCCTCCCCCCTGCAGCTCCTCCCCCCTGCCTCCAACTGTGGCTCCTCCCCCTGCCTCCACCTGTGGCACCTCCCCTCTGTGTCCACCTGTGGCTCCTCCCCCCTGCCTCCACCTGCGGCTCCTCCCCTCTGCCTCCACCTGCGGCTCGTCCCCTCGGGCTCCACCTGCGGCTCGTCCCCTCGGGCTCCACCTGCGGCTCCTCCCCTCGGCCTCACCCTGCGGCTCCTCCCCTCGGCCTCACCCTGCGGCTCCTCACCTCGGGCTCCACCTGCGGCTTCTCTCCTCTGGCTCCACCCGCGGCTCCTCCCCTCTGGCTCCACCTGTGGTTACTCCCCTCTGGCTCCACCTGCGGCTCCTCTGCCTGCACCTGGGGCTCCTGCCCTCTGCCTCCACCTGCGGCTCCTCTCCTCGGGCTCCACCTGCGGCTCCTCCCCTCGGGCTCCACCTGCGGCTCTTCCCCCCTGCCCCCACCTGCGGCTCCTCTCCTCTGCCTCCACCTGCGGCTCCTCCCCTCTGCCTTCACCTGCGGCTACTCCCCTCTGCCTCCACCTGCGGCTACTCCCCTCTGCCTCCACCTGCGGCTCCTCCCCTCGGCCTCACCCTGCGGCTCCTCCCCTCGGCCTCACCCTGCGGCTCCTCCCCTCGGCCTCACCCTGCGGCTCCTCTTCTCTGGCTCCACCTGCGGCTCCTCCCTTCTGGCTCTGTGATAGACATGATGATTATTTTGTATAAAATGTCTATCGATTTGTATAACGTAAATGTATTTTGCTATTGTAATGACTTTTAGCTCTGAGGAGTTTAAAGGACCCACACAATCTAATCATGGTATTTGCTAGACAATGGATGTATGATGTTAATGTTAGCTAAGTACATAGGAATTGCACAAGAAGCCTCTAAGAGTTAAGGGTCATAGTGTTACATGTATATTTGTTTCCAACACTGAGTGTTGAACTAGCACTTCTTCACCCCTCCCATCCTGAAACTTCTACAAACAAAGGAATTGCTTCAGCCTGAGTACATGTTGATAAGACTTGCTTATACACAGACATGACTGGAGCTAGGACAAAAGTCCATGCTACATCAGCACTTGGAAGAGGGTGGGCAGAGAGGTGGGAGATTCTATATGATCCGACAAATGAGAATCTTATATGTTACTGATGTAATCTGTTGCACGCCCATTGAAGGGCGGTTGTCATGTGTTATAATAAAAGGCTTGAGCCTCTATACATTGTAGAGACTCTCCCAGTTTTAGACCAGCATTTGTGTCTGATCTGGTTCGATGATGTGTGCACACGATACAATTCGGAAGCGGCAAAATACCCTGAAGCCTGCTGGAGAAAATCATAATCCAGAACAGTGTCGTCCTTGGGTGGGCGAGTGGATCTGTGAGGTCACAGCCTGGAACGTACAGAGACCGGCAGATGGCACGCAGAACTCAGGGGCCCGAAAATCTACAGAACACGGTAAGATTGCTTTATATAAATCTACCGATGTGATCTGGGTTCTGACTGCTAAATCTGCCTGTATCTGATCCAGACTGGACCTTCACTGAAAGACAGGTCTGTCCACTCGAAAAATCACCATGTTACCTGTCTAGGGGTATTTTGTATGCTGTTGTGACTGAGACGGTTAAAAATTGTGTATACAAGACCAAGAGATAAATTCTGTGAGGGTTAATGTGTCGGAAGGGCGGACTCGGCTGTTTAAGTCTGAGGGAGCACGCCAAAGACTTACTCCTAGGTAAACTAGTGTGAGGTTAGGAAAATTTATGATACGTATATCTACATTTTATGATTGAGCGTGTTATGTTCTCATATGTGAAAAGGTATATACACGGGAATATAGCCGTGGTGTGACGGCTGACTCCAGAAACTCTTGGTCATTGAAAATAATCGTCAGTCTCTGTGTATAGCTAAAATGTCCTGTCTAGAACGTGTACGAGAAGTGCTCTTCGGGATTACTAGTAGACGGTGGGTTGTTAAAAAAGGTAGATGAGATATATACCTTGAGCCGTTGTGGGTATTCTCCAGTAATCCCGTCTGTCTGGTATTATAGAAAGAATGTGCAGTGTTTATTATTGGGGGGAGGGCTGCTGATAAGAGTGAACTGAAAGCTTTTTCCAATTAACCCTTTCTGTTGCCTTTGTCTTTGTTTTGTAGAATTAATGTGCATTGTAATCTGAGTGGGAAAGAGAGGTTATATTGGAAGGATTTGAAGAAAGCAGATTTTACAAGAGGAACACTACTGTGTCCAGAAATTTCGGATAGAATGAGGGATCAGTACAGGATGTTTTGGAATATGCAAAACATGTAGAAATGTTATACAAAGAGAAGGATCAGGAAAAGTTGCAGAAAGAAATGTTAGGTCATGGACAGATAAGCAGAAATGAGTATGGTAAGAGAGACTGTAGAAAGTTTTCAGAAGATGAGCAGGAAGCCCAGCAGAAAGAAAGGTGTTTTTAGATTGCTAGTGTCAGGACAGTGTCCGGGATATGGGGGTCCCTGAGATATCCCGCGACCCCTGTCCCTGCCTACTTGCCCCCCTGGGCTAACCCCCAGGGCGACAACTGGGCGGCGGTCCCTACCCTCACTAGGGAAGCGGGACACGGGAAGACAAACAGACACTGAGACAAACAACGGTAGAATGGTCAGACAATCCGGGTTGGCAACGAGAGGGTACGCAGTACGGAGGGGTCAGGCAAAAACGTAGTCAAGTCCAAAAGCAGGTGTCAGAAAAGCCGAGGTCACAAGAGGAGTCAGGATAAACGCGGGTGCAGCTGGAGAACCAAACTAACACTGGCAAGGCCTGACAGGAAAACACACATATTTAAATGCTGTCAGTGCTCCCGCCCCAGAAGCTGATTGGGGCGGGGAGCCTGACAGCAGCAGGGCTAATCAGGGAGGTGCTGGGGGCACGCCCCCAGTCTTGCAGCACAGACCGTTACTAGGGAAGCCAGCCTGGTAGTCAAGTGACTAGAAGCACCAGCTGCCTCCCTAGCAACCCGGCGGCGACCAGTCTTACAGCGGCCCGGGGAGATCACAAGAACCGGGGCTCCCCTCCGCCGCACTCCTGTCGCCCGGGTGGCAGGACCGGTGGTGCGGGCACGGCGGCCCCGAGAGTTGCAGGTTCTGACAGTACCCCCCCTTCTACGGGGGGACACCGGACCCCCATGGCCCGGTGCGGGCTTAAGCGGGAAAGCCCTGTGGAATGACTGGACTAGGCGTGGCGCATGAACGTCCCTGGCAGGGACCCACGTCCTATCCTCAGGGCCAAATCCTCTCCAGTGGACCAGGTACTGCAGCACACCTCTAACCCGTCGGGCATCCACAAGCCTTTCTACTTCATACTCCAGTTCCCCCTGTACCAGAGAAGGCGGAGGCGGGTTCTGGGTGGGTAGAACTGGAGTCACATACTTCTTAAGCAAGTTTTTGTGAAAAACCTTGTGGACCTTCCAGGGGTCAGGAAGTGCCAACTTATATGACACCGGGTTGATAACCTGAGAAACAGTAAATGGGCCAATGAACCGAGGAGCAAGTTTCAGGGAGGGAACCTTAAGTCTCAGATTCTTGGATGATAATAAAACTTGCTCCCCGACCACAAAAGGTGCAGAGATAGTACGTCTTTTATTTGCGTATTTACGCAGTTTCTCTTGGGAACCCTGAAGGTTCTTACGAACCTGGGCCCAAACTGTGCACAGTTCTTCAGCGGATATGTCAGCGGCCGGATTGTTCGAGACAACAGGAGTAGAAAGCGAGAACCGGGGATGGAACCCATAATTACAAAAAAAGGGTGACAGTTGGGTCGACGAGTTAACATGGTTGTTAATAGCAAATTCGGCGAGAGGTAAGTAGTTGGCCCACTGATACTGGTTATCAGAGACAAACAGTCGCAGATACTGGATAAGTTCTTGATTCATCCGTTCCGTTTGTCCGTTACTCTCGGGATGGAAAGCGGAGGAAAAGGACAAATTAACGTTTAGATTTTTACAGAAGGCTCGCCAGAAGCGAGCGACGAACTGAACCCCTCTATCTGACACAATATCCTCGGGGATCCCATGTAACCGAACAATCTCCTTGATGAACATTTCGGACAGAAGTTTGGCGTTAGGCAACTTGCCAAGCGGAACAAAATGAGACATTTTAGAGAAACGGTCAACTATTACCCAAATGACCGTATTCCCCAGCGAGGATGGCAGATCAGTAATAAAATCCATGGACAAATGGGACCATGGCCTGGACGGAATGGGCAAGGGAAGAAGAGGACCCTCAGGACGTCTCCTGAGATTCTTCCCCCTTGCGCAAACCGGGCACGCGGACACAAATACCCGTACATCCTTGGCCATGTGCGGCCACCAATAGAGTCTGGCCACTAACTCCAGAGTACCCCTGATGCCGGGGTGTCCAGCTAGGACTGAAGCATGTGTCTCCTCTAACACTTTCAATCTCAGAGACAACGGGACAAATAATTTGCCTTCCGGAAGGGCTTCAGGAGCAGATTGTTGAGCGGCGTGTATGAGAGGAGAAAGGTCGGAGGAGACAGCAGCGAGGACCACCCCAGGGGAGAGAATGCTCTCAGGCTCAGACTCGGAAGGTTCCGGAGAACCAAAACTCCTAGACAGGGCATCGGCCTTGACATTTTTAGAACCGGGTCTATAGGTAACAACAAAATTGAACCGAGAGAAAAACAAGGCCCAGCGGGCTTGCCGAGCATTTAACCTCTTAGCGGAATCTAGATAGGTGAGGTTTTTATGGTCTGTGAGTACCGTGATCTGGTGATGGGCTCCTTCCAAAAAGTGCCTCCACTCTTCGAAAGCCCACTTAATCGCCAGCAATTCCCGGTTGCCTATATCGTAGTTCCGTTCAGTGGAAGAGAACTTTCTCGAAAAATAGGCACACGGTCTAAGGTTAGTGAGAGTGGAGGGACCTTGGGACAGTACCGCTCCCACACCAAACTCAGAGGCATCTACCTCCACCACAAAAGGGCAGGACAGATCCGGTTGTACAAGGACGGGTGCAGACGAGAACGCCGCCTTTAGGGTATCGAAGGCCCTCAGGGCCTCAGAAGACCAGGTCCTCACATCTGCCCCCTTTCTGGTGAGGTCCGTTAGAGGTTTAGCCACCACGGAGAAGTCTTTAATGAACTTGCGATAGTAGTTGGCGAAGCCGAGGAAGCGTTGAAGGGCTTTCAATGAACCTGGCTGGGCCCACTCCGTGATGGCTTTCACCTTCTCAGGATCCATCTGGAAGTCGCATGGCGTGATGATATACCCTAAGAATGATATCTTTTGTACCCCGAACACACATTTCTCGAGTTTGGCAAACAGCTTGTTATGTCTGAGTCGAGCTAGCACAGTCTGAACATGAGTATGGTGACTCGACACGTCGGAGGAAAAGACCAGAATGTCGTCTAGATATACAACAACGAACACCCCCATGATATCCTGAAACACTGAATTCATGTACCCCTGAAAAATGGCGGGGGCGTTACACAATCCAAAAGGCATAACTAGGTATTCAAAATGACCGAGGGGCGTATTGAAAGCGGTTTTCCACTCATCCCCCTCCCGAATGCGGATGAGGTTGTATGCTCCCCTGAGATCAAGTTTAGAAAACCATCGGGCCCCAGCAACCTGGTTGAGGAGGTCAGGAATGAGTGGAAGAGCATACTGGTTTCGGACTGTGATTTTATTTAGCTCTCTATAGTCAATACAGGGCCGGAGACCCCCATCCTTTTTCTCAACGAAGAAAAACCCGGCACCCACCGGGGATTCTGAGGGCCGGATGTGTCCCTTGGCCAGGCTGTCCTGGATATAGTCCCTCATGGATTCTCTCTCTGGAACCGTAACATTATAAATGCGGCCCTTAGGAAGTTTGGCCCCAGGAATCAAGTCGATTTTACAGTCCCATTCCCTGTGAGGGGGCAGAGCTTCAGATAACTGTTTGGAGAACACGTCAGAAAACTCGGAGAGGTAATCTGGTAGGGGGCTCCCCTCGCAGGTGGAGATTCCCACCTTCACCGAACAAAGGTGGTTGGCACAGCGGGGACCCCACTTTACCAGTTCCAGCGTGTCCCAATTTACAACCGGGTTGTGCTCCCGGAGCCAGGGGAGACCTAGGACGACGTCCACAGACAGATCTCTCATCACTAGAAAGGTGCAGGTTTCCACGTGTAAGGCTCCTATCGTAAACCTTACGTCAGGGGTAACCAGATTAACAACCCCTGCTTGCAATGGAGTGGAGTCCACTCCTGAAACCAAAATCGGAGTCTCTAAATGTAACAAAACCCCGGACAGTTGAGCAACGAAATTAAAGTTAACGAAATTAGCCGCAGCCCCAGAATCAACGAAGGCTTGCCCAGTACGGTGGAAAGCATGAAATTCTAGGGTGCAAGGCAATAACATTTTGGACAACACAGGGAGTACCTTGGCTCCTAGACAGTCCCCCCGACAACTGCCTAGGAGCGGAAGTCTTTCCTGCCGTGGCTTCTTAGCGCAGGTAGCAATGCGGTGACCCGGCTCCCCACAGTAGAAGCAGAGGTTTTTCTTCAGGCGGTATTCCCGTCGTTGCTTGGGGTTCATGGCTCCCAGCTCCATGGCCTCGGTGGTGGGAGGTAAAAAGGTCGGGTCAGTCGAAGAAGTAGGCGTGGGGAGTGGGGTGGTCCGAGCGGCGTGTCTGGCCCTCAAACGTCGGTCGGCTCGAATAGCCAGCGACATGGCTTGCTCTAGGGTTCTAGGCTCCGGGTGGGCCACGAGTAGGTCCTTAAGACCCTCCGACAGACCGGTCAAAAATAGGTCTTTTAGGGCGGCATCATTCCACCCGGATTCTGTACAATGTTGGCGGAATAGAGCGCAGTAGTCCTCCGCCATCTTGCGACCCTGTCGCAGGGCCAGAAGCTTGGAGACTGCGTAGCCGGCCCGGTCGGGTTCGTCATAAATCTGACCCAAGGCGGAAAAAAAGGCGTCAAGGGATAGTCGGGGGGGAGAGCCAGCCGGTAGCGAGAAAGCCCAATTTTGGGGCTCTCCCCTCAGGCGGGTAATTACGATTCCCACTTTCTGGTATTCAGTACCAGAGGAGTGGGGGCGGAGATCAAAGTAGAGCTTGCAGCTCTCTCTAAACGCAAAAAACTGATCTCTCTCTCCGGAGAAACAATCCGGAAGCGTGGCTCGAGGTTCTGACATTGTTCCTGGAGCGGACGAGGGCTGCATGGGACCTGCAGCTGCCACTTGTTCCTGTGGCTGCAAGCGGGCTGTTAGGTCCTGGGCAAGGGTCGTAAGGACCTGGACCTGGTCCGCTAACGCCGCCACGGCCTCCATCGAGGGGCTCAAAGTTGCCGGGCGGATGCAAGGGTCTGACCTTCGTTCGGCCAGTGTTACTGTCAGGACAGTGTCCGGGATATGGGGGTCCCTGAGATATCCCGCGACCCCTGTCCCTGCCTACTTGCCCCCCTGGGCTAACCCCCAGGGCGACAACTGGGCGGCGGTCCCTACCCTCACTAGGGAAGCGGGACACGGGAAGACAAACAGACACTGAGACAAACAACGGTAGAATGGTCAGACAATCCGGGTTGGCAACGAGAGGGTACGCAGTACGGAGGGGTCAGGCAAAAACGTAGTCAAGTCCAAAAGCAGGTGTCAGAAAAGCCGAGGTCACAAGAGGAGTCAGGATAAACGCGGGTGCAGCTGGAGAACCAAACTAACACTGGCAAGGCCTGACAGGAAAACACACATATTTAAATGCTGTCAGTGCTCCCGCCCCAGAAGCTGATTGGGGCGGGGAGCCTGACAGCAGCAGGGCTAATCAGGGAGGTGCTGGGGGCACGCCCCCAGTCTTGCAGCACAGACCGTTACTAGGGAAGCCAGCCTGGTAGTCAAGTGACTAGAAGCACCAGCTGCCTCCCTAGCAACCCGGCGGCGACCAGTCTTACAGCGGCCCGGGGAGATCACAAGAACCGGGGCTCCCCTCCGCCGCACTCCTGTCGCCCGGGTGGCAGGACCGGTGGTGCGGGCACGGCGGCCCCGAGAGTTGCAGGTTCTGACAGCTAGGAGGAGGTATAACGTAGTTAAGAGATTGAAGAGGGGAAAGCATGTAGTGGGGTATGTGTATTGCTTATGAACAATGTAATGCCTTTGTGTTGACTACAGCCCCTCCCTGTAATGGCGGCCGCGCTTGCAATGTTTACAACCCAACATAGTGTGACTCTGCAGTAAATGTAGTGAGGCCTGCCCCCACCCTGAAGTTACTTCCCCCCCCATGTGCTCACTTTCAGGGTGTGTGATGTTACTTCCGGTCCCTCCCCATCCGGGACAGGACCTGGCCCCGCCCCTTCCTCCTCCAGCGGCCATCTTGCCTCACCTGGAAGTGCTGCTACTCCTGGCCCCGCCCCTTCCTCCTCCAGCGGCCATTTTGCCTCACCTGGGAGATTTGTAGCCCCGCCCCCTTCTGCCTCTGGCGGCCATTTTGTTGTATTTGTATTTGTATTTGTTAGCCACTGTGCTAACATCATGATTGTCTGAAGTAAGGTTTTGTTTGACCAGACTTTGTTACGCTCCAAGATGTGGCCACTTTGGATGTGTGATAAGTTCAGGGAAACAAACCTTTGTGAAGATGCAGCTTGGGACATAGTAGATGACTAAGCTGGTTTATAGTGCATGGAAGATTGGAATTGATGCATGGGGGGCAGAGACCAGGAATACATGACAGGGGATACTCTCTCATGTTCCCAGGGGCTCTGTTTTCCACTGCCCGCTTCTCCAATGGATACTCAGACCGATGATGTTATGGAAGGCTCCTACAGATGAAATAATTTCACTATAGTCACCCAGCAAACTTTTTCATGCAATTTGGTGAAGTAATTTTACTTTTTATGTGAAGAAAGAGGGACTGAATTGCCCAGAGTAGGATGTTAATTCATCCGTATTCTTTAGGTTTTCTTTAAGTCTTTTGTATATTCTAGTGTCAGTCTACACTGAAGCTATAATTATATTCCGACAGGAGAGTAAAAGCTAAACGCTGGACTTCCCCTGAAGTACTATTACACTGGGTGACGTAAAATTTGACTTGTGTTGCGCCCCCTTGTGTTAAAAAATGCTAACTGCGACCTGAAAGGAAAAACATTTTTTTTTGTAAGGATATTTTCGCTCAGACTTCGCTGCATACAATGTCACCTTGACCTACAAAGTGCTTGTTTTTGTGCCTCTTGGTTTACTAGTTTGAACGCAATTACTCTTTTTTTTCCATTGAGTATTCCGGTTCAAAAGGGGGGAGGCAGAGGTGATCTGGGCCATAGATGATCTAGGTGTTGTAGATCAGCTATTGGGTTTGAAAAAAATAAATAAATAAATAAATGGAATAAGATAACAAGATTCCGAGCCATGTGAAATAGAACATCAACATGATTATTTAGTACTAATTCGGTAAGAAACTGCAGGTATGCAAACAGTTACCAGAACCCCTGTTGATAATGCATATGTTGAGCTTTTTGCAGATGGTACCAGGGTGAGGATTGATGACTCCACATCGGATATGCAGTGGTCACACAACAAGATGTCCTAGAAGCAGAAGTTCTGCCTCCGCATGTCTCAGTACAAGAAGCGGAATTGAAGGCCCTCACTGAGGCGAGTAGAGTGGCGAGAGGTAAGACCGGCAACCCTTTACACTGACTCCTGGTATGCATTTGGCACAGCTCATGATTATGGCCCAATATGGAAGGCCAGACAGTTTTTTACTTTAGCAGGACAACCAATTGAGAATGGTGCAGCGGTACAGAGTCGCATGGAGGCCCTGCTTCTACCTGACAAAGTTGAGAGTTCGCACCGATTCCTACACTGGAGAGGCGAGAGACGACACCCTCGCTGACAGCATAGCAAAGGCAGCGGCCCTCAAGCCGTGGAAGAAAGAAGAAAAGATACTGACAGCATGAGTCAGTGGTAAAAACTTTGGACATTGACAAAAATTTGGACTTTGATATGCTAAAGACTTTTACAGTTACAAGCCAGCAAGGAAGAAAAGAATAAATGGACTAATAGGGGAGCAGCAGAAACAGGACCCACGGAAAGACCCACCTAGTGAAGCAGCAATGACGACGACGCTTGAAAGAGGTTGGGCGACTTCTAGGTTCTCTGTAGCTGCTGCATCATTTGTCCAGTTTAGCATGATCTATGCCATAGGTGAGTCAGGGCAGAAGTAAGTTTGCCACATCACACTTGCCGGGACCACTCTACCCATTTCAGGGATTGCAAATTGACTACGTTCAGCTCCCACTTGTTGGGAAGTATGAATACGTGCTTGTTGTTGTTGATGTCTTTGCAGGTTGGAGGCCGACCCTGTTACCAAGGTAAACAAGTAGGTAACCGCAAAGAAGCTCATGAACGAGGTAAACTGTGAATATGGGGTACCAGAAGTGATTCAGAGTCAGACAGAGGTATAAACCTCACAGGTGAATGTAACATGTCATGTCTGCTCTGGGTGTATCCCAGGCCTTTTACATACTCTACCACCTTTAGTGTAGTGGAAAGGTGGAGAGACGTAGTGGCACGCTAAAAAGTAAGATACCTAAAAATGACGCCACTTTGGAAAGACTGTCATCCAATAGCCTTATACAGTGTTAGATATGAACCCAGGGGGATTATATGTTATCTCCCTACGAGATTGTTTGGGCTAGCCCCAAGGCTAGGTCGTTACTATCCTCAGTAGTTACAATTACAATCTGATGTGTTGACTGAGTATGTGATTTCCGTTGTTAAAGAACTAACCAAAGCCTATGCACAGGTGTTCTCTTCCAGACTCAGAGGCAGACACTGGGACACATATCTTGCAGCCTGGGGATTGGGTGTGCGTCAAGAAGTTCCCCAGGAAGCACCCTCCTGAGCTCCGATTTGATGGCCCCTACCAGGTGCTTCTGACTACTGCCACAGCTGTGAAACTAGCCGAAAGACTTACATGGATCCATGCTTCATACTGTAAGAAAGCTTCAGATCCGGGAGACCAGTCTTAGTTGTGCCAAAGACATTACTCTGGTTAGGGCTAGTGAGAGAGGAGGGTGGCAACTGGAATCCTTAGTCGGAAGAATATGAGGGTATGGTTACCTTCTGGTATAACTCGTTCAATGCTCAAGTAGCCGCATATTCCTTCGACTATTGTACTGTGGTCCCGTGTCTAGGCACAAGATCCCACCGCAGGCCAGATTTAGCTCAGTCCAGCTGGTTATATGACTTATATACCCGGGGAATACAATATGTTTGCGCCACTGATAACGTCTGGGGAGAAGACTGCCGTTATTGGGGATTAGTGGGATGGAACGCAGGAACAGACTAGTCCTATAAACCGCGAAGTGCCTTAAATAAGAAAGATAAGAGCGGGAAATCCCTAATTAGTCGTACAACCCTCCTTGAGAATAATAAGGACAGCAGGTATTGGAAGGCTGAACTTAGTATGTTGCTTGGTTTTAATGCGGTTTTTACATTAACCATGGGAGATCCAAGCCCGGGGGACGGGGGGACTTACAGTCTGGGGACATACCGGTACGGGAGGACAGATCCCTTAGGGAAGTTTAAAATAAGGGATATGGTAGATGCACCCGAATGGAAGCCTTCACTTAGTCCCGTGCCCATAATTAACCCCCTCCGCCGTAAGATAAAGACCTTGACGAACATGATGATCATAGCCGACCCTACCTTTTGAGGACACCTTGACAGTAGCGACTGGCTACTCTGACCAGAATCTCTGGTTGGAGTTGATGAGGTACAATGCTAACAGGAGCAACAAGTCTAACTGTTGCGTGTGCGGTAGTGCCCGACTACACTCGGGGATGGTCCCCCTAAATCTCCCCGTAGATGCTGAAGAGTGGTTTATTAGTCTCTTCACGAACATTTCCGCTAATTACACTATCCGTGAGAAGTGGAAGAAGGAATACTCTATAACTACTTAAGTGTTTTGCACCGGAGAGAGTATTACTGACTACCCGGGAAACTACACCTGCCGGGCAAATAGGCAGGGTGGAGGGAGATTCTTGGGGAACTCACCAACGGGTATTGCTCCTCCTACGGTACGATAGGAGGGGAATGGACACAGAATCAGGTCCAGTCCTCAGGAGACGTTTACTGGCTTTGTGGAGACATGAGGTAGAGGACCCGCCTGGAGGGTAATTGGACAGGGGAGTGTGCCTTAGTAAAGCCCTTATGCTCCTCCACATCCTGTCAGACAGCATTGAGGATAATGAGGTTACCCCCAATAGTTAATTTATCTCGATCCAACTCAGTCTGTGTTTTGTGGTTATCCTGTCATGTTGGTCTATCCTTGTTTTCTGCATAGGTACGGCGGTTCCTTCCAGTCTTGTCACTAGGTACTGTAGGGTCAGTGTCGGCGACCTGGACGTGTTCACCATCAGGGCTATCTCCAGGAGGGACATTGGTGTGGGTGAAGATTAGGGAGTCCCACGCCGTGCGTACCTGTGCACACTACTAGTATTGTAACATTATACTAGAGCGAGAAGAGAGACCCCTGGTGGTAGTTTTGATCTACACGTGTACATTGACGTCATAGGACAGCCAAGGGGGGTACCTGACAAGTTTTAAAAATTAGAGACCAAGTTAAAACTAGATTCGAGTCCATTTTCCTGGTCATTATGGTAAATAAATGTTGACTGGATTAATTATGTTTATTATAATTAGCAGTGGTTTATAAATTATACTAGAGACGCCTTATAGGGACGAGTCGACCAATAGGACCTACCTCGACTATGACTTTTCAAAATAGAGTGACCTTAGATATGACTTTAGCTAAAAAGGGGAGTGTCTGTAAAGATGATAGGGGAGACTTGTTGTACCTACATCCTAGACGACACGTGACCCGCGGGTAAAGACGCAGTTGCCATTAAGAAGCTGACCGCACTAACTAAAAAGAGCTAACTTTTGGGACCAGCACTCGCCATGGATGAGCGGGTGGTAAAGGATCCTGGCACAGACGGACGTCGCTGTTGTATGTGAACTGATTATCTTTTCTGTTCTAGTCTGCTGTGTTATCCCCTGTGTCAGAGAGACCTGCGAAACTGATGCTGGAAAAGCCGCTCCCACAATGAGTTTGCTGGATGCATCCCCAGAAGGAGTGGACAAGTCCTACACCCCCTTGAAGACCCTAAAACGAACCTTCAACGCGCTCCAGTTATAGGCTCACGCGCAGAGAACTGTGAAAATTAGATAGAGAGTTAGAGGATAGACATTTCAAGGGGGGATTGTGATAGACATGATGATTAGTTAGTATAAAATGTCTATCGATTTGTATAACGTAAATGTATTTTGCTATTGTAATGACTTTTAGCTCTGAGGAGTTTAAAGGACCCACACAATCTAATCATGGTATTTGCTAGACAATGGATGTATGATGTTAATGTTAGCTAAGTACATAGGAATTGCACAAGAAGCCTCTAAGAGTTAAGGGTCATAGTGTTACATGTATATTTGTTTCCAACACTGAGTGTTGAACTAGCACTTCTTCACCCCTCCCATCCTGAAACTTCTACAAACAAAGGAATTGCTTCAGCCTGAGTACATGTTGATAAGACTTGCTTATACACAGACATGACTGGAGCTAGGACAAAAGTCCATGCTACATCAGCACTTGGAAGAGGGTGGGCAGAGAGGTGGGAGATTCTATATGATCCGACAAATGAGAATCTTATATGTTACTGATGTAATCTGTTGCACGCCCATTGAAGGGCGGTTGTCATGTGTTATAATAAAAGGCTTGAGCCTCTACACATTGTAGAGACTCTCCCAGTTTTAGACCAGCATTTGTGTCTGATCTGGTTCGATGATGTGTGCACACGATACAATTCGGAAGCGGCAAAATACCCTGAAGCCTGCTGGAGAAAATCATAATCCAGAACAGCTCCACCTGCGGCTCCTCCCCTGTGGCTCCACCTGCGGCTCCTCCCCTCTGGCTCCACCTGCGGCTCCTCTCCTCAGGCTCCACCAGCGGCTCCTACCCTCTGGCTCCTCCAGCGGCTCCTTCCCTCTGGCTCCACCTGCGGCTGCTTCCCTCTGGCTCCACCTGCGGCTCTTCCCCTCGGCCTCACCCTGCGGCTCCTCCCCTCGGGCTCCACCTTTAGCTCCTCCCCTCTGGCTCCACCTGTAGCTCCTCCCCTCTGGCTCCACCTGTAGCTCCTCCCCTCCGGCTCCACCTTTAGCTCCTCCCCTCCAGCTCCACCTGTAGCTCCTCCCCTCCGGCTCCACTTGTAGCTCCTCCCCTCCGGCTCCACTTGTAGCTCCTCCCCTCCGGCTCCACCTGTAGCTCCTCCCTTCTGGCTCCACCTGTAGCTCCTCCCTTCTGGCTCCACCTGTAGCTCCTCCCTTCCGGCTCCACCTGTGACTCCTTGTAGCTCTTTACGTTATATCCACAAGATTCCAGACAGTATTTGCGCTCTCATCTCCTCCAGGACGATCCACACAAGGATGGTGTCTCTGCGCTCGCAGTATGGCGTCCCGCGGGAAAAGGCAACCTGCTGCGGCTCTAGGAGTCGCCCTACACTGTAACAAAAGGCAGCTGTGCAGCAGTGCAACACAAGGCAATCAAACAACTGTCTGAGCCGCTGATCAGAGAACGATCGCCCCGATCCAGGATCGAGCCCCGCCCCTAACAGCCGCAGAGAACTGATGATATTCAAAGGCCGAAGCCCAAAGATCTCCTGCACTCAGTCACACTGCTCCACCTTACTAGCGCCCCCTGCTGTCCATCACCTGCTGGGACGGTTAAATGCGCAGCAGCAAAGAAATAACAAAACATTGCGGTTTAGTTTGGGGAGCGTGAACATTATTTAAATTCCGCCCAGAAGCCAATGCCCCGCCCCCACCAGATGTGTATACAAAGTGCAGGAAGACAACTACAACTCCCAGCAACTCCAGCCTGCTATCATGTAATATCAGAGAACTACAAATCCCAGAAACTCCAGCCTGCTATCATGTGATATCAGAGAACTACAACTCCCAGCATCTCCAGCCTGCTATCATGTGATATCAGAGAACTACAAATCCCAGAAACTCCAGGCTGCTATCATGCGATATCAGAGAATTACAACTCCCAGCATCTCCAGCCTGCTATCATGTGATATCAGAGAACTACAACTCCCAGCAACTCCAGGCTGCTATCATGCGATATCAGAGAACTACAACTCCCAGCATCTCCAGCCTGCTATCATGTGATATCAGAGAACTACAAATCCCAGAAACTCCAGGCTGCTATCATGCGATATCAGAGAATTACAACTCCCAGCATCTCCAGCCTGCTATCATGTGATATCAGAGAACTACAACTCCCAGCAACTCCAGGCTGCTATCATGTGATATCAGAGAACTACAACTCCCAGCATCTCCAGCCTGCTAGCATGTGATGCCAGAGAACTACAACTCCCAGCAACTCCAGGCTGCTATCATGCGATATCAGAGAACTACAACTCCCAGCAACTCCAGGCTGCTATCATGTGATATCAGAGAACTACAACTCCCAGCAACTCCAGGCTGCTATCATGCGATATCAGAGAACTACAACTCCCAGCATCTCCAGCCTGCTATCATGTGATATCAGAGAACTACAACACCCAGCATCTCTAGCCTGCTATCATGTGATATCAGAGAACTACAACTCCCAGCATCTCCAGCCTGCTAGCATGTGATACCAGAGAACTACAACACCCAGCATCTCTAGCCTGCTATCATGTGATATCAGAGAACTACAACACCCAGCATCTCCAGCCTGCTATCATGTGATATCAGAGAACTACAACTCCCAGCATCTCTAGCCTGCTATCATGTGATATCAGAGAACTACAACACCCAGCATCTCCAGCCTGCTATCATGTGATATCAGAGAACTACAACTCCCAGCATCTCCAGCCTGCTATCATGTGATATCAGAGAACTACAACTCCCAGCATCTCCAGCCTGCTATCATGTGATATCAGAGAACTACAACACCCAGCATCTCCAGCCTGCTACCATGTGATATCAGGGAACTACAAATCCCAGCATCTCCAGCCTGCTATCATGTGATATCAGAGAACTACAAATCCCAGAAACTCCAGCCTGCTATCATGTGATATCAGAGAACTACAACTCCCAGCATCTCCAGCCTGCTATCATGTGATACCAGAGAACTACAACTCCCAGCATCTCCAGCCTGCTAGCATGTGATGCCAGAGAACTACAACTCCCAGAAACTCCAGCCTGCTATCATGTGATATCAGAGAACTACAACTCCCAGCATGCTCTTGATACTGATTACATCCAATGACATCACCACAGGCCGCGCCCCTCACGCAAATATCTATATTACGTTCAAGCTCGGTCCTAACAACCAATCAGATTGAATCAGGGAACCCAAACAACCAATCAGGTTGCTAGAATTGGTCCATAGTACTGAGCTTCAGCGTAAAAGGCTAATGTGTCCGCCCCTCACTGATGAGCTCCACCCCGCGCGTCATGATGACGTCACCGCAGGTCCTTCACCAATGCGGGTTAGGTTTAGCTAACAACCTAACCCCGTGCTGCTTAAGTGTAGTGTGTAGTGCACGGCTGCTGAAGGCAATGCGCGTGCACACAGTGTAGTCACGTGGTGCCGAAGAGCCAATCAGGTGGCTCTAATCAGCAGCGCCGCTTAACCTAAGCATAAAGTGCTAATATGCTTCCCCTACAAAACTCAGCCCCGCCCCAATCACGTGATTCTGATGTCACGACAGGTCCTTAAACATAAATTCAATCAACTTCACAGCTCCGCCCACTGATCACGTGATGGGATATCTTCACAGGTCCTTCTGCTCTAGCAATATAATCACAGCAGGTCCTGGTGTGCTGTTCTCTCTGTTATCAGCCGCTATCAGAGGACATATATATTTATACACAGCAGTACGGTAAGCTGACATCGGGTTGTTCTCTCTCTTTTATCAGCCAGTATCAGAGGATATATATACAGTAGTACAATAAGCTGACATCAGGGTTGTGCTCTCTGTTATCAGCCGGTATCAGAGGATATATATATATATATGACGAAAGCCCTCAGTCACTCACTGACTCGCCACTAAATCTCTCTTTTCCCAATGTCATAGAAACATGAAATTTGGCACGGGCATTGATTATGTCATAGATAGGAAAAGTTAATGGGTCCCAACTCGATTATTCAATTCTAGCGCAAAAGAATTAGCGTCCAAATTTTATGTACGTAATCTAATTCTCTCACTTCCCGATGTAACAAATGATGACACCGATTATTCCGGCACAGATGTGAAGTTCCCCAGGACCGCTGTTTGTGTACTAAATACTGGAGATGTAAAGGGTAATGTAACTAATAGCACAAACATGACCATCCCTAATAACATATCTGCACCGCGCAATATATGAGACAGTCATCCTCTCTGAAGTAACCACGACAAGCCGGGTATATCAGCTAGTATGTATATACACACATATCCATAGACATACCGGCAGGGGGTGACCAGGTCACAACGGCAACCCGGCCCCTGCACTTGAGGGGGCCCAGAGGCCATCTATCTATCTATCTATCTCCTATCTATCTATCTCCTATCTATCTCATATCTATCTATCTCCTATCTATCTCCTATCTCCTATCTATCTATCTATCTCCTATCTATCTATCTATCTATCTATCTCCTATCTATCTATCTCCTATCTATCTCCTATCTCCTATCTATCTATCTATCTCCTATCTATCTATCTATCTCCTATCTATCTCATATCTATCTATCTCCTATCTATCTCCTATCTCCTATCTATCTATCTATCTCCTATCTATCTATCTCCTATCTATCTCATATCTATCTATCTCCTATCTATCTCCTATCTATCTATCTATCGATCTCATATCTATCTCTCTATCTATCTATCTCCTATCTATCTATCCATCTCCTATCTATCTATCTATCTCCTATCTATCTATCTATCTATCTATCTCCTATCTCCTATCTATCTATCTATCTCCTATCTATCTATCTATCTCCTATCTATCTATCTATCTATCTATCTATCTATCTATCTATCTATCTATCTATCTATCTCCTATCTATCTTCTATCTATCTCCTATCTATCTATCTCCTATCTATCTATCTCCTATCTATCTATCTCCTATCTATCTATCTCATATCTATCTATCTATCTATCTATCTATCTATCTATCTATCTATCTCCTATCTATCTATCTATCTCCTATCTATCTATCTATCTCCTATCTATCTATCTATCTCCTATCTATCTATCTCCTATCTATCTATCTCCTATCTATCTATCTCCTATCTATCTCCTATCTATCTATCTATCTATCTATCTATCTATCTATCTATCTCCTATCTATCTATCTATCTCCTATCTATCTATCTATCTATCTATCTATCTATCTATCTATCTATCTATCTATCTATCTATCTCCTATCTATCTCCTATCTATCTCCTATCTATCTATCTATCTATCTATCTCCTATCTATCTATCTATCTATCTATCTATCTATCTATCTATCTATCTATCTATCTATCTATCTCCTATCTATCTATCTATCTATCTATCTCCTATCTATCTCCTATCTATCTATCTACTCCTATCTATCTATCTATCTCCTATCTATCTATCTATCTATCTATCTATCTATCTATCTATCTATCTATCTATCTATCTATCTCCTATCTATCTATCTCCTATCTATCTATCTATCTATCTATCTATCTATCTATCTATCTATCTCCTATCTATCTATCTCCTATCTATCTCCTATCTATCTATCTATCTATCTATCTATCTATCTATCTATCTATCTATCTATCTCCTATCTATCTATCTATCTCCTATCTATCTCCTATCTATCTCCTATCTATCTCCTATCTATCTATCTCCTATCTATCTATCTATCTATCTATCTATCTATCTATCTATCTATCTATCTATCTATCTCCTATCTATCTATCTATCTATCTATCTATCTATCTATCTATCTATCTATCTATCTATCTCCTATCTATCTATCTCCTATCTATCTATCTATCTATCTATCTATCTCCTATCTATCTATCTATCTCCTATCTATCTCCTATCTATCTCCTATCTATCTTCTATCTATCTGTCTCCTATCTATCTATCTATATTCTATCTATCTATCTATCTATCTATCTATCTATCTATCTGTCTCCTATCTATCTATCTATCTATCTATCTATCTATCTATCTATCTATCTATCTATCTCCTATCTATCTATCTCCTATCTATCTATCTATCTATCTATCTATCTATCTATCTATCTATCTATCTCCTATCTATCTATCTATCTATCTATCTATCTATCTATCTATCTCCTATCTATCTATCTATCTATCTATCTATCTATCTATCTATCTATCTATCTATCTATCTATCTATCTATCTATCTATCTCCTATCTATCTATCTATCTCCTATCTATCTCCTATCTATCTATCTCCTATCTATCTATCTATCTATCTCCTATCTATCTTCTATCTATCTGTCTCCTATCTATCTATCTATATTCTATCTATCTATCTATCTATCTATCTATCTGTCTCCTATCTATCTATCTATATTCTATCTATCTATCTATCTATCTATCTATCTATCTATCTATCTCCTATCTATCTCCTATCTCCTATCTCCTATCTATCTATCTATCTATCTATCTATCTATCTATCTATCTATCTATCTATCTATCTATCTATCTATCTATCTATCTATCTCCTATCTATCTATCTATCTCCTATCTATCTATCTCCTATCTATCTATCTATCTCCTATCTATCTATCTCCTATCTATCTATCTATCTCCTATCTATCTATCTATCTATCTATCTCCTATCTATCTATCTATCTCCTATCTATCTATCTCCTATCTATCTATCTATCTATCTATCTATCTATCTATCTATCTATCTATCTATCTCCTATCTATCTATCTATCTATCTCCTATCTATCTCCTATCTATCTATCTATCTATCTATCTATCTCCTATCTATCTATCTATCTATCTATCTATCTATCTATCTATCTATCTATCTATCTATCTCCTATCTATCTCCTATCTATCTCCTATCTATCTCCTATCTATCTATCTCCTATCTATCTCCTATCTATCTCATATCTATCTATCTCATATCTATCTATCTATCTCCTATCTATCTATCTATCTATCTATCTATCTATCTATCTATCTATCTATCTATCTATCTATCTATCTATCTATCTCATATCTATCTATCTATCTCATATCTATCTATCTCATATCTATCTATCTATCTATCTATCTCCTATCTATCTATCTATCTATCTATCTATCTATCTATCTATCTATCTATCTATCTCCTATCTATCTATCTATCTCCTATCTATCTATCTATCTATCTATCTATCTATCTCCTATCTATCTATCTCCTATCTATCTATCTATCTATCTATCTATCTATCTATCTATCTATCTATCTATCTATCTCCTATCTATCTCCTATCTATCTCCTATCTATCTATCTGTCTCCTATCTATCTATCTATATTCTATCTATCTATCTATCTATCTATCTATCTATCTATCTCCTATCTATCTATCTATCTATCTATCTATCTATCTATCTATCTATCTATCTATCTCCTATCTATCTATCTCCTATCTATCTATCTATCTATCTCCTATCTATCTATCTATCTATCTATCTCCTATCTATCTCCTATCTATCTATCTATCTATCTATCTATCTATCTATCTATCTATCTATCTATCTCCTATCTATCTCCTATCTATCTCCTATCTATCTCCTATCTATCTATCTATCTCATATCTATCTATCTATCTATCTATCTATCTATCTATCTATCTATCTATCTCCTATCTATCTCCTATCTATCTATCTATCTATCTATCTATCTATCTATCTATCTATCTATCTATCTATCTATCTCCTATCTATCTCCTATCTATCTCCTATCTATCTCCTATCTATCTATCTATCTCATATCTATCTATCTATCTATCTATCTATCTATCTATCTCATATCTATCTATCTATCTCATATCTATCTATCTATCTCATATCTATCTATCTATCTATCTATCTATCTCCTATCTATCTATCTATCTATCTCCTATCTATCTATCTATCTATCTATCTCCTATCTATCTATCTATCTATCTATCTATCTATCTATCTCCTATCTATCTATCTATCTATCTATCTATCTATCTATCTATCTCCTATCTATCTATCTATCTATCTCCTATCTATCTATCTATCTATCTATCTATCTATCTATCTATCCATCTATCTCCTATCTATCTCCTATCTATCTATCTATCTATCTATCTATCTATCTATCTATCTATCTATCTATCTCCTATCTATCTATCTATCTATCTATCTATCTATCTATCTATCTCCTATCTATCTCCTATCCATCTCCTCTCTATCTATCTCATATCTATCTATCTCATATCTATCTATCTATCTCCTATCTATCTATCTATCTATCTATCTATCTATCTATCTATCTATCTCATATCTATCTATCTATCTATCTATCTATCTATCTATCTATCTATCTATCTATCTCCTATCTATCTCATATCTATCTCCTATCTATCTATCTATCTATCTATCTATCTATCTATCTATCTATCTATCTCCTATCTATCTATCTATCTATCTATCTATCTATCTATCTATCTATCTATCTATCTATCTATCTCCTATCCATCTATCTCCTATCTATCTATCTATCTATCTATCTATCTGTCTGTCTATCTCCTATCTATCTATCTCCTATCTATCTATCTATCTGTCTGTCTATCTCTAGATCTCCACTGAGATAAATAAATACGTACTGTTCTATATCTAATCTAACACAGACTAATGCTTGTTGCAATCCTCAAATCTAAGGATATCTCCTATCGCATAGTCTTAATATCGTACATTTTTGATGCCGCTAAAATCCAAGTATTAATAGATAGTAATACAAGTATTATTACCGATTACATATCTTCATATTATAGAAACCAGCGATCATAACATAGTCAGAGAAATGATATCTATGTTCTTTACATAAAATGAATAGATAACTCATCTACTATAATATTAATTATTATTGATGGAAAGAAAGGCGTCTTAATTAACCATCAAATAGAATAACATTCTAAAGAGAAATAACAATGAAAACCTTGACATTTTGGAGAAGTTTAAAAAAAATAAGGGGCAACAGGATAAACATTGCCTGAACTCAATAAAAGTGTAACAATTGATGGAATGCTTCACATTGTACATTAGTAACCATCTAAACATCGGACCGACAGATTATATTAACTACTCAAATAGTAGCAGAATTCTATGAAGACAGATGATAATAAAATAATCAGATGATAAAACCAATGTATTGTTTATCTCCTATCTATCTATCTTCTATCTATCTCCTATATATCTATGTATCTATCTATCTATCTATCTATCTATCTATCTATCTATCTATCTATCTATCTATCTATCTCCTATCTATCTATCTTCTATCTATCTCCTATCTATCTATCTATCTATCTATCTATCTCCTATCTATCTATCTATCTATCTATCTATCTATCTATCTATCTATCTATCTATCTATCTCCTATCTATCTATCTCATATCTATCTATCTCCTATCTATCTATCTATCTATCTATCTCCTATCTATCTATCTCCTATCTATCTATCTATCTATCTATCTATCTATCTATCTATCTATCTATCTATCTATCTCCTATCTATCTATCTATCTCCTATCTATCTATCTCCTATCTATCTATCTATCTATCTATCTCCTATCTATCTATCTCCTATCTATCTATCTATCTATCTATCTCCTATCTATCTCATATCTATCTCCTATCTATCTATCTATCTATCTATCTATCTATCTATCTATCTATCTCCTATCTATCTATCTATCTATCTATCTATCTATCTATCTATCTATCTATCTCCTATCCATCTATCTCCTATCTATCTCCTATCTATCTATCTATCTATCTATCTGTCTGTCTATCTCCTATCTATCTATCTCCTATCTATCTATCTATCTATCTGTCTGTCTATCTCTAGATCTCCACTGAGATAAATAAATACGTACTGTTCTATATCTAATCTAACACAGACTAATGCTTGTTGCAATCCTCAAATCTAAGGATATCTCCTATCGCATAGTCTTAATATCGTACATTTTTGATGCCGCTAAAATCCAAGTATTAATAGATATGTAATCGGTAATAATACTTGTATTACTATCTTCATATTATAGAAACCAGCGATCATAACATAGTCAGAGAAATGATATCTATGTTCTTTACATAAAATGAATAGATAACTCATCTACTATAATATTAATTATTATTGATGGAAAGAAAGGCGTCTTAATTAACCATCAAATAGAATAACATTCTAAAGAGAAATAACAATGAAAACCTTGACATTTTGGAGAAGTTTAAAAAAAATAAGGGGCAACAGGATAAACATTGCCTGAACTCAATAAAAGTGTAGCAATTGATGGAATGCTTCACATTGTACATTAGTAACCATCTAAACATCGGACCGACAGATTATATTAACTACTCAAATAGTAGCAGAATTCTATGAAGACAGATGATAATAAAATAATCAGATGATAAAACCAATGTATTGTTTATCTCCTATCTATCTATCTTCTATCTATCTCCTATCTATCTATCTATCTATCTATCTATCTATCTATCTATCTATCTATCTATCTATCTATCTATCTATCTCCTATCTATCTATCTATCTCCTATCTATCTATCTCCTATCTATCTATCTATCTATCTATCTATCTATCTATCTATCTATCTCCTATCTATCTATCTATCTATCTCCTATCTATCTATCTATCTATCTATCAGATAGATATGAGATAGATAGATAGATAGGAGATAGATAGATAGGAGATAGATAGATAGGAGATAGATAGATAGATAGGAGATAGATAGATAGGAGATAGGAGATAGATAGATAGATAGATAGATAGATAGATAGATAGGAGATAGATAGGAGATAGATAGATAGGAGATAGATAGATAGGAGATAGATAGATAGGAGATAGATAGGAGATAGATAGAAGATAGATAGAAGATAGATAGGAGATAGATAGATAGATAGATATGAGATAGATAGATAGATAGATAGATAGATAGGAGATAGATAGGAGATAGATAGATAGGAGATAGATAGAAGATAGATAGATAGGAGATAGATAGAAGATAGATAGGAGATAGATAGATAGATAGATAGATATGAGATAGATAGATAGATAGATAGGATAGATAGGAGATAGATAGATATGAGATAATCTCCTATCTATCCTATCTCCTATCTATCTATCTCCTATCTATCTATCTATCTATCTATCTCCTATCTATCTATCTATCTATCTATCTATCTATCTATCTATCTCCTATCTATCTATCTATCTATCTCATATCTATCTATCTATCTATCTATCTATCTATCTATCTATCTCCTATCTATCTATCTATCTATCTATCTATCTATCTATCTATCTATCTATCTCATATCTATCTATCTATCTATCTATCTATCTATCTATCTATCTATCTCCTATCTATCTTCTATCTATCTATCTTCTATCTATCTATCTATCTATCTATCTATCTATCTATCTATCTATCTATCTATCTATCTATCTATCTACCTATCTCCTATCTATCTCCTATCTATCTTCTATCTATCTATCTATCTATCTCCTATCTATCTATCTATATCCTATCTATCTCCTATCTTTCTCCTATCTATCTATCTCATATCTATCTATCTATCTATCTATCTATCTATCTATCTATCTATCTATCTATCTATCACCTATCTATCTTCTATCTATCTATCTATCTATCTCCTATCTATCTATCTTCTATCTATCTATCTCATATCTATCTCTCTATCTATCTATCTCATATCTATCTATCTTCTATCTATCTATCTATCTATCTATCTATCTATCTCCTATCTATCTCCTATCTATCTATCTATCTATCTCCTATTTATCATCTATCTATCTATCTCCTATCTATCATCTATCTATCTATCTATCTATCTATCTATCTCCTATCTATCTATCTATCTATCTATCTATCTATCTATCTATCTATCTATCTATCTATCTCCTATCTATCTATCTATCTATCTATCTATTTCATATCTATCTCATATCTATCTATCTATCTCCTATCTATCTCCTATCTATCTCCTATCTATCTCCTATCTATCTCCTATCTATCTCCTATCTATCTATCTCCTATCTATCTCATATCTGTCTATCTATCTATCTCCTATCTATCTATCTATCTCCTATCTATCTATCTATCTATCTATCTATCTATCTATCTCCTATCTATCTATCTATCTATCTATCTATCTATCTATCTATCTCCTATCTATCTATCTCCTATATATCTATCTCCTATCTATCTATCTATCTATCTCCTATGTATCCTATCTCCTATCTATCTATCTATCTCCTATCTATCTATCTATCTATCTATCTATCTATCTATCTATCTCCTATCTATCTCCTATCTATCTATCTATCTCCCATCTATCTATCTATCTATCTATCTCCTATCTCCTATCTATCTATCTATCTCCTATCTATCTATCTATCTCCTATCTATCTATCTATCTATCTATCTATCTATCTATCTATCTATCTATCTATCTATCTATCTATCTATCTATCTATCTGTCTATCTCCTATCTCATATCTATCTCCTATCTATCTATCTCCTATCTATCTATCTATCTATCTATCTCCTATCCATCTATCTCCTATATATCTATCTCCTATCTATCTATTTATCTATCTATCTATCTATCTCCTATGTCTCCTATCTATCTATCTATCTATCTATCTATCTATCTATCTCCTATCTATCTCCTATCTATCTATCTATCTATCTATCTCCTATCTATCTCCTATCTATCTATCTATCTATCTCCTATCTATCTATCTATCTATCTATCTATCTATCTATCTATCTCCCATCTATCTATCTATCTATCTATCTCCTATCTCCTATCTATCTATCTATCTATCTATCTCCTATCTATCTATCTATCTATCTGTCTATCTCCTATCTCATATCTATCTCCTATCTATCTATCTCCTATCTATCTATCTATCTATCTCCTATCCATCTATCTCCTATCTATCTATCTATCTCCTATCTATCTATCTATCTATCTATCTCCTATCTATCTATCTCCTATCTATCTATCTATCTATCTATCTATCTATCTATCTATCTATCTATCTATCTATCTATCTCCTATCCATCTATCTCCTATCTATCTATCTATCTATCTATCTATCTATCTATCTATCTATCTATCTATCTATCTATCTATCTATCTGTCTGTCTATCTCTAGATCTCCACTGAGATAAATAAATACGTACTGTTCTATATCTAATCTAACACAGACTAATGCTTGTTGCAATCCTCAAATCTAAGGATATCTCCTATCGCATAGTCTTAATATCGTACATTTTTGATGCCGCTAAAATCCAAGTATTAATAGATATGTAATCGGTAATAATACTTGTATTACTATCTTCATATTATAGAAACCAGCGATCATAACATAGTCAGAGAAATGATATCTATGTTCTTTACATAAAATGAATAGATAACTCATCTACTATAATATTAATTATTATTGATGGAAAGAAAGGCGTCTTAATTAACCATCAAATAGAATAACATTCTAAAGAGAAATAACAATGAAAACCTTGACATTTTGGAGAAGTTTAAAAAAAATAAGGGGCAACAGGATAAACATTGCCTGAACTCAATAAAAGTGTAGCAATTGATGGAATGCTTCACATTGTACATTAGTAACCATCTAAACATCGGACCGACAGATTATATTAACTACTCAAATAGTAGCAGAATTCTATGAAGACAGATGATAATAAAATAATCAGATGATAAAACCAATGTATTGTTTATCTCCTATCTATCTATCTTCTATCTATCTCCTATATATCTATGTATCTATCTATCTATCTATCTATCTATCTATCTATCTATCTATCTATCTATCTATCTATCTATCTCCTATCTATCTATCTCCTATCTATCTATCTTCTATCTATCTCCTATCTATCTATCTATCTATCTATCTCCTATCTATCTATCTATCTATCTCCTATCTATCTATCTCCTATCTATCTATCTCCTATCTATCTATCTCCTATCTATCTATCTCCTATCTATCTATCTCCTATCTATCTATCTATCTATCAGATAGATATGAGATAGATAGATAGATAGGAGATAGATAGATAGGAGATAGATAGATAGGAGATAGATAGATAGGACATAGATAGATAGGAGATAGATAGATAGATAGATAGATAGGAGATAGATAGATAGATAGATAGATAGATAGATAGATAGGAGATAGATAGATAGATAGATAGATAGGAGATAGGATAGATAGGAGATAGATAGATATGAGATAATCTCCTATCTATCCTATCTCCTATCTATCTATCTCCTATCTATCTATCTATCTATCTATCTATCTATCTATCTATCTATCTATCTATCTATCTATCTATCTATCTATCTATCTCCTATCTATCTCATATCTATCTATCTATCTATCTATCTATCTATCTCCTATCTATCTTCTATCTATCTTCTATCTATCTCCTATCTATCTATCTATCTATCTATCTCCTATCTATCTCCTATCTATCTTCTATCTATCTATCTATCTCCTATCTATCTATCTCATATCTATCTATCTATCTATCTATCTATCTATCTATCACCTATCTATCTTCTATCTATCTCCTATCTATCTATCTTCTATCTATCTATCTCATATCTATCTATCTCATATCTATCTATCTATCTATCTATCTATCTCCTATCTATCTATCTCCTATCTATCTATCTCCTATCTATCTATCTATCTATCTATCTCATATCTATCTATCTCATATCTATCACCTATCTATCTTCTATCTATCTATCTATCTCCTATCTATCTATCTTCTATCTATCTATCTCATATCTATCTCTCTATCTATCTATCTCATATCTATCTATCTTCTATCTATCTATCTATCTATCTATCTATCTCCTATCTATCTATCTCCTATTTATCATCTATCTATCTATCTCCTATCTATCATCTATCTATCTATCTATCTATCTATCTATCTATCTCCTATCTATCTATCTATCTATCTCCTATCTATCTATCTATCTATCTATCTCCTATCTATCTTTCTATCTATCTATCTATTTCATATCTATCTCATATCTATCTATCTATCTCCTATCTATCTCCTATCTATCTCCTATCTATCTCCTATCTATCTCCTATCTATCTCCTATCTATCTATCTCCTATCTATCTCCTATCTATCTATCTATCTATCTCATATCTATCTATCTATCTATCTATCTCATATCTATCTATCTCCTATCTATCTATCTATCTCCTATCTATCTATCTATCTCCTATCTATCTATCTATCTCCTATCTATCTCCTATCTATCTCCTATCTATCTCCTATCTATCTATCTATCTATCTATCTATCTATCTATCTATCTATCTATCTATCTCATATCTATCTATCTATCTATCTATCTATCTCCTATCTATCTCCTATCTATCTCCTATCTATCTCCTATCTATCTCCTATCTATCTTCTATCTATCTCCTATCTATCTATCTCCTATCTATCTATCTATCTATCTATCTACCTATCTCCTATCTATCTCCTATCTATCTTCTATCTATCTCCTATCTATCTATCTATATCCTATCTATCTCCTATCTTTCTCCTATCTATCTATCTCATATCTATCTATCTATCTATCTATCTATCTATCTATCTATCTATCTATCTATCACCTATCTATCTTCTATCTATCTATCTATCTCCTATCTATCTATCTTCTATCTATCTATCTCATATCTCTCTATCTATCTATCTATCTCCTATCTATCTATCTATCTATCTATCTATCTTCTATCTATCTATCTATCTATCTCCTATCTATCTCCTATCTATCTATCTATCTATCTATCTATCTATCTATCTATCTATCTATCTATCTCCTATTTATCATCTATCTATCTATCTCCTATTTATCATCTATCTATCTATCTCCTATCTATCATCTATCTATCTATCTATCTATCTATCTATCTATCTCCTATCTATCTATCTATCTATCTATCTATTTCATATCTATCTCATATCTATCTATCTATCTCCTATCTATCTCCTATCTATCTCCTATCTATCTCCTATCTATCTCCTATCTATCTCCTATCTATCTCCTATCTATCTATCTATCTATCTATCTCATATCTATCTATCTATCTATCTCATATCTATCTATCTCCTATCTATCTATCTATCTATCTATCTATCTATCTATCTATCTATCTATCTATCTCCTATCTATCTATCTATCTATCTATCTCCTATCTATCTCCTATCTATCTCCTATCTATCTCCTATCTATCTCCTATCTATCTATCTATCTATCTATCTCCTATCTATCTATCTATCTATCTATCTATCTATCTATCTATCTATCTATCGATCTATCTATCTCCTATCTATCTATCTATCTCCTATCTATCTCCTATCTATCTCCTATCTATCTCCTATCTATCTCCTATCTATCTCCTATCTATCTATCTATCTCCTATCTATCTCCTATCTATCTCCTATCTATCTCCTATCTATCTCCTATCTATCTCCTATCTATCTCCTATCTATCTCCTATCTATCTATCTATCTATCTATCTATCTCCTATCTATCTATCTATCTATCTATCTATCTATCTATCTCCTATCTATCTCCTATCTATCTCCTATCTATCTCCTATCTATCTCCTATCTATCTCCTATCTATCTCCTATCTATCTCCTATCTATCTATCTATCTATCTCCTATCTATCTATCTATCTCCTATCTCCTATCTATCTCCTATCTATCTCCTATCTATCTCCTATCTATCTGTCTCCTATCTGTCTCCTATCTGTCTCCTATCTGTCTCCTATCTGTCTCCTATCTGTCTCCTATCTATCTCCTATCTATCTATCTATCTATCTATCTATCTATCTATCTATCTATCTATCTATCTATCTATCTATCTCCTATCTATCTATCTATCTATCTATCTATCTATCTCCTATCTATCTATCTCCTATCTATCTATCTATCTCTCTATCTCATATCTATCTATCTATCTATCTATCTATCTATCTATCTATCTATCTATCTATCTCCTATCTATCTCCTATCTATCTCCTATCTATCTATCTATCTCCTATCTATCTATCTATCTCCTATCTATCTATCTATCTATCTATCTATCTATCTGTCTATCTCCTATCTCATATCTATCTCCTATCTATCTATCTCCTATCTATCTATCTATCTATCTATCTCCTATCCATCTATCTCCTATATATCTATCTCCTATCTATCTATTTATCTATCTATCTATCTATCTCCTATGTATCCTATCTATCTATCTATCTCCTATCTATCTATCTATCTATCTCCTATCTATCTCCTATCTATCTATCTATCTATCTATCTATCTATCTCCTATCTATCTCCTATCTATCTATCTATCTATCTCCTATCTATCTATCTATCTATCTATCTATCTATCTATCTATCTATCTATCTCCCATCTATCTATCTATCTATCTATCTCCTATCTCCTATCTATCTATCTATCTATCTATCTCCTATCTATCTATCTATCTATCTGTCTATCTCCTATCTCATATCTATCTCCTATCTATCTATCTCCTATCTATCTATCTATCTATCTCCTATCCATCTATCTCCTATCTATCTATCTATCTCCTATCTATCTATCTATCTATCTATCTATCTCCTATCTATCTATCTCCTATCTATCTATCTATCTATCTATCTATCTATCTCCTATCCATCTATCTCCTATCTATCTATCTATCTATCTATCTATCTATCTATCTATCTGTCTGTCTATCTCTAGATCTCCACTGAGATAAATAAATACGTACTGTTCTATATCTAATCTAACACAGACTAATGCTTGTTGCAATCCTCAAATCTAAGGATATCTCCTATCGCATAGTCTTAATATCGTACATTTTTGATGCCGCTAAAATCCAAGTATTAATAGATATGTAATCGGTAATAATACTTGTATTACTATCTTCATATTATAGAAACCAGCGATCATAACATAGTCAGAGAAATGATATCTATGTTCTTTACATAAAATGAATAGATAACTCATCTACTATAATATTAATTATTATTGATGGAAAGAAAGGCGTCTTAATTAACCATCAAATAGAATAACATTCTAAAGAGAAATAACAATGAAAACATTGACATTTTGGAGAAGTTTAAAAAAAATAAGGGGCAACAGGATAAACATTGCCTGAACTCAATAAAAGTGTAACAATTGATGGAATGCTTCACATTGTACATTAGTAACCATCTAAACATCGGACCGACAGATTATATTAACTACTCAAATAGTAGCAGAATTCTATGAAGACAGATGATAATAAAATAATCAGATGATAAAACCAATGTATTGTTTATCTCCTATCTATCTATCTTCTATCTATCTCCTATATATCTATGTATCTATCTATCTATCTATCTATCTATCTATCTATCTCCTATCTATCTATCTTCTATCTATCTCCTATCTATCTATCTATCTATCTATCTATCTATCTATCTATCTATCTATCTATCTCCTATCTATCTATCTATCTATCTCCTATCTATCTATCTCCTATCTATCTATCTCCTATCTATCTATCTCCTATCTATCTATCTCCTATCTATCTATCTCCTATCTATCTATCTATCTATCAGATAGATATGAGATAGATAGATAGATAGGAGATAGATAGATAGGAGATAGATAGATAGGAGATAGATAGATAGGACATAGATAGATAGGAGATAGATAGATAGATAGATAGATAGATAGGAGATAGGAGATAGATAGATAGATAGATAGGAGATAGGATAGATAGATAGATAGGAGATAGGATAGATAGGAGATAGATAGATATGAGATAATCTCCTATCTATCCTATCTCCTATCTATCTATCTATCTATCTCCTATCTATCTATCTATCTATCTATCTATCTATCTATCTATCTATCTATCTATCTATCTCCTATCTATCTCATATCTATCTATCTATCTATCTATCTCCTATCTATCTTCTATCTATCTTCTATCTATCTCCTATCTATCTATCTATCTATCTATCTATCTATCTCCTATCTATCTCCTATCTATCTTCTATCTATCTATCTATCTCCTATCTATCTATCTCATATCTATCTATCTATCTATCTATCTATCTATCACCTATCTATCTATCTATCTATCTATCTATCTATCTTCTATCTATCTCCTATCTATCTATCTTCTATCTATCTATCTCATATCTATCTATCTCATATCTATCTATCTATCTATCTATCTATCTATCTATCTCCTATCTATCTATCTCCTATCTATCTATCTCCTATCTATCTATCTATCTATCTATCTCATATCTATCTATCTCATATCTATCTCCTATCTATCTATCTATCTATCTATCTCCTATCTATCTATCTATCTATCTATCTATCTTCTATCTATCTCCTATCTATCTATCTTCTATCTATCTATCTCATATCTATCTATCTCATATCTATCTATCTATCTATCTATCTATCTCCTATCTATCTATCTCCTATCTATCTATCTCCTATCTATCTATCTATCTATCTATCTCATATCTATCTATCTCATATCTATCACCTATCTATCTTCTATCTATCTATCTATCTCCTATCTATCTATCTTCTATCTATCTATCTCATATCTATCTCTCTATCTATCTATCTCATATCTATCTATCTTCTATCTATCTATCTATCTATCTATCTCCTATCTATCTATCTCCTATTTATCATCTATCTATCTATCTCCTATCTATCTATCTATCTATCTCCTATCTATCTATCTATCTATCTATCTCCTATCTATCTATCTATCTATCTCCTATCTATCTTTCTATCTATCTATCTATTTCATATCTATCTCATATCTATCTATCTATCTCCTATCTATCTCCTATCTATCTCCTATCTATCTCCTATCTATCTCCTATCTATCTCCTATCTATCTATCTCCTATCTATCTCCTATCTATCTATCTATCTATCTATCTATCTCATATCTATCTATCTCCTATCTATCTATCTATCTCCTATCTATCTATCTATCTCCTATCTATCTATCTATCTCCTATCTATCTATCTATCTCCTATCTATCTCCTATCTATCTCCTATCTATCTCCTATCTATCTATCTATCTATCTATCTCATATCTATCTATCTATCTATCTATCTCCTATCTATCTCCTATCTATCTCCTATCTATCTCCTATCTATCTTCTATCTATCTCCTATCTATCTATCTCCTATCTATCTATCTATCTATCTATCTACCTATCTCCTATCTATCTCCTATCTATCTTCTATCTATCTCCTATCTATCTATCTATATCCTATCTATCTCCTATCTTTCTCCTATCTATCTATCTCATATCTATCTATCTATCTATCTATCTATCTATCTATCTATCTATCTATCTATCTCCTATCTATCTATCTATCTATCTCCTATCTATCTCCTATCTATCTCCTATCTATCTATCTATCTATCTATCTATCTCCTATCTATCTTCTATCTATCTCCTATCTATCTATCTCCTATCTATCTATCTATCTATCTATCTACCTATCTCCTATCTATCTCCTATCTATCTTCTATCTATCTCCTATCTATCTATCTATATCCTATCTATCTCCTATCTTTCTCCTATCTATCTATCTCATATCTATCTATCTATCTATCTATCTATCTATCTATCTATCTATCTCCTATCTATCTATCTATCTATCTCCTATCTATCTCCTATCTATCTCCTATCTATCTATCTATCTATCTATCTATCTCCTATCTATCTATCTATCTATCTATCTATCTATCTATCGATCGATCTATCTATCTCCTATCTATCTATCTATCTCCTATCTATCTCCTATCTATCTCCTATCTATCTCCTATCTATCTCCTATCTATCTCCTATCTATCTATCTATCTCCTATCTATCTCCTATCTATCTCCTATCTATCTCCTATCTATCTCCTATCTATCTCCTATCTATCTCCTATCTATCTATCTATCTATCTCCTATCTATCTATCTATCTATCTATCTCCTATCTATCTCCTATCTATCTCCTATCTATCTCCTATCTATCTCCTATCTATCTATCTATCTATCTATCTATCTATCTCCTATCTATCTATCTATCTCCTATCTCCTATCTATCTCCTATCTATCTCCTATCTATCTCCTATCTATCTGTCTCCTATCTGTCTCCTATCTGTCTCCTATCTGTCTCCTATCTGTCTCCTATCTGTCTCCTATCTATCTCCTATCTATCTATCTATCTATCTCCTATCTATCTATCTATCTCCTATCTATCTATCTATCTATCTATCTATCTATCTATCTATCTATCTATCTATCTATCTCCTATCTATCTCCTATCTATCTCCTATCTATCTATCTATCTATCTCCTATCTATCTATCTATCTCCTATCTATCTATCTATCTATCTATCTATCTATCTATCTATCTATCTATCTGTCTATCTCCTATCTCATATCTATCTCCTATCTATCTATCTCCTATCTATCTATCTATCTATCTATCTATCTATCTCCTATCCATCTATCTCCTATATATCTATCTCCTATCTATCTATTTATCTATCTATCTATCTATCTCCTATGTATCCTATCTATCTATCTATCTCCTATCTATCTATCTATCTATCTATCTCCTATCTATCTCCTATCTATCTATCTATCTATCTATCTATCTCCTATCTATCTCCTATCTATCTATCTATCTATCTCCTATCTATCTATCTATCTATCTATCTATCTATCTATCTATCTATCTATCTATCTCCCATCTATCTATCTATCTATCTATCTCCTATCTCCTATCTATCTATCTATCTATCTATCTCCTATCTATCTATCTATCTATCTGTCTATCTCCTATCTCATATCTATCTCCTATCTATCTATCTCCTATCTATCTATCTATCTATCTCCTATCCATCTATCTCCTATCTATCTATCTATCTCCTATCTATCTATCTATCTATCTATCTCCTATCTATCTATCTCCTATCTATCTATCTATCTATCTATCTATCTCCTATCCATCTATCTCCTATCTATCTATCTATCTATCTATCTATCTATCTGTCTGTCTATCTCTAGATCTCCACTGAGATAAATAAATACGTACTGTTCTATATCTAATCTAACACAGACTAATGCTTGTTGCAATCCTCAAATCTAAGGATATCTCCTATCGCATAGTCTTAATATCGTACATTTTTGATGCCGCTAAAATCCAAGTATTAATAGATATGTAATCGGTAATAATACTTGTATTACTATCTTCATATTATAGAAACCAGCGATCATAACATAGTCAGAGAAATGATATCTATGTTCTTTACATAAAATGAATAGATAACTCATCTACTATAATATTAATTATTATTGATGGAAAGAAAGGCGTCTTAATTAACCATCAAATAGAATAACATTCTAAAGAGAAATAACAATGAAAACCTTGACATTTTGGAGAAGTTTAAAAAAAATAAGGGGCAACAGGATAAACATTGCCTGAACTCAATAAAAGTGTAGCAATTGATGGAATGCTTCACATTGTACATTAGTAACCATCTAAACATCGGGCCGACAGATTATATTAACTACTCAAATAGTAGCAGAATTCTATGAAGACAGATGATAATAAAATAATCAGATGATAAAACCAATGTATTGTTTATCTCCTATCTATCTATCTTCTATCTATCTCCTATATATCTATGTATCTATCTATCTATCTATCTATCTATCTATCTATCTATCTATCTATCTATCTATCTATCTCCTATCTATCTATCTTCTATCTATCTATCTTCTATCTATCTCCTATCTATCTATCTATCTATCTATCTCCTATCTATCTATCTATCTATCTCCTATCTATCTATCTCCTATCTATCTATCTCCTATCTATCTATCTCCTATCTATCTATCTCCTATCTATCTATCTATCTATCAGATAGATATGAGATAGATAGATAGATAGGAGATAGATAGATAGGAGATAGATAGATAGGAGATAGATAGATAGGACATAGATAGATAGGAGATAGATAGATAGATAGATAGATAGGAGATAGATAGATAGATAGATAGATAGATAGGAGATAGATAGATAGATAGGAGATAGGATAGATAGGAGATAGATAGATATGAGATAATCTCCTATCTATCCTATCTCCTATCTATCTATCTATCTATCTCCTATCTATCTATCTATCTATCTATCTATCTATCTATCTATCTCCTATCTATCTCATATCTATCTATCTATCTATCTATCTCCTATCTATCTTCTATCTATCTTCTATCTATCTCCTATCTATCTATCTATCTATCTATCTATCTATCTATCTATCTATCTCCTATCTATCTCCTATCTATCTTCTATCTATCTATCTATCTCCTATCTATCTATCTCATATCTATCTATCTATCTATCTATCTATCTATCTATCTATCTATCTATCTATCTATCTATCTATCTATCACCTATCTATCTTCTATCTATCTCCTATCTATCTATCTTCTATCTATCTATCTCCTATCTATCTATCTCCTATCTATCTATCTATCTATCTATCTATCTCATATCTATCTATCTCATATCTATCACCTATCTATCTTCTATCTATCTATCTATCTCCTATCTATCTATCTTCTATCTATCTATCTCATATCTATCTCTCTATCTATCTATCTCATATCTATCTATCTTCTATCTATCTATCTATCTATCTATCTCCTATCTATCTATCTCCTATTTATCATCTATCTATCTATCTCCTATCTATCATCTATCTATCTATCTATCTATCTATCTCCTATCTATCTATCTATCTATCTCCTATCTATCTATCTATCTATCTCCTATCTATCTTTCTATCTATCTATCTATTTCATATCTATCTCATATCTATCTATCTATCTCCTATCTATCTCCTATCTATCTCCTATCTATCTCCTATCTATCTCCTATCTATCTCCTATCTATCTATCTCCTATCTATCTCCTATCTATCTATCTATCTATCTCATATCTATCTATCTATCTATCTCATATCTATCTATCTCCTATCTATCTATCTATCTCCTATCTATCTATCTATCTCCTATCTATCTATCTATCTCCTATCTATCTCCTATCTATCTCCTATCTATCTCCTATCTATCTATCTATCTATCTATCTATCTATCTCATATCTATCTATCTATCTATCTATCTCCTATCTATCTCCTATCTATCTCCTATCTATCTCCTATCTATCTCCTATCTATCTTCTATCTATCTCCTATCTATCTATCTCCTATCTATCTATCTATCTATCTATCTACCTATCTCCTATCTATCTCCTATCTATCTTCTATCTATCTCCTATCTATCTATCTATATCCTATCTATCTCCTATCTTTCTCCTATCTATCTATCTCATATCTATCTATCTATCTATCTATCTATCTATCTATCACCTATCTATCTTCTATCTATCTATCTATCTCCTATCTATCTATCTTCTATCTATCTATCTCATATCTCTCTATCTATCTATCTATCTCCTATCTATCTATCTATCTATCTATCTTCTATCTATCTATCTATCTATCTCCTATCTATCTCCTATCTATCTATCTATCTATCTATCTATCTATCTATCTCCTATTTATCATCTATCTATCTATCTCCTATTTATCATCTATCTATCTATCTCCTATTTATCATCTATCTATCTATCTCCTATCTATCATCTATCTATCTATCTATCTATCTATCTATCTATCTCCTATCTATCTATCTATCTATCTATTTCATATCTATCTCATATCTATCTATCTATCTCCTATCTATCTCCTATCTATCTCCTATCTATCTCCTATCTATCTCCTATCTATCTCCTATCTATCTATCTATCTCATATCTATCTATCTATCTATCTCATATCTATCTATCTCCTATCTATCTATCTATCTATCTATCTATCTCCTATCTATCTATCTATCTATCTCCTATCTATCTCCTATCTATCTCCTATCTATCTATCTATCTATCTATCTCCTATCTATCTATCTATCTATCTATCTATCTATCGATCGATCTATCTATCTCCTATCTATCTATCTATCTCCTATCTATCTCCTATCTATCTCCTATCTATCTCCTATCTATCTCCTATCTATCTCCTATCTATCTATCTATCTCCTATCTATCTCCTATCTATCTCCTATCTATCTCCTATCTATCTATCTATCTATCTATCTATCTATCTATCTATCTATCTATCTATCTATCTCCTATCTATCTATCTATCTATCTATCTCCTATGTATCTATCTATCTATCTATCTCCTATCTATCTATCTATCTCTCTATCTCATATCTATCTATCTATCTATCTATCTATCTATCTATCTATCTATCTATCTATCTATCTCCTATCTATCTCCTATCTATCTCCTATCTATCTATCTATCATCTATCTATCTCCTATCTATCTATCTCCTATCTATCTATCTATCTATCTCCTATCTATCTATCTATCTATCTCCTATCTATCTCCTATCTATCTCCTATCTATCTATCTCCTATCTATCTCCTATCTATCTATCTATCTCCTATCTATCTATCTATCTATCTATCTATCTATCTATCTCCTATCTATCTCCTATCTATCTCCTATCTATCTATCTCCTATCTATCTCCTATCTATCTATCTATCTCCTATCTATCTATCTATCTATCTATCTATCTATCTCCTATCTATCTCCTATCTATCTATCTATCTATCTCCTATCTGTCTCCTATCTCCTATCTATCTCCTATCTCCTATCTATCTCCTATCTATCTATCTCCTATCTATCTCCTATCTATCTCCTATCTATCTCCTATCTATCTATCTCCTATCTATCTATCTCCTATCTATCTCCTATCTATCTATCTATCTCTCTATCTCATATCTATCTATCTATCTATCTATCTATCTCCTATCTATCTCCTATCTATCTCCTATCTATCTCCTATCTATCTCCTATCTATCTCCTATCTATCTCCTATCTATCTCCTATCTATCTCCTATCTATCTCCTATCTATCTCCTATCTATCTATCTATCTCTCTATCTCATATCTATCTATCTATCTATCTCCTATCTATCTCCTATCTATCTATCTCCTATCTATCTATCTCCTATCTATCTATCTCCTATCTATCTATCTCCTATCTATCTATCTATCTATCTATCTCCTATCTATCTATCTATCTCCTATCTATCTATCTCCTATCTATCTATCTATCTATCTATCTATCTATCTATCTATCTATCTATCTATCTATCTATCTATCTCCTATCTATCTATCTCCTATCTATCTATCTATCTATCTATCTATCTATCTATCTATCTCCTATCTATCTATCTATCTCCTATCTATCTATCTATCTCCTATCTATCTATCTATCTATCTATCTATCTATCTATCTATCTATCTATCTATCTATCTCCTATCTATCTATCTATCTATCTATCTATCTATCTATCTATCTATCTATCTATCTCCTATCTATCTCCTATCTATCTATCTCCTATCTATCTATCTTCTATCTATCTCCTATCTATCTCCTATCTATCTATCTATCTATCTATCTATCTCCTATCTATCTCCTATCTATCTATCTCCTATCTATCTATCTTCTATCTATCTCCTATCTATCTATCTATCTATCTCCTATCTATCTATCTATCTATCTATCTATCTCCTATCTATCTATCTCCTATCTATCTATCTATCTATCTATCTATCTATCTATCTCCTATCTATCTATTTCATATCTATCTCATATCTATCTATCTATCTCCTATCTATCTCCTATCTATCTATCTATCTCCTATCTATCTATCTATCTATCTATCTATCAGATAGATATGAGATAGATAGATAGATAGGAGATAGATAGATAGGAGATAGATAGATAGGAGATAGATAGATAGGAGATAGATAGATAGGAGATAGATAGATAGATAGATAGGAGATAGATAGATAGGAGATAGGAGATAGATAGATAGATAGATATTAGATAGATAGGAGATAGATAGATAGGAGATAGATAGATAGATAGATAGGAGATAGATAGATAGATATGAGATAGATAGATAGATAGATAGGAGATAGATAGATAGATAGATAGGAGATAGATAGAAGATAGATAGGAGATAGATAGATAGATAGATAGATAGGAGATAGATAGATAGATAGGAGATAGATAGATAGATAGGAGATAGGATAGATAGGAGATAGATAGATAGGAGATTATCTCATATCTATCTATCTCCTATCTATCTATCTCCTATCTATCTATCTATCTATCTATCTCCTATCTATCTATCTATCTCATATCTATCTATCTATCTATCTATCTATCTATCTCCTATCTATCTATCTATCTCATATCTATCTATCTATCTATCTATCTATCTATCTATCTATCTCCTATCTATCTATCTATCTATCTATCTATCTTCTATCTATCTTCTATCTATCTTCTATCTATCTCCTATCTATCTATCTTCTATCTATCTATCTATCTATCTATCTATCTATCTATCTATCTATCTCCTATCTATCTCCTATCTATCTATCTATCTATCTCCTATCTATCTATCTATATCCTATCTATCTCCTATCTTTCTCCTATCTATCTATCTATCTATCTATCTATCACCTATCTATCTTCTATCTATCTATCTATCTATCTATCTATCTATCTATCTTCTATCTATCTATCTCATATCTATCTCTCTATCTATCTATCTCATATCTATCTATCTTCTATCTATCTATCTATCTATCTATCTATCTCCTATCTATCTCCTATCTATCTATCTATCTATCTCCTATTTATCATCTATCTATCTATCTCCTATCTATCATCTATCTATCTATCTATCTATCTCCTATCTATCTATCTATCTATCTATCTCCTATCTATCTATCTATCTATCTATCTCCTATCTATCTCCTATCTATCTCCTATCTATCTATCTATCATCTATCTATCTCCTATCTATCTATCTCCTATCTATCTCCTATCTATCTATCTATCTATCTATCTATCTCCTATCTATCTATCTCCTATCTATCTCCTATCTATCTATCTATCTATCTATCTATCTCCTATCTATCTATCTATCTCCTATCTATCTCCTATCTATCTCCTATCTATCTATCTCCTATCTATCTCCTATCTATCTATCTATCTCCTATCTATCTATTTATCTATCTATCTATCTATCTATCTATCTATCTCCTATCTATCTCCTATCTATCTATCTATCTATCTATCTATCTATCTCCTATCTGTCTCCTATCTCCTATCTATCTCCTATCTATCTCCTATCTATCTATCTCCTATCTATCTCCTATCTATCTCCTATCTATCTATCTATCTATCTATCTCCTATCTATCTCCTATCTATCTATCTATCTCTCTATCTCATATCTATCTATCTATCTATCTATCTATCTCCTATCTATCTCCTATCTATCTCCTATCTATCTCCTATCTATCTATCTCCTATCTATCTCCTATCTATCTCCTATCTATCTCCTATCTATCTCCTATCTATCTCCTATCTATCTCCTATCTATCTCCTATCTATCTCCTATCTATCTATCTATCTCTCTATCTCATATCTATCTATCTATCTATCTATCTATCTATCTCCTATCTATCTCCTATCTATCTCCTATCTATCTCCTATCTATCTATCTCCTATCTATCTATCTATCTATCTCCTATCTATCTCCTATCTATCTCCTATCTATCTCCTATCTATCTCCTATCTATCTCCTATCTATCTCCTATCTATCTCCTATCTATCTCCTATCTATCTATCTATCTATCTATCTATCTATCTATCTATCTCCTATCTATCTCCTATCTATCTATCTCCTATCTATCTCCTATCTATCTCCTATCTATCTCCTATCTATCTCCTATCTATCTCCTATCTATCTCCTATCTATCTCCTATCTATCTCCTATCTATCTCCTATCTATCTCCTATCTATCTCCTATCTATCTCTCTATCTCCTATCTATCTCCTATCTATCTATCTATCTCCTATCTATCTATCTATCTATCTCCTATCTATCTATCTATCTCCTATCTATCTATCTCCTATCTATCTATCTCCTATCTATCTCCTATCTATCTCCTATCTATCTCCTATCTATCTCCTATCTATCTCCTATCTATCTCCTATCTATCTCCTATCTATCTCCTATCTATCTCCTATCTCCTTCCTATCTATCTTTCTATCTATCTATCTATCTCCTATCTATCTATCTATCTATCTATCTCCTATCTATCTATCTATCTATCTATCTATCTATCTATCTCCTATCTATCTCCTATCTATCTCCTATCTATCTCCTATCTATCTATCTATCTCCTATCTATCTATCTATCTATCAGATAGATATGAGATAGATAGATAGATAGGAGATAGATAGATAGGAGATAGATAGATAGGAGATAGATAGATAGGAGATAGATAGATAGGAGATAGATAGATAGGAGATAGATAGATAGATAGATAGATAGGAGATAGATAGATAGATAGATAGGAGATAGATAGATAGGAGATAGGAGATAGATAGATAGATAGATAGATAGATATTAGATAGATAGGAGATAGATAGATAGGAGATAGATAGATAGGAGATAGATAGATAGGAGATAGATAGATAGGAGATAGATAGAAGATAGATAGAAGATAGATAGGAGATAGATAGATAGATAGATATGAGATAGATAGATAGATAGATAGGAGATAGATAGAAGATAGATAGATAGGAGATAGATAGAAGATAGATAGGAGATAGATAGATATGAGATAGATAGATAGGAGATAGATAGATAGGAGATAGATAGATAGGAGATAGATAGATAGATAGATAGGAGATAGATAGATAGGAGATAGGAGATAGATAGATAGATAGATAGATATTAGATAGATAGGAGATAGATAGATAGGAGATAGATAGATAGGAGATAGATAGATAGGAGATAGGAGATAGATAGATAGATAGATAGATAGATAGATAGATATTAGATAGATAGGAGATAGATAGATAGGAGATAGATAGATAGATAGATAGATAGATAGAAGATAGATAGGAGATAGATAGATAGATAGATATGAGATAGATAGGAGATAGATAGAAGATAGATAGATAGGAGATAGATAGAAGATAGATAGGAGATAGATAGATAGATAGATAGATAGATATGAGATAGATAGATAGATAGGAGATAGATAGATAGATAGGAGATAGGATAGATAGGAGATAGATAGATATGAGATAATCTCCTATCTATCCTATCTCCTATCTATCTATCTCCTATCTATCTATCTATCTATCTATCTATCTATCTCCTATCTATCTATCTATCTCATATCTATCTATCTATCTATCTATCTATCTCCTATCTATCTATCTATCTATCTCCTATCTATCTATCTATCTATCTATCTATCTATCTATCTATCTATCTATCTATCTATCTATCTATCTCCTATCTATCTTCTATCTATCTTCTATCTATCTATCTTCTATCTATCTATCTATCTATCTATCTATCTATCTATCTATCTACCTATCTCCTATCTATCTCCTATCTATCTTCTATCTATCTATCTATCTATCTATCTCCTATCTATCTATCTATATCCTATCTATCTCCTATCTTTCTCCTATCTATCTATCTCCTATCTATCTATCTATCTATCTATCTATCTATCTATCTATCTATCTATCTATCTATCACCTATCTATCTTCTATCTATCTATCTATCTATCTCCTATCTATCTATCTTCTATCTATCTATCTCATATCTATCTCTCTATCTATCTATCTCATATCTATCTCCTATCTATCTCCTATCTATCTATCTCCTATCTATCTCATATCTGTCTATCTATCTATCTCATATCTATCTATCTCCTATCTATCTATCTCCTATCTATCTATCTATCTATCTATCTCCTATCTATCTATCTATCTATCTATCTATCTATCTATCTATCTCCTATCTATCTATCTCCTATATATCTATCTCCTATCTATCTATCTATCTATCTCCTATGTATCCTATCTCCTATCTATCTATCTATCTCCTATCTATCTATCTATCTATCTATCTATCTATCTATCTCCTATCTATCTCCTATCTATCTATCTATCTCCCATCTATCTATCTATCTATCTATCTATCTATCTCCCATCTATCTATCTATCTATCTATCTATCTATCTATCTATCTATCTCCTATCTCCTATCTATCTATCTTCTATCTATCTATCTCCTATCTATCTATCTATCTATCTATCTATCTATCTATCTATCTATCTGTCTATCTCCTATCTCATATCTATCTCCTATCTATCTATCTCCTATCTATCTATCTATCTATCTATCTCCTATCCATCTAACTCCTATATATCTATCTCCTATCTATCTATCTATCTATCTATCTATCTATCTATCTCCTATGTATCCTATCTCCTATCTATCTATCTATCTATCTCCTATCTATCTATCTATCTATCTATCTATCTATCTCCTATCTATCTCCTATCTATCTATCTCCTATCTATCTATCTATCTCCTATCTATCTCCTATCTATCTATCTATCTATCTCCTATCTATCTATCTATCTATCTATCTATCTATCTATCTATCTATCTATCTATCTATCTCCCATCTATCTATCTATCTATCTATCTATCTATCTATCTATCTATCTATCTATCTATCTATCTCCCATCTATCTATCTATCTATCTCCTATCTCCTATCTATCTATCTATCTATCTATCTCCTATCTATCTATCTATCTATCTATCTATCTATCTATCTATCTATCTATCTATCTGTCTATCTCCTATCTCATATCTATCTCCTATCTATCTATCTCCTATCTATCTATCTATCTATCTCCTATCCATCTATCTCCTATCTATCTATCTATCTCCTATCTATCTATCTATCTATCTCCTATCTATCTATCTCCTATCTATCTATCTATCTATCTATCTATCTCCTATCCATCTATCTCCTATCTATCTATCTATCTATCTATCTATCTATCTATCTATCTGTCTGTCTATCTCTAGATCTCCACTGAGATAAATAAATACGTACTGTTCTATATCTAATCTAACACAGACTAATGCTTGTTGCAATCCTCAAATCTAAGGATATCTCCTATCGCATAGTCTTAATATCGTACATTTTTGATGCCGCTAAAATCCAAGTATTAATAGATAGTAATAGAAGTATTATTACCGATTACATATCTTCATATTATAGAAACCAGCGATCATAACATAGTCAGAGAAATGATATCTATGTTCTTTACATAAAATGAATAGATAACTCATCTACTATAATATTAATTATTATTGATGGAAAGAAAGGCGTCTTAATTAACCATCAAATAGAATAACATTCTAAAGAGAAATAACAATGAAAACATTGACATTTTGGAGAAGTTTAAAAAAAATAAGGGGCAACAGGATAAACATTGCCTGAACTCAATAAAAGTGTAACAATTGATGGAATGCTTCACATTGTACATTAGTAACCATCTAAACATCGGACCGACAGATTATATTAACTACTCAAATAGTAGCAGAATTCTATGAAGACAGATGATAATAAAATAATCAGATGATAAAACCAATGTATTGTTTATCTCCTATCTATCTATCTTCTATCTATCTCCTATCTATCTATCTATCTATCTATCTATCTATCTATCTATCTATCTATCTATCTCCTATCTATCTATCTATCTATCTATCTATCTATCTATCTATCTATCTCCTATCTATCTATCTCCTATCTATCTATCTCCTATCTATCTATCTATCTATCTATCTATCTATCTATCTATCAGATAGATATGAGATAGATAGATAGATAGGAGATAGATAGATAGGAGATAGATAGATAGGACATAGATAGATAGGAGATAGATAGATAGATAGATAGGAGATAGATAGATAGATAGATAGGAGATAGATAGGAGATAGGATAGATAGGAGATAGATAGATATGAGATAATCTCCTATCTATCCTATCTCCTATCTATCTATCTATCTATCTATCTCCTATCTATCTATCTATCTATCTCATATCTATCTATCTATCTATCTATCTCCTATCTATCTTCTATCTATCTTCTATCTATCTCCTATCTATCTATCTTCTATCTATCTCCTATCTATCTATCTCCTATCTATCTATCTATCTATCTACCTATCTCCTATCTATCTCCTATCTATCTTCTATCTATCTATCTATCTCCTATCTATCTATCTCATATCTATCTATCTATCTATCTATCTATCTCCTATCTATCTATCTTCTATCTATCTATCTCATATCTATCTATCTCATATCTATCTATCTTCTATCTATCTATCTATCTATCTATCTCCTATCTATCTCCTATCTATCTATCTATCTATCTCCTATTTATCATCTATCTATCTATCTATCTATCTATCTCCTATCTATCTATCTATCTATCTCCTATCTATCTTTCTATCTATCTATCTATTTCATATCTATCTCATATCTATCTATCTATCTCCTATCTATCTCCTATCTATCTCCTATCTATCTCCTATCTATCTCCTATCTATCTCCTATCTATCTCCTATCTATCTCCTATCTATCTCCTATCTATCTATCTCCTATCTATCTCCTATCTATCTATCTATCTATCTATCTCATATCTATCTATCTATCTATCTCATATCTATCTATCTCCTATCTATCTATCTATCTCCTATCTATCTATCTATCTATCTCCTATCTATCTATCTCCTATCTATCTATCTATCTCCTATCTATCTCCTATCTATCTATCTATCTATCTCATATCTATCTATCTATCTATCTATCTATCTATCTATCTATCTATCTCCTATCTATCTCCTATCTATCTCCTATCTATCTATCTATCTATCTCCTATCTATCTATCTCCTATCTATCTATCTATCTATCTATCTATCTATCTCCTATCTATCTATCTATCTATCTATCTATCTATCTATCTATCTCCTATCTATCTCCTATCTATCTATCTATCTATCTATCTATCTATCTATCTATCTATCTCCTATCTATCTATCTCCTATCTATCTATCTCCTATCTATCTATCTCCTATCTATCTATCTATCTATCTCCTATCTATCTATCTATCTATCTATCTATCTATCTATCTCCTATCTATCTATCTCCTATCTATCTATCTATCTATCTATCTATCTATCTCCTATCTATCTATCTCCTATCTATCTATCTCCTATCTATCTATCTCCTATCTATCTATCTATCTATCTATCTATCTCCTATCTATCTATCTATCTATCTCCTATCTATCTATCTATCTATCTATCTATCTCATATCTATCTATCTATCTATCTATCTATCTATCTATCTATCTATCTATCTTCTATCTATCTTCTATCTATCTCCTATCTATCTATCTCCTATCTATCTATCTATCTATCTATCTATCTATCTATCTATCTATCTATCTATCTATCTTCTATCTATCTCCTATCTATCTATCTATCTATCTATCTATCTATCTATCTACCTATCTCCTATCTATCTCCTATCTATCTCCTATCTATCTATCTATATCCTATCTATCTCCTATCTTTCTCCTATCTATCTATCTATCTCATATCTATCTATCTATCTATCTATCTATCTATCTATCTATCTATCACCTATCTATCTTCTATCTATCTATCTATCTCCTATCTATCTATCTTCTATCTATCTATCTCATATCTATCTCTCTATCTATCTATCTATCTCCTATCTATCTATCTATCTATCTTCTATCTATCTATCTATCTATCTATCTCCTATCTATCTATCTCCTATCTATCTCCTATCTATCTATCTATCTATCTATCTATCTATCTATCTATCTATCTATCTATCTATCTATCTCCTATTTATCATCTATCTATCTATCTCCTATCTATCATCCATCTATCTATCTATCTATCTATCTCCTATCTATCTATCTATCTATCTATTTCATATCTATCTCATATCTATCTATCTATCTCCTATCTATCTCCTATCTATCTCCTATCTATCTCCTATCTATCTCCTATCTATCTCCTATCTATCTATCTATCTATCTCATATCTATCTATCTATCTATCTCATATCTATCTATCTCCTATCTATCTATCTATCTATCTATCTATCTATCTATCTATCTATCTATCTCCTATCTATCTATCTATCTCCTATCTATCTCCTATCTATCTCCTATCTATCTATCTATCTATCTCCTATCTATCTATCTATCTATCTATCTATCTATCGATCTATCTATCTCCTATCTATCTATCTATCTCCTATCTATCTCCTATCTATCTCCTATCTATCTATCTATCTATCTATCTATCTATCTCCTATCTATCTCCTATCTATCTCCTATCTATCTATCTATCTCCTATCTATCTATCTATCTATCTATCTCCTATCTATCTCCTATCTCCTATCTATCTCCTATCTCCTATCTATCTCCTATCTATCTCCTATCTATCTCCTATCTATCTCCTATCTATCTGTCTCCTATCTGTCTCCTATCTGTCTCCTATCTGTCTCCTATCTGTCTCCTATCTGTCTCCTATCTGTCTCCTATCTGTCTCCTATCTATCTCCTATCTATCTATCTCCTATCTATCTATCTATCTATCTATCTATCTATCTATCTATCTATCTATCTATCTATCTATCTATCTATCTCCTATCTATCTATCTATCTCCTATGTATCTATCTATCTATCTATCTCCTATCTATCTATCTATCTATCTATCTATCTATCTATCTCCTATCTATCTCCTATCTATCTATCTATCTATCTATCTATCTATCTCCTATCTGTCTCCTATCTCCTATCTCCTATCTATCTCCTATCTATCTATCTCCTATCTATCTCCTATCTATCTCCTATCTATCTCCTATCTATCTATCTCCTATCTATCTATCTATCTATCTCCTATCTATCTCCTATCTATCTATCTCTCTATCTCATATCTATCTATCTATCTATCTATCTATCTATCTATCTATCTATCTATCTATCTATCTATCTCCTATCTATCTCCTATCTATCTATCTCCTATCTATCTCCTATCTATCTCCTATCTATCTCCTATCTATCTCCTATCTATCTCCTATCTATCTATCTCTCTATCTCATATCTATCTATCTATCTATCTATCTATCTATCTATCTCCTATCTATCTCCTATCTATCTATCTCCTATCTATCTATCTCATATCTATCTATCTCCTATCTATCTATCTATCTATCTATCTATCTCCTATCTATCTATCTCCTATCTATCTATCTATCTATCTATCTATCTCCTATCTATCTATCTATCTATCTATCTATCTATCTATCTATCTATCTCCTATCTATCTATCTATCTCCTATCTATCTATCTATCTCCTATCTATCTATCTATCTCCTATCTATCTATCTATCTATCTATCTCCTATCTATCTATCTATCTATCTATCTATCTTTCTCCTATCTATCTATCTCCTATCTATCTATCTATCTATCTATCTCCTATCTATCTATCTATCTATCTCCTATCTATCTATCTCCTATCTATCTCCTATCTATCTATCTCCTATCTATCTATCTCCTATCTATCTCCTATCTATCTATCTATCTATCTATCTATCTATCTATCTATCTCCTATCTCCTATCTATCTCCTATCTCCTATCTATCTATCTATCACATATCTATCTCCTATCTATCTATCTATCTATCTATCTCCTATCTATCTATCTATCTATCTATCCATCTATCTCCTATCTATCTATCTCCTATCTATCTCCTATCTATCTCCTATCTCCTATCTATCTATCCATCTATCTCCTATCTATCTATCTCCTATCTCCTATCTCCTATCTATCTATCTATCTATCTATCTATCTATCTATCTATCTATCTATCTATCTATCTATCTATCATCTATCTATCTATCTATCTATCTATCTATCTATCTATCATCTATCTAATATCTCCTATCTATCTATCTCATATCTATCTATCTCCTATCTATCTATCTATCTATCTATCTATCTATCTATCTATCTATCTCCTATCTCCTATCTATCTATCTATCTATCTCCTATCTATCTTCTATCTATCTATCTATCTCTCTATCTCATATCTATCTATCTATCTATCTATCTTCTATCTATCTATCTATCTCTCTATCTCATATCTATCTATCTATCTATCTCATATCTATCTATCTATCCCATATCTATCTATCTATCTATCCATCCTCATGCCCACTTGCTGAATCCCGCAGTGGAATCCGTACATGCTCGCGGACATGGAGATGGTAAATCCATTATACTCCCCTCTCCGGACGCTGCGGGGCTCCCCTCTCTGCTGGCCGGATCTTCTTTCTTCCGGTCGGCGGCCGTGCTCGGTAGCGTGCCTCGTGCATGCGCACCAATATTTAAAAAATCTCCTATTCTCTCCCTTATCTGCAAAACCAGCTGCAGCCGTGCCGCGGATACAAACGGCTTCCATAGACTTCAATGGAAGCCGCGGGAGTCGTCCGTGAGGCAGATCCGCAGGAAAATGGGGCATGCTGGGATTTCTTCCTGTGTGTGTGACCCGCAGGCCGGGAAGGAATCCCATCCCCATGCTTTTAGCTGCCCTACAGATGCTAATGCATCCCTATGGGCAGCAAGACGCACGGATCTGCCGTGTGGGGGCCACATGCGGATCTTATCAATAAAGGCCACACGTGGACATTGGCCCTAAGACATAGGTAGGGGGCCAGAGGGAAATAGGACCTGGGGGGGGGGGCCCGAGCTGAACTTTTGCACCTGGGCCCCTGAGCCTTTAGGTACGCCCCTGTGTGTGTATATAATCCAGCAGTGCAGTAAACTGACATCGGGGGTTGTTCTCTCTGTTATCAGCCGGTATCAGAGGATATATAGACAGCATTACAGTAAGATGACATCGGGGTTGTTCTCTCTGTTATCAGCCGGTATCTGAGGATATATATATCCAGCAGTACAGGGGTTGCGCGCTCTGTTATCAGCCAGTATCAGAGGATATATATATCCAGCAGTACAGGGGTTGCGCTCTCTGTTATCAGCCGGTATCAGAGGATATATATACAGCAGTACAGGGGTTGCTCTCTCTGTTATCAGCCGGTACCATGTGACCTCTCTCTCCTCAGGCCCCGATGGACGGCACGGAGATGAGCGGAAGGATATTAGCCGTCACCTGGGAGATCATCTACCTGCTGACCGGAGAGGTGAACTTCCCTCCATTCCTCCCATCTGTCTTGTATTTGTGCCATCCCTGAGCGTCTCCCTCCATCCACAGGAGTACACAGCAGTGAAGAAGACAGCGACTCCCATCATCCATCCTCACTCCCTGATCCAGAAGCTTCTAGAACTCACCAACAAGATGACGGAGCTGCTGACAGGAGAGGTGACTGCGGGGAATGTGGGGGGACATTCTAGCGGGGGGCTCTGGCTGATGACTGGATATTGTGTTGTCAGGTTCCTATAAGGTGTCAGGATGTGGCCGTCTATTTCTCCATGGAGGAGTGGGAGTATGTAGAGGGCCGGCGGGATGTGTACGCGGCCGCCATGCTGGAGGCGGGGTCACCAGGTAAGAGGAGTGGGAGTATATAGAGGGATGTGTACGCGGCCGCCATGCTGGAGGCGGGGTCACCAGGTAAGAGGAGTGGGAGTATGTAGAGGGTCGGCGGGATGTGTACGCGGCCGCCATGCTGGAGGCGGGGTCACCAGGTAAGAGGAGTGGGAGTATGTAGAGGGCCGGCGGGATGTGTACGGGGCCGCCATGCTGGAGGCGGGGTCACCAGGTAAGAGGGGTGGGAGGATGTAGAGGGATGTGTACGGGGCCGCCATGCTGGAGGCGGGGTCACCAGGTAAGAGGAGTGGGAGGATGTAGGGGATGTGTACGGGGCCGCCATGCTGGAGGCGGGGTCACCAGGTAAGAGGAGTGGGAGTATGTAGAGGGATGTGTACGGGGCCGCCATGCTGGAGGCGGGGTCACCAGGTAAGAGGGGTGGGAGGATGTAGAGGGATGTGTACGCGGCCGCCATGCTGGAGGCGGGGTCAGCAGGTAAGAGGAGTGGGAGTATGTAGAGGGCCGGCGGGATGTGTACGCGGCCGCCATGCTGGAGGCGGGGTCAGCAGGTAAGAGGAGTGGGAGTATGTAGAGGGACGGCGGGATGTGTACGAGGCCGCCATGCTGGAGGCGGGGCCACCAGGTAAGAGGAGTGGGAGAATGTAGAGGGCCGGCGGGATGTGTACGCGGCCGCCATGCTGGAGGCGGTGTCACCAGGTAAGAGGAGTGGGAGTATGTAGAGGGCCGGCGGGATGTGTACGAGGCCGCCATGCTGGAGGCGGGGCCACCAGGTAAGAGGAGTGGGGGGATGTAGAGGGATGTGTACGGGGCCGCCATGCTGGAGGCGGGGTCACCAGGTAAGAGGGGTGGGAGGATGTAGGGGATGTGTACGCGGCCGCCATGCTGGAGGCGGGGTCACCAGGTAAGAGGAGTGGGAGGATGTAGAGGGCCGGCGGGATGTGTACTCGGCCGCCATGCTGGTGGCGGGGCCACCAGGTAAGAGGAGTGGGAGTATGTAGAGGGGTGTGTACGGGGCCGCCATGCTGGAGGCGGGGTCACCAGGTAAGAGGAGTGGGAGTATGTAGAGGGATGTGTACGGGGCCGCCATGCTGGAGGCGGGGTCACCAGGTAAGAGAAGTGGGGGTATGTAGAGGGATGTGTACGGGGCCGCCATGCTGGAGGCGGGGTCACCAGGTAAGAGGAGTGGGAGTATGTAGAGGGCCGGCGGGATGTGTACACGGCCGCCATGCTGGAGGCGGGGTCACCAGGTAAGAGGAGTGGGGGGATGTAGAGGGATGTGTACGGGGCCGCCATGCTGGAGGCGGGGTCACCAGGTAAGAGGAGTGGGAGGATGTAGAGGGATGTGTACGGGGCCGCCATGCTGGAGGCGGGGTCACCAGATAAGAGAAGTGGGGGTATGTAGAGGGATGTGTACGGGGCCGCCATGCTGGAGGCGGGGTCACCAGGTAAGAGGAGTGGGAGGATGTAGAGGGCCGGCGCGATGTGTACGGGGCCGCCATGCTGGAGGCGGGGTCACCAGGTAAGAGGAGTGGGAGGATGTAGAGGGCCGGCGGGATGTGTACGCGGCCGCCATGCTGGAGGCGGGGTCACCAGGTAAGAGGAGTGGGAGTATGTAGAGGGCCGGCGGGATGTGTACGCGGCCGCCATGCTGGAGGCGGGGTCACCAGGTAAGAGGAGTGGGAGTATGTAGAGGAATGTGTACGGGGCCGCCATGCTGGAGGCGGGGTCACCAGGTAAGAGGAGTGGGGGGATGTAGAGGGATGTGTACGGGGCCGCCATGCTGGAGGCGGGGTCACCAGGTAAGAGGAGTGGGAGTATGTAGAGGGCCGGCGGGATGTGTACGCGGCCGCCATGCTGGAGGCAGGGTCACCAGGTAAGAGGAGTGGGAGGATGTAGAGGGCCGGCGGGATGTGTACGCGGCCGCCATGCTGGAGGCGGGGTCACCAGGTAAGAGGGGTGGGAGTATGTAGAGGGCCGGCGGGATGTGTACGGGGCCGCCATGCTGGAGGCGGGGTCACCAGGTAAGAGGAGTGGGAGGATGTAGAGGGATGTGTACGGGGCCGCCATGCTGGAGGCGGGGTCACCAGGTAAGGGGAGTGGGAGTATGTAGAGGGCCGGCGGGATGTGTCCGCGGCCGCCATGCTGCAGGCGGGGTCACCAGGTCAGGGGAGTGGGAGTATGTAGAGGGATGTGTACGCGGCCGCCATGCTGGAGGCGGGGTCACCAGGTAAGAGGAGTGGGAGGATGTAGAGGGATGTGTACGCGGCCGCCATGCTGGAGGTGGGGTCACCAGGTAAGAGGAGTGGGAGTATGTAGAGGGATGTGTACGCGGCCACCATGCTGGAGGCGGGGTCACCAGGTAAGAGGAGTGGGAGTATGTAGAGGGCCGGCCGGATGTGTACGCGGCCGCCATGCTGGAGGCGGGGTCACCAGGTAAGAGGAGTGGGAGGATGTAGAGGGATGTGTACGCGGCCGCCATGCTGGAGGCAGGGTCACCAGGTAAGAGGAGTGGGAGGATGTAGAGGGCCAGCGGGATGTGTACGGGGCCACCATGCTGGAGGCGGGGTCACCAGGTAAGAGGAGTGGGAGGATGTAGAGGGCCGGCGGGATGTGTACGGGGCCGCCATGCTGGAGGCGGGGTCACCAGGTAAGAGGGGTGGGAGTATGTAGAGGGCCGGCGGGATGTGTACGGGGCCGCCATGCTGGAGGCGGGGTCACCAGGTAAGAGGAGTGGGAGGATGTAGAGGGATGTGTACGGGGCCGCCATGCTGGAGGCGGGGTCACCAGGTAAGGGGAGTGGGAGGATGTAGAGGGATGTGTACGCGGCCGCCATGATGGAGGCGGGGTCACCAGGTAAGAGGAGTGGGAGTATGTAGAGGGCCGGCGGGATGTGTACGCGGCCGCCATGCTGGAGGCGGGGTCACCAGGTAAGGGGAGTGGGAGTATGTAGAGGGATGTGTACGCGGCCGCCATGCTGGAGGTGGGGTCACCAGGTAAGAGGAGTGGGAGTATGTAGAGGGATGTGTACGCGGCCACCATGCTGGAGGCGGGGTCACCAGGTAAGAGGAGTAGGAGTATGTAGAGGGCCGGCCGGATGTGTACGCGGCCGCCATGCTGGAGGCGGGGTCACCAGGTAAGAGGAGTGGGAGGATGTAGAGGGATGTGTACGCGGCCGCCATGCTGGAGGCGGGGTCACCAGGTAAGAGGAGTGGGGGGATGTAGAGGGATGTGTACGTGGCCGCCATGCTGGAGGCGGGGTCACCAGGTAAGGGGAGTGGGAGGATGTAGAGGGATGTGCACGCGGCCGCAATGCTGGAGGCGGGGTCACCAGGTAAGAGGAGTGGGAGTATGTAGAGGGCCGGCGGGATGTGTACGCGGCCGCCATGATGGAGGCGGGGTCACCAGGTAAGAGGAGTGGGAGTATGTAGAGGGCCGGCGGGATGTGTACGCGGCCGCCATGATGGAGGCGGGGCCACCAGGTAAGAGGAGTGGGAGAATGTAGAGGGATGTGTACGGGGCCGCCATGCTGGAGGCGGGGTCACCAGGTAAGAGGAGTGGGAGAATGTAGAGGGATGTGTACGCGGCCGCCATGATGGAGGCGGGGTCATCAGGTAAGAGGGGTGGGAGTATGTAGAGGGCCGGCGGGATGTGTACGCGGCCCCCATGCTGGAGGCGGGGTCACCAGGTAAGAGGAGTGGGAGTATGTAGAGGGCCGGCGGGATGTGTACGGGGCCGCCATGCTGGAGGCGGGGCCACCAGGTAAGAGGAGTGGGAGGATGTAGAGGGATGTGTACGGGGCCGCCATGCTGGAGGCGGGGTCACCAGGTAAGAGGAGTGGGAGTATGTAGAGGGCCGGCGGGATGTGTACGGGGCCGCCATGCTGGAGGCGACATCACCAGGTAAGAGGAGTGGGAGAATGTAGAGGGATGTGTACGGGGCCGCCATGCTGGAGGCGGGGTCACCAGGTAAGAGGAGTGGGAGTATGTAGAGGGATGTGTACGCGGCCGCCATGCTGGAGGCGGGGTCACCAGGTAAGAGGAGTGGGAGGATGTAGAGGGATGTGTACGGGGCCGCCATGCTGGAGGCGGGGTCACCAGGTAAGAGGAGTGGGAGTATGTAGAGGGCCGGCGGGATGTGTACGCGGCCGCCATGCTGGAGGCGGGGTCACCAGGTAAGAGGAGTGGGTGTATGTAGAGGGATGTGTACGCGGCCGCCATGCTGGAGGCGGGTTCACCAGGTTAGAGGAGTGGGAGGATGTAGAGGGATGTGTACGCGGCCGCCATGCTGGAGGCGGGGTCACCAGGTAAGAGGAGTGGGAGCATGTAGAGGGATGTGTACGCGGCCGCCATGATGGAAGCGTGGTCACCAGGTAAGAGGAGTGGGAGGATGTAGAGGGATGTGTACGCGGCCGCCATGCTGGAGCCGGGGTCACCAGGTAAGAGGAGTGGGAGTATATAGAGGGATGTGTACGTGGCTGCCATGCTGGAGGCGGGGTCACCAGGTAAGTGGGAGTATGTAGAGGGCCCGCGGGATGTGTACGCAGCCGCCATGCTGTAGGGGCTCCCGCCCGCGGGGTCACCAGGTAAGAGGCGGCATGTATGAGGTCGCCTACATTCTCCCATCACTGTGTGTCTCCACAGATGGAGCAGGGAGGAGAAAAGCACCAGAGAGATGTCCCCGTCCTCCGTATTCCCAGGACTGTCCAGAGGAAGATGTCCCGGAGAACCGACAGGTAGATGGCGCTGAGGTTTCTGCATCTTCTCTATAGAATGATGTCATGAAGCTTTCTACTAAGCGTCTCTGGCAGCCATGCGGCATGCGCTATATTACATGTTCAGGTTGTTCTTCTGTAGACAGTGGCGCTTCTCATCGATGACCATCCAAGGACAGACAAGAACAGAAACCATGTGGCTGCCGGGATATTAAACCTCAGCCTGCAGATAACCAGCCTGATAACCACAGAGGTGAGAGGTTCACAGGAAGCCATTTACCTTGTATCGGTTTTAGGCACTGAGTTGGAGCCTCATGTGTAGTAGCTGCAGGTCTGGAGTAGTCAGAAGGGAAGCCAGGGGTCAGCAATGGGAGGTCTCAGCTGAATAGCAGAGGAGCAGTCAGAAGTAGAGCTTGATCAAGGCTTGGAGCACAATAATCATGCAAGGATGGGAGGTTGAAGGCCAGGTTCATATAGAGGGCTTAATCAGGAGCAGGGCTTAGCTGGGACAGGGAGGCAGGAATTAGGTAAGCAGGACCATGAAACAAGGCTAGATATGCAGGGGAACTTGTCTGAAGGCCTGGATGGCTGAACAGTGTGAGCTGACAATTTGAGAGCACGTCCGGAGTTCAAGTCCTGATATATCTACTAGTACACAGGAGAAGGGGAAGGAGTCTGAGACCTCATGTAGTGACCAGTGTCCCCCCTCATCCACAGGAGTACACTGCAGTGAAGAAGACAGCGACTCCCATCATCCATCCTCACTCCCTGATCCAGAAGCTTCTAGAACTCACCAACAAGATGATGGAGCTGCTGACAGGAGAGGTGACTGCGGGGAATGTGGGGGGACATTCTAGCAGGGGGCTCTGGCTGATGACTGGATATTGTGTTGTCAGGTTCCTATAAGGTGTCAGGATGTGGCCGTCTATTTCTCCATGGAGGAGTGGGAGTATGTAGAGGGCCGGCGGGATGTGTACGGGGCCGCCATGATGGAGGCGGGGCCACCAGGTAAGAGCAGTGGGAGGATGTAGAGGGATGTGTACGGGGCCGCCATGCTGGAGGCGGGGTCACCAGGTAAGAGGAGTGGGAGGATGTAGAGGGATGTGTACGCGGCCGCCATGCTGGAGGCGGGGTCACCAGGTAAGAGGAGAGGGAGTATGTATAGGGATCTGTACGGGGCCGCCATGCTGGAGGCGGGGTCACCAGGTAAGAGGAGTGGGAGGATGTAGAGGGATGTGTACACGGCCGCCATGCTGGAGGCGGGGCCACCAGGTAAGAGGAGTGGGAGGATGTAGAGGGATGTGTATGCGGCCGCCATGCTGGAGGCGGGGTCACCAGGTAAGAGGAGTGGGAGGATGTAGAGGGATGTGTACGCGGCCGCCATGCTGGAGGCGGGGTCACCAGGTAAGAGGAGAGGGAGTATGTATAGGGATCTGTACGGGGCCGCTATGCTGGAGGCGGGGTCACCAGGTAAGAGGAGTGGGAGGATGTAGAGGGATGTGTACACGGCCGCCATGCTGGAGGCGGGGCCACCAGGTAAGAGGAGTGGGAGGATGTAGAGGGATGTGTACGCGGCCGCCATGCTGGAGGTGGGGTCACCAGGTAAGAGGAGTGGGAGGATGTAGAGGGATGTGTACGCGGCCGCCATGCTGGAGGCGGGGTCACCAGGTAAGAGGCGTCAGGTATGAGATACATAGGTCTCCCTTGCATGTCATCTGTATGAGGTGATATTATAGAGCTCTGTAGTATATATGTATACGCATGAAAAGGCATAAACAGCACAACTCTGTCCTGGGGGGCGAGTCTATCATAGGCCCCCTGTCCACGACCGTGAATTCACCACCGGCGAATCACGCAGGCCAACTCTCAATGAGCGGAGAATCAGTGCGATTATCTGCTCGCAGCCGGCATATAGCAGCATGCGGCGGATTGCCTCGACAGATAGGCTGACCGCGGAGAACCGTGTTCCGCCTCCTGTTTCCGGGCGATGGCCCGTCGACAGGGAGCTTTAAATGCCAAAAATTACGTTACCTCAGAGAGGCCCAGAGAGAGTTACCTCAGAGAGGCCCAGAGAGATAGAGTTACCTCAGAGAGGCCCAGATAGAGTTACCTCAGAGAGGCCCAGAGAGAGTTACCTCAGAGAGGCCCAGAGAGAGTTACCTCAGAGAGGCCCAGAGAGAGTTACCTCAGAGAGGCCCAGAGAGAGTTACCTCAGAGAGGCCCAGAGAGAGTTACCTCAGAGAGGCCCAGAGAGAGTTACCTCAGAGAGGCCCAGAGAGAGTTACCTCAGAGAGGCCCAGAGAGAGTTACCTCAGAGAGGCCCAGAGAGAGTTACCTCAGAGAGGCCCAGAGAGAGAGAGTTACCTCAGAGAGGCCCAGAGAGAGAGAGTTACCTCAGAGAGGCCCAGAGAGAGAGAGTTACCTCAGAGAGGCCCAGAGAGAGAGAGTTACCTCAGAGAGGCCCAGAGAGAGAGAGTTACCTCAGAGAGGCCCAGAGAGAGAGAGTTACCTCAGAGAGGCCCAGAGAGAGAGAGTTACCTCAGAGAGGCCCAGAGAGAGAGAGTTACCTCAGAGAGGCCCAGAGAGAGAGAGAGTTACCTCAGAGAGGCCCAGAGAGAGAGAGAGTTACCTCAGAGAGGCCCAGAGAGAGAGAGAGTTACCTCAGAGAGGCCCAGAGAGAGAGAGAGTTACCTCAGAGAGGCCCAGAGAGAGAGAGAGTTACCTCAGAGAGGCCCAGAGAGAGAGAGAGTTACCTCAGAGAGGCCCAGAGAGAGAGAGAGTTACCTCAGAGAGGCCCAGAGAGAGAGAGAGTTACCTCAGAGAGGCCCAGAGAGAGAGAGAGTTACCTCAGAGAGGCCCAGAGAGAGAGAGAGTTACCTCAGAGAGGCCCAGAGAGAGAGAGAGTTACCTCAGAGAGGCCCAGAGAGAGAGAGAGTTACCTCAGAGAGGCCCAGAGAGAGAGAGAGTTACCTCAGAGAGGCCCAGAGAGAGAGAGAGTTACCTCAGAGAGGCCCAGAGAGAGAGAGAGTTACCTCAGAGAGGCCCAGAGAGAGAGAGAGTTACCTCAGAGAGGCCCAGAGAGAGAGAGAGTTACCTCAGAGAGGCCCAGAGAGAGAGAGAGTTACCTCAGAGAGGCCCAGAGAGAGAGAGAGTTACCTCAGAGAGGCCCAGAGAGAGAGAGAGTTACCTCAGAGAGGCCCAGAGAGAGAGAGAGTTACCTCAGAGAGGCCCAGAGAGAGAGAGAGTTACCTCAGAGAGGCCCAGAGAGAGAGAGAGTTACCTCAGAGAGGCCCAGAGAGAGAGAGAGTTACCTCAGAGAGGCCCAGAGAGAGAGAGAGTTACCTCAGAGAGGCCCAGAGAGAGAGAGAGTTACCTCAGAGAGGCCCAGAGAGAGAGAGAGTTACCTCAGAGAGGCCCAGAGAGAGAGAGAGTTACCTCAGAGAGGCCCAGAGAGAGAGAGAGTTACCTCAGAGAGGCCCAGAGAGAGAGAGAGTTACCTCAGAGAGGCCCAGAGAGAGAGAGAGTTACCTCAGAGAGGCCCAGAGAGAGAGAGAGTTACCTCAGAGAGGCCCAGAGAGAGAGAGAGTTACCTCAGAGAGGCCCAGAGAGAGAGAGAGTTACCTCAGAGAGGCCCAGAGAGAGAGAGAGTTACCTCAGAGAGGCCCAGAGAGAGAGAGAGTTACCTCAGAGAGGCCCAGAGAGAGAGAGAGTTACCTCAGAGAGGCCCAGAGAGAGAGAGAGTTACCTCAGAGAGGCCCAGAGAGAGAGAGAGTTACCTCAGAGAGGCCCAGAGAGAGAGAGAGTTACCTCAGAGAGGCCCAGAGAGAGAGAGAGTTACCTCAGAGAGGCCCAGAGAGAGAGAGAGTTACCTCAGAGAGGCCCAGAGAGAGAGAGAGTTACCTCAGAGAGGCCCAGAGAGAGAGAGAGTTACCTCAGAGAGGCCCAGAGAGAGAGAGAGTTACCTCAGAGAGGCCCAGAGAGAGAGAGAGTTACCTCAGAGAGGCCCAGAGAGAGAGAGAGTTACCTCAGAGAGGCCCAGAGAGAGAGAGAGTTACCTCAGAGAGGCCCAGAGAGAGAGAGAGTTACCTCAGAGAGGCCCAGAGAGAGAGAGAGTTACCTCAGAGAGGCCCAGAGAGAGAGAGAGTTACCTCAGAGAGGCCCAGAGAGAGAGAGAGTTACCTCAGAGAGGCCCAGAGAGAGAGAGAGTTACCTCAGAGAGGCCCAGAGAGAGAGAGAGTTACCTCAGAGAGGCCCAGAGAGAGAGAGAGTTACCTCAGAGAGGCCCAGAGAGAGAGAGAGTTACCTCAGAGAGGCCCAGAGAGAGAGAGAGTTACCTCAGAGAGGCCCAGAGAGAGAGAGAGTTACCTCAGAGAGGCCCAGAGAGAGAGAGAGTTACCTCAGAGAGGCCCAGAGAGAGAGAGAGTTACCTCAGAGAGGCCCAGAGAGAGAGAGAGTTACCTCAGAGAGGCCCAGAGAGAGAGAGAGTTACCTCAGAGAGACCCAGAGAGAGAGTTACCTCAGAGAGGCCCAGAGAGAGAGAGTTACCTCAGAGAGGCCCAGAGAGAGAGAGTTACCTCAGAGAGGCCCAGAGAGAGAGAGAGTTACCTCAGAGAGGCCCAGAGAGAGAGAGTTACCTCAGAGAGGCCCAGAGAGAGAGAGTTACCTCAGAGAGGCCCAGAGAGAGAGAGTTACCTCAGAGAGGCCCAGAGAGAGAGAGAGAGAGAGAGTTACCTCAGAGAGGCCCAGAGAGAGAGAGAGAGAGAGAGTTACCTCAGAGAGGCCCAGAGAGAGAGAGAGAGAGTTACCTCAGAGAGGCCCAGAGAGAGAGAGAGAGAGAGTTACCTCAGAGAGGCCCAGAGAGAGAGAGAGAGAGTTACCTCAGAGAGGCCCAGAGAGAGAGAGTTACCTCAGAGAGGCCCAGAGAGAGAGAGTTACCTCAGAGAGGCCCAGAGAGAGAGAGTTACCTCAGAGAGGCCCAGAGAGAGAGAGTTACCTCAGAGAGGCCCAGAGAGAGAGAGAGTTACCTCAGAGAGGCCCAGAGAGAGAGAGTTACCTCAGAGAGGCCCAGAGAGAGAGAGTTACCTCAGAGAGGCCCAGAGAGAGAGAGTTACCTCAGAGAGGCCCAGAGAGAGAGAGTTACCTCAGAGAGGCCCAGAGAGAGAGAGTGTTACCTCAGAGAGGCCCAGAGAGAGAGAGAGAGTGTTACCTCAGAGAGGCCCAGAGAGAGAGAGAGAGTGTTACCTCAGAGAGGCCCAGAGAGAGAGAGAGAGTGTTACCTCAGAGAGGCCCAGAGAGAGAGAGAGAGAGTTACCTCAGAGAGAGAGAGAGAGTTACCTCAGAGAGGCCCAGAGAGAGAGAGTGTTACCTCAGAGAGGCCCAGAGAGAGAGAGTGTTACCTCAGAGAGGCCCAGAGAGAGAGAGTGTGTTACCTCAGAGAGGCCCAGAGAGAGAGAGAGAGAGTTACCTCAGAGAGGCCCAGAGAGAGAGAGAGAGAGTTACCTCAGAGAGGCCCAGAGAGAGAGCGTTACCTCAGAGAGGCCCAGAGAGAGAGCGTTACCTCAGAGAGGCCCAGAGAGAGAGAGTTACCTCAGAGAGGCTCAGAGAGAGAGAGTTACCTCAGAGAGGCCCAGAGAGAGAGAGAGAGTTACCTCAGAGAGGCCCAGAGAGAGAGAGAGAGAGTTACCTCAGAGAGGCCCAGAGAGAGAGAGAGTTACCTCAGAGAGGCCCAGAGAGAGAGAGAGTTACCTCAGAGAGGCCCAGAGAGAGAGAGAGTTACCTCAGAGAGGCCCAGAGAGAGAGAGAGTTACCTCAGAGAGGCCCAGAGAGAGAGAGAGAGAGTTACCTCAGAGAGGCCCAGAGAGAGAGAGAGAGAGTTACCTCAGAGAGGCCCAGAGAGAGAGAGAGAAAGTTACCTCAGAGAGGCCCAGAGAGAGAGCGTTACCTCAGAGAGGCCCAGAGAGAGAGCGTTACCTCAGAGAGGCCCAGAGAGAGAGAGTTACCTCAGAGAGGCCCAGAGAGAGAGAGTTACCTCAGAGAGGCTCAGAGAGAGAGAGTTACCTCAGAGAGGCCCAGAGAGAGAGAGAGTTACCTCAGAGAGGCCCAGAGAGAGAGAGAGAGAGAGAGAGTTACCTCAGAGAGGCCCAGAGAGAGAGAGAGTTACCTCAGAGAGGCCCAGAGAGAGAGAGAGTTACCTCAGAGAGGCCCAGAGAGAGAGAGAGAGAGTTACCTCAGAGAGGCCCAGAGAGAGAGAGAGAGTTACCTCAGAGAGGCCCAGAGAGAGAGAGAGAGAGAGAGAGAGTTACCTCAGAGAGGCCCAGAGAGAGAGAGAGAGAGAGAGAGAGAGAGAGTTACCTCAGAGAGGCCCAGAGAGAGAGAGAGAGTTACCTCAGAGAGGCCCAGAGAGAGAGAGAGAGAGAGAGAGAGAGAGAGTTACCTCAGAGAGGCCCAGAGAGAGAGAGAGTTACCTCAGAGAGGCCCAGAGAGAGAGAGAGAGAGAGAAAGTTAGCTCAGAGACGCACACAGTGTCGCCCCCTATATGCAGTGGTGTATAATGCATCCTCCCATCTGGGGTAATCATCTGGCGTCGTCCCCACATGGCAGGCTGACAGCATAGTGTGAACTCTCCATGTCCGCCCACTTCTACGTCAGCTGCAGACCCCCTCCTCCATTAACCCTTCCTGTGGCCCCTACATCCATATTAACCTAGACAGGCGCTATCTTTGTCAGCACAGAGGTCGATGAGAGCAGTTTGACATGACGGCCCTCCGGACAGCCACGCTGCTCAAGGGGCCAATTATCCTCTGTGTCTATATAGTTTGCATTATTCTTACTGCTGCCGCTGTTAACCCTTTCTGCACTAGGGACCCTTCTTCTGTCTTTTCCTCCCCGCTCCTCTCTCTGTCCGACGGCGCGGCTGTCTGAGGGCTCGTTATTGTGGGGCGAGTCGTGGCTTTTGGTGGTACAGCTTATTGTACTGAATAACTTTAATGTTGTCACCTGTGTACCCCATATAATATGTTCTAGAGCCCCAGGGCGGTGGGATGGGGGGTCCGGGGAGGAGGTGTCACATTGACTGGGCGCCCCATTCTATCCCCAAGAAGTCGGCGTGCGCCGGCAGCAGACCCTTTGTATGTGTGCATAGAGGTGGAAGGGAGACGTAGAAGGGGTCAAGCTGCTGGCGCCCGCTAACTACACATGGGCACAGCGATGGGACGGGGCGCCCGCGGAGTATCTGACATCTCTCCCCGAATTCCCGTTCCCTCACCTTCGAGCTCTACAACATGGGTTATGGGCACAGAGGGGGTGGCAGAGCTGCTCTACAAGTCTTTCGGCTGGGTTGCATCATTTGGGGGGTGACGTTCCCAGCGTTCACAGTGCAGTAAGAATGCCGTCACCTTATTCTGTGGGCCGGCGAGCTTACGACTAAATCCTTAGTGAAGAGCCTTCTTGTAGACGGACACGGCCTCTGTCATATTCTGGGACCTGCAGGCTTCTCATCACTTCTCTGCTATTCTTTTCTTTTCTGCTATAATATTTTTTTGCTTTTATTGTTTTACAATTTAAATTTGCTTTCTTTTTTTTTTAGTCCCTTTAGTGAACTCGATCTCCCGTAGCCTTCATTAGGCACTAGACTCTAGACTGTCACCTTAACCCATCAGCAGCCTACCGCAGTGTACCGGGGACGGTGATGGGGCGCCAGAGGCTGTTTACACAGCAGATACTTACTGCATATGGAGCAGTATACACCCTTCACAATTGTATGATGTATATTTACCTGTTGTAGTAGAAAAGTGGTTACGTTAAAGGGGTTGTCCCGCGGCAGCAAGTGGGGTTATACACTTCTGTATGGCCATATTAATGCACTTTGTAATGTACATCGTGCATTAAATATGAGCCATACAGAAGTTATTCACTTACCATCCCTGCGCTGGCATCCCCGTCTCCATGGCTCCGTCTAACTTCAGCGTCTAATCGCCCGATTAGACGCACTTGCGCAGAAGGGTCTTCTGCCATCGGGTCTGTTCGGCAGCAGCGGCGTTCTGGCTCCGCCCCTTCTACGTGTCATCGCGTAGCTCCGCCCCATCACGTGTGCCGATTCCAGCCTCCTGATTGCTGGAATTGGCACACGTGACGGGGGCGGAGCTACACGATGATGCGTATAAGGGGCGGAGCCAGAATGCCGCTTGTGGCGGGCCGAACAGATAGGAGAAGACCCTTCTGCGCAAGTGCGTCTAATCGGGAGATTAGACGCTGAAATTAGACGGAGCCATGGAGACGGGGATGCCAGCACAGGGAAGGTAAGTGAATAACTTCTGTATGGCTCATATTTAATGCACGATGTATATTACAAAGTGCATTAATATGGCCATACAGAAGTGTATAACCCCACTTGCTTTTGCGAGACAACCCCTTTAAGTGTTTCCATTATAATAGCAATGTGATAAAGTTGTAATTTGGATCAAAAAAAAATCATGAAATCCTAATCCTGACAGAAAATCCCAAGAACTTTGAGGGCAACTTCATGTTATCAAGACATAGTAAAGTGGAAGATGAAGATATCGTGCAGGGCTCTGCAGGAGAAAACCTCATTACTTCACCTCCAGGACTTCACAGTACAGATCCATCATATAATCCCCCTAATCATGAAGAACCTTCTCCGAACCAATCACAGATGGTTATCCTAACTATGGGTCAGGGTGACGGGAAAAGTTTCCAATGTGGGGAAAGTAGAAAACTGTCTACAGAAAGTTCAGGTCTTCTTACGGATACAAGAATTGACACAGGAGAGAAGCTGTATTCATGTCCAGAATGTCGGAGACTTTTTGCAAGTAAAGCACACCTTGCTACGCACAAAAAAATTCACACAGAAGAGAAACCTTTTACATGTTCAGATTGTGGGAAATCCTTTACAACTAAAGGATACCTTGTTATACATCAGAGAAGTCACACAGGAGAGAAGCCGTATTCATGTTCAGAATGTGGGAAAGGTTTTACACAGAAATCAAGTCTTGTTGTACATCAGAGAATTCACACAGGAGAGAAGCCGTATTCCTGTTCAGAATGTGGGAGAGGGTTTGTTACTAAATGCAAACTTACAGATCATCAGAAAACTCACACAGGGGAGAGGTCGTATTCATCGTATTCATGTGCAGAATGTGGAAGAACTTTTATAAATAAATTAGGTCTTGCTACACATCAGAGAAGGTACACAGGAGAGAAGCCGTATTCATGTACAGAATGTGGGAAAGGTTTTGCAAGTAAAGCACATCTTGCCGCACATGAGAGAATTCACAGAGGAGAGAAACCATTTACATGTTCAGAATGTGGGAGAAGATTTGGAAATAAATCAAGCCTTGTTAAACATGAGAGAACTCACACAGGAGAGAAGCCGCTTTCTTGTTCAGAATGTGGGAAATGTTTTACAAATAAACCAGATCTTGTTGTACACCAAAGAAATCACACAGGAGAGAGACCATATTCATGTTCAGAATGTGGGAGAGGGTTTGTTACTAAAGGCAAACTTACAGATCATCAGAAAACTCACACAGAGAAGAGCTTGTATACATGTGCAGAGTGTGGGAAAACCTTTATAAATAAATCTGGTCTTAATACACATCAGAGATATCACACAGGAGAGAAGTGATTTTCATGTTCAGAATGTGGAAAATGTTTTATTACTAAAGGCAAACTTACAAATCATCAGAAAACTCACACGGGAGAGGTCGTATTCATGTGCAGAGTGTGGGAGAGGTTTTATGAGTAAATCAAATTTTAACATACATCAGAGAAACAAAACAGACAGGAGAGAAGTCCTATTTATGTTCAGAATGCGGAAGATGTTTTGTAAATTCGCTGGGCCTTGTTATACAGAGATGTCACACGAGAGAAGCTTTTTTGATTTTTTTTATGTGTAGAAAAGATTTGAGAATGAAATCAAATTTTGAAACGTTTAGAGAATTCAGAGACAAGAAACCAGGTCCTGCTTCAGACAGAAAATGCAGACATTATACATCCAATAAGGGAGATTACTGATGGCTGGAATCAGCCCGGATCTGCTAAATAACCAAATTCTATGTACCTGAGGTGACCTGTGAGCGCGATCCTTGGAGGAGAGGTATTGTGGATGGAAGAAGAGAAGATCCTGGCTTACTTCCAGAGCAGCGACCCTGAATTGTCCCCATGAACCTTCTTATTACTGTACAAATCACTGAATAAACCTACTTGTGAAATATAACGCTTAATTCTTCCTTCAAATATATAAAAGCCGTGACAAATAACCGCTCTCCAACCAATCCAAGTACTACATGGGGGGGGGGGACTGCTGCTGGCTCTAATGAAACCCCAGTTCTACCTCTCCATTGTGGAGTACCTGCTCTGAGAAGGGCAACCCCGCTCACCAGCCGTAGACTGGATGTCACCATTTATCACTTTGATTGCCCTCATTCAAAAAGAAGGAACCTCCTGTGCGGACAGTATACAGAGCAGTATACAGCATAATATAGATGGACCTCCTGTGAGGACAGTATACAGGGCAGAATACAGTATGTTATATATTATACTGAGGTAACATGAAAGCTGTGCTGTGATTGGTTGTTATATATTATACTGAGGTAACATGAAAGCTGCGTTGTGATTGGTTGTTATATATTATACTGAGGTAACATGAAAGCTGTGCTGTGATTGGTTGTTATATATTATACTGAGGTAACATGAAAGCTGCGCTGTGATTGGTTGTTATATATTATACTGAGGTAACATGAAAGCTGTGCTGTGATTGGTTGTTATATATTATACTGAGGTAACATGAAAGCTGCGCTGTGATTGGTTGTTATATATTATACTGAGGTAACATGAAAGCTGTGCTGTGATTGGTTGTTATATATTATACTGCTGAGGTAACATGAAAGCTGCGCTGTGATTGGTTGTTATCTAGATATATAAAAACGAATTAATGTCTGTCTGTCTTTGCAGCAACGAGCGATGGGTAAGCTAGTGCCTTAATAAAACACAGCAGTGAGCAGGGAGGGCAGCATTAAGCATTGACTGATATTGGGACATTCTGTGTCTAGGGTGCTGATGGGCGCTGTCACTAGTGACTGATATTCGGACATTCTGCGTCTGGGGCACTGATGGGCGCTGTCACTTGTGACTGATATTCGGACATTCTGCGTCTGGGGCGCTGATGGGCGCTGTCACTAGTGACTGATATTGGGACATTCTGCGTCTGGGGCGTTGATGGGCGCTGTCACTAGTGACTGATATTGGGACATTCTGCGTCTGGGGCGCTGATGGGCGCTGTCACTAGTGACTGATATTGGGACATTCTGCGTCTGGGGCTCTGATGGGCGCTGTCACTAGTGACTGATATTCAGACATTCTGCGTCTGGGGCGCTGATGGGCGCTGTCACTAGTGACTGATATTGGGACATTCTGCGTCTGGGGCGCTGATGGGCGCTGTCACTAGTGACTGATATTGGGACATTCTGCGTCTGGGGCACTGATGGGCGCTGTCACTAGTGACTGATATTGGGACATTCTGCGTCTGGGGCGCTGATGGGCGCTATCACTAGTGACTGATATTGGGACATTCTGCGTCTGGGGCGCTGATGGGCGCTGTCACTAGTGACTGATATTCGGACATTCTGCGTCTGGGGCGCTGATGGGCGCTGTCACTAGTGACTGATATTGGGACATTCTGCGTCTGGGGCGTTGATGGGCGCTGTCACTAGTGACTGATATTCGGACATTCTGCGTCTGGGGCGCTGATGGGCGCTGTCACTAGTGACTGATATTGGGACATTCTGCGTCTGGGGCGCTGTCACTAGTGACTGATATTCGGACATTCTGCGTCTGGGGCGCTGATGGGCGCTGTCACTAGTGACTGATATTCGGACATTCTGCGTCTGGGGCGTTGATGGGCGCTGTCACTAGTGACTGATATTCGGACATTCTGCGTCTGGGGCGTTGATGGGCGCTGTCACTAGTGACTGATATTGGGACATTCTGCGTCTGGGGCGCTGATGGGCGCTGTCACTAGTGACTGATATTCAGACATTCTGCGTCTGGGGCGCTGATGGGCGCTGTCACTAGTGACTGATATTCAGACATTCTGCGTCTGGGGCGTTGATGGGCGCTGTCACTAGTGACTGATATTGGGACATTCTGCGTCTGGGGCGTTGATGGGCGCTGTCACTAGTGACTGATATTGGGACATTCTGCGTCTGGGGCGTTGATGGGCGCTGTCACTAGTGACTGATATTCAGACATTCTGCGTCTGGGGCGCTGATGGGCGCTGTCACTAGTGACTGATATTGGGACATTCTGCGTCTGGGGCGCTGATGGGCGCTGTCACTAGTGACTGATATTGGGACATTCTGCGTCTGGGGCGCTGATGGGCGCTGTCACTAGTGACTGATATTGGGACATTCTGCGTCTGGGGCGTTGATGGGCGCTGTCACTAGTGACTGATATTGGGACATTCTGCGTCTGGGGCGCTGATGGGCGCTGTCACTAGTGACTGATATTGGGACATTCTGCGTCTGGGGCGCTGATGGGCGCTGTCACTAGTGACTGATATTCAGACATTCTGTGTCTGGGGCGCTGATGGGCGCTGTCACTAGTGACTGATATTGGGACATTCTGTGTCTGGGGCGTTGATGGGCGCTGTCACTAGTGACTGATATTGGGACATTCTGCGTCTGGGGCGCTGATGGGCGCTGTCACTAGTGACTGATATTGGGACATTCTGCGTCTGGGGCGTTGATGGGCGCTGTCACTAGTGACTGATATTGGGACATTCTGCGTCTGGGGCGCTGATGGGCGCTGTCACTAGTGACTGATATTGGGACATTCTGCGTCTGGGGCGCTGATGGGCGCTGTCACTAGTGACTGATATTCAGACATTCTGTGTCTGGGGCGCTGATGGGCGCTGTCACTAGTGACTGATATTCGGACATTCTGCGTCTGGGGCGCTGATGGGCGCTGTCACTAGTGACTGATATTCGGACATTCTGCGTCTGGGGCGCTGATGGGCGCTGTCACTAGTGACTGATATTCAGACATTCTGCGTCTGGGGCGCTGATGGGCGCTGTCACTAGTGACTGATATTCAGACATTCTGTGTCTGGGGCGCTGATGGGCGCTGTCACTAGTGACTGATATTCGGACATTCTGCGTCTGGGTCGCTGATGGGCGCTGTCACTAGTGACTGATATTGGGACATTCTGCGTCTGGGGTGCTGATGGGCGCTGTCACTAGTGACTGATATTGGGATATTCTGCGTCTGGGGCGCTGATGGGCGCTGTCACTAGTGACTGATATTGGGATATTCTGCGTCTGGGGCGCTAATGGGCGCTGTCACTAGTGACTGATATTCAGACATTCTGTGTCTGGGGCGCTGATGGGCGCTGTCACTAGTGACTGATATTGGGACATTCTGCGTCTGGGGCTCTGATGGGCGCTCTCACTAGTGACTGATATTCGGACCTTCTACGTCTGGGGCGCTGATGGGCGCTGTCACTAGTGACTGATATTCAGACATTCTGCGTCTGGGGTGTTGATGGGCGCTGTCACTAGTGACTGATATTGGGACATTCTGCGTCTGGGGCGCTGATGGGCGCTGTCACTAGTGACTGATATTCGGACATTCTGCGTCTGGGGCGCTGATGGGCGCTGTCACTAGTGACTGATATTCGGACATTCTGCGTCTGGGGCGCTGATGGGCGCTGTCACTAGTGACTGATATTGGGACATTCTGCGTCTGGGGCGTTGATGGGCGCTGTCACTAGTGACTGATATTCGGACATTCTGCGTCTGGGGCGCTGATGGGCGCTGTCACTAGTGACTGATATTGGGACATTCTGCGTCTGGGGCGCTGTCACTAGTGACTGATATTCGGACATTCTGTGTCTGGGGCGTTGATGGGCGCTGTCACTAGTGACTGATATTGGGACATTCTGCGTCTGGGGCACTGATGGGCGCTGTCACTAGTGACTGATATTCGGACATTCTGCGTCTGGGGCGCTGATGGGCGCTGTCAATAGTGACTGATATTCGGACATTCTGCGTCTGGGGCGCTGATGGGCGCTGTCAATAGTGACTGATATTCGGACATTCTGCGTCTGGGGCGCTGATGGGCGCTGTCACTAGTGACTGATATTCGGACATTCTGCGTCTGGGGCGCTGATGGGCGCTGTCACTAGTGACTGATATTCAGACATTCTGCGTCTGGGGCGTTGATGGGCGCTGTCACTAGTGACTGATATTCGGACATTCTACGTCTGGGGCGCTGATGGGCGCTGTCACTAGTGACTGATATTCAGACATTCTGTGTCTGGGGCGCTGATGGGCGCTGTCACTAGTGACTGATATTCGGACATTCTGCGTCTGGGTCGCTGATGGGCGCTGTCACTAGTGACTGATATTGGGACATTCTGCGTCTGGGGCACTGATGGGCGCTCTCACTAGTGACTGATATTCGGACATTCTACGTCTGGGGCGCTGATGGGCGCTGTCACTAGTGACTGATATTGGGACATTCTGCGTCTGGGGCGCTGATGGGCGCTGTCACTAGTGACTGATATTCAGACATTCTGTGTCTGGGGCGCTGATGGGCGCTGTCACTAGTGACTGATATTGGGACATTCTGCGTCTGGGGCTCTGATGGGCGCTCTCACTAGTGACTGATATTCGGACCTTCTACGTCTGGGGCGCTGATGGGCGCTGTCACTAGTGACTGATATTGGGACATTCTGCGTCTGGGGCGCTGTCACTAGTGACTGATATTCAGACATTCTGCGTCTGGGGTGTTGATGGGCGCTGTCACTAGTGACTGATATTCAGACATTCTGCGTCTGGGGCGTTGATGGGCGCTGTCACTAGTGACTGATATTCGGACATTCTACGTCTGGGGCGCTGATGGGCGCTGTCACTAGTGACTGATATTCAGACATTCTGTGTCTGGGGCGCTGATGGGCGCTGTCACTAGTGACTGATATTCGGACATTCTGCGTCTGGGGCGTTGATGGGTGTTGTCACTAGTGACTGATATTGGGACATTCTGCGTCTGGGGCGCTGATGGGCGCTGTCACTAGTGACTGATATTCGGACATTCTGCGTCTGGGTCGCTGATGGGCGCTGTCACTAGTGACTGATATTGGGACATTCTGCGTCTGGGGCACTGATGGGCGCTCTCACTAGTGACTGATATTCGGACATTCTACGTCTGGGGCGCTGATGGGCGCTGTCACTAGTGACTGATATTGGGACATTCTGCGTCTGGGGCGCTGATGGGCGCTGTCACTAGTGACTGATATTCAGACATTCTGTGTCTGGGGCGCTGATGGGCGCTGTCACTAGTGACTGATATTGGGACATTCTGCGTCTGGGGCTCTGATGGGCGCTCTCACTAGTGACTGATATTCGGACCTTCTACGTCTGGGGCGCTGATGGGCGCTGTCACTAGTGACTGATATTGGGACATTCTGCGTCTGGGGCGCTGTCACTAGTGACTGATATTCAGACATTCTGCGTCTGGGGCGCTGATGGGCGCTGTCACTAGTGACTGATATTGGGACATTCTGCGTCTGGGGCGCTGATGGGCGCTGTCACTAGTGACTGATATTGGGACATTCTGCGTCTGGGGCGCTGATGGGCGCTGTCACTAGTGACTGATATTCAGACATTCTGCGTCTGGGGCGTTGATGGGCGCTGTCACTAGTGACTGATATTGGGACATTCTGCGTCTGGGGCGCTGATGGGCGCTGTCACTAGTGACTGATATTGGGACATTCTGCGTCTGGGGCGCTGATGGGTGCTGTCACTAGTGACTGATATTCAGACATTCTGTGTCTGGGGCGTTGATGGGCGCTGTCACTAGTGACTGATATTGGGACATTCTGCGTCTGGGGCGCTGATGGGCGCTGTCACTAGTGACTGATATTGGGACATTCTGTGTCTGGGGCGTTGATGGGCGCTGTCACTAGTGACTGATATTGGGACATTCTACGTCTGGGGCGCTGATGGGCGCTGTCACTAGTGACTGATATTGGGACATTCTGCGTCTGGGGCGCTGATGGGCGCTGTCACTAGTGACTGATATTGGGACATTCTACGTCTGGGGCACTGATGGGCGCTGTCACTAGTGACTGATATTGGGACATTCTGCGTCTGGGGCGCTGATGGGCGCTGTCACTAGTGACTGATATTCGGACATTCTGCGTCTGGGGCGCTGATGGGCGCTGTGACTAGTGACTGATATTGGGACATTCTGCGTCTGGGGCGCTGATGGGCGCTGTCACTAGTGACTGATATTCAGACATTCTGCGTCTGGGGCGCTGATGGGCGCTGTCACTAGTGACTGATATTGGGACATTCTGCGTCTGGGGCGCTGATGGGCACTGTCACTAGTGACTGATATTCAGACATTCTGTGTCTGGGGCGTTGATGGGCGCTGTCACTAGTGACTGATATTGGGATATTCTGCGTCTGGGGCGCTGATGGGCGCTGTCACTGGTGACTGATATTGGGACATTCTGCGTCTGGGGCGCTGATGGGCGCTGTCACTAGTGACTGATATTGGTACATTCTGCGTCTGGGGCACTGATGGGCGCTGTCACTAGTGACTGATATTGGGACATTCTGCGTCTGGGGTGCTGATGGGCGCTGTCACTAGTGACTGATATTGGGACATTCTGCGTCTGGGGCGCTGATGGGCGCTGTCACTAGTGACTGATATTCGGACATTCTACGTCTGGGGCACTGATGGGCGCTGTCACTAGTGACTGATATTGGGACATTCTGCGTCTGGGGCGTTGATGGGCGCTGTCACTAGTGACTGATATTCAGACATTCTGCGTCTGGGGCGCTGATGGGCGCTGTCACTAGTGACTGATATTGGGACATTCTGTGTCTGGGGCGCTGATGGGCGCTGTCACTAGTGACTGATATTGGGACATTCTGCGTCTGGGGCGCTGATGGGCGCTGTCACTAGTGACTGATATTGGGATATTCTGTGTCTGGGGCGCTGATGGGCGCTGTCACTAGTGACTGATATTGGGACATTCTGCGTCTGGGGCGTTGATGGGCGCTGTCACTAGTGACTGATATTGGGACATTCTGCGTCTGGGGCGCTGATGGGCGCTGTCACTAGTGACTGATATTCGGACATTCTGTGTCTGGGGCGCTGATGGGCGCTGTCACTAGTGACTGATATTGGGACATTCTGCGTCTGGGGCGCTGATGGGCGCTGTCACTAGTGACTGATATTCAGACATTCTGCGTCTGGGGCGCTGATGGGCGCTGTCACTAGTGACTGATATTCAGACATTCTGCGTCTGGGGCGCTGATGGGCTCTGTCACTAGTGACTGATATTCGGACATTCTGTGTCTGGGGCGCTGATGGGCGCTGTCACTAGTGACTGATATTGGGACATTCTGCGTCTGGGGCGCTGATGGGCGCTGTCACTAGTGACTGATATTGGGACATTCTACGTCTGGGGCACTGATGGGCGCTGTCAATAGTGACTGATATTCGGACATTCTGCGTCTGGGGCGCTGATGGGCTCTGTCACTAGTGACTGATATTGGGACATTCTGTGTCTAGGGCGCTGATGGGCGCTGTCACTAGTGACTGATATTGGGACATTCTGCGTCTGGGGCGTTGATGGGCGCTGTCACTAGTGACTGATATTTGGACATTCTGCGTCTGGGGCGTTGATGGGCGCTGTCACTAGTGACTGATATTCGGACATTCTGCGTCTGGGGCGCTGATGGGCGCTGTCACTAGTGACTGATATTGGGATATTCTGTGTCTGGGGTGCTGATGGGCGCTGTCACTAGTGACTGATATTCAGACATTCTGCGTCTGGGGCGTTGATGGGCGCTGTCACTAGTGACTGATATTGGGACATTCTGCGTCTGGGGCGCTGATGGGCGCTGTCACTAGTGACTGATATTCAGACATTCTGCGTCTGGGGCGCTGATGGGCGCTGTCACTAGTGACTGATATTGGGATATTCTGCGTCTGGGGCGCTGATGGGCGCTGTCACTAGTGACTGATATTCAGACATTCTGCGTCTGGGGCACTGATGGGCGCTGTCACTAGTGACTGATATTGGGACATTCTGTGTCTGGGGCGCTGATGGGCGCTGTCACTAGTGACTGATATTCAGACATTCTGCGTCTGGGGTGTTGATGGGCGCTGTCACTAGTGACTGATATTCAGACATTCTGCGTCTGGGGCGTTGATGGGCGCTGTCACTAGTGACTGATATTCGGACATTCTGCGTCTGGGGCGCTGATGGGCGCTGTCACTAGTGACTGATATTCAGACATTCTGTCTGGGGCACTGATGGGCGCTGTCACTAGTGACTGATATTCGGACATTCTGCGTCTGGGGCGCTGATGGGCGCTGTCACTAGTGACTGATATTGGGACATTCTACGTCTGGGGCACTGATGGGCGCTGTCACTAGTGACTGATATTCAGACATTCTGCGTCTGGGGCGCTGATGGGCGCTGTCACTAGTGACTGATATTCAGACATTCTGCGTCTGGGGCGCTGATGGGCGCTGTCACTAGTGACTGATATTCGGACATTCTACGTCTGGGGCGCTGATGGGCGCTGTCACTAGTGACTGATATTCGGACATTCTGCGTCTGGGGCGCTGATGGGCGCTGTCACTAGTGACTGATATTGGGACATTCTGCGTCTGGGGCGTTGATGGGCGCTGTCACTAGTGACTGATATTGGGACATTCTGCGTCTGGGGCGCTGATGGGCGCTGTCACTAGTGACTGATATTGGGACATTCTGCGTCTGGGGCGCTGATGGGCGCTGTCACTAGTGACTGATATTCGGACATTCTGCGTCTGGGGCGCTGATGGGCGCTGTCACTAGTGACTGATATTGGGACATTCTGCGTCTGGGGCGCTGATGGGCGCTGTCACTAGTGACTGATATTGGGACATTCTGCGTCTGGGGCGTTGATGGGCGCTGTCACTAGTGACTGATATTCGGACATTCTGCGTCTGGGGCGTTGATGGGCGCTGTCACTAGTGACTGATATTCAGACATTCTGTCTGGGGCACTGATGGGCGCTGTCACTAGTGACTGATATTCGGACATTCTGTGTCTGGGGCGCTGATGGGCGCTGTCACTAGTGACTGATATTCGGACATTCTACGTCTGGGGCGCTGATGGGCGCTGTCACTAGTGACTGATATTTGGACATTCTGCGTCTGGGGCGCTGATGGGCGCTGTCACTAGTGACTGATATTGGGACATTCTGCGTCTGGGGCGCTGATGGGCGCTGTCACTAGTGACTGATATTGGGATATTCTGCGTCTGGGGCGCTGATGGGCGCTGTCACTAGTGACTGATATTGGGACATTCTGCGTCTGGGGCGCTGATGGGCGCTGTCACTAGTGACTGATATTGGGATATTCTGCGTCTGGGGCGCTGATGGGCGCTGTCACTAGTGACTGATATTGGGACATTCTGCGTCTGGGGCTCTGATGGGCGCTCTCACTAGTGACTGATATTCGGACATTCTACGTCTGGGGCGCTGATGGGCGCTGTCACTAGTGACTGATATTGGGACATTCTGCGTCTGGGGCGCTGTCACTAGTGACTGATATTCAGACATTCTGCGTCTGGGGTGTTGATGGGCGCTGTCACTAGTGACTGATATTCGGACATTCTGTGTCTGGGGCGTTGATGGGCGCTGTCACTAGTGACTGATATTCAGACATTCTGTGTCTGGGGCGTTGATGGGCGCTGTCACTAGTGACTGATATTGGGACATTCTGCGTCTGGGGCGCTGATGGGCGCTGTCACTAGTGACTGATATTGGGACATTCTGCGTCTGGGGCGCTGATGGGCGCTGTCACTAGTGACTGATATTGGGACATTCTGCGTCTGGGGCGTTGATGGGCGCTGTCACTAGTGACTGATATTCAGACACTCTGTGTCTGGGGCGTTGATGGGCGCTGTCACTAGTGACTGATATTGGGATATTCTGCGTCTGGGGCGCTGATGGGCGCTGTCACTAGTGACTGATATTCAGACATTCTGTGTCTGGGGCGTTGATGGGCGCTGTCACTAGTGACTGATATTGGGATATTCTGCGTCTGGGGCGCTGATGGGCGCTGTCACTAGTGACTGATATTGGGACATTCTGCGTCTGGGGCGTTGATGGGCGCTGTCACTAGTGACTGATATTGGGACATTCTGCGTCTGGGGCGTTGATGGGCGCTGTCACTAGTGACTGATATTGGGACATTCTGCGTCTGGGGCACTGATGGGCGCTGTCACTAGTGACTGATATTGGGACATTCTGCGTCTGGGGCGCTGATGGGCGCTGTCACTAGTGACTGATATTGGGACATTCTGCGTCTGGGGCGCTGATGGGCGCTGTCACTAGTGACTGATATCCGGACATTCTGCGTCTGGGGTGCTGATGGGCGCTGTCACTAGTGACTGATATTGGGACATTCTGCGTCTGGGGCGCTGATGGGCGCTGTCACTAGTGACTGATATTCGGACATTCTACGTCTGGGGCACTGATGGGCGCTGTCACTAGTGACTGATATTGGGACATTCTGCGTCTGGGGCACTGATGGGCGCTGTCACTAGTGACTGATATTGGGACATTCTGCGTCTGGGGTGCTGATGGGCGCTGTCACTAGTGACTGATATTCAGACATTCTGCGTCGGGCGTTGATGGGCGCTGTCACTAGTGACTGATATTGGGACATTCTGCGTCTGGGGCACTGATGGGCGCTGTCACTAGTGACTGATATTGGGACATTCTGCGTCTGGGGCGTTGATGGGCGCTGTCACTAGTGACTGATATTCAGACATTCTGCGTCTGGGGCGTTGATGGGCGCTGTCACTAGTGACTGATATTGGGACATTCTGCGTCTGGGGCGCTGATGGGCGCTGTCACTAGTGACTGATATTGGGACATTCTGCGTCTGGGGCGCTGATGGGCGCTGTCACTAGTGACTGATATTGGGACATTCTGCGTCTGGGGCCCTGATGGGCGCTGTCACTAGTGACTGATATTGGGACATTCTGCGTCTGGGGCGCTGATGGGCGCTGTCACTAGTGACTGATATTCGGACATTCTGCGTCTGGGGCGCTGATGGGCGCTGTCACTAGTGACTGATATTGGGACATTCTGTGTCTGGGGCACTGATGGGCGCTGTCACTAGTGACTGATATTCGGACATTCTGCGTCTGGGGCGCTGATGGGCGCTGTCACTAGTGACTGATATTGGGACATTCTGCGTCTGGGGCACTGATGGGCGCTGTCACTAGTGACTGATATTCGGACATTCTGCGTCTGGGGCGCTGTCACTAGTGACTGATATTCAGACATTCTGCGTCTGGGGCGCTGATGGGCGCTGTCACTAGTGACTGATATTCAGACATTCTGTGTCTGGGGTGTTGATGGGCGCTGTCACTAGTGACTGATATTGGGACATTCTGCGTCTGGGGCGCTGATGGGCGCTGTCACTAGTGACTGATATTCAGACATTCTGTGTCTGGGGTGTTGATGGGCGCTGTCACTAGTGACTGATATTCGGACATTCTGCGTCTGGGGCGCTGATGGGCGCTGTCACTAGTGACTGATATTCAGACATTCTGCGTCTGGGGCGCTGATGGGCGCTGTCACTAGTGACTGATATTCAGACATTCTGCGTCTGGGGCGCTGATGGGCGCTGTCACTAGTGACTGATATTGGGACTTTCTGCGTCTGGGGCGCTGATGGGCGCTGTCACTAGTGACTGATATTGGGATATTCTGCGTCTGGGGCGTTGATGGGCGCTGTCACTAGTGACTGATATTCAGACATTCTGCGTCTGGGGCGCTGATGGGCGCTGTCACTAGTGACTGATATTGGGACATTCTGCGTCTGGGGCGCTGATGGGCGCTGTCACTAGTGACTGATATTGGGACATTCTGCGTCTGGGGCGTTGATGGGCGCTGTCACTAGTGACTGATATTGGGACATTCTGCGTCTGGGGCGTTGATGGGCGCTGTCACTAGTGACTGATATTCGGACATTCTCCGTCTGGGGCGCTGATGGGCGCTGTCACTAGTGACTGATATTGGGACATTCTGCGTCTGGGGCACTGATGGGCGCTGTCACTAGTGACTGATATTCGGACATTCTGCGTCTGGGGCGTTGATGGGCGCTGTCACTATTGACTGATATTGGGACATTCTACGTCTGGGGCACTGATGGGCGCTGTCAATAGTGACTGATATTCGGACATTCTGCGTCTGGGGCGCTGATGGGCGCTGTCACTAGTGACTGATATTGGGACATTCTGCGTCTGGGGCGCTGATGGGCGCTGTCACTAGTGACTGATATTGGGACATTCTGCGTCTGGGGCGCTGATGGGCGCTGTCACTAGTGACTGATATTGGGACATTCTGCGTCTGGGGCGTTGATGGGCGCTGTCACTAGTGACTGATATTCGGACATTCTGCGTCTGGGGCGTTGATGGGCGCTGTCACTAGTGACTGATATTCGGACATTCTGCGTCTGGGGCGTTGATGGGCGCTGTAACTAGTGACTGATATTCAGACATTCTGTCTGGGGCACTGATGGGCACTGTCACTAGTGACTGATATTCGGACATTCTGCGTCTGGGGCGTTGATGGGCGCTGTCACTAGTGACTGATATTGGGACATTCTGTGTCTGGGGCGCTGATGGGCGCTGTCACTAGTGACTGATATTCAGACATTCTGCGTCTGGGGCGCTGATGAGCGCTGTCACTAGTGACTGATATTGGGACATTCTGTGTCTGGGGCACTGATGGGCGCTGTCACTAGTGACTGATATTGGGACATTCTGCGTCTGGGGCGCTGATGGGCACTGTCACTAGTGACTGATATTGGCACATTCTGCGTCTGGGGCGCTGATGGGCGCTGTCACTAGTGACTGATATTGGGACATTCTGCGTCTGGGGCGCTGATGGGCACTGTCACTAGTGACTGATATTGGGACATTCTGCGTCTGGGGCGCTGATGGGCGCTGTCACTAGTGACTGATATTGGGACATTCTGCGTCTGGGGCGCTGATGGGCACTGTCACTAGTGACTGATATTGGGACATTCTGTGTCTGGGGCGCTGATGGGCGCTGTCACTAGTGACTGATATTCGGACATTCTGCGTCTGGGGCGCTGATGGGCGCTGTCACTAGTGACTGATATTCGGACATTCTGCGTCTGGGGCGCTGATGGGCGCTGTCACTAGTGACTGATATTGGGACATTCTGTGTCTGGGGCGTTGATGGGCGCTGTCACTAGTGACTGATATTGGGACATTCTGCGTCTGGGGCGTAGATGGGCGCTGTCACTAGTGACTGATATTGGGACATTCTACGTCTGGGGCGCTGATGGGCGCTGTCACTAGTGACTGATATTGGGATATTCTGCGTCTGGGGCGTAGATGGGCGCTGTCACTAGTGACTGATATTGGGACATTCTACGTCTGGGGCGCTGATGGGCGCTGTCACTAGTGACTGATATTGGGACATTCTACGTCTGGGGCGCTGATGGGCGCTGTCACTAGTGACTGATATTGAGACATTCTGCGTCTGGGGTGTTGATGGGCGCTGTCACTAGTGACTGATATTGGGACATTCTGTGTCTGGGGCGTTGATGGGCGCTGTCACTAGTGACTGATATTGGGACATTCTGCGTCTGGGGCGTAGATGGGCGCTGTCACTAGTGACTGATATTGGGACATTCTACGTCTGGGGCGCTGATGGGCGCTTTCACTAGTGACTGATATTGGGACATTCTGCGTCTGGGGCGCTGATGGGCGCTGTCACTAGTGACTGATATTCGGACATTCTGCGTCTGGGGCGTTGATGGGCGCTGTCACTAGTGACTGATAGTCAGACATTCTGCGTCTGGGGCGTTGATGGGCGCTGTCACTAGTGACTGATATTGGGACATTCTGCGTCTGGGGCGCTGATGGGCGCTGTCACTAGTGACTGATATTCAGACATTCTGCGTCTGGGGCGCTGATGGGCGCTGTCACTAGTGACTGATATTGGGACATTCTGCGTCTGGGGCGCTGATGGGCGCTGTCACTAGTGACTGATATTCAGACATTCTGCGTCTGGGGCGTTGATGGGCGCTGTCACTAGTGACTGATATTCAGACATTCTGCGTCTGGGGCGCTGATGGGCGCTGTCACTAGTGACTGATATTGGGACATTCTACGTCTGGGGCACTGATAGGCGCTGTCACTAGTGACTGATATTCGGACATTCTGCGTCTGGGGCGCTGATGGGCGCTGTCACTAGTGACTGATATTGGGACATTCTGCGTCTGGGGCGCTGATGGGCGCTGTCACTAGTGACTGATATTGGGACATTCTGCGTCTGGGGCGCTGATGGGCGCTGTCACTAGTGACTGATATTCGGACATTCTGCGTCTGGGGCGCTGATGGGCGCTGTCACTAGTGACTGATATTCGGACATTCTGCGTCTGGGGCGCTGATGGGCGCTGTCACTAGTGACTGATATTGGGACATTCTGTGTCTGGGGCGTTGATGGGCGCTGTCACTAGTGACTGATATTCGGACATTCTACGTCTGGGGCGCTGATGGGCGCTGTCACTAGTGACTGATATTCAGACATTCTGCGTCTGGGGCACTGATGGGCGCTGTCACTAGTGACTGATATTGGGACATTCTGCGTCTGGGGCGCTGATGGGCGCTGTCACTAGTGACTGATATTCGGACATTCTGCGTCTGGGGCGTTGATGGGCGCTGTCACTAGTGACTGATATTGGGACATTCTACGTCTGGGGCGTTGATGGGCGCTGTCACTAGTGACTGATATTGGGACATTCTACGTCTGGGGCGCTGATGGGCGCTGTCACTAGTGACTGATATTGGGACATTCTACGTCTGGGGCGTTGATGGGCGCTGTCACTAGTGACTGATATTGGGACATTCTGCGTCTGGGGCGCTGATGGGCGCTATCACTAGTGACTGATATTGGGACATTCTGCGTCTGGGGCGCTGATGGGCGCTGTCACTAGTGACTGATATTCAGACATTCTGTGTCTGGGGCGTTGATGGGCGCTGTCACTAGTGACTGATATTGGGACATTCTACGTCTGGGGCGCTGATGGGCGCTGTCACTAGTGACTGATATTGGGACATTCTGCGTCTGGGGTGCTGATGGGCGCTGTCACTAGTGACTGATATTCGGATATTCTGCGTCTGGGGCGCTGATGGGCGCTGTCACTAGTGACTGATATCGGGACATTCTGCGTCTGGGGCGCTTATGAGCGCTGTCACTAGTGACTGATATTGGGACATTCTGTGTCTGGGGCGTTGATGGGCGCTGTCACTAGTGACTGATATTGGGACATTCTGCGTCTGGGGCGCTGATGGGCGCTGTCACTAGTGACTGATATTGGGACATTCTGCGTCTGGGGCGCTGATGGGCGCTGTCACTAGTGACTGATATTGGGACATTCTGCGTCTGGGGCGTTGATGGGCGCTGTCACTAGTGACTGATATTGGGACATTCTGCGTCTGGGGCGCTGATGGGCGCTGTCACTAGTGACTGATATTCAGACATTCTGCGTCTGGGGCGTTGATGGGCGCTGTCACTAGTGACTGATATTCAGACATTCTGCGTCTGGGGAGCTGATGGGCGCTGTCACTAGTGACTGATATTCGGACATTCTGCGTCTGGGGCGCTGATGGGCGCTGTCACTAGTGACTGATATTGGGACATTCTGCGTCTGGGGCGCTGATGGGCGCTGTCACTAGTGACTGATATTCAGACATTCTGCGTCTGGGGCGTTGATGGGCGCTGTCACTAGTGACTGATATTGGGACATTCTGCGTCTGGGGTGCTGATGGGCGCTGTCACTAGTGACTGATATTGGGACATTCTGCGTCTGGGGCGCTGATGGGCGCTGTCACTAGTGACTGATATTCAGACATTCTGTGTCTGGGGCACTGATGGGCGCTGTCACTAGTGACTGATATTGGGACATTCTGCGTCTGGGGTGCTGATGGGCGCTGTCACTAGTGACTGATATTCAGACATTCTGTGTCTGGGGTGTTGATGGGCGCTGTCACTAGTGACTGATATTGGGACATTCTGCGTCTGGGGCGTTGATGGGCGCTGTCACTAGTGACTGATATTCAGACATTCTGCGTCTGGGGCGTTGATGGGCGCTGTCACTAGTGACTGATATTCGGACATTCTGTGTCTGGGGCGCTGATGGGCGCTGTCACTAGTGACTGATATTGGGACATTCTGCGTCTGGGGCGCTGATGGGCGCTGTCACTAGTGACTGATATTGGGACATTCTGCGTCTGGGGCACTGATGGGCGCTGTCACTAGTGACTGATATTGGGACATTCTGCGTCTGGGGCGCTGATGGGCGCTGTCACTAGTGACTGATATTCAGACATTCTGTGTCTGGGGTGTTGATGGGCGCTGTCACTAGTGACTGATATTGGGACATTCTGTGTCTGGGGCGCTGATGGGCGCTGTCACTAGTGACTGATATTGGGACATTCTGCATCTGGGGCGCTGATGGGCGCTGTCACTAGTGACTGATATTGGGACATTCTGCATCTGGGGCGCTGATGGGCGCTGTCACTAGTGACTGATATTGGGACATTCTGCGTCTGGGGCGTTGATGGGCGCTGTCACTAGTGACTGATATTCGGACATCCTGCGTCTGGGGCGCTGATGGGCGCTGTCACTAGTGACTGATATTGGGACATTCTGCGTCTGGGGCGCTGATGGGCGCTGTCACTAGTGACTGATATTGGGACATTCTGCGTCTGGGGTGCTGATGGGCGCTGTCACTAGTGACTGATATTGGGACATTCTGCGTCTGGGGCGCTGATGGGCGCTGTCACTAGTGACTGATATTGGGATATTCTGCGTCTGAGGCGTTGATGGGCGCTGTCACTAGTGACTGATATTCAGACATTCTGCGTCTGGGGCGCTGATGCGCGCTGTCACTAGTGACTGATATTGGGACATTCTGCGTCTGGGGCACTGATGGGCGCTGTCACTAGTGACTGATATTGGGACATTCTGCGTCTGGGGCGCTGATGCGCGCTGTCACTAGTGACTGATATTGGGACATTCTGCGTCTGGGGCGCTGATGGGCGCTGTCACTAGTGACTGATATTGGGACATTCTGTGTCTGGGGCGCTGATGGGCGCTGTCACTAGTGACTGATATTGGGACATTCTGCGTCTGGGGCACTGATGGGCGCTGTCACTAGTGACTGATATTCGGACATTCTGCGTCTGGGGCGTTGATGGGCGCTGTCACTAGTGACTGATATTGGGACATTCTACGTCTGGGGCACTGATGGGCTCTGTCAATAGTGACTGATATTCGGACATTCTGCGTCTGGGGCGCTGATGGGCGCTGTCACTAGTGACTGATATTGGGACATTCTGTGTCTAGGGCGCTGATGGGCGCTGTCACTAGTGACTGATATTGGGACATTCTGCGTCTGGGGCGTTGATGGGCGCTGTCACTAGTGACTGATATTCGGACATTCTGCGTTTGGGGCGCTGATGGGCGCTGTCACTAGTGACTGATATTGGGACATTCTGCGTCTGCGGCGCTGATGGACGCTGTCACTAGTGACTGATATTGGGACATTCTGCGTCTGGGGCGCTGATGGGCGCTGTCACTAGTGACTGATATTGGGACATTCTGCGTCTGGGGCGCTGATGGGCGCTGTCACTAGTGACTGATATTGGGACATTCTGCGTCTGGGGCGCTGATGGGCGCTGTCACTAGTGACTGATATTCAGACATTCTGTGTCTGGGGCGCTGATGGGCGCTGTCACTAGTGACTGATCTTGGGATATTCTGTGTCTGGGGCGCTGATGGGCGCTGTCACTAGTGACTGATATTCGGACATTCTGCGTCTGGGGTGCTGATGGGTGCTGTCACTAGTGACTGATATTGGGACATTCTACGTCTGGGGCGCTGATGGGCGCTGTCACTAGTGACTGATATTCAGACATTCTGTGTCTGGGGCGCTGATGGGCGCTGTCACTAGTGACTGATATTGGGACATTCTGCGTCTGGGGCACTGATGGGCGCTGTCACTAGTGACTGATATTCAGACATTCTGCGTCTGGGGCGCTGATGGGCGCTGTCACTAGTGACTGATATTGGGACATTCTGCGTCTGGGGCACTGATGGGCGCTGTCACTAGTGACTGATATTGGGATATTCTGCGTCTGGGGCGTAGATGGGCGCTGTCACTAGTGACTGATATTCGGACATTCTGCGTCTGGGGCGCTGATGGGCGCTGTGACTAGTGACTGATATTGGGACATTCTGTGTCTGGGGCGCTGATGGGCGCTGTCACTAGTGATTGATATTCAGACATTCTGTGTCTGGGGCGCTGATGGGCGCTGTCACTAGTGACTGATATTCGGACGTTCTGCGTCTGGGGCGCTGATGGGCGCTGTCACTAGTGACTGATATTGGGACATTCTGCGTCTGGGGCGCTGATGGGCGCTGTCACTAGTGACTGATATTGGGACATTCTGCGTCTGGGGCGCTGATGGGCGCTGTCACTAGTGACTGATATTGGGACATTCTGCGTCTGGGGCGCTGATGGGCGCTGTCACTAGTGACTGATATTGGGATATTCTGCGTCTGAGGCGTTGATGGGCGCTGTCACTAGTGACTGATATTCAGACATTCTGCGTCTGGGGCGCTGATGCGCGCTGTCACTAGTGACTGATATTGGGACATTCTGCGTCTGGGGCACTGATGGGCGCTGTCACTAGTGACTGATATTCGGACATTCTGCGTCTGGGGCGTTGATGGGCGCTGTCACTAGTGACTGATATTGGGACATTCTACGTCTGGGGCACTGATGGGCTCTGTCAATAGTGACTGATATTCGGACATTCTGCGTCTGGGGCGCTGATGGGCGCTGTCACTAGTGACTGATATTGGGACATTCTGTGTCTAGGGCGCTGATGGGCGCTGTCACTAGTGACTGATATTGGGACATTCTGCGTCTGGGGCGTTGATGGGCGCTGTCACTAGTGACTGATATTCGGACATTCTGCGTTTGGGGCGCTGATGGGCGCTGTCACTAGTGACTGATATTGGGACATTCTGCGTCTGCGGCGCTGATGGACGCTGTCACTAGTGACTGATATTGGGACATTCTGCGTCTGGGGCGCTGATGGGCGCTGTCACTAGTGACTGATATTGGGACATTCTGCGTCTGGGGCGCTGATGGGCGCTGTCACTAGTGACTGATATTGGGACATTCTGCGTCTGGGGCGCTGATGGGCGCTGTCACTAGTGACTGATATTCAGACATTCTGTGTCTGGGGCGCTGATGGGCGCTGTCACTAGTGACTGATCTTGGGATATTCTGTGTCTGGGGCGCTGATGGGTGCTGTCACTAGTGACTGATATTGGGACATTCTACGTCTGGGGCACTGATGGGCGCTGTCACTAGTGACTGATATTCAGACATTCTGTGTCTGGGGCGCTGATGGGCGCTGTCACTAGTGACTGATATTGGGACATTCTGCGTCTGGGGCGTTGATGGGCGCTGTCACTAGTGACTGATATTGGGACATTCTGCGTCTGGGGCGCTGATGGGCGCTGTCACTAGTGACTGATATTGGGACATTCTGCGTCTGGGGCGCTGATGGGCGCTGTCACTAGTGACTGATATTGGGACATTCTGCGTCTGGGGCGCTGATGGGCGCTGTCACTAGTGACTGATATTCAGACATTCTGTGTCTGGGGCGCTGATGGGCGCTGTCACTAGTGACTGATCTTGGGATATTCTGTGTCTGGGGCGCTGATGGGTGCTGTCACTAGTGACTGATATTGGGACATTCTGCGTCTGGGGCGTTGATGGGCGCTGTCACTAGTGACTGATATTCAGACATTCTGCGTCTGGGGCGCTGATGGGCGCTGTCACTAGTGACTGATATTCAGACATTCTGCGTCTGGGGCGTTGATGGGCGCTGTCACTAGTGACTGATATTCAGACATTCTGCGTCTGGGGCGCTGATGGGCGCTGTCACTAGTGACTGATATTGGGACATTCTGCATCTGGGGCGCTGATGGGCGCTGTCACTAGTGACTGATATTGGGACATTCTGCGTCTGGGGTGTTGATGGGCGCTGTCACTAGTGACTGATATTCGGACATTCTGCGTCTGGGGCGCTGATGGGCGCTGTCACTAGTGACTGATATTGGGACATTCTGCGTCTGGGGCGCTGATGGGCGCTGTCACTAGTGACTGATATTCAGACATTCTGCGTCTGGGGTGTTGATGGGCGCTGTCACTAGTGACTGATATTCGGACATTCTGCGTCTGGGGCGTTGATGGGCGCTGTCACTAGTGACTGATATTGGGACATTCTGCGTCTGGGGTGCTGATGGGCGCTGTCACTAGTGACTGATATTGGGACATTCTGCGTCTGGGGCGCTGATGGGCGCTGTCACTAGTGACTGATATTCGGACATTCTACGTCTGGGGCACTGATGGGCGCTGTCACTAGTGACTGATATTGGGACATTCTGCGTCTGGGGCACTGATGGGCGCTGTCACTAGTGACTGATATTGGGACATTCTGCGTCTGGGGTGCTGATGGGCGCTGTCACTAGTGACTGATATTGGGACATTCTGCGTCTGGGGCGTTGATGGGCGCTGTCACTAGTGACTGATATTCAGACATTCTGCGTCTGGGGCGTTGATGGGCGCTGTCACTAGTGACTGATATTCGGACATTCTGTGTCTGGGGCGCTGATGGGCGCTGTCACTAGTGACTGATATTGGGACATTCTGCGTCTGGGGCGCTGATGGGCGCTGTCACTAGTGACTGATATTCAGACATTCTGTGTCTGGGGCACTGATGGGCGCTGTCACTAGTGACTGATATTGGGACATTCTGTGTCTGGGGCACTGATGGGCGCTGTCACTAGTGACTGATATTGGGACATTCTGTGTCTGGGGCGCTGATGGGCGCTATCACTAGTGACTGATATTGGGACATTCTGCGTCTAGGGTGTTGATGGGCGCTGTCACTAGTGACTGATATTGGGACATTCTGTGTCTGGGGCGCTGATGGGCGCTGTCACTAGTGACTGATATTGGGACATTCTGCATCTGGGGCGCTGATGGGCGCTGTCACTAGTGACTGATATTGGGACATTCTGCATCTGGGGCGCTGATGGGCGCTGTCACTAGTGACTGATATTGGGACATTCTGCGTCTGGGGCGCTGATGGGCGCTGTCACTAGTGACTGATATTGGGATATTCTGCGTCTGAGGCGTTGATGGGCGCTGTCACTAGTGACTGATATTCAGACATTCTGCGTCTGGGGCGCTGATGCGCGCTGTCACTAGTGACTGATATTGGGACATTCTGCGTCTGGGGCGTTGATGGGCGCTGTCACTAGTGACTGATATTGGGACATTCTGCGTCTGGGGCACTGATGGGCGCTGTCACTAGTGACTGATATTCGGACATTCTGCGTCTGGGGCGTTGATGGGCGCTGTCACTAGTGACTGATATTGGGACATTCTACGTCTGGGGCACTGATGGGCGCTGTCACTAGTGACTGATATTCAGACATTCTGCGTCTGAGGCGTTGATGGGCGCTGTCACTAGTGACTGATATTGGGACATTCTGCGTCTGGGGTGCTGATGGGCGCTGTCACTAGTGACTGATATTGGGACATTCTGCGTCTGGGGCGCTGATGGGCGCTGTCACTAGTGACTGATATTCAGACATTCTGTGTCTGGGGCACTGATGGGCGCTGTCACTAGTGACTGATATTGGGACATTCTGCGTCTGGGGTGCTGATGGGCGCTGTCACTAGTGACTGATATTCAGACATTCTGTGTCTGGGGTGTTGATGGGCGCTGTCACTAGTGACTGATATTGGGACATTCTGCGTCTGGGGCGTTGATGGGCGCTGTCACTAGTGACTGATATTCAGACATTCTGCGTCTGGGGCGTTGATGGGCGCTGTCACTAGTGACTGATATTCGGACATTCTGTGTCTGGGGCGCTGATGGGCGCTGTCACTAGTGACTGATATTGGGACATTCTGCGTCTGGGGCGCTGATGGGCGCTGTCACTAGTGACTGATATTGGGACATTCTGCGTCTGGGGCACTGATGGGCGCTGTCACTAGTGACTGATATTGGGACATTCTGCGTCTGGGGCGCTGATGGGCGCTGTCACTAGTGACTGATATTCAGACATTCTGTGTCTGGGGTGTTGATGGGCGCTGTCACTAGTGACTGATATTGGGACATTCTGTGTCTGGGGCGCTGATGGGCGCTGTCACTAGTGACTGATATTGGGACATTCTGCATCTGGGGCGCTGATGGGCGCTGTCACTAGTGACTGATATTGGGACATTCTGCATCTGGGGCGCTGATGGGCGCTGTCACTAGTGACTGATATTGGGACATTCTGCGTCTGGGGCGTTGATGGGCGCTGTCACTAGTGACTGATATTCGGACATCCTGCGTCTGGGGCGCTGATGGGCGCTGTCACTAGTGACTGATATTGGGACATTCTGCGTCTGGGGCGCTGATGGGCGCTGTCACTAGTGACTGATATTGGGACATTCTGCGTCTGGGGCGCTGATGGGCGCTGTCACTAGTGACTGATATTGGGACATTCTGCGTCTGGGGCGCTGATGGGCGCTGTCACTAGTGACTGATATTGGGATATTCTGCGTCTGAGGCGTTGATGGGCGCTGTCACTAGTGACTGATATTGGTACATTCTACGTCTGGGGCGCTGATGGGCGCTGTCACTAGTGACTGATATTCAGACATTCTGTGTCTGGGGCGCTGATGGGCGCTGTCACTAGTGACTGATATTCGGACATTCTGCGTCTGGGGCGTTGATGGGCGCTGTCACTAGTGACTGATATTGGGACATTCTACGTCTGGGGCACTGATGGGCTCTGTCAATAGTGACTGATATTCGGACATTCTGCGTCTGGGGCGCTGATGGGCGCTGTCACTAGTGACTGATATTGGGACATTCTGTGTCTAGGGCGCTGATGGGCGCTGTCACTAGTGACTGATATTGGGACATTCTGCGTCTGGGGCGTTGATGGGCGCTGTCACTAGTGACTGATATTCGGACATTCTGCGTTTGGGGCGCTGATGGGCGCTGTCACTAGTGACTGATATTGGGACATTCTGCGTCTGCGGCGCTGATGGACGCTGTCACTAGTGACTGATATTGGGACATTCTGCGTCTGGGGCGCTGATGGGCGCTGTCACTAGTGACTGATATTGGGACATTCTGCGTCTGGGGCGCTGATGGGCGCTGTCACTAGTGACTGATATTGGGACATTCTGCGTCTGGGGCGCTGATGGGCGCTGTCACTAGTGACTGATATTCAGACATTCTGTGTCTGGGGCGCTGATGGGCGCTGTCACTAGTGACTGATCTTGGGATATTCTGTGTCTGGGGCGCTGATGGGTGCTGTCACTAGTGACTGATATTGGGACATTCTACGTCTGGGGCACTGATGGGCGCTGTCACTAGTGACTGATATTCAGACATTCTGTGTCTGGGGCACTGATGGGCGCTGTCACTAGTGACTGATATTGGGATATTCTGCGTCTGGGGCGTAGATGGGCGCTGTCACTAGTGACTGATATTCGGACATTCTGCGTCTGGGGCGCTGATGGGCGCTGTGACTAGTGACTGATATTGGGACATTCTGTGTCTGGGGCGCTGATGGGCGCTGTCACTAGTGATTGATATTCAGACATTCTGTGTCTGGGGCGCTGATGGGCGCTGTCACTAGTGACTGATATTCGGACATTCTGCGTCTGGGGCGCTGATGGGCGCTGTCACTAGTGACTGATATTGGGACATTCTGCGTCTGGGGCGCTGATGGGCGCTGTCACTAGTGACTGATATTGGGACATTCTGCGTCTGGGGCGCTGATGGGCGCTGTCACTAGTGACTGATATTGGGACATTCTGCGTCTGGGGCGCTGATGGGCGCTGTCACTAGTGACTGATATTGGGACATTCTGCGTCTGGGGCGCTGATGGGCGCTGTCACTAGTGACTGATATTGGGATATTCTGCGTCTGAGGCGTTGATGGGCGCTGTCACTAGTGACTGATATTGGGACATTCTGTGTCTGGGGCGCTGATGGGCGCTGTCACTAGTGACTGATATTCGGACATTCTGCGTCTGGGGCGCTGATGGGCGCTGTCACTAGTGACTGATATTCGGACATTCTGCGTCTGGGGCGCTGATGGGCGCTGTCACTAGTGACTGATATTCAGACATTCTGCGTCTGGGGCGCTGATGCGCGCTGTCACTAGTGACTGATATTGGGACATTCTGCGTCTGGGGCACTGATGGGCGCTGTCACTAGTGACTGATATTCGGACATTCTGCGTCTGGGGCGTTGATGGGCGCTGTCACTAGTGACTGATATTGGGACATTCTACGTCTGGGGCACTGATGGGCTCTGTCAATAGTGACTGATATTCGGACATTCTGCGTCTGGGGCGCTGATGGGCGCTGTCACTAGTGACTGATATTGGGACATTCTGTGTCTAGGGCGCTGATGGGCGCTGTCACTAGTGACTGATATTGGGACATTCTGCGTCTGGGGCGTTGATGGGCGCTGTCACTAGTGACTGATATTCGGACATTCTGCGTTTGGGGCGCTGATGGGCGCTGTCACTAGTGACTGATATTGGGACATTCTGCGTCTGCGGCGCTGATGGACGCTGTCACTAGTGACTGATATTGGGACATTCTGCGTCTGGGGCGCTGATGGGCGCTGTCACTAGTGACTGATATTGGGACATTCTGCGTCTGGGGCGCTGATGGGCGCTGTCACTAGTGACTGATATTGGGACATTCTGCGTCTGGGGCGCTGATGGGCGCTGTCACTAGTGACTGATATTGGGACATTCTGCGTCTGGGGCGCTGATGGGCGCTGTCACTAGTGACTGATATTGGGACATTCTGCGTCTGGGGCGCTGATGGGCGCTGTCACTAGTGACTGATATTCAGACATTCTGTGTCTGGGGCGCTGATGGGCGCTGTCACTAGTGACTGATCTTGGGATATTCTGTGTCTGGGGCGCTGATGGGTGCTGTCACTAGTGACTGATATTGGGACATTCTACGTCTGGGGCGCTGATGGGCGCTGTCACTAGTGACTGATATTCAGACATTCTGCGTCTGGGGCGCTGATGGGCGCTGTCACTAGTGACTGATATTCAGACATTCTGTGTCTGGGGCGCTGATGGGCGCTGTCACTAGTGACTGATATTGGGACATTCTGCGTCTGGGGCGTTGATGGGCGCTGTCACTAGTGACTGATATTGGGACATTCTGCGTCTGGGGCGCTGATGGGCGCTGTCACTAGTGACTGATATTGGGACATTCTGCGTCTGGGGCGCTGATGGGCGCTGTCACTAGTGACTGATATTGGGACATTCTGCGTCTGGGGCGCTGATGGGCGCTGTCACTAGTGACTGATATTCAGACATTCTGTGTCTGGGGCGCTGATGGGCGCTGTCACTAGTGACTGATCTTGGGATATTCTGTGTCTGGGGCGCTGATGGGTGCTGTCACTAGTGACTGATATTGGGACATTCTGCGTCTGGGGCGTTGATGGGCGCTGTCACTAGTGACTGATATTCAGACATTCTGCGTCTGGGGCGCTGATGGGCGCTGTCACTAGTGACTGATATTCAGACATTCTGCGTCTGGGGCGCTGATGGGCGCTGTCACTAGTGACTGATATTGGGACATTCTGCATCTGGGGCGCTGATGGGCGCTGTCACTAGTGACTGATATTGGGACATTCTGCGTCTGGGGTGTTGATGGGCGCTGTCACTAGTGACTGATATTCGGACATTCTGCGTCTGGGGCGCTGATGGGCGCTGTCACTAGTGACTGATATTGGGACATTCTGCGTCTGGGGCGCTGATGGGCGCTGTCACTAGTGACTGATATTCAGACATTCTGCGTCTGGGGCGTTGATGGGCGCTGTCACTAGTGACTGATATTGGGACATTCTGCGTCTGGGGTGCTGATGGGCGCTGTCACTAGTGACTGATATTGGGACATTCTGCGTCTGGGGCGCTGATGGGCGCTGTCACTAGTGACTGATATTCGGACATTCTACGTCTGGGGCACTGATGGGCGCTGTCACTAGTGACTGATATTGGGACATTCTGCGTCTGGGGCACTGATGGGCGCTGTCACTAGTGACTGATATTGGGACATTCTGCGTCTGGGGTGCTGATGGGCGCTGTCACTAGTGACTGATATTGGGACATTCTGCGTCTGGGGCGTTGATGGGCGCTGTCACTAGTGACTGATATTCAGACATTCTGCGTCTGGGGCGTTGATGGGCGCTGTCACTAGTGACTGATATTCGGACATTCTGTGTCTGGGGCGCTGATGGGCGCTGTCACTAGTGACTGATATTGGGACATTCTGCGTCTGGGGCGCTGATGGGCGCTGTCACTAGTGACTGATATTCAGACATTCTGTGTCTGGGGCACTGATGGGCGCTGTCACTAGTGACTGATATTGGGACATTCTGTGTCTGGGGCACTGATGGGCGCTGTCACTAGTGACTGATATTGGGACATTCTGTGTCTGGGGCGCTGATGGGCGCTATCACTAGTGACTGATATTGGGACATTCTGCGTCTAGGGTGTTGATGGGCGCTGTCACTAGTGACTGATATTGGGACATTCTGTGTCTGGGGCGCTGATGGGCGCTGTCACTAGTGACTGATATTGGGACATTCTGCATCTGGGGCGCTGATGGGCGCTGTCACTAGTGACTGATATTGGGACATTCTGCATCTGGGGCGCTGATGGGCGCTGTCACTAGTGACTGATATTGGGACATTCTGCGTCTGGGGCGCTGATGGGCGCTGTCACTAGTGACTGATATTGGGATATTCTGCGTCTGAGGCGTTGATGGGCGCTGTCACTAGTGACTGATATTCAGACATTCTGCGTCTGGGGCGCTGATGCGCGCTGTCACTAGTGACTGATATTGGGACATTCTGCGTCTGGGGCGTTGATGGGCGCTGTCACTAGTGACTGATATTGGGACATTCTGCGTCTGGGGCACTGATGGGCGCTGTCACTAGTGACTGATATTCGGACATTCTGCGTCTGGGGCGTTGATGGGCGCTGTCACTAGTGACTGATATTGGGACATTCTACGTCTGGGGCACTGATGGGCGCTGTCAATAGTGACTGATATTCGGACATTCTGCGTCTGGGGCGCTGATGGGCGCTGTCACTAGTGACTGATATTGGGACATTCTGTGTCTAGGGCGCTGATGGGCGCTGTCACTAGTGACTGATATTGGGACATTCTGCGTCTGGGGCGTTGATGGGCGCTGTCACTAGTGACTGATATTCGGACATTCTGCGTTTGGGGCGCTGATGGGCGCTGTCACTAGTGACTGATATTGGGACATTCTGCGTCTGCGGCGCTGATGGACGCTGTCACTAGTGACTGATATTGGGACATTCTGCGTCTGGGGCGCTGATGGGCGCTGTCACTAGTGACTGATATTGGGACATTCTGCGTCTGGGGCGCTGATGGGCGCTGTCACTAGTGACTGATATTGGGACATTCTGCGTCTGGGGCGCTGATGGGCGCTGTCACTAGTGACTGATGTTGGGACATTCTGCGTCTGGGGCGCTGATGGGCGCTGTCACTAGTGACTGATATTGGGACATTCTGCGTCTGGGGCGCTGATGGGCGCTGTCACTAGTGACTGATATTCAGACATTCTGCGTCTGGGGCACTGATGGGCGCTGTCACTAGTGACTGATATTGGGATATTCTGCGTCTGGGGCGCTGATGGGCGCTGTCACTAGTGACTGATATTGGGCCATCCTGCGTCTGGGGCGCTGATGGGCGCTGTCACTAGTGACTGATATTGGGACATTCTGCGTCTGGGGCGTTGATGGGCGCTGTCACTAGTGACTGATATTGGGACATTCTGCGTCTGGGGTGCTGATGGGCGCTGTCACTAGTGACTGATATTGGGATATTCTGCATCTGGGGCGCTGATGGGCGCTGTCACTAGTGACTGATATTGGGACATTCTACGTCTGGGGCACTGATGGGCGCTGTCACTAGTGACTGATATTGGGACATTCTGCGTCTGGGGCGCTGATGGGCGCTGTCACTAGTGACTGATATTCGGACATTCTGTGTCTGGGGCACTGATGGGCGCTGTCACTAGTGACTGATATTGGGATATTCTGCGTCTGGGGCGTAGATGGGCGCTGTCACTAGTGACTGATATTCGGACATTCTGCGTCTGGGGCGCTGATGGGCGCTGTGACTAGTGACTGATATTGGGACATTCTGTGTCTGGGGCGCTGATGGGCGCTGTCACTAGTGATTGATATTCAGACATTCTGTGTCTGGGGCGCTGATGGGCGCTGTCACTAGTGACTGATATTCGGACATTCTGCGTCTGGGGCGCTGATGGGCGCTGTCACTAGTGACTGATATTGGGACATTCTGCGTCTGGGGCGCTGATGGGCGCTGTCACTAGTGACTGATATTGGGATATTCTGCGTCTGGGGCGCTGATGGGCGCTGTCACTAGTGACTGATATTGGGACATTCTGCGTCTGGGGCGCTGATGGGCGCTGTCACTAGTGACTGATATTCGGACATTCTGCGTCTGGGGCGCTGATGGGCGCTGTCACTAGTGACTGATATTGGGACATTCTGTGTCTGGGGCGCTGATGGGCGCTGTCACTAGTGACTGATATTGGGACATTCTACGTCTGGGGCACTGATGGGCGCTGTCACTAGTGACTGATATTCAGACATTCTGCGTCTGGGGCGTTGATGGGCGCTGTCACTAGTGACTGATATTCGGACATTCTACGTCTGGGGCGCTGATGGGCGCTGTCACTAGTGACTGATATTTGGACATTCTGCGTCTGGGGCGCTGATGGGCGCTGTCACTAGTGACTGATATTCGGACATTCTGCGTCTGGGGCGCTGATGGGCGCTGTCACTAGTGACTGATATTGGGACATTCTGCGTCTGGGGCGCTGATGGGCGCTGTCACTAGTGACTGATATTGGGACATTCTGCTGATGGGCGCTGTCACTAGTGACTGATATTGGGACATTCTGCGTCTGGGGCACTGATGGGCGCAGTCACTAGTGACTGATATTGGGACATTCTACGTCTGGGGCACTGATGGGCGCTGTCACTAGTGACTGATATTGGGACATTCTACGTCTGGGGCACTGATGGGCGCTGTCACTAGTGACTGATATTGGGACATTCTACGTCTGGGGCGCTGATGGGCGCTGTCACTAGTGACTGATATTGGGACATTCTGCGTCTGGGGCGCTGATGGGCGCTGTCACTAGTGACTGATATTGGGACATTCTACGTCTGGGGCACTGATGGGCGCTGTCACTAGTGACTGATATTCGGACATTCTGCGTCTGGGGCGCTGATGGGCGCTGTCACTAGTGACTGATATTGGGACATTCTGTGTCTGGGGCGCTGATGGGCGCTGTCACTAGTGACTGATATTGGGACATTCTGCGCCTGGGGCGTTGATGGGCGCTGTCACTAGTGACTGATATTCGGACATTCTGCGTCTGGGGCACTGATGGGCGCTGTCACTAGTGACTGATATTCGGACATTCTGCGTCTGGGGCGCTGATGGGCACTGTCACTAGTGACTGATATTGGGACATTCTGTGTCTGGGGCGCTGATGGGCACTGTCACTAGTGACTGATATTCGGACATTCTGCGTCTGGGGCACTGATGGGCGCTGTCACTAGTGACTGATATTCGGACATTCTGTGTCTGGGGCGCTGATGGACGCTGTCACTAGTGACTGATATTCAGACATTCTGCGTCTGGGGCACTGATGGGCGCTGTCACTAGTGACTGATATTGGGATATTCTGCGTCTGGGGCGTTGATGGGCGCTGTCACTAGTGACTGATATTCGGACATTCTGCGTCTGGGGCGCTGATGAGCGCTGTCACTAGTGACTGATATTGGGACATTCTCCGTCTGGGGCGCTGATGGGCGCTGTCACTAGTGACTGATATTGGGACATTCTACGTCTGGGGCACTGATGGGCGCTGTCACTAGTGACTGATATTCGGACATTCTGCGTCTGGGGCGTTGATGGGCGCTGTCACTAGTGACTGATATTGGGATATTCTGCGTCTGGGGCGCTGATGGGCGCTGTCACTAGTGACTGATATTGGGACATTCTGCGTCTGGGGCGCTGATGGGCGCTGTCACTAGTGACTGATATTCGGACATTCTGCGTCTGGGGCACTGATGGGCGCTGTCACTAGTGACTGATATTGGGACATTCTGCGTCTGGGGCGCTGATGGGCGCTGTCACTAGTGACTGATATTCGGACATTCTGCGTCTGGGGCGCTGATGGGCGCTGTCACTAGTGACTGATATTCAGACATTCTGTGTCTGGGGCGCTGATGGGCGCTGTCACTAGTGACTGATATTGGGACATTCTACGTCTGGGGCACTGATGGGCGCTGTCACTAGTGACTGATATTGGGACATTCTGCGTCTGTGGCGTTTATGGGCGCTGTCACTAGTGACTGATATTCGGACATTCTGCGTCTGGGGCGTTGATGGGCGCTGTCACTAGTGACTGATATTGGGACATTCTGCGTCTGGGGCGCTGATGGGCGCTGTCACTAGTGACTGATGTTGGGACATTCTGCGTCTGGGGCGCTGATGGGCGCTGTCACTAGTGACTGATATTGGGACATTCTGCGTCTGGGGCGCTGATGGGCGCTGTCACTAGTGACTGATATTCAGACATTCTGCGTCTGGGGCACTGATGGGCGCTGTCACTAGTGACTGATATTGGGACATTCTGCGTCTGGGGCGCTGATGGGCGCTGTCACTAGTGACTGATATTCGGACATTCTGCGTCTGGGGCGCTGATGGGCGCTGTCACTAGTGACTGATATTGGGACATTCTGCGTCTGGGGCACTGATGGGCGCTGTCACTAGTGACTGATATTGGGATATTCTGCGTCTGGGGCGCTGATGGGCGCTGTCACTAGTGACTGATATTGGGCCATTCTGCGTCTGGGGCGCTGATGGGCGCTGTCACTAGTGACTGATATTGGGACATTCTGCGTCTGGGGCGTTGATGGGCGCTGTCACTAGTGACTGATATTGGGACATTCTGCGTCTGGGGTGCTGATGGGCGCTGTCACTAGTGACTGATATTGGGATATTCTGCATCTGGGGCGCTGATGGGCGCTGTCACTAGTGACTGATATTGGGACATTCTACGTCTGGGGCGCTGATGGGCGCTGTCACTAGTGACTGATATTCGGACATTCTGTGTCTGGGGCACTGATGGGCGCTGTCACTAGTGACTGATATTGGGATATTCTGCGTCTGGGGCGTAGATGGGCGCTGTCACTAGTGACTGATATTCGGACATTCTGCGTCTGGGGCGCTGATGGGCGCTGTGACTAGTGACTGATATTGGGATATTCTGCGTCTGGGGCGCTGATGGGCGCTGTCACTAGTGATTGATATTCGGACATTCTGCGTCTGGGGCGCTGATGGGCGCTGTCACTAGTGACTGATATTGGGACATTCTGCGTCTGGGGCGCTGATGGGCGCTGTCACTAGTGACTGATATTGGGATATTCTGCGTCTGGGGCGCTGATGGGCGCTGTCACTAGTGACTGATATTGGGACATTCTGCGTCTGGGGCGCTGATGGGCGCTGTCACTAGTGACTGATATTCGGACATTCTGCGTCTGGGGCGCTGATGGGCGCTGTCACTAGTGACTGATATTGGGACATTCTGTGTCTGGGGCGCTGATGGGCGCTGTCACTAGTGACTGATATTGGGACATTCTGCGTCTGGGGCGTTGATGGGCGCTGTCACTAGTGACTGATATTGGGACATTCTACGTCTGGGGCGCTGATGGGCGCTGTCACTAGTGACTGATATTGGGACATTCTACGTCTGGGGCACTGATGGGCGCTGTCACTAGTGACTGATATTCAGACATTCTGCGTCTGGGGCGTTGATGGGCGCTGTCACTAGTGACTGATATTCGGACATTCTACGTCTGGGGCGCTGATGGGCGCTGTCACTAGTGACTGATATTTGGACATTCTGCGTCTGGGGCGCTGATGGGCGCTGTCACTAGTGACTGATATTGGGACATTCTGCGTCTGGGGCGCTGATGGGCGCTGTCACTAGTGACTGATATTGGGACATTCTGCTGATGGGCGCTGTCACTAGTGACTGATATTGGGACATTCTGCGTCTGGGGCACTGATGGGCGCAGTCACTAGTGACTGATATTGGGACATTCTACGTCTGGGGCACTGATGGGCGCTGTCACTAGTGACTGATATTGGGACATTCTACGTCTGGGGCACTGATGGGCGCTGTCACTAGTGACTGATATTGGGACATTCTACGTCTGGGGCGCTGATGGGCGCTGTCACTAGTGACTGATATTGGGACATTCTGCGTCTGGGGCGCTGATGGGCGCTGTCACTAGTGACTGATATTCGGACATTCTGCGTCTGGGGCGCTGATGGGCGCTGTCACTAGTGACTGATATTGGGACATTCTGTGTCTGGGGCGCTGATGGGCGCTGTCACTAGTGACTGATATTGGGACATTCTGCGTCTGGGGCGCTGATGGGCACTGTCACTAGTGACTGATATTGGGACATTCTGTGTCTGGGGCGCTGATGGGCACTGTCACTAGTGACTGATATTCGGACATTCTGCGTCTGGGGCACTGATGGGCGCTGTCACTAGTGACTGATATTCGGACATTCTGTGTCTGGGGCGCTGATGGGCGCTGTCACTAGTGACTGATATTCAGACATTCTGCGTCTGGGGCACTGATGGGCGCTGTCACTAGTGACTGATATTGGGATATTCTGCGTCTGGGGCGCTGATGAGCGCTGTCACTAGTGACTGATATTGGGACATTCTCCGTCTGGGGCGCTGATGGGCGCTGTCACTAGTGACTGATATTGGGACATTCTACGTCTGGGGCACTGATGGGCGCTGTCACTAGTGACTGATATTGGGACATTCTGCGTCTGGGGCGTTGATGGGCGCTGTCACTAGTGACTGATATTCGGACATTCTGCGTCTGGGGCGTTGATGGGCGCTGTCACTAGTGACTGATATTGGGATATTCTGCGTCTGGGGCGCTGATGGGCGCTGTCACTAGTGACTGATATTGGGACATTCTGCGTCTGGGGCGCTGATGGGCGCTGTCACTAGTGACTGATATTCGGACATTCTGCGTCTGGGGCACTGATGGGCGCTGTCACTAGTGACTGATATTGGGACATTCTGCGTCTGGGGCGCTGATGGGCGCTGTCACTAGTGACTGATATTCGGACATTCTGCGTCTGGGGCGCTGATGGGCGCTGTCACTAGTGACTGATATTCAGACATTCTGTGTCTGGGGCGCTGATGGGCGCTGTCACTAGTGACTGATATTGGGACATTCTACGTCTGGGGCACTGATGGGCGCTGTCACTAGTGACTGATATTGGGACATTCTGCGTCTGGGGCGTTTATGGGCGCTGTCACTAGTGACTGATATTCGGACATTCTGCGTCTGGGGCGTTGATGGGCGCTGTCACTAGTGACTGATATTGGGACATTCTGCGTCTGGGGCGCTGATGGGCGCTGTCACTAGTGACTGATATTCAGACATTCTGCGTCTGGGGCGCTGATGGGCGCTGTCACTAGTGACTGATATTGGGACATTCTACGTCTGGGGCACTGATGGGCGCTGTCACTAGTGACTGATATTGGGACATTCTGCGTCTGGGGCGTTTATGGGCGCTGTCACTAGTGACTGATATTCGGACATTCTGCGTCTGGGGCGTTGATGGGCGCTGTCACTAGTGACTGATATTGGGACATTCTGCGTCTGGGGCACTGATGGGCGCTGTCACTAGTGACTGATATTCGGACATTCTGCGTCTGGGGCGCTGATGGGCGCTGTCACTAGTGACTGATATTCGGACATTCTGCATCTGGGGCGTTGATGGGCGCTGTCACTAGTGACTGATATTGGGACATTCTGCGTCTGGGGCGCTGATGGGCGCTGTCACTAGTGACTGATATTCGGACATTCTGCGTCTGGGGCGTTGATGGGCGCTGTCACTAGTGACTGATATTCGGACATTCTGCGTCTGGGGCGTTGATGGGCGCTGTCACTAGTGATTGATATTCAGACATTCTGTGTCTGGGGCGCTGATGGGCGCTGTCACTAGTGACTGATATTCGGACATTCTGCGTCTGGGGCACTGATGGGTGCTGTCACTAGTGACTGATATTCGGACATTCTGCGTGTGGGGCACTGATGGGCGCTGTCACTAGTGACTGATATTGGGACATTCTGCGTCTGGGGCGCTGATGGGCGCTGTCACTAGTGACTGATATTGGGACATTCTGCGTCTGGGGCGCTGATGGGCGCTGTCACTAGTGACTGATATTCGGACATTCTGCGTGTGGGGCACTGATGGGCGCTGTCACTAGTGACTGATATTGGGACATTCTGCGTCTGGGGCGCTGATGGGCGCTGTCACTAGTGACTGATATTGGGACATTCTGCGTCTGGGGCGCTGATGGGCGCTGTCACTAGTGACTGATATTGGGACATTCTGTGTCTTGGGCACTGATGGGCGCTGTCACTAGTGACTGATATTCGGACATTCTGCGTCTGGGGCACTGATGGGCGCTGTCACTAGTGACTGATATTCAGACATTCTGTGTCTGGGGCGCTGATGGGCGCTGTCACTAGTGACTGATATTGGGACATTCTACGTCTGGGGCGCTGATGGGCGCTGTCACTAGTGACTGATATTGGGACATTCTGCGTCTGGGGCACTGATGGGCGCTGTCACTAGTGACTGATATTGGGATATTCTGCGTCTGGGGCGCTGATGGGCGCTGTCACTAGTGACTGATATTCAGACATTCTGCGTCTGGGGCGTTGATGGGCGCTGTCACTAGTGACTGATATTCGGACATTCTGCGTCTGGGGCACTGATGGGCGCTGTCACTAGTGACTGGTATTGGGACATTCTGCGTCTGGGGCGCTGATGGGCGCTGTCACTAGTGACTGATATTGGGACATTCTGCGTCTGGGGCGCTGATGGGCGCTGTCACTAGTGACTGGTATTGGGACATTCTGCGTCTGGGGCGCTGATGGGCGCTGTCACTAGTGACTGATATTGGGACATTCTGCGTCTGGGGCGCTGATGGTCGCTGTCACTAGTGACTGATATTGGGACATTCTGCGTCTGGGGCGTTGATGGGCGCTGTCACTAGTGACTGATATTGGGGCATTCTGTGTCTGGGGCGTTGATGGGCGCTGTCACTAGTGACTGATATTGGGATATTCTGCGTCTGGGGCGTTGATGGGCGCTGTCACTAGTGACTGATATTGGGATATTCTGCGTCTGGGGCGTTGATGGGCGCTGTCACTAGTGACTGATATTGGGACATTCTGCGTCTGGGGCTCTGATGGGCGCTGTTACTAGTGACTGATATTGGGACATTCTGCGTCTGAGGCGCTGATGGGCGCTGTCACTAGTGACTGATATTGGGACATTCTGCTTCTGGGGCGCTGATGGGCGCTGTCACTAGTGACTGATATTGGGATATTCTGCGTCTGGGGCGCTGATGGGCGCTGTCACTAGTGACTGATATTCAGACATTCTGCGTCTGGGGCACTGATGGGCGCTGTCACTAGTGACTGATATTCAGACATTCTGCGTCTGGGGCGCTGATGGGCGCTGTCACTAGTGACTGATATTCGGACATTCTGCGTCTGGGGCGCTGATGGGCGCTGTCACTAGTGACTGATATTGGGACATTCTGCGTCTGGGGCGTTGATGGGCGCTGTCACTAATGACTGATATTGGTACATTCTGCGTGTGGGGCGCTGATGGGCGCTGTCACTAGTGACTGATATTGGGACATTCTGCGTCTGGGGCGCTGATGGGCGCTGTCACTAGTGACTGATATTCAGACATTCTGCGTCTGGGGCGCTGATGGGCGCCGTCACTAGTGACTGATATTCAGACATTCTGCGTCTGGGGCGCTGATGGGCGCCGTCACTAGTGACTGATATTGGGACATTCTGCGTCTGGGGCGCTGATGGGCGCTGTCACTAGTGACTGATATTGGGACATTCTGCGTCTGGGGCGCTGATGGGCGCTGTCACTAGTGACTGATATTCGGACATTCTGGGGCGCTGATGGGCGCTGTCACTAGTGACTGATATTCAGACATTCTGTGTCTGGGGCACTGATGGGCGCTGTCACTAGTGACTGATATTGGGACATTCTGCGTCTGGGGCGCTGATGGGCGCTGTCACTAGTGACTGATATTGGGACATTCTGCGTCTGGGGCGTTGATGGGCGCTGTCACTAGTGACTGATATTCGGACATTCTGCATCTGGGGCACTGATGGGCGCTGTCACTAGTGACTGGTATTGGGACATTCTGCGTCTGGGGCGCTGATGGGCGCTGTCACTAGTGACTGATATTCGGACATTCTGGGGCGCTGATGGGCGCTGTCACTAGTGACTGATATTCGGACATTCTGGGGCGCTGATGGGCGCTGTCACTAGTGACTGATATTGGGATATTCTGCGTCTGGGGCACTGATGGGCGCTGTCACTAGTGACTGATATTGGGATATTCTGCGTCTGGGGCACTGATGGGCGCTGTCACTAGTGACTGATATTCGGACATTCTACGTCTGGGGCGTTGATGGGCGCTGTCACTAGCGACTGATATTCGGACATTCTGCGTCTGGGGCCCTGATGGGCGCTGTCACTAGTGACTGATATTGGGATATTCTGCGTCTGGGGCGTTGATGGGCGCTGTCACTAGTGACTGATATTGGGACATTCTGCCTCTGGGGCGCTGTCACTAGTGACTGATATTGGGACATTCTGCGTCTGGGGCGCTGATGGGCGCTGTCGCTAGTGACTGCTATTGGGACATTCTGCGTCTGGGGCGCTGATGGGCGCTGTCACTAGTGACTGATATTCAGACATTCTACGTCTGGGGCGCCGATGGGCGCTGTCACTAGTGACTGATATTGGGATATTCTGCGTCTGGGGCGCTGATGGGCGCTGTCACTAGTGACTGATATTGGGACATTCTACGTCTGGGGCACTGATGGGCGCTGTCACTAGTGACTGATATTCGGACATTCTGCGTCTGGGGCGCTGATGGGCGCTGTCACTAGTGACTGATATTGGGACATTCTGCGTCTGGGGCGCTGATGGGCGCTGTCACTAGTGACTGATATTGGGACATTCTGCGTCTGGGGCGCTGATGGGCGCTGTCACTAGTGACTGATATTGGTACATTCTGCGTCTGGGGCGTTGATGGGCGCTGTCACTAGTGACTGATATTGGGACATTCTGCGTCTGGGGCGTTGATGGGCGCTGTCACTAGTGACTGATATTCGGACATTCTGCGTCTGGGGCGCTGATGGGCGCTGTCACTAGTGACTGATATTGGGATATTCTGCGTCTGGGGCGTTGATGGGCGCTGTCACTAGTGACTGATATTCAGACATTCTGCGTCTGGGGCACTGATGGGCGCTGTCACTAGTGACTGATATTGGGATATTCTGCGTCTGGGGCGTTGATGGGCGCTGTCACTAGTGACTGATATTGGGACATTCTACGTCTGGGGCGCTGATGGGCGCTGTCACTAGTGACTGATATTCGGATATTCTGCGTCTGGGGCGCTGATGGGCGCTGTCACTAGTGACTGATATTGGTACATTCTGCGTCTGGGGCGTTGATGGGCGCTGTCACTAGTGACTGATATTGGGACATTGTGCGGCTGGGGCGTTGATGGGCGCTGTCACTAGTGACTGATATTGGGACATTCTGCGTCTGGGGCGCTGATGGGCGCTGTCACTAGTGACTGATATTGGGACATTCTACGTCTGGGGTGCTGATGGGCGCTGTCACTAGTGACTGATATTGGGACATTCTGCGTCTGGGGCGCTGATGGGTGCTGTCACTAGTGACCTGATATTCGGACATTCTGCGTCTGGGGCGTTGATGGGCGCTGTCACTAGTGACTGATATTCGGACATTCTGCGTCTGGGGCGCTGATCGGCGCTGTCACTAGTGACTGATATTCAGACATTCTGCGTCTGGGGCGCTGATGGGCGCTGTCACTAGTGACTGATATTCGGACATTCTGCGTCTAGGGCGTTGATGGGCGCTGTCACTAGTGACTGATATTCAGACATTCTGCGTCTGGGGCGCTGATGGGCGCTGTCACTAGTGACTGATATTGGGACATTCTGCGTCTGGGGCGTTGATGGGCGCTGTCACTAGTGACTGATATTGGGACATTCTGCGTCTGGGGCGTTGATGGGCGCTGTCACTAGTGACTGATATTGGGACATTCTGCGTCTGGGGCGCTGATGGGCGCTGTCACTAGTGACTGATATTGGGACATTCTGCGTCTGGGGCGTTGATGGGCGCTGTCACTAGTGACTGATATTCAGACATTCTGCGTCTGGGGCGCTGATGGGCGCTGTCACTAGTGACTGATATTGGGACATTCTGCGTCTGGGGCGTTGATGGGCGCTGTCACTAGTGACTGATATTCGGACATTCTGTGTCTGGGGCGCTGATGGGCGCTGTCACTAGTGACTGATATTCGGACATTCTGCGTCTGGGGTGCTGATGGGCGCTGTCACTAGTGACTGATATTCGGACATTCTGCGTCTGGGGCGCTGATGGTCGCTGTCACTAGTGACCTGATATTCGGACATTCTGCGTCTGGGGCGCTGATGGGCGCTGTCACTAGTGACTGATATTGGGATATTCTGCGTCTGGGGCGCTGATGGGCGCTGTCACTAGTGACTGATATTCAGACATTCTGCGTCTGGGGCGCTGATGGGCGCTGTCACTAGTGACTGATATTCAGACATTCTGCGTCTGGGGCGCTGATGGGCGCTGTCACTAGTGACTGATATTCGGACATTCTGCGTCTGGGGCGTTGATGGGCGCTGTCACTAGTGACTGATATTCAGACATTCTGTGTCTGGGGCGCTGATGGGTGCTGTCACTAGTGACTGATATTCAGACATTCTACGTCTGGGGCGTTGATGGGGCGCTGTCACTAGTGACTGATATTGGGACATTCTGCGTCTGGGGCGTTGATGGGCGCTGTCACTAGTGACTGATATTGGGACATTCTGCGTCTGGGGCGCTGATGGGCGCTGTCACTAGTGACTGATATTCGGACATTCTGCGTCTGGGGCACTGATGGGCGCTGTCACTAGTGACTGATATTCAGACATTCTGCGTCTGGGGCGTTGATGGGCGCTGTCACTAGTGACTGATATTGGGACATTCTGTGTCTGGGGCGTTGATGGGTGCTGTCACTAGTGACTGATATTGGGATATTCTGCGTCTGGGGCGTTGATGGGCGCTGTCACTAGTGACTGATATTCAGACATTCTGCGTCTGGGGCGTTGATGGGCGCTGTCACTAGTGACTGATATTCGGACATTCTGTGTCTGGGGCGTTGATGGGCGCTGTCACTAGTGACTGATATTCAGACATTCTGCGTCTGGGGCGTTGATGGGCGCTGTCACTAGTGACTGATATTCGGACATTCTGCGTCTGGGGCGCTGATGGGCGCTGTCACTAGTGACTGATATTGGGACATTCTGCGTCTGGGGCGTTGATGGGCGCTGTCACTAGTGACTGATATTCAGACATTCTGCGTCTGGGGCATTGATGGGCGCTGTCACTAGTGTAGTGGAAACCCAATATATCTATATTTTGGACTGTGGGCCTTTGGTAGTGGACATTTGTGAATTTAACATTCTGTATAACCAAATGTCATGTTTGCCTTCTGTTCTTACATTTACGCAATATGCAATACTTCCTCTTATGAAACTTCTGTTCTCAAAACGCTGACAAGATAATACATAGTATAAACACGTTACATTTTCCATCTGTTTTGCAACTTTGGAAGACAGTATAACTCAGACATGGACAACCGCAGTCTGAAACAGCTACCGCAATAATTACTCAAGCAATTTTACTGGAAACGTATGCAAATAACATGGGAGGTTTGTGCAATTTATAGTTCATGATGTAACACCCAATCAGATCGAAGGAACCACGCGTGGGGCAAAGACAACCCACTCATTTCATCCACCACCTGATGGCCAATCACGGATGACCGGAGGATGGAAGAATTGCAAGATGCTTATCCAATAATTAAACAATACGTTGTATCTATGTAATCTTTTGACCTGCCCATATGTTAAACTCTTTAAAAGAGGCAACACGCCCAACATTAAAGGAGAATTGAGGAAGCTATACATGCTGAACCTGCGTCAGTGTGAAAACTTCTTATGCGCATAATCAATTCAGAATTAATATGGAAGGGTGTAAACATTCCAAATTGAGTAAGCCGTGGTTCCACAAAGGAATGCTACAACAGCTGGTGGCCCGTACGGGGAGTGATCGATAGGTTCCATAGAGCTCAGACAGAAGACACGGACATATGCGACCTTGGACTTGGTGGGCCCAAAATATCATCAGAACACGGTAAGATAAATTAATTATCTATACCTGTGTGGCTGAGTTCAGGCTCGCCTATGTGCCGCGTCAAGGCCGAACGATTTGGATCCGCACGACAGGTATTTATAAGTCTCGATCACTCGATAAGAACCTGTCATAAGATATAAAGGAATGTTTACATGCCTGTTGTCTTGAGAGTAATGGTCGGTTGGCAAGGTCAGTGAATTGCCTTAAGGGGGAGGTAGACCCTGTACAGGGGCCCCTTGCTCGGGTCAGGTTTGGTGACGAAAACCTTAGAGTAAGTGGACCTGTCGGGGTAGTTTGACTAAGGTGTCCCTGGTCGGGTCAGGTTTGGTGTCTAAAACAAAGTCAGGAAACGGTCAAACGTCTGGACAGGCACCGCTGCTCCGGTAGAGTCTGGTAAGAGACCTAGGAGAGAGGGGCTGCCAGACAGTATCCCGAGGGGCAGTTTAGACTAAACCAGCCGTACTGGTGCTCCGTCTATTTGTCTGTCTAATTGTGTGGGTATACCACCCATGTCTTGCCCAAATTGCCAAAAAGGATTGTTATTGACGATAAGTACCCTCGGATGGTAGATCTGTAGTCAGAATCATCCCTACCCCGCCCACCGCTGTGGTTACGGTCCACTGTTTGAGGATGATGGTGCACAAATATTTGTTTATCGTTTAAACGTGCACGAGTGGATCCCTCTGGCTGAAGGTAGATTGTTGAATTGTGTAGCGACAGAAATGCTAGAGACTCTAGGGCGGGGCATATTGTGTCTGGCGTCTGAGGAGACTTTTATAATCATGAATCTGGCAGCCATGATTGAAATTGAAAGGCAACAAACATTTTACTGAGGTCTATTCTTACACCCTCCAGAAAAGTGTGGAAGGGGTGGAGAGTCAAGTTATCATCGATTAATCAAGCAATCTTTCTGTGTGTTTAAAACGTCCTACCTGTCCGTCATATAAAGTTAGTGTGCTTGTCTGTTGTGTAGAGCTAATCCTGCTGAGTTGTTATATAGAAATAGTCTGTTTGTCTGTTATATAGAATTAGTATCAGTCCTGCTTAACTGTAAGAAGGGATTGTTAGCAATGAGAATGCATTGGCTGGGTTATAGCCAAGATTAATGCACCGTACACAGCGGCGCGCTGTGGGTTTGGACTTTGTAGGTTGCATGTTCATTATTGGATCCCTTCTAGTAAGACAGATTACTAGACTGTGTTGCTGTTGAATTGTTAAACGTTGAAAGTATAGGCTTGTGCCCGTAAGTGAATGTATAAAAAGGGTTAACTGAATGTGTTTAGAGGAGGGAAAAAAAAAAAAAAGGCTGCTAACTTCATTTAAAAAGAGGAAGTGCTGTAACTCTGAATAGAAGTGAAGCAATTCTTGTGCTGTAACAAATAACTACTGTTGGATGTTAAAACTACTCGTATGTTTTGTTATGTAATCTAATCTTTGTTATACATCCGTCATACAAATGTAAAAAGTTATATGCCACTCACATCCTGAGGGGGCTCTTAAGAATACAAACTGTAACAAACTGCGTAGCCCACCATGCCCACAAGAAAATACATCTAGGTTTGCCAAGTCCCCAATTCAATTGTAACCACATACAATGTTAGGTGGTCAACGCTGTGAAAAGTTACAAACATTTGTGACCGTAAAGTTACAACATAGTATGTCAGAAAGAGGAAGAGAAGGCGGGCTGAAATGGCGTCTGTATCAGCACATGCCAAAGACACCAGCGTTCAATATAACAGTTCAGTAAATAGGGAGAATTGCAGTACATTACCAATCAGACGGAGATGCCCGGCATCTAAGACTGCATCTGCCCGGTCGCCGGAAGTCTGGGACAAAAACTGTTGTAAAAGTAAAAATTAGCCACGTTCTCCCTTGTAATCCTGTCTCTGGGCTGTCACAGGAGCGAGAGATTTAAAAAGAGGAAGTTATGATCCTGCAGTAATAGGGAAGTTAAATTTAGATAGTTTAAACTGGTTTGAATAAGTTAGATTTAATAAACGTTAAAATAAAGTACAGGGAGTAAGGTGTGAAGGAAGTAAGTTGCTGCAGAGATGTCGAAGCAGGTAACGATAAGGCCAGGTATCCACAGGAGGAACGGGGCAGATTGACCCGAAATTTGTAAAATGTAAATTGTGTGATGCATAAGACTTTATCTTTATTGGGTTGTGATGTGTATCCGAGGACTAATAACGCTGAATGGGAAAATAAGGAAGTAGGTATACAGCCACACTCAGAGGGGTGGAGCTAGATGATGCATCCCTTGTATAAGGGAGGGTGGTAAGAATCATAGCTAGCCAGGAAGGAAAAGTTTTGTTTTTTTCTCCTGTCCCAAACTCAGCTTTCCACGGTTCCTGACAAATTATGGGACACCCACAAGACAGGCATAGGGAAATTGAATATATCCACCATGATAATATATACGAGACCCATATACACACCCCTGAGTCAAACAGTATCCCCCTAGTTTAAAAAAAAAAGGGGTGAAGGGTCAGCCACGCATGTTAGGTGCTATTTGCTGATGCTTTGGAAAAACTGCCGACCGGCCACAATTTCACTGTTAATTTCCCTTGTAGAAGGCCTGGAGGCATCCAAAGACCAAGTTCTGCAATAAAGGTTGTTCTGGCCAGGCCATACCTGTACATACACCCGTTGCCAAATTCCACACCTTTCTGGGCCTTGTTTCATACAACCACGGCCACTGAGATACTACTCCATGAGGGTGGATCCAGTGACTCGAGGAGCTCCCTCATGTGTTTGTGCGGTGGCAGCAGTACAGGCAATGGTTGACAAATCTTCTAAGTTGGTATTGGACTACAACCTAGTGGTCCACACCCCAAATGATACCCAGAACATACTCATGCAAGTGCAACCCAAGCACTTATCTCTGGCCTATTAGATCCGGCTACAATGTGCTCTTTCCATGCCTCCCCCAATATTTCTTCCCAATGTTGTAATACCTTGAACCCGGCTACTCTTCTTTTAATCAGGTATTCCGGTTCAAACGGGGGAGGTGAAACATAGGTGATCTGAGTATGGCAGATCAGCTATTTTTTAAAATTGTTTAAAATTCTGTGCAACAAGATTCTGACATTATTGTAGTGATGTACACACTGTTAATGATGCATATTTTGAGTTTTCTTTTGTAGATGGTATCAGGGTGAGGATTGATGATTCCGAACCAGATATGCAGAGGTCACACAACAAGATGTCCTAAACGCAGAAGCTCTGCCTCCGCATGTCTCAGGGCAAGAAGCGGAACCGGAGGCCCTCACTGAGGCGTGTGGAGTGGTAGAAGGTAAGACGGCAACCCTTTACACTGACTCCTGGAATGCATTGGCATAGCTCATGATTACGGCCCAATATGGAAGGCCAGACAGCTTGTTATCTCAGTAGGACAGCCAATTAGGAATGGTGCAGCAGTGCAGAATCTCATGGAAACCCTACTACTACTACCTGGCAATGGAGAATTCACACCGATTTCTACAATGGAGAAGCGAGAGATGACACCCTCGCCGACAACAAAGCAAAGGCAGCGGCCCTCAAGCTGTGGAAGAAAGAAGAATAGATACTGACAGCATGAGTCAGTGATAAAAACTTTGGACTTTGATAAAAACTTTGGACTTTGATAAAGACTTTGGACTTTGATATGTCAAGGACTTTACAGTTACAAGTCAACGAGGAAGGAAAGCAAATGGGCTAAAAGATGGGAGCAACAGAACAGGACGGCGTATGGCGAACAATCAACAGAACGTGCCTACAGAGGTCCCTGTCCCCCATGATGGCCCAACTGGTACACAGAATCAAAAGCAGCGATGACGTCGACACTGAACAAGAATGGGTGACACCTAGGTTCTCTGTAGCTGCTGCATCATTTGTCCAGTTAGCATGATCTTTGCCATATGCGAGTCCGGACAGAAGTAAGGTAGCCATATAACACTTGCCTTGACCACTCTACCCATTTCAGAGATTGCCAATTTGACCACATTCAGCTCACACCTGTTGGGGAGTATGAATATGTGCTTGATGTTGCTTGAGTCTTTTTCAGGTTGGAGGCCCACCCTGATACTAAGGTAAATGAGCAGATAACCACACAGAAGCTCATGAATGAGGTAATCTGCAGATACAGGGTACCGGAAGTGAATGAGGTAAACGAAGGTACACACTTCACAGGTAAAATAATGTGACATCATGTCTAGAAAGTAATTGGACAGGGGAGTGTGCCTCAGTAAAGCGCCTCCTCGCCACCCCCACTTAGTAAAGCCCTTATGCTCCCCCACATCCTGTCAGACAGCATTGAAGATAATGAGGTTACCCCCCATAGTTACTCTATCTTGATCCAACTCTGCTGTGTTCTGTAGTTATCCTGTCATTTTGGTCTACCCTTGTTTTCTGCATAGGTACGACGGTTCCTTCCAGTCTTGTCACTAGGTAGTGTAGGGTCAGGGTAGGCGGCCTGGACGTGTTCACCATCAGGACTATCTCCAGGAGGGACATCGGCGTGGGTGAAGATCAGGGAGTCCCAATCCGTGCGTACCTGTGCATACTACTAGTATTGTAACAGCACATTAGAGTGAGAAGAGAGGCTCCTGGTGATAGTTTTGACCCACACATGTATGTTGACGTCATAAGACAGCCAAGGGGGGTACCTGACGAGTTTTTAAAAATTTTCCTGATCATTATGGTAAATAAAATGTTGACTGGATTAATTATGTTTATTACAATTAACAGCGGTTTATAAGTTATACTAGAAACGCCTTATAGGGACTAGTCGACCAATAGGACCTACCTCGACTATGACTTATCAAAATAGAATGGCACTAGGTACGATTTTAGCCAAAAAAGGGAGTGTCTGTAAGATGATAGGGGAGACTTGTACCTACATTCCAGACAACACGTGACCTGCAGGTAAAGACGCAGTTGCCATTAAGAAGCTGACCGCACTAACTAAAAAGAGCTAACCTTAGTCTGTTTTCCTCAGTTAGGCACATACCTAACAGCAGAATATGAAAAATAAGTTTTGAAACATTGTGTATTGAGAACACTGTGATAGGTTTTTGCTAAGATTTTGCTTTATTTTATCTGCAGTGCACTCTGCTTATGTCCACGCAACATGCCGGTGTTACAACGCCCCTGGTCCTGTTACCTTGCTGCCTCTGGAAAAGGGAAGTGGGAATAATCAGCTTGTAGCTCTTTCCTTCCAGACTAATATATATGATAATGCACTTACTAATAAGACAGGGGTTCAGTCATGTTGATCAGTCATTAGATAGTCCTGACTTTGCACTCTTGTTGATGAATCGAGGTAACGTCAAGAAGGCGGGGTTCTATACAAGTTATGCAGTGTTTACCTGAGATAGTAAAAGTCGCACCTCTCCTAACCTGATTATATTGGTCACCTTTATAGTCATCCTAATTTCTGTTTGTCGTTGCATACAGTGTATTCCGACCCTGATGACTGCCTGGTCCACCTGTCCCACTACGACGTCCAACAAAAAGCCCACTGTCAGCGCAACCGTCGTCATCATGGATCCAGAATGTGATGATGTCGAACCATCCTATACCCCCATGGCAGTAATAGGCCCAGTCGTCTACAACACAATGCGAGTCTAGGGTCAGCGGTGGGGAATTGGGGTGGGACGGAGCAGGGCGAGTTTAGTGAAACAGATAGTTTCAAGGGGGGTCTGTAGTGGAAACCCAATATATCTATATTTTGGACTGTGGGCCTTTGGTAGTGGACATTTGTGAATTTAACATTCTGTATAACCAAATGTCATGTTTGCCTTCTGTTCTTACATTTACGCAATATGCAATACATCCTCTTATGAAACTTCTGTTCTCAAAACGCTGACAAGATAATATATAGTATAAACACATTACATTTTCCATCTGTTTTGCAACTTTGGAAGACAGTATAACTCAGACATGGACAACCGCAGTCTGAAACAGCTACCGCAATAATTACCCAAGCAATTTTACTGGAAACGTATGCAAATAACATGGGAGGTCTATGCTATTACTAACTCATGATGTAACCCAATTATATCGAAGGAACCACACGTGGGCCTAAGACAACCCAGTCATTTCATCCACCACCTGATGGCCAATCACAGATGACCGGAGGATGGAAGAATTGCAAGATGCTTATCCAATAATTAAACAATACGTTGTATCTATGTAATCTTTGACCTGCCCAGATGTTAAACTCTTAAAAGAGGCTACACGCCCAACATTAAAGGAGAATTGAGGAAGCTATGCATGCTGAACCTGCGTCAGTGTGAAAACTTCTTATGCGCATTATCAATTCAGAATTAATATGGAGGGGTGTAAACATTCCAAATTGAGTAAGCCGTGGTTCCGCAAAGGAATGCTACGACACTAGTGACTGATATTGGGACATTCTGCGTCTGGGGCGCTGATGGGCGCTGTCACTAGTGACTGATATTCGGACATTCTGTGTCTGGGGCGCTGATGGGCGCTGTCACTAGTGACTGATATTCGGACATTCTGTGTCTGGGGCACTGATGGGCGCTGTCACTAGTGACTGATATTCGGACATTCTACGTCTGGGGCGCTGATGGGCGCTGTCACTAGTGACTGATATTCGGACATTCTGCGTCTGGGGCACTGATGGGCGCTGTCACTAGTGGCTGATATTGGGACATTCTGCGTCTGGGGCACTGATGGGCGCTGTCACTAGTGACTGATATTCGGACATTCTGCGTCTGGGGCGCTGATGGGCGCTGTCACTAGTGACTGATATTCGGACATTCTACGTCTGGGGCGTTGATGGGCGCTGTCACTAGTGACTGATATTCGGACATTCTGTGTCTGGGGCGCTGATGGGCGCTGTCACTAGTGACTGATATTGGGACATTCTGCGTCTGGGGCACTGATGGGCGCTGTCACTAGTGACTGATATTCGGACATTCTGCGTCTGGGGCGCTGATGGGCGCTGTCACTAGTGACTGATATTCAGACATTCTGCGTCTGGGGCACTGATGGGCGCTGTCCCTAGTGACTGATATTCGGACATTCTGCGTCTGGGGCGCTAATGGGCGCTGTCACTAGTGACTGATATTCGGACATTCTGCGTCTGGGGCGTTGATGGGCGCTGTCACTAGTGACTGATATTCAGACATTCTGCGTCTGGGGCGTTGATGGGCGCTGTCACTAGTGACTGATATTCAGACATTCTGCGTCTGGGGCGTTGATGGGCGCTGTCACTAGTGACTGATATTGGGACATTCTGCGTCTGGGGCGCTGATGGGCGCTGTCACTAGTGACTGATATTCGGACATTCTGCGTCTGGGGCGTTGATGGGCGCTGTCACTGGTGACTGATATTCAGACATTCTGCGTCTGGGGCGTTGATGGGCGCTGTCACTAGTGACTGATATTCGGACATTCTGCGTCTGGGGCGCTGATGGGCGCTGTCACTAGTGACTGATATTGGGACATTCTGTGTCTGGGGCGCTGATGGGCGCTGTCACTAGTGACTGATATTGGGACATTCTGCGTCTGGGGCGTTGATGGGCGCTGTCACTAGTGACTGATATTGGGATATTCTGCGTCTGGGGCGCTGATGGGCGCTGTCACTAGTGACTGATATTGGGATATTCTGCGTCTGGGGCGCTGATGGGCGCTGTCACTAGTGACTGATATTCAGACATTCTGCGTCTGGGGCGCTGATGGGCGCTGTCACTAGTGACTGATATTGGGACATTCTGCGTCTGGGGCGTTGATGGGCGCTGTCACTAGTGACTGATATTGGGACATTCTGCGTCTGGGGCGCTGATGGGCGCTGTCACTAGTGACTGATATTCGGACATTCTGCGTCTGGGGCGTTGATGGGCGCTGTCACTAGTGACTGATATTGGGACATTCTGCGTCTGGGGCGCTGATGGGTGCTGTCACTAGTGACTGATATTGGGACATTCTGCGTCTGGGGCGCTGATGGGCGCTGTCACTAGTGACTGATATTGGGATATTCTGCGTCTGGGGCGTTGATGGGCGCTGTCACTAGTGACTGATATTGGGATATTCTGCGTCTGGGGCGCTGATGGGCGCTGTCACTAGTGACTGATATTCGGACATTCTGCGTCTGGGGCGCTGATGGGCGCTGTCACTAGTGACTGATATTCAGACATTCTGCGTCTGGGGCGTTGATGGGCGCTGTCACTAGTGACTGATATTCGGACATTCTGCGTCTGGGGCGCTGATGGGCGCTGTCACTAGTGACTGATATTGGGATATTCTGCGTCTGGGGCGTTGATGGGCGCTGTCACTAGTGACTGATATTGGGACATTCTGCGTCTGGGGCGCTGATGGGCGCTGTCACTAGTGACTGATATTGGGACATTCTGCGTCTGGGGCGCTGATGGGCGCTGTCACTAGTGACTGATATTGGGACATTCTGCGTCTGGGGCGCTGATGGGCGCTGTGACTAGTGACTGATTACTTTAATTCTACCTGGTATTGGTGATTTCTTACGGACTTACAGAAGTTCTTTAACGCCGCGTTAATATTTAAGGGCAAGATGGAGCGGTTGCCTTCACAAGCATTACGTAATGGTATAATCCACAAACGGGAACATGACTTCATTAAGGCGCACGCACCAAGCATACCAACATTCTATGTACTACCTAAAATTCACATACAAACCCTGCTGGGGACCACTTGTGGCAGGGCCTGGGGGTCTTTGTGGAAAGGCTTGCATCTACCTTGACCTCTACCTTCTACCTTTGGCGTTGATTTACCATCTTACGTCCGTGGTTTGATGCACCCGATCCAACAGTTGGAGGAATTGCCCTCTTCGACTAATGTTTCATTGGTGACACTGGATGTGGAGGTGTTCTATAGAAGTATCCATCACGACCCGGGCATTGATCCGGTGGGGCATTTTTTGAACAGCCAGACTGTGTGGAGCTATCACCTTTCTTTGGTCGATTTGTACTGCATCACAGTTTTTTCACCTTCGATGGGGCGTTTTACAGGCAGGTCTCCAGGACTGCCATGGGGGCACAGTGCGCCCCTCTCTATACCAACCTGGTTTTTGGCTGGTGGGAGGCGACGCAGGTGCACCCCTCTCTCATATGTTGGGTTGGTATAGATATATCGATGACATTGATTCTGTGGCCTGGATCATCAGCTATGGCACAGGAATTGGTTGATTGGCCTAACGATAATCTTTGGAGCATACATCGTCCGGCACATTTTTCTTTCAGCATGGTTGTTGGATCTGCAATGTAAGGATTAATAGGGATTTACAAAGAAAACCAACAGCACCTTTGTGTTCCAACTGATATGTAATTATGTATACTTGGATTGTTCAGCACTTACTGCCCTGGACTTTATATAAATAAGTGGCGCCCCCTAGACAAGTCCAGTACATCATGATTTAGGGATCTTCCCTGGCGCCCGCCTGCGAGGTGGAAGATGCATGGAAGCTTCTGACTATGAACTAAAGGCATATAGTCAAACATGGTTCCTTCCGTGCAGAGATATGCCCCCCCCATGCCCCCCCCACCCGAGGGGATTGACTCTTTCTTTCCCTATGTTAGTGCTTTGTAAGTGGACAATAAGGACATCAGAACTCGTGACATCTTTGGTTCTGACAAGGTTAGTGGTGTCGGCTCATCCAACAGGCAGGTAAAGCTTTCCTTGCCCCTCATTCTGTGGGTCCGGAGAGACGGCAGGTAAGTGGATCTCCTGCTTGAGATGTATGTAAATAGGACGGCCAGCCGGTAAGTCAGCGGCACAGCCGGTCATGAAGACCAACAGCTGCTGGCAGTACTTATTGTCTACCAGCCATATTAATGGTTGGTTAAGTATAAATGTCAGCTGAGAGCGCCTGCGGCTGGCCACTACCCCACAGCCTCCGGTCTGTCATCCTGTCTAGTTCTGTCTGTCCACCTCCATTGTAAGCAGACATTGTGACCCCAGACACCAGGAGGAGAGGTCAGGAGTCACAGCCTCTACATGAATGTATGCACTCCTATATAGGCCTTGATTATGTAACCGTGTCTAGAGCGCCCCCTTGGGTACATGGATGGCCACCCCTCTTATGCCTTAATAAAACACAGCAGTGAGCAGGGAGGGCAGCATTAAGCATTGACTGATATTCGGATATTCTGCGTCTGGGTCGCTGATGTGATACAGGCGGGCATGGAGGCTCTAGTATCCTGTTGTGTCATGGAAAAAGACCTGGGGTACTAGTGGACTGTGGACTTAACAGGAGCAACCAATGCCAGTCAGCTGCTGCAAAAGCTAATAAAGTCTTGGGGTGCAGTAAAAGAGGTATAGGGGTGAGGGGCGAGAACATTATCCTCCCACTATATAAGGCACTTGTCAGGCCTCACATGGAATACTGCGTACAGTTCTGGTCACCGGCGCTCAGGAAAGACGTTACAGTACTGGAGGGGGTTCAAATAAGGGCAACTAAACTAATACATGGATTGGAGGGACTGGAATACCCAGAGAGGCACCAAAACTGGGATTATTCACCCCGGAAAACAGACGGCTAAGGGGCGACCAAATAACTGTGTATAAATACATGAGGGGACGATACAAGGATCTCTGCCATGATCTGTTTATACCCAGGACTGCGACGGTAACAAGAGGGCATCCGCTACGATTAGAGGAAAGCAGGTTTCATCACCAACACAGAAAGGGATTCTTTACTGTAAGAGCAGTGAGGCTGTGGAACTCTCTGCCTGAGGACGTGGTGATGGCAGGATCCATAGAGGAGTGTAAGAGGGACTAGATGTCTTTCTATGATATTACAGGATATAGACAGTAGGTGGCCAGCGGGTTGGTGATCCGGGTCTTACATTCAGGTAGGAACCATCAGAGGTTGATCCAGGGATTATTCTGGCTGCCATTATGGAGTCGGGAAAGAATTTTTTTTCCCCAAAAGGGCTAATTGGCTTCTGCCTCTTGGGGGTTTTTTGCCTTCCTCTGGATCAACAAGGAGGTTAAAACAGGCTGAACTAAATGGACATAGTCTTCATTCAGCCTAACATACTATGTTACAGCTAGCTTGGATACAAGATGTGATACGGTTGGGCATGGAGGCTCTAGTACCCTGGCTTGGATACAAGATGTGATACGGGGTGCATGGAGGCTCTAGTACCCTGTTGTACCGCCTCTAGCTTGGATACAAGATGTGATATGGTTGGGCATAGGTGCTCTAGTACCCTGGCTTGGATATAAGATGTTATACAGTTGGGCATGGAGGCTCTATTACACTGTTGTACCGCCTCTAGCTTGGATACAAGATGTGATACAGGGGGCATGGAAGCTCTAGTACCCTGTATACCACCTCTAGCTTGGATACAAGATGTGATACGGGGGGCATGGAAGCTCGAGTACCCTGCTGTACTGCCTCTAGCTTGGATACAAGAAGTGATACAGGTGGGCATGGAAGCTCTAGTACCCTGTTGTACCACCTCTAGCTTGGATACAAGATGTGATATGGGTGGGCATGGAGGCTCTAGTACCCTGTTGTACTGCCTCTAGCTTGGATACAAGATGTGATACAGGGGGCATGGAGGCTCTAGTACCCTGTTGTACCGCCTCTAGCTTGGATACAAGATGTGATACAGGGGGCATGGAGGCTCTATTACACTGTTGTACCGCCTCTAGCTTGGATACAAGATGTGATATGGGTGGGCATGGAGGCTCTAGTACCCTGTTGTACCACCTCTAGCTTGAATACAAGATGTGATACAGGGGGCATGGAGGCTCTAATACCCTTCTTGTTGTACCACCTCTAGATTGGATACAAAATGTGATATGGGGGGAGCATGCAGGCTCTAGTACCCTATTGGGCTGGCGTTAGCTTGGATACAAGATGTGATACGGTGGGCATGGAGGCATACATGTTCTATATGGTATCCTGCAGCATATCGCTCCATATTTGCTGTAACAGCCTCTAGATCGTGTAAACTTGTAGGCTGTGAAGTTGGCGTCCCAAATGGTTCCATACTAGAGATGAGCGAGTATACTCGGTAAAGGCAATTGGTCGAGCGAGCATTGCCTTTACCGAGTACCTGCCCGCTCCAGATGAAATGTTCAGGTGCCGGCAGCGGGCAGGGAGCTGCAGGGGAGAGCGGAGCGGGACGGAGGGGAGATCTCCCTCTCCCTCTCTTCCCCCCGGTCCCTCCTGCTGACAGCCGCTACTCACCGCTCCCCCGCGCCGGCACCCGAACGTTTCATCTCCAGCGGGCAGGTACTCGGTAAAGGCAATGCTCGCTCGAGTATACTCGCTCATCTCTATTCCATACATGTTTTATTGATGATACATCTGATGACCGGGCAGCCACGGAAGGGACAATATTGTGGGGGCTCCTGTGACCCCCTTGTGTGTGGCCAAGCATTATCCTGCTGCCTCTTGGAAGTCACCCTGAGAGGAACACATGTGGCTGCAGGATGTCCTGAACATATCGCTGAGCTGTCATTGTCCCTCATTGCCACCACTACTAGGGGGGGACTGACTGTCATATGCGATGGACCCCCAGATCATCACACCAGCAGGGGGCAGTGTGCACACGTGACTCCCGCAGCACATTACACACGTGACTCCCCCCACCCCATCACACCAGCAGAGGGCAGTGTGCCACCGCACAACTGCAGGATCGAGGTGCCCACCCCGCGGGCCCCAGACATGAACACGACCGTCAGCATAATTCACAGACAGGCAGCATCGTTGGTGCAAGTTCATCCATAAGATGTATCTTTACTCCTCAACAGCCTATAATCAGCAACGTTTCGACTCCTACATGGAGTCTTTATCACGCTGACATTGCACCCAAAGTACACATATTAAATACAAAGTCACAACGAATCACAAGCATACGTGTAATTACATTGCATTAGGTATACAGACAACACTCGCGAGATACTCTGCGTGATACAGCGCACCTGACGCTTCTATGGGACTCTATGGAGCTGAGCGGGGTTGGGTGGCTGCCTGCCACTTGCCCCTTGTCCACCTGTCATAAGGACTGGTATGATTTTCACCTGCACTGGGGAGGTTTTCATTACACGTATGCTTGTGATTCGTTGTGATTCTGTATTTAATATGTGTACTTTGGGTGTAATGTCAGCTTGATAAAGACTCCATGTAGGAGTTGATACTTTGCTGATTGTGGGCTGAGCTGAGTGCGCCAAGGTGAGGGAGACCACGAGTTTACAGAAGGGTTGTCACAGGTGGCTCTGTCGTCCCTCCCGACAGTGGTGCTAAGGGTGCTCTGCTCAGGGGTTGTGCCGTAGCCTAAGAACGTACCGTGGTATGTGTAACAGATGAATCTGTTGTTGTCACGGGTGACGCCAGTACTCCTTTCCGGGTCTCTCGGGATGAAAGGCCAAAGAAATAAATGAGAGGAGTCCGGTAGCTTGTAATAGTAAAACTTGGAGCTCTCAGGTTTACTGAGCTGTTTCACAAGTACAATTAGAATGTCCACTTGACGATGGGAGAGATTACAATACAATGGAGATAACAGTACTTCTGAAATTGTGAAGGAAGGACTTCAACGCTCTCTCTCTTTTCTTACTTTCACTGACTTGAGACAAGTCCTCACTAGCTTGATTTAACTGACTGTGAGCAGGGGGTGGATGAAGGGAGATTTAAGGTGATCTATAGAGCACTGTATATTGGGGCTTCACCGGGTATATTGAAACTCACTGTTACAGTGGATGATCCACCTCCGGGATTTCTTCTCCCCACTATCACGGAAGCACCATGGGATGATGAAGGTGAACTCCTTTCTCTCTCCTGTCTGGATCTCCTCTGCCAACACGACTGACTGCACTCTCTGACACTCTGTCTGGAAGCCTCTAACTGCTCACTCACTGCTGCTTTTATCTTCTCTTTCCCGCACTTTCTCTACTCCTCCCCCTCTGCAGAGGGACTTGTGTTGCTGTTTTCCCGCCCTTGGACTCTGCACCAATGGCTATGAAAGCTGACTGTCAGCCAATAGGACGCCAGCTGACATGAGGGCTAAGCTCTAGACTTAGTGGAGAGAAGGGGAGAAACAGGGTCTCTCCTACAGATGGCACCTTCTATGTCGGCACATAGACAGGTGAGACAGGACAGGTGTTGCTGGGGGTGTCCTGCAGGACCCGCTGGGCCACTAGAAAACTAAAAAAGGAGCTTTTATGGCAACAATACATCTAAAAGACGCCTCTTCCCATGTCCCAATCCATCCGCACGCTCAGCAATACTTCACATTTGCAATTCCCATTGGAATGAAGTGACCCCATTGTGAAATCCAGACCCCTTTTATCTCGGTGTGCACTGCGCACTCTGGTCCCACAGGTTGTTTTGCAAAAATTCTTATAAAGTAGGTGAAAAATAAATAAAATTTTATGTTTTTCATAAATGTTACTTTCATGACCGTTTTCTTTGTTTCAAGCAGGGAGACGAATCCCAAATGTTATAGTACTGGTTCTTCTGTGTTCAGCAGCACCCCATTGTGGCCCTAATCTACCTACAGGACACACGGCTAGGCCCATAATGGAGGAACACCCGCTGGATTTCAGGGCACAGCTGAATAAACTCCAGGCCCCATTGGTCACTTGTGCAGGAAAAAAATTGACTCCCTAAAAATAATCCCCCCCCCCTCCTCCACACCCTTTTCGGCGTTCCCTAAATCATAGATAAAAGTAATGATATTAACTGTGTGGTATGTCTGAAGATGGGTAATAACAGAGTCTGGTTGGGATGGGCACATGGGGCAATAATACCAGGTATCCCTCCTCCTCCCATCCTTTTTGGAGGGTATTTCTTGCCCCCAGCGGCCAGGATGGGGTGTAAAGTGGCGCTCTGTGAGTCTCCATAATCTCGCTGAGGTGCGGCGGTCTCACACAGAAGGCGCTCAACAAGCTGCTCCTGGAGCTGCATGAAGGCGAGCGTTCCCCGGGGCTTCTTGTAAATTACGTATCACAGGTAGCGGTCTGAATAACGCCGGGCTCACACGGCCGGATGTGGGATCTGCTTGTGGAGGCCGGCAGCGGATCCCAGCTGTGAGCTGCGTACAGACATATACTGCGCACTACTGCCTACTCACTCAGGCGGTCATGCGCAGTGCACCGTTTTATGCTCGCTGTGATGACGCGGTACCCGCAGCCCGCACACAATGGCCTCTATGTTGCAGATATCCGCGGTAAGATAGAAGCTGCTCCATCCTGTTTTCTGCAAGTAGATTATGTAATTCCAAGCCACTAATGTGAGCAGAATTGTGTAATCCAGAGCATCCGATCGTTCCGCGTATTACCGCAGATCAGACGCATGTGGGATCCGCAATTCCTATCCAGTCAGATGAGACTAATGGTAGATCGCTACCTTTTTACACCATTGGATAATGACGATCACATGACCGGGGACCGCTCCACAAGGTCTCCAGTCACTGCTGCAGCCGAGAGCAAGGAGGTTTTACATTTCTGCGCTTGCATCCGCCATTTTGTTGATTGGCAGCTGTGCAGAAGGCGACTAAAGATCCGTGGATAGGGATCCCATTGGTGGACAAACCCGGGTCTTAGGCAAAGAATTGCAACTCCCGGCATGGGTCCAACATTTTGCTGGTCAACGTGGAGGCTGAAGGTGAGTAGTCCCTGTCCCTCACAGACTGGATCCATGAGGGGAGATGAAGCTTTAACATTACTTTACTTTTTAATCCATTGGATAATGGCGCTCGCATCACCGGGGATTGCGCATCATGGCCTCCATGACAGCTCCAGGCTCTTGGCTACCGGAGGTAGCTGCTAACAGGGAACGGTCACACTCACAGGCCCGGGGCTTTAGTCTTCAGGACCGGCGTGTTTGTACGGCCCTATAGAATAAAGCCCAGACACCCACGATGTGAAAACAAGTGGCGGTCACTCAGGGGTTAAAGAGGAAATCCCTTCCTCTGCATTGCTCCATCTGCCCGTCTTGCCTTTGCCTCTACTTGCTTTTTGAGGCCTAAGCTTTGAAGAAAGGTTTCCTCTTCAGCATTTCTCCTCCAGGAGACTTATTTCTTATCTGATACTTTTTTTAGGATTTTATCTAAATCCCTACTGAGAAGAAACGGACCTCGGAACGCCAAAGAGCTTCATTCATGTTTTACCAGCGTGTCCCCAAAGTAGGCTGTAGTGGCATCAGAGAGCGCCGCGGTGCCCGCCGATGACCTGCTGATGCTACGGCTGCCTTGGAGACGGGCCGAGAGGCCAACCTCTGTTCCTAAGGGGTTCTGTTTGGAATGTACATCTCCATTTAAGCTAACCAAGCATTCAGAGTTCTGGCTCGGCGTGGGGCTGCAGCTCCTGGTTCAGGCAGGGCTGACGCTTCCCCCAGGTCTCTTTTGGAAGAGTTTTTCTGCTTTGCGATCCATTGGATCTTTCACTTGTGCGGCATCCCAAATGGTCAAGTTGCTACCAAACATCCACCATGGGGATGGTCATCCAACCAACACAGTCCTGCTCTGTTAATGCAGAACTCCTTGTAAGACGTCTTGGGATGGCAGATCCCATCTCTGCTTTATTCCTGTGTGATTGATGTATAGGTTTGTGGCCGGGGGAGGGGGGGGGCGTGTTACACCTCTCCCCTGAGCCACCAGATATTGTCTTCTATAGTTCTAGGCACATTAAGTGTCGTCCTGATCACTTTAATTACATCATCTGGATTACCTGCTCCCCACTTCCAGTTAGGAAGGGGTTCCTGCAGATAGATGTAAACTCACAGCCTCAGTCGATTAATGGGGGGCCGGCTGTGACCCCACTGATCCCAGCGACATATCCCCTCACGTACCGTGATCAATGTTGATTGTGGTGTGTAAAAGGTTAACAGAGGGAGGGTGCTCCCTCTGTGATGTAATAGCCATAACCTATAATACATCGCAGTACAGAAGTGTAGTGTATTATCACAGCGATCATAGCTTCGCAGGTTAAAGTTCCCTACAGGGACATAAGAATAGTAAAACAAAAAAGAGAAAAAATACCTTTTAGATTTAGGAATTATTATAATAATAACCTTTTCCCATAGTTATAATAAAATCAAAACAAACAAACAAAGAGCTTATTTGCTATCAATGGGTAACCACTTATTTATCCTGTATGGTGAATATCGCCCACAAAAACATTACACACGCCTATAATTGCGCTTTTCCGGTCACCACGTCTCCGATAAACAGCGATCATAAGGCTGTCTGTCCTCCGATGGTGCCAATAGAAACTCCTGGACGTCCCAGAGGTATGGAGACCACAGCGCTGAGCGGACACCACGGTCAATGGTGAAATGTATGGAGGCTCAGAAGAAAGCAGCCTAGTATCCAACAATGCACACGGAGACATCATAACACAAAGCAAAGAGTAAGACCGACCTTTACTACAGGACAAATAGAAGCCTTAGGCTGGGTTCACACGAGGCGGGTTCCCGACGGAAATCCCACGGTTTGGCCGCAGCGAAAAAAATGCGAGATTTCCGCCTGGAGAACCGCAGCTTTAAAACCCGCGGCGGCTTTGAAGTGGCCTGGCTGCTCGCTCTTCCGCTGTGGCTGGCGCTCCCATAGAGAAGAGCGCGGCCGCAGCGGAAAAAAAAATGAACATGCTGCGGTCGGCAAATCCGCCCCGTGTGAACCCAGCCTTAAAAAACATTTTTCATTCCCATACAAGGAAACTTCAGGATACATTTCAGTGTAGGCGGAGCAGGTAAGGCAGGTACAAGGCAGGTGAGCATCAGTAAGACATACACCCATAAACCTCTCGGCCCCTGAGGAGGTTGTCGGTCTGCTGTACAGCTTGGCATGCAGTTCCATCTCAGGCCGCCTGCACACCGGCGAGAGCGACATCTACAGTGAAACGAGTGACTCAACGCTGCGGCCATTTACTAATAACAGGGAGTTAACTAGAATAAGCCTCCCGAATCACTACCCGCTCCCCTGATTCCAGAGCTATTAAAGGGACTCCTCTCTGCCAAGATCCTCACTAAATGACATCTAAGGGGGCCTAGAACCTTCTAGGATTCACCCAGACTGTTTTTTAACAAGGGTTGGTCATTTTGAATACCTAGTGATGTCGTTATCGTTCCAGATGGCTTCAGTATGGACCCCAGCAATATTAAAGCCGCCCTGGATTGGCCCATCTGAAAAAATTGAAGGAAGTACAGTGCCTGATCGATTTTGCAAACCTCTATAAAAGATTTATTAAGGACTTCTCAAAGGTCATCCCTCCTATCACCACCCTCACGAAGAAGGCACATGTTATCCTGGTCCCTGAGGCACAAATTGCTTTGGAGAAACTAAAGACTCTGTTTCCTAGAGCACCTATACTGATCCACCCAAGGTAGACGCCTCCGAATCCACAGTGGGAGCTATCCTGTCACGAATCGGAGATAAGAGGCAACTACATCCTTGTGCATTTCTGGCCTACACCTTATCACCTTATGAAGTCGGGAACAGGGAGCTTCTGGCCATCAAGGTGGCTTTCACCGAATTCAGACACCTCTTGGAAGGAGCCCATCATCCAGTAGAGGTTCTTACTGACCATAAGAACTTAGAATTCTTCCGTACTGCCAAGAGGTTATCTGCAATACAAGCACCATGGGCCTTGTTTTACTACAGGTTCAATTTTATCAGACCCTACCGCCCCGATTCCAGAAACAGCAAGGTGAATGCTTTGTCCAGGACATTTCTGGAGGCTGAAGAGTCAAACTCAGACTACACAAGACCTTCTAACTAAGTTTAAGGGAGTACACAAAAATGTCCCTTTCCTGAGCCATCCTTCTAAGGATGTGAAGCGGTCTTTTAAAGATGGACTTTGGAGGCAAGAACACCAACTATATCTTCCCCAGGCTGGTTGACTCAAAGTCCTTAAACTAGTCCTTGGTTCCAAGCTGGCCGGTCACCTTGGAGTCACAAAGATTTTGGAACGCTTGCTTCTCTCCTTCTGGTGGCCTGACTGCAGGAGGGATGTGAAGAAGTATATCGCTCTTGTGAAGTATGTGCTCTGAACAAGATGCCACGGGTTCATCCTCTGGTTTCCTACAATCTCTTCCAGTCCCAGCCAGGCCGTGGGGTTATATCTATAGGACTTCATTGTGGATCTGCCTCCCTGGAAAGAGATGACCACCATTCTTGTTGTCGTGGACCAACTCACAGAGATGGCTCATTTCATTCCCATCAAAGGAATACCCCCCGCCGAGCACATCTTGGTACATGGTATTCCTGATGATGTGGTCTCTGACGGAGGAGTGCTGTTCACCTCAAAGTTCTGGAGACACTTCTGCACAGTCCTAGGAACTACCGTGAAACTCTCCTCTTTTCATCCTTAGTCTAACAGCCCGACCGAGAGACCTGGCCAGACTCTGGAGCAGTATCTCCACTGCCTCATCTCCCATCTTCAGGATGGCTGGGTGGATTTTTTTTTTTTTTCAACAATAATTTTTATTGAACTTTCAGTATTATCAGTGATTGTTCCTCATGTTACAGTATGATGGCTGCCAGTCTTTTGTCAATGAGGTTTTTAACAAAAAAATAAAAATGACAATTAGATGTTAACATGCGTTGCATTTTCATTGTTGTTGTCGGAAAAGACAATACTCAAGAGTAAACAATGGCCTGGCCAGGGCCAATTCATCATGTAGGTAGGAAGGGATAGGTGTAGGAAAGAGTAGGGAGGGGGGGGGGGGAAGGGATTCTCTCTCTCTCAAGGTCGACATCTCAAGGGGCGGAGACGTTAGTAAGCTGGCTTTAGACTAATAGACTCGACCCCGCTGTGGGAAAGGTATAGTTTATCCAGGGAGTCCAGATACTGCGCAATTTATCTCTTTTGTCCTCTGTTATCGAAGTAAGTCTTTAATTTATGAGATACCACGGGGTGTATTATTTTTAACAACAGAGTTTACTTACAATAACTCCCAACATAGTTCCACTGCCCAGAGCTATTCCAACTACGGTACACATCCCGTCTTTATTCCTGGCCTTCCCATCAACAATCCTGTTCTGACTGTTAACCCTTTCCGATCCACTGTCTGACGTCTAAAGACATTCTGATTGAAGGCTGTACAGCTCTGATGTTGAGAGACGTCCGGCAGGGTATTCTTACTGTAGATTACTGGCTGCTCAGTTGTTTGGGGGCCTCTCTGGCATGTCAAATACTGCAGTACTGGCACAAGCCAGTAGATGGCGCCCTTGTATAATGGCAGAAGAAGCCCCCTAGGAAACCCTGAATCCAAAGTTGGATTGCAAAGGGTTAATCGCTAACAGCATTGCCTTATATTCAGAAGGAATTGAAGGAGGCTTGGCAACCAGATGAAAATATGCATGCTCCAAGGCTCACAGCGGAGTTCCACTCCAGTAAACCAGGTCGTAGGACATCCTCGAATCCTAGCCTGGTAGAGTTAGAAGGGACCTCCAGGGTCATCGAGTCCAACCCCCTGCTCAGTGCAGGATCACTAAATCATCCCTGACAGATGTCTGTCGAGCCTTTGTTTGAACACTTCCATTGAAGGAGAACTCCCCACCTCCCGTGGCAACCTGTTCCACTCATTGATCCCCTCACTGTCTAATATCTAATCTGTGTCTCCTCCCTTTCAGTTTCATCCCATTGCGTCTAGTCTTTCCTTGTGCAGATGAGAATAGGGCTGATCCCTCTGCACTGTGACAGCCCTTCAGATATTTGTAGACAGCTATTAAGTCTCCTCTCAGCCTTCTCTTCTGCTAAACATTCCCAGATCCTTTAACCGTTCCTCATAGGACATGATTTGCAGACCGCTCACCATCTTGGTAACTCTTCTCTGAACTTGCTCCAGTTTGTCTATGTCTTTTTTAAAGTGGGGTGCCCAGAACTGGACCCAGAATTCCAGATGAGGTCTGACTAAGGAAGAGTAGAGGGGGATAATGACCTCACGTGATCTAGACTCTGTGCGTCTCTTCATACATCCCAGAACTGGACCCAGTATACCAGATGAGGTCTGACTAAGGAAGAGTAGAGGGGGATAATGACCTCACATGATCTAGACTCTATGCTTCTCTTAATACATCCCAGAACTGTGTTTGCCTTTTTGGCTGCTGCATCACATTGTTGACTCATGTTCAGTCTATGATCTATTAGTATACCCAAGTCTTTTTCACATGTGCTGCTGCTTAGCCCAATTCCTCCCATTCTGTATGTGCTTTTCTCATTCTTCTTGCCCAGATGTAGGACTTTGCATTTCTCCTTGTTAAATACCATTCTGTTAGTCATCGACCACTGTACAAGCTTTTCTAGATCTTTCTGAATCCTCTCTCTTCTCTAGTGTTAGCTATCCCTCCTAGCTTCGTGTCGTCAGTTTGATCAGTTTTCCATCAATTCCCTCCTTTAGATCATTTATAACAATGTTGACCAACACTGGGCCTAGGACAGAGCCTTGTGGTCCCCACTTGATACGTTCTTCCACTTGGATGTGCAGCCATTTATGACCACTCTTTGAGTACAATCACTCAGCCAGTTGTGAATCCACCTAACAGTTGCCTTGCCAATCCCATATTTGGTCATTTCATCAATAAGTATGGTATGGGATACTTTGTCAAATGCTTTACTAAAGCCAAGATATACCATATCCACCGCATTTCCCTGATCAACCCAGTCGGTGCTTCTGTCATAGCAGGAAATTAGATTGGTCTGGCATGACTTGTTTGTTACAAACCCATGCTGGCTCTGGTTAATTACTCCATTCTCATCCAAGTACTTGTGCAATCCCCCAGAGGGGGGACCCCGGGCACCTGACTAATGTGAAGAGCTGGGAGGGTGAAGTGCTGACGTGTCACGGTGGCACTTAACAGGCTCTGGTCCCAGAGGGATGACATGTAGCCAAGGCCAAAATCCCATATGAAGGGATGCAACACCAGGGGTATCAGTGCACGGGCCACCTGCTTGTTTCTGTGGACCACTATCCAAGGAAGTGGCGGCTCTTTCCAATCTTCTGGGACTTCTCCTGTTCTCCAGGGATTGTCACAGATTATGGCGAGTGGTTCAGCAATTACCTCTGCTGCTTCCTTTAGTATCCTAGGATGTAATTCATCTGGACCTTGAGACTTGGATTCATGTAAGTTAGCTAAGTGTTCCCTCGACATCTCTCTGCTTACAGATAGCCTGCATTCTTTTATTCCCCCAATACCACAGGGACGATCAGCTGATGTTACATCTACTTTCTGAGAGAAAGCAGATACAAAATAGGAATTTAAAAGTTCGTCCTTCTCACCATCATTCTTAACCAATTCACCATTTTCATCCTGTAAGCATCCAATAGCATCTTTGGCTTTTATTTTGCTTTTGGCCCCACAATCCTTTTTTATTGTTTTTGGCCTCTGTTACAAGCCTCAGTTCATTATTAGCCTTAGTACAGAGAGCAGGCAGGTAGTGTAGTCAGGGAAGCCAGAGGTCGGTACACAGGTAGGTATCCGTTCACGGTACAGATGAGCAGACAGGTACTGTAGTCAGGGAAGCCAGAGTTCGGTATACAGGTAGGTATCAGTTCACGGTACAGAGGAGAAGGGAGGTAGTGTAGTCAGGGAAGCTAGAGGTGGGTACACAGGTAGGTATCAGTTCACGGTACAGAGGAGCAGCCAAGTAGTGTAGTCAGGGAAGCCAGAGAACGATACACAGGTAGGTATCAGTTCACGGTACAGATGAGCAGGCAGGTAGTGTAGTCAGGGAAGCCACAGGTAGGTATCAGTTCACGGTACAGAGGAGCAGGCAAGTAGTGTAGTCAGGGAAGCCAGAGGTCGGTACACAGGTAGGTATCAGTTCATGGTGCAGAGGAGCAGGCGGGTAGTATAGTCAGGGAAGCCAGAGGTCAGAAGACAGGTAGCAGTAAAGAGGGTCGGCGGGGGTGGAGCTTCCCTACTGGCCGACAGCACAATAATCTCAGGAGAGGGAGGGGCCAGGCTAGATAACATGTACAATTAACAAACGAGGAGCCAAGACAGGAAGAAGGCTGGGGAGCGGCCGGGTGTTTGCAGCACAGGTTGGAGCCCCACCATCACCGGGGCGGAGCCTGTACTCATCACCCCCTGGCACTGTCAGGGTTAAGAAATCACCAGACATTGTGGTTTTAGATTGTATCCGCACGGCCGCAGTGATTGTGTAGCATCAGTGATGCTTTATTCTTACCAATGCAGCATGGCGTCGCTGCTACAGGCCAAATACTCAGGAAACAAAATTGCGCGCTTTTGCTTCAAGAAGGTTAATAGGACTGACTAATGGTAGATTGCATCGCAGAGTGTGAACGTGACAAGTGGGTGCGATGCGATAAAAAAGCAGGCTCCACGAGAAGCATGGGGTACAGAACATCTCAGAGCGTGAACACTACAAGAGGCTCCACGTGAACGCAATTACTCTTTTTCCATTGAGTATTCCGGTTCAAAAGGGGGGAGGCATAGGTGATCTGGGTCATAGATGATCTAGGTGTTGTAGATCAGCTATTGGGTTTAAAAAAAACCGATTATTTAGTACTAATACAGTAAGAAACTGCAGGTATGCAAACAGTTACCGGAACCTCTGTTGATAATGCATATGTTGAGCTTTTTGCAGATGGTACCAGGGTGAGGATTGATGACTCCACATCGGATATGCAGTGGTCACACAACAAGATGTCCTAGAAGCAGAAGCTCTGCCTCCGCATGTCACAGTACAAGAAGCGGAATTGAAGGCCCTCACTGAGGCGAGTAGAGTGGCGAGAGGTAAGACGGCAACCATTTACACTGACTCCTGGTATGCATTTGGCATAGCTCATGATTACGGCCCAATATGGAAGGACAGACAGTTTTTACCTTAGCAGGACAACCAATTGAGAATGGTGCAGCGGTGCAGAGTCTCATGGAGGCCCTACTTCTACCTGATAAAGTTGAGAGTTTGCACCGATTCCTACACTGGAGAAGTGAGAGACGACACCCTCGCCGACAGCATAGCAAAGGCAGCGGCCCTCAAGCCGTGGAAGAAAGAAGAAAGATACTGACAGCATGAGTCAGTGGTAAAAACTTTGGACATTGACAAAATTTGGATTTGATATGCTAAAGACTTTACAGTTACAAGCCAGCAAGGAAGGAAAGAATAAATGGACTAATATGGGAGCAGCAGAAACAGGACAGCGTGTGGTGGACAGTCAACAGCACTTGCCCACCACAGTTCCTGTATCCCATGATGGCCCAGCTGATGGACGGAAAGACCCACCTAGTAAAGCAGCAATGACGACGACGCTTGAAAGAGGACGGGCGACTTCTAGGTTCTCTGTAGCTGCTGCATCATTTGTCCGGTTTAGCATGATCTATGCCATAGGTGAGTCAGGGCAGAAGTAAATTTGCCACACCACACTTGCCGGGACCACTCTACCCATTTCAGGGATTGCAAATTGACTACGTTCAGCTCCCACTTGTTGGGAAGTATGAATACGTGCTTGTTGTTGTTGATGTCTTTGCAGGTTGGAGGCCGACCCTGTTACCAAGGCAAACAAGAAGGTAACCGCAAAGAAGCTCATGAACGAGGTAAACTGTGAATATGGGGTACCAGAGGTGATTCAGAGTCAGACAGAGGTATAAACTTCGCAGGTGAATGTAACATGTCATGTCTGCTCTGGGTGTATCCCAGGCCTTTTACATACTCTACCATCTTTAGAGTAGTGGAAAGGTGGAGAGACGTAGTGGCACGCTAAAAAGTAAGATACTTAAAAATGACGCCACTTTGGAAAGACTGTCATCCAATAGCCTTATACAGTGTTAGATATGAACCCAGGGGGGATTATACATTATCTCCCTACGAGATTGTTTGGGCTAGCCCCAAGGCTAGGTCGTTACTATCCTCAGTAGTTACAATTACAATCTGATGTGTTGACTGAGTATGTGATTTCCGTTGTTAAAGAACTAACCAAAGCCTATGCACAGGTGTTCTCTTCCAGACTCAGAGGCAGACACTGGGACACATATCTTGCAGCCTGGGGATTGGGTGTGCGTCAAGAAGTTCCCCAGGAAGCACCCTCCTGAGCCCCGATTTGATGGCCCCTACCAGGTGTTTCTGACTACTGCCACAGCTGTGAAACTAGCCGAAAGACTTACATGGATCCATGCTTCATACTGTAAGAAAGCTTCAGATCCGGGAGACCAGTCTTAGTTGTGCCAAAGACATTACTCTGGTTAGGGCTAGTGAGAGAGGAGGGTGGCAACTGGAATCCTTAGTTGGAAGAATATGAGGGTATGGTTACCTTCTGGTATAACTCGTCCAATGCTCAAGTAGCCGCATATTCCTTCGACTATTGTACTGTGGTCCCGTGTCTAGGCGCAAGATCCCACCGCAGGCCAGATTTAGCTCAGTCCAGCTGGTTATATGACTTACATACCCGGGGAATACAATATGTTTGCGCCACTGATAACGTCTGGGGAGAAGACTGCCGTTATTGGGGATTAGTGGGATGGAACGCAGGAACAGACTGGTCCTATAAACCGCGAAGTGCCTTAAATAAGAAAGATAAGAGCGGGAAATCCCTAATTAGTCGTATAACCCTCCTTGAGAATAATAAGGACAGCAGGTATTGGAAGGCTGAACTTAGTATGTTGCTTGGTTTTAATGCGGTTTTTACACTAACCATGGGAGATCCCAAGCCCGGGGGACGGGGGGGGGGGGGGGGACTTACAGTCTGGGGACATACCGGTACGGGAGGACAGATCCCTTAGGGAAGTTTAAAATAAGGGGTATGGTAGATGCACCCGAATGGAAGCCTTCACTTAGTCCCGTGCCCATAATTAACCCCCTCCGCCGTAAGATAAAGACCTTGACGAACATGATGATCATAGCCGACCCTACCTTTTGAGGACACCTTGACAGTAGCGACTGGCTACTCTGACCAGAATCTCTGGTTGGAGTTGATGAGGTACAATGCTAACAGGAGCAACAAGTCTAACTGTTACGTGTGCGGTAGTGCCCGACTACACTCGGGGATGGTCCCCCTAAATCTCCCGGTAGATCCTGAAGAGTGGTTTATTAGTCTCTTCACGAACATTTCCACTAATTACACTGTCCGTGAGAAGTGGAAGAAGGAATACTCTATAACTACTTAAGTGTTTTGCACCGGAGAGAGTATTACTGACTACCCTGGAAACTACACCTGCCAGGCAAATGGGCAGGGTGGAGGGAGATTTTTGGGGAACTCACCAACGGGTATTGCTCCTCCTACGGTACGATAGGAGGGGAATGGATGTAGAATCAGGTTCAGTCCTTAGGAGACGTTTACTGGCTTTGTAGTGACATGAGGTAGAGGACCCGCCTGGAGGGTAATTGGACAGGGGAGTGTGCCTTAGTAAAGCCCTTATGCTCCTCCACACCCTTTCGGACAACATTGAGGATAATGAGGTTACCCCCAATAGTTACTTTATCTCGATCCAACTCAGTCTGTGTTTTGTGGTTATCCTGTCATGTTGGTCTATCCTTGTTTTCCGCATAGGTACGGCGGTTCCTTCCAGTCTTGTCACTAGGTAGTGTAGGGTCAGGGTGAGGCGACCTGGACGTGTCCACCATCAGGGCTATCTCCAGGAGGGACATTGGTGTGGGTGAAGATTAGGGAGTCCCAGGCCGTGCGTACCTGTGCACGCTACTAGTATTGTAACATTATACTAGAGCGAGAAGAGAGACCCCTGGTGGTAGTTTTGATCTACACGTGTACATTGACGTCATAGGATAGCCAAGGGGGGTACCTGACGAGTTTAAAAAAAAAAAAATTAGAGACCAAGTTAAACTAGATTCGAGTCCATTTTCCTGATCATTATGGTAAATAAACGTTGATTGGATTAATTATGTTTATTATAATTAGCAGTGGTTTATAAATTATACTAGAGACGCCTTATAGGGACTAGTCGACCAATAGGACCTACCTCGACTATGACTTTTCAAAATAGAATGGCCTTAGATATGACTTTAGCTAAAAAGGGGAGTGTCTGTAAGATGATAGGGGAGACTTGTTGTACCTACATCCTAGACGACACGTGACCCGCGGGTAAAGACGCAGTTGCCATTAAGAAGCTGACCGCACTAACTAAAAAGAGCTAACTTTTGGGACCAGCACTCGCCATGGATGAGCGGGTGGTAAAGGATCCTGGCACAGACGGGCGTTGCTGTTGTATGTGAACTGATGATTACCTTTTCTGTTCTAGTCTGCTGTGTTATCCCCTGTGTCAGAGAGACCTGTGAAACGGATGCTGGAAAAGCCGCTCCCACCATGAGTTCGCTGGATGCATCCCCAGAAGGAGTGGACAAGTCCTACACCCCCTTGAAGACCCTAAATCGAACCTTCAACGCGCTCCAGTTATAGGCTCATGCGCAGAGAACTGTGAACATTAGATAGAGAATTAGAGGATAGACATTTTAAGGGGGGATTGTGATAGACATGATGATTAGTCAGTGTAAAATGTCTATTGATTTGTACTAAACTAGACGTATTATGTGTGTTTTGTGACTTCAGCCTAATGTGGAACTCTGCTGCATAAGGAAAGAGTTAAATCACAGTGTTATGTTATTGCTTGTGTTCATCTTGAGTGTTTTCCCAGTCCTCCCCATCCCCCACACAGAATCTTCTTCAACAAAGAGATATCTACTTTCAGTTTCAGATTTGAGCACATGTTTGTAAGACAAAGACTTGCTTATACATTGGAGTTGAGAGAAGGTGGGCAGGAAGGAGTGGGGGATTCTATATGATCCGACAAATGAGAATTCTATATGTTACTGATGTAACCTGTTGCACGCCCATTGTATGTCTTGCAATAAAAGGGGCTGTCTGGGTGTTTCTCTCCAGAGCCATTTTGGATATGAGACTCTCCCGGTTTAGACCAGCATTTGTGTCTGATCTGGTCGATGATGTGTGCACACTATACAATTTGGAAGCTACAAAATACCCCGAAACCTGCTGGAGAAAACCATATCCAGCTCACCTTCAACAGAGACTACGTAATAGAGAAGTCACCCTGCCCCCTGATCACATGAGGGGGGCGTGTAATGCGGTGCAGCTTGCCCCGTCCTGAACAGAAACATTGGGCACGGACTTGGGATGCAGGCATGGCCCCCAGGCTGCACTGTATGGGTGGAGTGCTGGGTGTGTGGTGGCGGGGAATTAGCTCAGGAATAGTTGGGATAATTGATTTCATTTTAGTTTTGTGTGCATTTATATATTAAAAAAAAATAATAAAAAAATAAAAAACCCAAAAAAAGAAAAAAAATTTGAAAAAAGAAAAAAAAAAAAATACAGAACGATGGTTTAAAGGGGTTGTCTCACGATAGCAAGTGGGTCTATACACTTCTGTATGGCCATATTAATGCACTTTGTAATGTACATTGTGCATTAATTATGAGCCATACAGAAGTTATAAGAAGTTTTTCACTTACCTGCTCCGTTGCTGGCGTCCTCGTTTCCATGGATCCCGCCTAATTTTCGGCATCTAATGGCCAAATTAGACGCGCTTGCGCAGTCCGGGTCTTCTGCTTTTCTCAATGGGGCCGCTCGTGCAGGATGCCGGCTCCGTGTAGCTCCACCCCGTCACGTGCCGATTCCAGCCAATCAGGAGGCTGGAATCGGCAATGGACCGCACAGAAGCCCTGCGGTCCACCGAGGGAGAAGATCCCGGCGGCCATCTTCAGCAGGTAAGTAAGAAGTCACCGGAGCGCGGGGATTCAGGTAAGCACTGTGCGGTGTTCTTTTTTAACCCCTGCATCGGGGTTGTCTCGCGCCGAACGGGGGGGGGGGGTTGAAAAAAAAAAACCCGTTTCGGCGTGGGACAACCCCTTTTAAGGTCAGTTATATTGATAAGATTTCTTAGTTTTTCCCCCCTCATTTATGTGCTGTTTATTTTGGTTTGTTCTTAGCTCATTATAATTTGGACCGCAGCAGGTCTGGATTAGGTCAGACTGGATCCCTTGAGTTAGGGTGTTAAATATAGCTTTATTTTGTCTGCTCCCCCAAACCCTTAGTTTAGTATCCCGTTTTTCATGTTTTCTTCAGTTGCAGATTCTATAGGTTGTGATGGTTTGGATGGTGTGTAGTGTGTGCGGTATGTTAGCCTGACCAGAAGGACCGTTTAGTTATAATTTAAGGACAAGTTTCGTTGACCGAGAGCCGGACTTTTGTATTTAGTATTAATAATTTGTATTTGGTCATTGTCTCTGTGAGCCGTGAGGAGGGTCTGTTTTGTTGCTGTTATGTTTTTTAATTTTATAATAAAAGATCTACAGAGCAGGTCCTGGTGTGCTGTCCTCCCTGTTATCAGCCGGTATCACAGGATATATATATATAGAAGTTCAGTAAGCTGACATTGGGGGCTGTTCTCTCTGTTAACAGGTGGTATCAGAGGATATATATACAGTAGTACAGTAAGTTGACATGGGAGTTGTTCTCTCTGTTATCAGCCGGTATCAGAGGATATATATATATATACACAGCAGTACAGTAAGCTGACATGCAGGTTGCGCTCTCTGTTATAAGCCGGTATCAGAGGATATATATATACAGCAGTACAGGGGTTGCGCTCTCTGTTATCAGCCGGTATCAGAGGATATATATATACAGCAGTACAGGGGTTGCGCTCTCTGTTATCAGCCGGTACCCTGTGACCTCTCTCTCCTCAGGCCCCGATGGACGGCACGGAGATGAGCGGAAGGATATTAGCCGTCACCTGGGAGATCATCTACCTGCTGACCGGAGAGGTGAACTTCCCTCCATTCCTCCCATCTGTCTTGTATTTGTGCCATCCCTGAGCGTCTCCCTCCATCCACAGGAGTACACAGCAGTGAAGAAGACAGCGACTCCCATCATCCATCCTCACTCCCTGATCCAGAAGCTTCTAGAACTCACCAACAAGATGACGGAGCTGCTGACAGGAGAGGTGACTGCGGGGAATGTGGGGGGACATTCTAGCGGGGGGCTCTGGCTGATGACTGGATATTGTGTTGTCAGGTTCCTATAAGGTGTCAGGATGTGGCCGTCTATTTCTCCATGGAGGAGTGGGAGTATGTAGAGGGCCGGCGGGATGTGTACGGGGCCGCCATGCTGGAGGCGGGGCCACCAGGTAAGAGGAGTGGGAGGATGTAGAGGGGTGTGTACGGGGCCGCCATGCTGGAGGCGGGGCCACCAGGTAAGAGGAGTGGGAGGATGTAGAGGGCCGGCGGGATGTGTACGGGGCCGCCATGCTGGAGGCGGGGCCACCAGGTAAGAGGAGTGGGAGTATGTAGAGGGCCGGTGGGATGTGTACGCGGCCGCCATGCTGGAGGCGGGGCCACCAGGTAAGAGGGGTGGGAGGATGTAGAGGGCCGGCGGGATGTGTACGGGGCCGCCATGCTGGAGGCGGGGTCACCAGGTAAGAGGAGTGGGAGGATGTAGAGGGATGTGTACGGGGCCGCCATGCTGGAGGCGGGGCCACCAGGTAAGAGGGGTGGGAGTATGTAGAGGGCCGGCGGGATGTGTACGGGGCCGCCATGCTGGAGGCGGGGTCACCAGGTAAGAGGAGTGGGAGTATGTAGAGGGGTGTGTACGGGGCCGCCATGCTGGAGGCGGGGCCACCAGGTAAGAGGAGTGGGAGTATGTAGAGGGTCAGCGGGATGTGTACGGGGCCGCCATGCTGGAGGCGGGGCCACCAGGTAAGAGGAGTGGGAGGATGTAGAGGGATGTGTACGGGGCCGCCATGCTGGAGGCGGGGCCACCAGGTAAGAGGAGTGGGAGGATGTAGAGGGATGTGTACGGGGCCGCCATGCTGGAGGCGGGGTCACCAGGTAAGAGGAGTGGGAGTATGTAGAGGGATGTGTACGGGGCCGCCATGCTGGAGGCGGGGCCACCAGGTAAGAGGAGTGGGAGTATGTAGAGGGCCGGCGGGATGTGTACGGGGCCGCCATGCTGGAGGCGGGGTCACCAGGTAAGAGGAGTGGGAGGATGTAGAGGGCCGGCGGGATGTGTACGGGGCCGCCATGCTGGAGGCGGGGTCACCAGGTAAGAGGAGTGGGAGTATGTAGAGGGATGTGTACGGGGCCGCCATGCTGGAGGCGGGGTCACCAGGTAAGAGGAGTGGGAGGATGTAGAGGGATGTGTACGGGGCCGCCATGCTGGAGGCGGGATCACCAGGTAAGAGGAGTGGGAGTATGTAGAGGGCCGGCGGGATGTGTACGGGGCCGCCATGCTGGAGGCGGGGTCACCAGGTAAGAGGAGTGGGAGTATGTAGAGGGATGTGTACGGGGCCGCCATGCTGGAGGCGGGGTCACCAGGTAAGAGGAGTGGGAGGATGTAGAGGGATGTGTACGCGGCCGCCATGCTGGAGGCGGGGCCACCAGGTAAGAGGAGTGGGAGGATGTAGAGGGCCGGCGGGATGTGTACGGGGCCGCCATGCTGGAGGCGGGCTCACCAGGTAAGAGGAGTGGGAGGATGTAGAGGGCCGGCGGGATGTGTACGGGGCCGCCATGCTGGAGGCGGGGTCACCAGGTAAGAGGAGTGGGAGGATGTAGAGGGCCGGCGGGATGTGTACGGGGCCGCCATGCTGGAGGCGGGGTCACCAGGTAAGAGGAGTGGGAGTATGTAGAGGGCCGGCGGGATGTGTACGCGGCCACCATGCTGGAGGCGGGGTCACCAGGTAAGAGGAGTGGGAGTATGTAGAGGGATGTGTACGGGGCGCCATGCTGGAGGCGGGGTCACCAGGTAAGAGGAGTGGGAGGATGTAGAGGGCCAGCAGGATGTGTACGCGGCCGCCATGCTGGAGGCGGGGTCACCAGGTAAGAGGAGTGGGAGTATGTAGAGGGATGTGTACGCGGCCGCCATGCTGGAGGCGGGGTCACCAGGTAAGAGGGGTGGGAGTATGTAGAGGGCCGGCGGGATGTGTACGCGGCCGCCATGCTGGAGGCGGGGCCACCAGGTAAGAGGGGTGGGAGGATGTAGAGGGCCGTCGGGATGTGTACAGGGCCGCCATGCTGGAGGCGGGGCCACCAGGTAAGAGGAGTGGGAGTATGTAGAGGGATGTGTACGGGGCCGCCATGCTGGAGGCGGGGCCACCAGGTAAGAGGAGTGGGAGGATGTAGAGGGATGTGTACGGGGCCGCCATGCTGGAGGCGGGGTCACCAGGTAAGAGGGGTGGGAGTATGTAGAGGGATGTGTATGTGTCCGCCATGCTGGAGGCGGGGTCACCAGGTAAGAGGAGTGGGAGGATGTAGAGGGATGTGTACGGGGCCGCCATGCTGGAGGCGGGGCCACCAGGTAAGAGGAGTGGGAGTATGTAGAGGGATGTGTACGCGGCCGCCATGCTGGAGGCGGGGTCACCAGGTAAGAGGGGTGGGAGTATGTAGAGGGCCGGCGGGATGTGTACGGGGCCGCCATGCTGGAGGCGGGATCACCAGGTAAGAGGAGTGGGAGGATGTAGAGGGATGTGTACGGGGCCGCCATGATGGAGGCGGGGCCACCAGGTAAGAGGAGTGGGAGTATGTAGAGGGCCGGCGGGATGTGTACGCGGCCGCCATGCTGGAGGCGGGGCCACCAGGTAAGAGGAGTGGGAGGATGTAGAGGGATGTGTACGGGGCCGCCATGCTGGAGGCGGGGTCACCAGGTAAGAGGAGTGGGAGGATGTAGAGGGCCGGCGGGATGTGTACGGGGCCGCCATGCTTGAGGCGGGGTCACCAGGTGAGAGGAGTGGGAGGATGTAGAGGGATGTGTACGGGGCCGCCATGCTGGAGGCGGGGTCACCAGGTAAGAGGGGTGGGAGTATGTAGAGGGCCGGCGGGATGTGTACGCGGCCGCCATGCTGGAGGCGGGGTCACCAGGTAAGAGGAGTGGGAGTATATACAGGGCCGGCAAGATGTGTACGGGGCCGCCATGCTGGAGGCGGGGTCACCAGGTAAGAGGAGTGGGAGGATGTAGAGGGATGTGTACGGGGCCGCCATGCTGGAGGCGGGGTCACCAGGTTAGAGGAGTGGGAGGATGTAGAGGGATGTGTACGGGGCCGCCATGCTGGAGGCGGGGTCACCAGGTAAGAGGAGTGGGAGGATGTAGAGGGATGTGTACGGGGCCGCCATGCTGGAGGCGGGGTCACCAGGTAAGAGAAGTGGGAGTATGTAGAGGGCCGGCGGGATGTGTACGGGGCCGCCATGCTGGAGGCGGGGTCACCAGGTAAGAGGAGTGGGAGTATGTAGAGGGCCGGCGGGATGTGTACGCGGCCGCCATGCTGGAGGCGGGGTCACCAGGTAAGAGGAGTGGGAGGATGTAGAGGGATGAGTACGGGGCCGCCATGCTGGAGGCGGGGTCACCAGGTTAGAGGAGTGGGAGTATATAGAGGGCCGGCGGGATGTGTACGCGGCCGCCATGCTGGAGGCGGGGTCACCAGGTAAGAGGAGTGGGAGTATGTAGAGGGCCGGCGGGATGTGTACGGGGCCGCCATGCTGGAGGCGGGGTCACCAGGTAAGAGGAGTGGGAGTATGTAGAGGGATGTGTACGCGGCCGCCATGCTGGAGGCGGGGTCACCAGGTAAGAGGAGTGGGAGGATATAGAGGGATGTGTACGGGGGCCGCTATGCTGGAGGCGGGGTCACCAGGTAAGAGGAGTGGGAGGATGTAGAGGGATGTGTACGGGGCCGCCATGCTGGAGGCGGGGTCACCAGGTAAGAGGAGTGGGAGTATGTAGAGGGCCGGCGGGATGTGTTCGCGGCCACCAAGCTGGAGGCGGGGTCACCAGGTAAGAGGAGTGGGAGGATATAGAGGGATGTGTACGCGGCCACCATGCTGGAGGCGGGGTCAACTGGTAAGAGGAGTGGGAGGATGTAGAGGGATGTGTACGCGGCCGCCATGCTGGAGGCGGGGTCACAAGGTAAGAGGAGATGGAGTATGTAGAGGGCCGGCGGGATGTGTACGCGGCCGCCATGCTGGAGGCGGGGTCACAAGGTAAGAGGAGTGGGAGTATGTAGAGGGCCGGCGGGATGTGTACGCGGCCGCCATGCTGGAGGCGGGGTCACCAAGTCAGAGGAGTGGGAGTATGTAGAGGGATGTGTACGCAGCCGCCATGCTGGAGGCGGGGTCACGAGGTAAGAGGAGTGGGAGTATGTAGAGGGATGTGTACGCGGCCGCCATGCTGGAGGCCTGGTCACTAGGTAAGAGGAGTGGGAATATGTAGAGGGATGTGTACGCGGCCGCCATGCTGGAGGCGGGGTCACCAGGTAAGAGGAGTGGGAGTATGTAGAGGGATGTGTACGCGGCCGCCATGCTGGAGGCGGGGTCACCAGGTAAGAGGAGTGGGAGTATGTAGAGGGCCGGCGGGATGTGTACATGGCCGCCATGCTGGAGGTGGGGTCACCAGGTAAGAGGGGTGGGAGGATGTAGAGGGATGTGTACGCGGCCGCCAAGCTGCAGGCAGGGTCACCAGGTAAGAGGAGTGTGAGTATGTAGAGGGATGTGTACGCGGCCGCCATGCTGGAGGCGGGGTCACCAGGTAAGAGGAGTGGGAGTATGTAGTGGGCCGGCGGGATGTGTACGGGGCCGCCAAGCTGGAGGCGGGGTCACCAGGTAAGAGGAGTGGGAGGATATAGAGGGATGTGTACGCGGCCGCCATGCTGGAGGCGGGGTCAACTGGTAAGAGGAGTGGGAGTATGTAGAGGGATGTGTACGCGGCCGCCATGCTGGAGGCGGGGTCACAAGGTAAGAGAAGAGGGAGTATGTAGAGGGCCGGCGGGATGTGTACGCGGCCGCCATGCTGGAGGCGGGGTCACAAGGTAAGAGGAGTGGGAGTATGTAGAGGGCCGGCGGGATGTGTACGCGGCCGCCATGCTGGAGGCGGGGTCACCAAGTCAGAGGAGTGGGAGTATGTAGAGGGATGTGTACGCAGCCGCCATGCTGGAGGCGGGGTCACGAGGTAAGAGGAGTGGGAGTATGTAGAGGGATGTGTACGCGGCCGCCATGCTGGAGGCCTGGTCACTAGGTAAGAGGAGTGGGAATATGTAGAGGGATGTGTACGCGGCCGCCATGCTGGAGGCGTGGTCACCAGATAAGAGGAGTGGGAGTATGTAGAGGGATGTGTACGCGGCTGCCATGCTGGAGGCGGGTTCACCAGGTAAGAGGAGTGGGAGTATGTAGAGGGATATGTACGCGGCCGCCATGCTGGAGGCGGGGTCACCAGGTAAGAGGAGTGGGAGGATGTAGAGGGCCGGCGGGATGTGTACGCGGCCGCCATGCTGGAGGCGGGGTCACCAGGTAAGAGGAGTGGGAGTATGTAGAGGGCCGGCGGGATGTGTACGGGGCCGCCATGCTGGAGGCGGCGTCACCAGGTAAAAGGAGTGGGAGGATGTAGAGGGATGTGTACGGGGCCGCCATGCTGGAGGCGGGGTCACCAGGTAAGAGGAGTGGGAGTATGTAGAGGGATGTGTACGCGGCCGCCATGCTGGAGGCAGGGTCACCAGGTAAGAGGAGTGCGAGTATGTAGAGGGATGTGTACGCGGCCGCCATGATGGAGGCGGGGTCACCAGGTAAGAGGAGTGGGAGTATGTAGTGGGCCGGCGGGATGTGTTCGCGGCCGCCAAGCTGGAGGCGGGGTCACCAGGTAAGAGGAGTGGGAGGATATAGAGGGATGTGTACGCGGCCGCCATGCTGGAGGCGGGGTCAACTGGTAAGAGGAGTGGGAGTATGTAGAGGGCCGGCGGGATGTGTACGCGGCCGCCAAGCTGCAGGCAGGGTCACCAGGTAAGAGGAGTGTGAGTATGTAGAGGGATGTGTACGCGGCCGCCATGCTGGAGGCGGGGTCACCAGGTAAGAGGAGTGGGAGTATGTAGTGGGCCGGCGGGATGTGTTCGCGGCCGCCAAGCTGGAGGCGGGGTCACCAGGTAAGAGGAGTGGGAGGATATAGAGGGATGTGTACGCGGCGGCCATGCTGGAGGCGGGGTCAACTGGTAAGAGGAGTGGGAGTATGTAGAGGGATGTGTACGCGGCCGCCATGCTGGAGGCGGGGTCACAAGGTAAGAGGAGAGGGAGTATGTAGAGGGCCGGCGGGATGTGTACGCGGCCGCCATGCTGGAGGCGGGGTCACAAGGTAAGAGGAGTGGGAGTATGTAGAGGGCCGGCGGGATGTGTACGCGGCCGCCATGCTGGAGGCGGGGTCACCAAGTCAGAGGAGTGGGAGTATGTAGAGGGATGTGTACGCGGCCGCCATGCTGGAGGCGGGGTCACCAGGTAAGAGGAGTGGGAGTATGTAGAGGGATGTGTACGCGGCTGCCATGCTGGAGGCGGGTTCACCAGGTAAGAGGAGTGGGAGGATGTAGAGGGATGTGTACGCGGCCGCCATGCTGGAGGCAGGGTCACCAGGTAAGAGGAGTGCGAGTATGTAGAGGGATGTGTACGCGGCCGCCATGATGGAGGCGGGGTCACCAGGTAAGAGGAGTGGGAGTATGTAGTGGGCCGGCGGGATGTGTTCGCGGCCGCCAAGCTGGAGGCGGGGTCACCAGGTAAGAGGAGTGGGAGGATATAGAGGGATGTGTACGCGGCCGCCATGCTGGAGGCGGGGTCAACTGGTAAGAGGAGTGGGAGTATGTAGAGGGCCGGCGGGATGTGTACGCGGCCGCCAAGCTGCAGGCAGGGTCACCAGGTAAGAGGAGTGTGAGTATGTAGAGGGATGTGTACGCGGCCGCCATGCTGGAGGCGGGGTCACCAGGTAAGAGGAGTGGGAGTATGTAGTGGGCCGGCGGGATGTGTTCGCGGCCGCCAAGCTGGAGGCGGGGTCACCAGGTAAGAGGAGTGGGAGGATATAGAGGGATGTGTACGCGGCCGCCATGCTGGAGGCGGGGTCAACTGGTAAGAGGAGTGGGAGTATGTAGAGGGATGTGTACGCGGCCGCCATGCTGGAGGCGGGGTCACAAGGTAAGAGGAGAGGGAGTATGTAGAGGGCCGGCGGGATGTGTACGCGGCCGCCATGCTGGAGGCGGGGTCACAAGGTAAGAGGAGTGGGAGTATGTAGAGGGCCGGCGGGATGTGTACGCGGCCGCCATGCTGGAGGCGGGGTCACCAAGTCAGAGGAGTGGGAGTATGTAGAGGGATGTGTACGCGGCCGCCATGCTGGAGGCGGGGTCACCAGGTAAGAGGAGTGGGAGTGTGTAGAGGGATGTGTACGCGGCCGCCATGCTGGAGGCGGGGTCACCAGGTAAGAGGAGTGGGAATATGTAGAGGGATGTGTACGCGGCCGCCATGCTGGAGGCGGGGTCACCAGGTAAAAGGAGTGGGAGTATGTAGAGGGATGTGTACGCGGCTGCCATGCTGGAGGCGGGTTCACCAGGTAAGAGGAGTGGGAGTATGTAGAGGGATGTGTACGCGGCCGCCATGCTGGAGGCGGGGTCACCAGGTAAGAGGAGTGGGAGGATGTAGAGGGCCGGCGGGATGTGTACGCGGCCGCCATGCTGGAGGCGGGGTCACCAGGTAAGAGGAGTGGGAGTATGTAGAGGGATGTGTACGCGGCCGCCATGCTAGAGGCCTGGTCACTAGGTAAGAGGAGTGGGAGTATGTAGAGGGATATGTACACGGCCGCCATGCTGGAGGCGGGGTCACCAGGTAAGAGGAGTGGGAGTATGTAGAGGGATGTGTATGGGGCCGCCATGCTGTAGGCGGGGTCACTAGGTAAGAGGAGTGGGAGTATGTAGAGGGATATGTACACGGCCGCCATGCTGGAGGTGGGGTCACCAGCTAAGAGGGGTGGGAGTATGTAGAGGGATGTGTACATGGCCGCCATGTTATAGGCGGGGTCACCAGGTAAGAGGGGTGGGAGAATGTAGAGGGCTGTGTACGCAGCCGCCATGCTGGAGGCGGGGTCACCAGGTAAGAGGAGTGGGAGTATGTAGAGGGATGTGTACGCAGCCGCCATGCTGGAGGTGGGGTCACCAGGTAAGAGGAGTGGGAGTATGCAGAGGGCTGGCGGGATGTGTACGCGGCCGCCATGATGGAGGCGGGGTCACCAGGTAAGAGGAGTGGGAGTATGTAGAGGGATGTGTACGCGGCCGCCATGCTGGAGGCGGGGTCACCAGGTAAGAGCAGTGGGAGGATGTAGAGGGATGTGTACGCGGCCGCCATGCTGGAGGCGGGGTCACCGGGTAAGAGAAGTGGGAGTTTGTAGAGGGCCAGCGGGATGTGTGTGCGGCCGCCATGCTGGAGGCAGGGTCACCAGGTAAGAGGAGTGGGAGGATGTAGAGGGATGTGTACGCGGCCGCCATGCTGGAGGCGGGGTCACCAGGGAAGAGGAGTGGGAGTTTGTAGAGAGCCGCTGGCATGTGTACGCGGCTGCCATGCTGGAGGCGGGTTCACCAGGTAAGAGGAGTGGGAGTATGTAGAGGGATGTGTACGCGGCCGCCATGCTGGAGGCGGGGTCACCAGGTAAGAGGAGTGGGAGGATGTAGAGGGCCGGCGGGATGTGTACGCGGCCGCCATGCTGGAGGCGGGGTCACCAGGTAAGAGGAGTGGGAGGATATAGAGGGATGTGTACGCGGCCGCCATGCTGGAGGCGGGGTCAACTGGTAAGAGGAGTGGGAGTATGTAGAGGGATGTGTACGCGGCCGCCATGCTGGAGGCGGGGTCACAAGGTAAGAGGAGAGGGAGTATGTAGAGGGCCGGCGGGATGTGTACGCGGCCGCCATGCTGGAGGCGGGGTCACAAGGTAAGAGGAGTGGGAGTATGTAGAGGGCCGGCGGGATGTGTACGCGGCCGCCATGCTGGAGGCGGGGTCACCAAGTCAGAGGAGTGGGAGTATGTAGAGGGATGTGTACGCGGCCGCCATGCTGGAGGCGGGGTCACCAGGTAAGAGGAGTGGGAGTATGTAGAGGGATGTGTACGCGGCTGCCATGCTGGAGGCGGGTTCACCAGGTAAGAGGAGTGGGAGGATGTAGAGGGATGTGTACGCGGCCGCCATGCTGGAGGCGGGGTCACCAGGTAAGAGGAGTGGGAGTGTGTAGAGGGATGTGTACGCGGCCGCCATGCTGGAGGCGGGGTCACCAGGTAAGAGGAGTGGGAATATGTAGAGGGATGTGTACGCGGCCGCCATGCTGGAGGCGGGGTCACCAGGTAAAAGGAGTGGGAGTATGTAGAGGGATGTGTACGCGGCTGCCATGCTGGAGGCGGGTTCACCAGGTAAGAGGAGTGGGAGTATGTAGAGGGATGTGTACGCGGCCGCCATGCTGGAGGCGGGGTCACCAGGTAAGAGGAGTGGGAGGATGTAGAGGGCCGGCGGGATGTGTACGCGGCCGCCATGCTGGAGGCGGGGTCACCAGGTAAGAGGAGTGGGAGTATGTAGAGGGATGTGTACGCGGCCGCCATGCTAGAGGCCTGGTCACTAGGTAAGAGGAGTGGGAGTATGTAGAGGGATATGTACACGGCCGCCATGCTGGAGGCGGGGTCACCAGGTAAGAGGAGTGGGAGTATGTAGAGGGATGTGTATGGGGCCGCCATGCTGTAGGCGGGGTCACCAGCTAAGAGGGGTGGGAGTATGTAGAGGGATGTGTACATGGCCGCCATGTTATAGGCGGGGTCACCAGGTAAGAGGGGTGGGAGAATGTAGAGGGCTGTGTACGCAGCCGCCATGCTGGAGGCGGGGTCACCAGGTAAGAGGAGTGGGAGTATGTAGAGGGATGTGTACGCAGCCGCCATGCTGGAGGTGGGGTCACCAGGTAAGAGGAGTGGGAGTATGCAGAGGGCTGGCGGGATGTGTACGCGGCCGCCATGATGGAGGCGGGGTCACCAGGTAAGAGGAGTGGGAGTATGTAGAGGGATGTGTACGCGGCCGCCATGCTGGAGGCGGGGTCACCAGGTAAGAGCAGTGGGAGGATGTAGAGGGATGTGTACGCGGCCGCCATGCTGGAGGCGGGGTCACCGGGTAAGAGAAGTGGGAGTTTGTAGAGGGCCAGCGGGATGTGTGTGCGGCCGCCATGCTGGAGGCAGGGTCACCAGGTAAGAGGAGTGGGAGGATGTAGAGGGATGTGTACGCGGCCGCCATGCTGGAGGCGGGGTCACCAGGGAAGAGGAGTGGGAGTTTGTAGAGAGCCGCTGGCATGTGTACGCGGCTGCCATGCTGGAGGCTGGTTCACCAGGTAAGAGGAGTGGGAGTATGTAGAGGGATGTGTACGCGGCCGCCATGCTGGAGGCGGGGTCACCAGGTAAGAGGAGTGGGAGGATGTAGAGGGCCGGCGGGATGTGTACGCGGCCGCCATGCTGGAGGCGGGGTCACCAGGTAAGAGGAGTGGGAGTATGTAGAGGGATGTGTACGCGGCCGCCATGCTAGAGGCCTGGTCACTAGGTAAGAGGAGTGGGAGTATGTAGAGGGATATGTACACGGCCGCCATGCTGGAGGCGGGGTCACCAGGTAAGAGGAGTGGGAGTATGTAGAGGGATGTGTATGGGGCCGCCATGCTGTAGGCGGGGTCACTAGGTAAGAGGAGTGGGAGTATGTAGAGGGATATGTACACGGCCGCCATGCTGGAGGTGGGGTCACCAGCTAAGAGGGGTGGGAGTATGTAGAGGGATGTGTACATGGCCGCCATGTTATAGGCGGGGTCACCAGGTAAGAGGGGTGGGAGAATGTAGAGGGCTGTGTACACGGCCGCCATGCTGGAGGCGGGGTCACCAGGTAAGAGGAGCTGGAGTATGTAGAGGGATGTGTACGCAGCCGCCATGCTGGAGGTGGGGTCACCAGGTAAGAGGAGTGGGAGTATGCAGAGGGCTGGCGGGATGTGTACGCGGCCGCCATGATGGAGGCGGGGTCACCAGGTAAGATGAGTGGGAGTATGTAGAGGGATGTGTACGCGGCCGCCATGCTGGAGGCGGGGTCACCAGGTAAGAGCAGTGGGAGGATGTAGAGGGATGTGTACGCGGCCGCCATGCTGGAGGCGGGGTCACCGGGTAAGAGAAGTGGGAGTTTGTAGAGGGCCAGCGGGATGTGTGTGCGGCCGCCATGCTGGAGGCAGGGTCACCAGGTAAGAGGAGTGGGAGGATGTAGAGGGATGTGTACGCGGCCGCCATGCTGGAGGCGGGGTCACCAGGGAAGAGGAGTGGGAGTTTGTAGAGAGCCGCTGGCATGTGTACGCGGCTGCCATGCTGGAGGGCTTCCCGCCTACAGTGTCACCAGGTAAGAGGCGGCAGGTATGAGGTTGCCTAAATTCTACCATCATTGGATGTATAATCTATTCCATCACTGTGTGTCTCCACAGATGGAGTTGGGAGGAGAAACCCCCCAGAGAGATGTCCCCGTACTTTGTATTTCCAGGACCGTCCAGAGGAGGATGTCCCTGAGAACTGGCAAGTAGATGGTGCTGAGCCCTAGAGTACATGTATAGAGGAGGTGGAGCTATGTGGTCCTGCTCTATATAGGGGTGGAGCACTCTGGTCCTGCTCTATATAGGGGGCGGAGCTCTCTGGTCCTGCTCTATATTGGGGTGGAGCTATGGTCCTGCTCTATATAGGGGGTAGAGCTATCTGCCCCTGGTCTATATAGGGGGTGGAGCTATGGTCCTGTTGTATTTAGGGGATGAAGCTCTGGTCCTGCTCTATATAGGGGGTGAAGCTCTTTCCTCCATATAGGGGATGGAGCTCTTTGGTCCTGCTCTATATATGGAGTGGAGCTATGTTCTCCTGCTCTGTATAGGGGGTGGAGCTCTCTGATCCTGCTCTATATAGGAGGCGAAGCTCTTTGGTCCTGCTCTATACAGGGGGTGGAGCTCTCTGGTTCTGCTCTATATAGGGGTGGAGCTCTGGTCATGCTCTATATAGGGGGTGGAGCTCTGTGGTCCTGCTCTATATAAGGGGTGGAGCTTCACTGGTTCTGCTCTACATAGGGGATGAAGCTCTCTGATTCTGCCCTATATAGGGGGAGAAGCTCTGGTCCTGCTCTATATAAGGGGTGAAGCTCTGGTCCTGCTCTCTATAGGGGGTGGAGCTATGGTCCTGCTCTATATAGGGGGTGGAGCTCTCTGGTTCTGCTCTATATAGGGGGTGGAGCTCTGGTCATGCTCTATATAGGGGGTGGAGCTCTGTGGTCCTGCTCTATATAAGGGGTGGAGCTTCACTGGTTCTGCTCTACATAGGGGATGAAGCTCTCTGATTCTGCCCTATATAGGGGGTGAAGCTCTGGTCCTACTCTATATAAGGGGTGAAGCTCTGGTCCTGCTCTCTATAGGGGGTGGAGCTATGGTCCTGCTCTATATAGGGGGTGGAGCTCTCTGGTCCTGCTCTATATAGGGGGTGAAGCTCTGGTCCTGCTCTCTATAGGGGTGGAGCTATGGTCCTGCTCTATATAGGGGGTGGAGCTCTGTGGTTCTGCTCTATATAGCGGTGGAGTTCTTTCCTCCGGCATTTATAGATTTCGGCAGTCAGTTAGATTTCCCGCCGCTCCGCCATATTGTACTGAATTATTCCATGTGACACATCAGGGTGAAGATGATATTAAAGTGGAGGTAGAAGAAGAGAGGATGAGGGGCGATCACCCGTGGAAGAGTGAGGTGGAGGAGGACGTTCCCGCAGGTAGGTGATGAGCTGGGGGGTCCTTAAGGTTCGGTTGCCCCTTAGCGCTCTAGTAGCCCTTCCGGCGGTGATACATAGTGTTGGGTGCAGGAGGGGCCGGGAATGTATAGAAATCCTCCCCGGCTCTTCTATGGGTCTGGTCGTGTATTGGGCTTGGTCTTGGTTTGTATAGGACTCTCTTCTGTGCAGTCCTGATATATTCTATACCCCCTCCTTATTGACCCCCCACTCCCCATGTGATAACCCGAGCCGTGAGGGTTTACAATCAGGTCCCTCATTGACTATTTCAGCGCCCCGTTGGCCCCGGCGTCTCTGGTACATTGTTAGGGAGGTTTTGGGTCCGCCTGTAGCTGCCAAATCAGATATGATGTGAGGATGTATCAGCCGTGTGAGAGTCCAGCAGGGGGCACCAGGGAGGGAGGCTAGGATTGACCCCCCTAGAAGGTGGGATTTGGTGCTGGATCGGGGCTGCCGCCTCTACAGGAGGCATTATTAAACAAGCGTCCTGCTCTTCCAGAAGTCCTGTGGTGTGCCACTCCATAAGGAGCCGCCCTCTGTCAGTGCTTGGGCATCACGCTGAAGGAGTGAGAGCGGGCGCTGCGCAGCGATGGCGTATTGTGTGTCCGGTATAAGTGTAGGGCATACATAGCGCTGTTTAGCTGTGGGGACCGGTAATATAATAACCGTCTCTAGGGGGTTAATATGAGTCATTTTACCTGGATGATGCAGGTAACCTAGCAACCAAATAGGTTGTGATTGGCTGCAGACAGACGGGTCAGGTGACAGAGGCGATAAATAGCCGAACACAACGAGCGCAGCCGAGTCAGCGAGGAAGAGGAAGAGGAAGAGAGAAGCAGAGAAACAGCGAGGAAGAGGAAGAGATGTAACTATGAAGAGGGAGGTGATACATGCAGAGGAACTCCCAGATGTAACCGCGTTCTTCACGAGTGTCTACATTGTTGCACATTGTGTATCACCTGTCACTGTGTGCTGAGGAGAAACCTCCCCGTCGGATGGAATTATAAGGCCGTGTTTACTACAAGTCAGGCTGAATACCCGGCTCCACCTGTTATTCCACAACCTCCTGCTCACCGGTATAGAGACCCCCAAGGAGGACCCCATACAGGACTGTGATGGGCGGCCCGTCAGACCGGCGCTCAGGATGCATAGCGCCATGCGGAAGGCACGCGTGTATAAGAATCGGGCTGCGCACATCCTGCGGACGGCGTGGTATTGGGCCACTTTCCCACGGGCCACAAAGTCGTGCGATTATCAGGTGGTGCGACAGCGCTACAGATGGCATGTATGTGAAGCCGGCGGTTCCCTCACATCAGTGAAGTATTGTAGCCCACGGGCCCGGTGGAGCCTTCCTCTCTGTTCCGCGGTGCGATGCAAGTCTGACAGCAGGAAATCCCAGTATCAAAGCCCTAAAATAAGCCCCAGCTGCAGAAAGAACACCACATACATCACCTGGAAGCGCTGTCAGCTCCGCCCATCTTCTCCCCGATCCTCGGCTCCGGGTGTAAGCATCTCCAATCTTCTGGCTGGGGATTGGAAAATCCCCGTTTCCAGGAAGTGCTGCCTGGGATTGCCTGAGGGCTGCGTCTCAGCCAATCAGAGCCAGTGCTTGATGAATCAATCACAGCTAATGATTGGCTGTGATTGGTTCATTCAGCACTGTCTCTCATTGGCTAAGCACTGTGAAACTCAGCCAATCAGAGGCAGGTCTTCCTGGAGACGGGGATTTTCCAATCCCCAGCCAGAAGAGATTCCGATGCCTAGTGCCAGGAATCGGGGAGAAGATGGGCGGAGCTAGGGGTTTCTGCAGCTAGGGCATATTTTCAGGGTAGGGCTTTTATTTTAAGTCTCCCCCTCCCCTCCCCCCGTGTTCTCGAACATCCTCGCACGTGGTGCTACAAAGTCGCAGTATTACCACAAGAAAACGCAGCGATATCGCACGGACCACTGATGAGATATCGCTGGAATTGTCTTGTGGTGATATTGTGTCGGCGTGTGAAGGAGGCATTATACATATGTGCTTCGTCAGTATGGGGCCACAGGGGGCGGTACTTAAAGGGATCCTGCCATGAAGGCCTTACAATCCACGCTGATCACGAGGCTTCCTCTGCAGTCTGTTGTGTCAGACGGCCGCCCCGTTCTGGGTTGGCCTGCATACAGATGCCTCCCCTTCGCTGTAATCCTGCACAGCCGCCATAGTAAGCCCTCCCCGCGCCCCTCGGCTCTCCTTTACTTGCGGCGTACTGCGTGTGCGCTTTTTTTCCCCCACTGCGTCCGAGATCACATGACCGCGAGTAACGAACCTTAAGATCAGTGTGTGTATGGGCGAGTATGGGCGGTAAGCGTAAACGTACGGCGTCTGGTCCTGCGCTCAGCGCAGCTATTTACATCCAGCGCCGGATGGGCTGAGAGAAGAAGATTGGAGGGAGATGCTGTAATACAGTGCTGAAGGGGCGCTGTGTGAGCCCGGAGCCGCCCCGCGCCCCCACATGTGCCTGCGCCGAGCGCCGTGAGGTGACGGGAGCCCGGAGCCGCCCCGCCGCCCCCACATGTGCCTGCGCCGAGCGCCGTGAGGTGACAGGAGCCCGGAGCCGCCCCCACATGTGCCTGCGCCGAGTGCCGTGAGGTGACGGGAGCCCGGAGCCGCCCCGCCGCCCCCACATGTGCCTGCGCCGAGCGCCGTGAGGTGACGGGAGCCCGGAGCCGCCCCGCCGCCCCCACATGTGCCTGCGCCGAGCGCCGTGAGGTGACGGGAGCCCGGAGCCGCCCCGCCGCCCCCACATGTGCCTGCGCCGAGCGCCGTGAGGTGACGGGAGCCCGGAGCCGCCCCGCCGCCCCCACATGTGCCTGCGCCGAGCGCCGTGAGGTGACGGGAGCCCGGAGCCGCCCCGCCGCCCCCACATGTGCCTGCGCCGAGCGCCGTGAGGTGACGGGAGCCCGGAGCCGCCCCGCCGCCCCCACATGTGCCTGCGCCGAACGCCGTGAGGTGACGGGAGCCCGGAGCCGCCCCACATGTGCCTGCGCCGAGTGCCGTGAGGTGACGGGAGCCCGGAGCCGCCCCGCCGCCCCCACATGTGCCTGCGCCGAGCGCCGTGAGGTGACGGGAGCCCGGAGCCGCCCCGCCGCCCCCACATGTGCCTGCGCCGTCCTGTAGACCGCTGTGAGAGCGCAGAGCGGTATGAGAGGAGTCACACGTGGCCGTCACCAGCAGACATCGCGGGAACGGTGGAGTCGGTGACAATAACACCCATCGGGCTCCACCTCACCCAACAGAACTGGTGACGGGGCCCGTTAACGCTTTAGTGACGCCGCGGCCGATCTCGGTCCTATCTCCACTTTTCCCGCTGACGCCGCCGTATGAGGGCTTGTTATTTACATAACTTTGATCTATTTTTTGGGAGGGCCGGGAGAAAACCCACCACTGTTGTCTGCAGCATTAATAATCCAATCCATCCCTTTTGGGGACTTGAACTTGCAATGCTATGAAGGCACTTATACACTGCAGTACTCCTGTACTGCAATGTATTATCGCTATACTAAGTGATCACAGGCCTTGGCAGACCCAGATGCTATTGTCTGGCATCCCTCTGTGATTACATGATGGAGGGCCGATAACCTCACTAAGAGAGCGCCCCCCCTCTGTGATCAGCATGTAGGGGGTTAACAGCAGGGACCTGTGTCCTCACCAACCCCTGCTGTTACAGCCGGAGGCCCACCGTCGGTCGCAGACAGCTTTGGCTGTGGATGGCATCTTCCATAGGATACAAACGTTCGTCCATTTGTGGGATCTGCTTATGTCCTGTGGTAGGAAGAGGTAAAAGAGCCACGTGTGTCGGCAGGGGACGGCCGGACTGCCGCTTTTAACCCTCTAAATGCTGCTGTCAAATCTGATGGCAGCCCTGATCATTCAGGAGCCCCAGATGGTCCCCCATAATGCACCTGCAGGGTGCCATGTAGCTTTCACGGACTAATCCCCGGAGTATGAGTGGGCTACTACCCATCCTGTTAGCCGTGCCCATAGACATTACATGAGGGTCACCATTAGGCCACGGCAGCTCTCTTGTAGAGGGTTCAGGGCTTATGACAGACCATGACACAGAGGTGGCACAGAGGTGGCATGGCTACTGCTGCTCACAATCCACATCAACCACTAGTTCATCTGTAACATGCTCAAACAGGATGGTGCTGACCAATGAGACGGCTTCTTGTTCCCCGGGGTCTGGTGACTTACAATGCAGGGTATTGTCGGGGCGCTCGGTGTTACCACTACCCCGGGGTCTGGTGACTTACAATGCAGGGTATTGTCAGGGCGCTCGGTGTTACCGCTACCACGGGGTCTGGTGACTTACAATGCAGGGTATTGTCGGGGCGCTCAGTGTTACCGCTACCACGGGGTCTGGTGACTTACAATGCAGGGTATTGTCGGGGCGCTCAGTGTTACCGCTACCACGGGGTCTGGTGACTTACAATGCAGGGTATTGTCAGGGCGCTCGGTGTTACCGCTACCACAGGGTAACACACCTGCTGTGTCCGGGAGCCCATTGCTTGTCAGTGAGAGTTGCTCTTGTGTATGGTGGGGCACAGCCATCTTTGGTATCGTTCATATGTGCGGGCTATGTTTGTTTGCAGTCGCTCCTCCCCAATCTGGGCTGGGTTGAGGGGTGACTGCACATTACTCTACATTGAACAAGTAGCTCCTCCTTATCATAGTCTGGCAGACTGCATTCTATTAGGGTTTATGGCAATTGCGCCTGCCCTGTGGCAATTGTGCCAACCTTATGGCGATTGTGCCTGTGGAGCAGCACCGATCCTCTGGAACGCTCTACCCCATAACATCCGGACAATCCCTGACCTACAAAATTTCAGATGCGCCTTAAAAGCGCACCTCTTCAGGGCGACATACAAACTCTCCTGATCTAATTCCCCACCCCTCTGCCCCTCCCTATGGCTCTTCACACCTTCCATTTTGGTTACCATATACATCTTCTGCCCCCGTACCTCCTAATCAACGCCTTGTTCTGTTTCCTAATAATACCATATGTAATTTCTGTACTGCTTTGTGTTCCCCGTGCCTCCTCTCCTGCCTCCGTACCTCCTGAACCACCCCACCCCGTCTCTCCAATAGTCGTATTGTTTGTGTTCCCCGTGCTTTGAAAGCGCTGCAGAATAAGTTGGCGCTATACAAATAAAGATTATTACAGTAAACATGTCAAAAACAGCTGGAAAAAGAAATGGAGGGTCTTTGAAAGGCCAAGTCAACGCCGGATTCTACATCCCTTTAATACGCTGAGGGGTATATGAGGTCTCAATAACATTCATGTATTTGGATCAGTATCTTGTATCAATATTTATAAGCCAAAACTGGGACCAGAACCTACAGAGAAACGTATGGGGTGTGGCAAGTGGGGTTACTCGCCTGCGGATCGCCGACCTCTCTGACCGGAAATGGGCACCATCTGTGCATAAAGAGGCTCCAGAGACAGAACTTTTTTCAAATATGGCACCTGCCAGTTTTATTTCACAGCAATAAACTTGTACAGCATAGCACACAGTCCATTAACTAGGGTTCACAAACCCACAGGGTCCCGGTCACTAACCCTGACCAGGGTGTCTAGGGAGAGTCTTTCTTTGACCGACTGGTGACAGGCCCAAAACTGGTCCGCACCGAACTTCAGGCTCCAAGTCCCTGAGGCAGCTCCTTCACCACCTCTCTGACTAGCAGCCAGCTTTCCAGCTCCACTGAGCTATCTCTTCCCCTGAGTGTGGCAGAAACTGATCTTTTTATCTTACTTCCTGCCACACCCATAGTGTTAACCCTCTGCAGTACCAGTATGCCTGTCTCTAGCCCTCTGCAGGCCACTCTGTATACTGTACTCACACAGTTTTGTTTTTGTTTTTTTTAAAAAGGAGCAGATTTGGAGATGGTTTAAAAACAAGCATTTTTTGCTCTTACAGCATTTCCTACTTTCCTAACAAGAACCTGGTTTCTTCGCTGTGTGAATTCTCTGACGAGTTCCAAATATTTTGTTTCTTTACAAACATTTCTACATATGGAAGATCAAAACTGCTTGTCCCCAGTGTGAATTCTCTGATGATCTCTAAGTTTTGCTTTAGTAATAAAACATTTACCACATTCCAAACATGAATACGGCTTCTCCCCAGTGTGAATTCTCTGATGCTCCCCAAGTCTTCCTTTAGAACTAAAACATTTTCCACATTCAGAACATGGATATGGCTTCTCTCCAGTGTGCCCTCTGTGATGTATAACAAGATCTGCTTTATTAATAAAACATTTCCCGCATTCTGAACATGAAAATGGTTTCTCTCCTGTGTGAATTCTCTCATGTCTAACCAGAAGTGATTTACTAATAAAAGATTTTCCACATTCAGAACATGTAAATCGTTTCTCCCCTGTGTGAATTCTTTGATGTGTAACAAGACGTGGTTTTATTATAAAAGATTTCCCACATTCTGAACATGAAAATGGCTTCTCGCCCGTGTGAATTCTCTCATGTCTAACAAGATAGGATTTCTTTTTGAAACATTTCCCACATTCAGAACAGGAATACGGCTTCTCCCCTGTGTGACTTCTCTCATGTATAACAAGATGTGATTTAGTAACAAAACATTTCCCACATTCCGAACATGAAAATGGTCTCTCTCCTGTGTGACTTCTCTGATGTATAACAAGATGGGTTTTATTTGTAAAACATTTCTCACATTCTGTACATGAATACGGCTTCTCTCCTGTGTGAATTCTTTCATGTGTAGCAAGATTTGATTTATTTGTAAAACATTTCCCACATTGTGAACATGAATACGGCTTCTCTCCTGTGTGGCTTCTCTCGTGTATAAGAAGATGTGATTTATTTGTAAAGCATTTCCCACATTTTTCACATGGATAAGTCTTCTCTCCTGTGTGACTTCTCTCATGTGTAACAAGATGGGACTTATTTATAAAACCTTTCCCACATTCTGAACATGAATACGGCTTCTCTCCTGTGTGAAGTCTTCTGTGTATAAGAAGATATGAGTTTCTTGTAAACCATTTTCCACATTCACCACATTGGAACTTTTTCTCCCCATTCTGACCCACAATTGTGGTAATAACCTCTGATTGGTCAGGAGAAGAGTCCTCATGATTGGGGGGATGATATGATGGATCTGTACTGTGAAGTCCTGGAGGTACATTGATGGTAATGAGGTTTTCTCCTGAGGAGCGCTGCACGATATCTTCATCTTCTACCTTATAATGTACCGATAAGATGACGTTTCCCTCAGAGGTCGCACCGGAATTTTCTGTTGAAACTAAAAACAAAATTTTGTGATTTTTGTTTTCCAAACTGCAAAATAGGTCAATTTATAACATCCCTACTATGCGGGAAAAACTCATGCAGTTTTTAAGGGAGTATTCTGGTTACTTGACATTTTTTCAAATTTTCACCCATCCACTGGATCCATGAACACAGAGCGGTGGGGGTCCAACCACTGCAGCCCCACTGACTGCCAAAACGAGGGTTCGTGAAGTTCACCAAATGGATGGGACTGCCAAAGTTAGATTTAAAGCACCCTGCTATCTCCGATGGTCCCACTGAAATGAATGGCGAGCATGAGCTGTCACTGCTCCAAACATGGGGTGAACTTTGGGAATCCCTTTCTGGCAATCAGTGGGGTTCTAGTGGTCTGACCACCATGAATTCATCCGTTTTTACCCATCAAGTGGAAGGGTGAAATTTTGAAGAAACATCAAGTTAGTGGAATACCCCTTTAATATAATCCTAGGGCCAGCATGCACCTTTGCAAGTATTCCCCTACGAATCTTGAAATGCTACTAGTTATCTCAGACACCTTACCTATAGGAGAGGTGCCTACATGTGTTTGGTTTTTTGGTCTAGCTTAAAATACTATTTCATTTGTACCGACTCTCTGGTTTTCTGACTCTTACTGTTCCATACTTTGCTGGATTCTCTGCTCCTGACCTCTGATTGCTGTATTCACCATTCTCCTGTCTGCCTAAGCTGCTGCACTATGCTGAACCTGCTGTGTGCCCCGTCATCCGGATTGTTCCTCGTTCTGAAGTTATATGGTCTGCCTTGATCGAGATTGATCTGACTACAGCTCTCTGTCCATATGCTTAGGTACCACACCGTAGACTCGTGACCAATTGGACTAATTAGGACAACTTCCAGTGTAATGACCTGGGGACCCTATATCGAATTCTAGATCTTGACTGGTGGGATGGAAGTGTGGAGACCACACTTTGTCAGGTGTTGCCTCTGCATCTCACCCAAAGCCAAATCAGTATGTGGTACAGTGGGTCTACATCTGCTGATCCGGACATTAACGTAGGCCACAGATCCTTCTGCTGCTCAGTCTGCTAAACAGGATTCGACTGTGAATCGATGCACCCCTTAAGAGCATGTCCTACATTGGTTTCAGCAAGTTGCAGCCATCTTGGACACCTTTGATTCTACCCAGATGGTCCAAAGTGCAGTTCAAGCCACCACTAAAGGCCAATGCAAGTGTCAAGCCAGGTTTGTGCTCAGCCTACGGGTTAGTTAGCTAGCTATGGAGCTTACTGCTGAAACCACCTCACTGACCAGTTCTGTGGCTCCAGCTCCTAACCACTTCGATAGCAGGGCTCCCCAAAACGTGCTGTGGCTTCATAAAACTATTGCCTAATCCACTTTGAACTGCAGTCTGCCCAGTTTCCTACTTCTCGCTCCAAGTTGGCCTTATATGCCCAGTGGAAGGGAGGTGGCTTTGTTGTCAGCAGCCTTCAGGATGTTCTTAACCAACTTCAGGAGAGTTTTTGAGGGGACAGATAGGGCTTTATCTGCTGCACCTCCATCAGGACCACAAGCCAATATGTCACAGAGTTCTGTAGCTTGGCCTCCGAGTTAAGAGTGGAATAAACAAGCATCAGTAGTGACCTTTTGGGAAGGATGAACTGGCAGGCCGTGAACATCCTACGACGCGATTGCCTTGTTACATTGTCAGATAGAATTGATATCCGTTTCCAAGAACGACAAGAACCCATGGAATATAGAAGATCTCAACTGGTGTCTACGTTCTTCCATCATCTGCAACCAAGTACTCTGACTACTGTTGAAATTCCCATGGAATTAGAGAGAGCCCCGCTGTTCCCTGAAGACGCACCGTGGACCCGTCTGTGCTGTGATCAAAGAGGTCATTGTCTGCACTTTTTCCCAGCAAAGCCAGCCCAAAATGTTAAACCTTTCCTGCACAACAACATGTATGTAGACAGGAGGTCCCCGCTTTTATGGTGTCTGAGGTGACGTGTGAAATACCCTCCCTCCAAAAAACAAAATACCTCTATACATTTGGCATCACCACGATCTACTGAGCCACAGAATAAAGTTATGATGGATACAGTGTAGAAACAAAAACCGCCCAAAGATGGCGCAATGGTGTTATTTTCCATTTCACTCCACTTATAATGTACTGAAAACTTTTACAAATCCCTATGGTCCAATAAATTGTATCACTGAACATAACAACTCGTCCCGCAGAAAACAACAAGTCCTCGGACAGCGGTGGAGAAAGAAAGGATGAGTGTTTATAGAAGTGGGAGGAAAAAAAACAAATGAAACAGAGGGGCGTGTTATTAAGGGGTTAATAATCATCTTGGGATGGGGGGAGTGGAGTGTAGAATATATCAAGGTCCAAGGCAGTCTTCCCTCACTCTCCCTAAGTGATTTCGGGTGCCCGAGATGGCGATGGGAATTTGGTGTGGCTGGTTGTTGTGTTGACCTCTGCAGGTCCCACCCCCGGTTCTTGTCTTGACCTCTGCAGGTCCCACCCCCGGTTCTTGTCTTGACCTCTGCAGGTCCCACCCCCGGTTCTTGTCTTGACCTCTGCAGGTCCCACCCCCGGTTCTTGTCTTGACCTCTGCAGGTCCCACCCTCGGTTCTTGTCTTGACCTCTGCAGGTCCCACCCTCGGTTCTTGTCTTGACCTCTGCAGGTCCCACCCTCGGTTCTTGTGTTGACCTCTGCAGGTCCCACCCCCGGTTCTTGTGTTGACCTCTGCAGGTCCCACCCGAGGTAGCGAGGGTCTTTATGGTTTGCACAGGTCTGTGATTCCGTGGAAGGTTGTAAAGGCTTTATAACACAGGACCTTCCGGAAAGACATGGTCATCAGAGACCCGCACCTAGTACAGGTAGAAGTGAGTGCGGCACATATCGCTGTCCCATCCATATTCTTGGTCGTCATTTTACAGAGCACAGCTGAATCAAGCCCCTTAACCTCTTACCTGCCAAATAAGGACCCACCCGTGCTAGGTTTATGCCATACTTTACTTGGGTGATAATGGGTGTGATACAATATAAAACGGACAAATGTTGCCTTAAAAGTCAATAGGAGTGAAATTCTGATTGGTTCCAAAAATGGACCATTGGCCAGATTCACACCACAAGATTTAGTGTAAGCTACAGCAACTCCATGATATTCTGGAACAGTTCTGTGCCGCCTCTTTCTGCATTGGCGACATTGCTGAGTGGTGTTCTTTTTACATACTGTGCATCGTCCTTGAGTGCCGCCCACATCATCATCAGTCTTCCGGGTAGATGCAGGAAGATGACATGGTTTCATGTGAAGACGTGTGGTAACCTTAAGAAGATGATCTAGCTGGCTCATCCGACATGAGGGAGTTTTATGGACTTCACTATGCCGTCGCCAGCGATCAACAGCCATGTTCAAGCCGTTGTTGAGAAGACGCGACCACTTCTTGCTCCTAATCGGAGGGCGGTAGCATGCCAACATGCCATCAAGAAGCCCCACACCTCCCATTTCAGTGTTGTACTTCAGAATGAGGTGGGGTTCCTGGATATCAACCTTCTTGTGCTGCAGACGGGAGCAGTGCTTGGTCGTTCCTAAAGGTTCATGGTCTGATGATGGGAAGCAACAGTCCCCACCGCATGGTCCTTCCATCGAGAAACATACACTTTCCCATCACTGCAATTGCCAAATAAGCCACAATCACACTTTGAAAGCGATTTCTTGTCCTTCAATGGGCATGACACAATGTGATTGTCACGTAGCAGGTCTGTGGCCTGTATTGCTTTCTCATGGAGGGCATTGGCAACAGAGGAGGATGTGAAGTTATGGAAGTAGACCCTGCGATTTTGGGGAATTTCTAAAACGGACATCGTATTTCCAGAGTACACAGACATGTTGAATGGATAACCATCATATGGACACATCATCCACACCTTATAGCCAAAGCGGACTGGCTTTCCCCAAATATCCATTTTGCAGGGATGACCATAGTCTAGTATTATTGATTCATCAATGTTGGAGATACCAAACTGAAGAAATCAGTCAGAGTAAATCATGGTTACTTTTGCCACTTTGTCCATTCTGGTATTGTTTTTTGTATTGTCAACCAGATGGAAAAAGCTCTTGATTCTCCAAAACCTGTTGTGAGACATGGTGCTCGGAACAACCCCAACAGCAATATCTTCAGCTGTACACCAGTCGGGTTGTTCACTTGGTAGTTGGTGGCCACCATGTACAGGAGAACACCCAAGAACTACCCCGTCTCTTCTGCTGAGATGGTGAAGGGCTCCGGCTTCTGAGCTACATATGGACAGTCTGTCTTACTATTTCCCACATGAGCAGTTGGATTGGGGTCTCATTTAGCAACTCAGGGTGTGTCTTAAGCAGCGGTACTATCAATTCTTTAGCCAAAGAGGCTTCGTCCAATATGGGATATTTTGAGGAGCACCTTTCTTCCTCCTGGTGACGCCTCGGCTGTCATTTTTTTGAATGTGAGCCGTCCTCAAGCATGTCTGATGATGTAGATACTGATTTGTTATCACCTTCCTCTTCAGCTCTTCCAATAATGGAACACCTTCAACACTTGGACATTATCTTCAACAGCTTTGCTTTGACAAATTGGCCACCACCTTAGACATATCTGTCCTACAAGCCAGTACATACCAGTCAGTGTGCCAGAGCTGATTAGAAGGTGGAGCTGCTGAGCATCCCAAAGACGAGGTCCATGTCAGCGCTGCATGCACGCTGCCGTCACGTCTACACCTACAAGAAAATGCTGCCATCTACTGGCTAACACAAGCCATAGCAAGCCAGCTGTATTGGGAGCCCTGCATTGTATGGAGCAGGAACGCGTCCCCCCCCCCCCCCCCATACAAACTCCAAACCTAAAGGATGTAACTATACATCATGGAGCGTTAAGGGGTTAACAACCAAACTGCACTCTCATTGGCTTCTGCAGTCATGTGCAAGGATCATCAAGGTCCAATCGTTCTTGCAGTGACAGTTGTTCTTTGCAGAGCTCAGATTATTTTATCATCTATCTGCCTGCACCAATACGCTCTACAAGGTCAACGTACAAAACGGTAGCTTCCATTTAAAAATACAAAAAAGTGGATTTTGATCATTTTTTCCTTGAGCCCTTCATATATATCAACAAAACATGCTGCTCATCACCCCGACTACTAGAAACACCGGTGTACCCCAATAATAGGACCCCCCAGCTCACCATCACCTACCTGCGGGAACGTCCTCCTCCACCTCACTCTTCCACGGGTGATCGCCCCTCATCCTCTCTTCTTCTACCTCCACTTTAATATCATCTTCACCCTGATGTGTCACATGGAATAATTCAGTACAATATGGCGGAGCGGCGGGAAATCTAACCGACCGCCGAAATGTATGACTGCAGGAGGAAAGAGCTCCACCCCCTACATAGAGAGCTCCACCCCCTACATAGAGCAGGAGGAATGAGCTCCACCCCCTACATAGAGCAGGAGGAATGAGCTCCACCCCCTACATAGAGCAGGAGGAATGAGCTCCACCCCTATATAGAGCAGGAGGAATGAGCTCCACCCCTATATAGAGCAGGACCAGATAGCTCCACCCCCTACATAGAGCCGGAGCACGGAGCTCCACCCCCTACATAGAGCAGGAGCACGGAGCTCCACCCCCTACATAGAGCAGAACCAGGGAGCTCCACCCCCTACATAGAGCAGAACCAGGGAGCTCCACCCCCTACATAGAGCAGAACCAGGGAGCTCCACCCCCTACATGGAGCAGAACCAGGGAGCTCCACCCCCTACATGGAGCAGAACCAGGGAGCTCCACCCCCTACATGGAGCAGAACCAGGGAGCTCCACCCCCTACATGGAGCAGAACCAGGGAGCTCCACCCCCTACATGGAGCAGAACCAGGGAGCTCCACCCCCTACATGGAGCAGAACCAGGGAGCTCCACCCCCTACATGGAGCAGAACCAGGGAGCTCCACCCCCTACATGGAGCAGAACCAGGGAGCTCCACCCCCTACATGGAGCAGAACCAGGGAGCTCCACGCCCTACATGGAGCAGAACCAGGGAGCTCCACGCCCTACATGGAGCAGAACCAGGGAGCTCCACGCCCTACATGGAGCAGAACCAGGGAGCTCCACGCCCTACATGGAGCAGAACCAGGGAGCTCCACGCCCTACATGGAGCAGAACCAGGGAGCTCCACGCCCTACATGGAGCAGAACCAGGGAGCTCCACGCCCTACATGGAGCAGAACCAGGGAGCTCCACGCCCTACATGGAGCAGAACCAGGGAGCTCCACGCCCTACATGGAGCAGAACCAGGGAGCTCCACGCCCTACATGGAGCAGAACCAGGGAGCTCCACGCCCTACATGGAGCAGAACCAGGGAGCTCCACGCCCTACATGGAGCAGAACCAGGGAGCTCCACGCCCTACATGGAGCAGAACCAGGGAGCTCCACGCCCTACATGGAGCAGAACCAGGGAGCTCCACGCCCTACATGGAGCAGAACCAGGGAGCTCCACGCCCTACATGGAGCAGAACCAGGGAGCTCCACGCCCTACATGGAGCAGAACCAGGGAGCTCCACGCCCTACATGGAGCAGAACCAGGGAGCTCCACGCCCTACATGGAGCAGAACCAGGGAGCTCCACGCCCTACATGGAGCAGAACCAGGGAGCTCCACGCCCTACATGGAGCAGAACCAGGGAGCTCCACGCCCTACATGGAGCAGAACCAGGGAGCTCCACGCCCTACATGGAGCAGAACCAGGGAGCTCCAAGCCCTACATGGAGCAGAACCAGGGAGCTCCACGCCCTACATGGAGCAGAACCAGGGAGCTCCACGCCCTACATGGAGCAGAACAAGGGAGCTCCACCCCCTATATAGAGCAGAACAAGGGAGCTCCACCCCCTATATAGAGCAGAACAAGGGAGCTCCACGCCCTATATAGAGCAGAACAAGGGAGCTCCACCCCCGACATGGAGCAGGACCAGAGAGCTCCACCCCCTATATAGAGCAGGAGCAAAGAGCTCCACAACACTATACACATCCACAACATGGCTCTACCTGCCAATTCTCCAGGACTTCTTCCTCTGGACGGCTCTGGGAATACGGAGGGCAGGGACATCTCTCTGGTGGGTTCCTCCTCCCGCCTCCATCTGTGGAGACACACAGTGATGGAATGGATTATCTCCATGTGATGAACAGATGGGAATATCTAGGTGACCCCAATGACAGTCTGCCCTCCTTACACTGCTGATCAGCCCTTATATCCGGCTCTTCTTCTTCTTCTTCATCTTTAATTTCAACTTTAATGTCCATCAGATTTTCACCCTAAACAGAAAAGAAGAATGTAAAATGGTCTTTGGTTCCATCACTTTATGGTCAGATTCTGGGGAGACCTCAGTGCTATCTACCATGTTTCCCCGAAAAGATGACAGTCTTAAATTCATTTTTGCCCCAAAAGAGGCACAGCGTCTTATTTTCAGGGTGTATCCTAATATTCACCTAGCAGGCGGCGTCCGGGTCCCTCACGCTGGGCTGCCGTGCTTCAGCAGTCTTCCGTGTAGTCCTCGGTGCTGAGAGAACATTCTCTTCCTGGTAACGGAGCTTGAATACCCCGCCTTCAGCAAAAGATTGCTGTGATTGGCCAATCAGAGCCGGTGCTCGATGAACCAATCACAGCCATTCAATGATGTATGAATTACATCATTGAATGGCTGTGATTGGTTCTGCCATTATGTGCACCCCCACCCTAATCACGCCTCACAGCTACCCTGGCCTTCCAGTCATACAAACCGAATTCAGCTTCCAGAGTCACAGAGGGGCAGCGTCAGAAGACCCGGCCCAAGGAAGACGTCCCCCCATATGAACAAGCTGTCCTCAACATTAAGTCTGCATTCACTTGCAGGAGACAATATTGGGCTACTGTCTCACAACTCCACACGCTTAAAGGGGTTGTCCCGCGGCAGCAAGTGGGGTTCAGCACTTCTGTATGGCCATATTAATGCACTTTGTAATATACATCGTGCATTAAATATGAGCCATACAGAAGTTATTCACTTACCTTCCCTGCGCTAGCGTCCTCGTCTCCATGGCTCTGTCTAACTTCAGCGTCTAATCGCCCGATTAGACGCACTTGCGCAGAAGGGTCTTCTGCCATCGGGTCTGTTCGGCAGCAGCGGCGTTCTGGCTCCGCCCCCTTGTACGATTGGCTGGAATCGGCACACGTGACGGTGCGGAGCTACGCGATGACGCGTACAAGGGGGCGGAGCCAGAACGCCGCTCGTGCCAGACAGAGCCGAAGGCAGACGACCCTTCTGCGCAAGCGCGTCTAATCGGGAGATTAGACGCTGAAATTAGACGGAGCCATGGAGACGGGGACGCCAGCGCAGGGAAGGTAAGTGAATAACTTCTGTATGGCTCATAATTAATGCACGATGTATATTACAAAGTGCATTAATATGGCCATACAGAAGTGTATAGACCCACTTGCTGTCGCGGGACAACCCCTTTAAGGCTGTTTAACACGGGACACCCCGTCGGGCGCAGATGTCAGCGGTAATCAATCATTCTTCTGCTTTTACGCAGGATTGAGTATCGCTCAATGAATAGAGGCGGGATTATTCTGGCCCGCTCGCCTCCATTCATAAGTGAACAACTGCCCGTTTACACGGATCCGTCATTCAGTTTTCTGCATACATTTACACTGAATGATAATCGTTCAGATTCCTACGATTTACCTGCCTGTGTAAAAGGGCCCCAACGCCCTTCTCCATCCTCTGGTGCCCCCCCTACATCTCTCATCACCACTACGGACTTTGACAACATCAGCAACAGCTTCACCATAGCGTCATTGCAACCCCTCTACAAAGCTTGTGCGGCCCCTCCCTGTAACCTGCTCTTCCACCATAACCTAAGGAAAAGCTCCTCCATGCTACCTTCCAAGTCTTCTGGAGTAGAACATCCCCTCAACCCCTCTACAAAGCTTCTCCGGCCTCTCCTCGTAACCCGCTCCTCCACCATTACCAAATAAAAGCTCTCCACTCTACCATCCACGTCTACTGGAGTAACACATCCACCTCAACCCCCCTACAAAGCTTCTCCAGCCTCTCTCCACAACCCGCTCCTCCACCATAACCTAAGGAAAAGCTCTCCACGCTACCTTCCAAGTCTACTGGAATAGCACATCCACCTGAACCCCTCTACAAAGCTTCTCCGGCCTCTCCCAGTAACCCGCTCCTCCACCATTACCAAATAAAGGCTCTCCACTCTACCATCCACGTCTACTGGAGTAACACATCCACCACAACCCCCCTACAAAGCTTCTCCAGCCTCTCTCCACAACCCGCTCCTCCACCATAACCTAAGGAAAAACTCTTCACAATACCTTTCAAGTCTACGTGAGTAGAATGTCCCCTCTACAAAGCTTCTCCGGCCTTTCCCCGTAACCCGCTCCTCCCCATAACCTAAGAAAAAGCTCTCTGCACTACCTTTCAAGTCTACTGGAGTAGAATGTCCCCTCTACAAAGCTGTTCCACCATAACCTAAGGAAAAGCTCTCCACTCAACCTTTCAAGTCGACTGGAGTAGAGCATCCACCTCAACCCCTCTACAAAGCTTCTCCAACCTCTCCCCGTAACCCGCTCATCCACCATTACCAAAAGGAAAAGCTCTCCATGCTACCCTGCAACTCTACTGGAGTAGCACATCCACATTAAACCCTCGTCCAAGTCTCGTTTTGGCGAGCTACAATGTGGCTTCCAGTTCCAGCACTCAACTGCTCAGGACTCGCCTCAAACATGCTCCTCCACCATTACTGAGGGGAAAACTCTCCACCCTACTCTCCAAATCACTCCTCACCAGCGGTACACTTGACCCAACCTCATCTCCAACCTGTTCATCCAGCCCTGACCCATCTCTTCAACATTTCACTCACCACCGGCATCTTTCCTTCACTTTCTAAACAAGTAACCATAATACTTCTCATCCAGAAGTCATCCCTTGATCTTTTCTTCAGCAATCCCCCCTTCTCTTTGCTCCCATCTATTTCAAAACTACTGGAATATCACGTCCACCTTAAAATGTCCTCCCACCTCAAGTCTCTCGTCAACCAGCTGCAATCTGGCTTCCAACCCCACCAAACCGCCCAAACCAAAACCACTAACGCCCATGACATTACTTTGTCATCCTGCTGCTTGACTCGTCTTCTGCCCTCCACACCATCGCTTCCTTCTGCTACAATGTCTTTCCATCTTGTACCTCAATGACCAAACATTTAGGGGCTTATTATTCAAATACAACAGTTTCATGGTGCAAATTATGCCAGAAACCGGTCTCACACGCTTTGCACCATATTTATTAGGCATTTTCCAAAAGGGTGTGGCCTAAAACACAACATAAATTGAGCCAAATTGCGTGAAATATTTGGTGTAACCTAAGCCAACTAACAGGTGGTCTAAAGCGGGACGAGACCATCATACAATCCAAGAGATCGAGCGTGCAGCAGCGCTGCTGTGATACAGCTTACATATTGTAAGTCTGCACTAAGCTTTAGACTGCCTTCGTTTATTGGTGCGTTTACAATAGATGTCTAAAACTGCGCCAAGAGTGAGGCGCACGGAATATTAGACAAAGTTACAAATAGCTTACAAAAAAAAAGAAGATCCGACAAACTCGTTATCCCCCCAAAACTGGGCGTGTCCAGCTCCAGTCCGTCTTCCCGACACATGTATGAGGCATTATTACAAAAAGAGTACGTAAGAAGTGGCGCTACGAAAACCTAATGAAAGTCGGCGTAAATGAAGAGGAGGTTGGCGTATGGGGTAGGCTGGGTTTTTTCTAGATTTTGCCCCATTTTTTGTTTTATCATTCTTTTGACTGCTGACTAATTATTTTATATCAGACTAGCTTACCCGTCGCTCGTTGCTGCGAAGACAGACAGACATACATTCGTTTTTATATATCTAGATAACAACCAATCACAGCGCAGTTTTTTTAGGTTACCTCAGTGGTATAATATATAACCAATCACAGCGCAGCTTTCATGTTACCTCAGCTTTATAATATATAACACCCAATCACAGCACGGCTTTCATGTTACCTCAGTATAATATATAACACCCAATCACAGTGCAGCTTATATGTTACCTCAGCAGTATAAAATATAACAACCAATCACAGCGCAGCTTTCATGTTACGTCAGCAGTAAGAGAAATAACAACCAATCACAGCGCAACTTTTATTCTGCCTCAGCAATATAAAAAATAGCAACCAATCACAGCGCAGCTTTCATGTTACCTCAGCGGTATAATATATAACAACCAATCACAGCGCAGCTTTTATGTTACCTCAGTATAATATATAACAGCCAATCACAGCGCAGCTTTCATGTTACCTCAGCATTCTCAATATCCAGGAATTGTCTTGTGATACGTTCGGCGGATGCATCATCTTGTAGTTGAACACGCCTCTCGTTGCTCGTAATGCCTTTTGCTTTTGTGCTTGAGATGGAAATCAAACGATCTTTGTCTGGGGGGGCATAACTGTCGGCGATGCTCGCACGCACCCCACCTATCGTGGAAAGATGTACTATGCCAGTAATCTTCCCAGCAGTGTACTCAACAACTTCCCATTAACTTTTCCTATTTATGACATAATCAATGCTCGTGCCAAATTTCACGTTTCTATGACATTGGGAAGCGAGAAAATTCGATTCCGTACGTAAAATTTGGACGCTAATTCTTTTGCGCTAGAATTGAATAATCGAGTTGGGACCCATTAGCTTTTCCTATTTATGACATAGTCAATGCTCCTGCCAAATTTCATGTTTCTACGACATCGGGAAGTGAGAGAATTAGTGGCAATGATGGAAATCGAACGATCTACGTGGCTCTGTACGTGTCATAATAGAGCCTTAATGACATCACAATGCAGCTTTAACTGTCAGACATCCAGTGATGGAAATCAAACGATCTACGTGGGGGGGGGGGGGGGGTCGTAACTGTTGACGACGCTCGCGCGCGCGCCATTTATCGTAGGATAGTTGTACTATGCCAGTAATCTTCCCAGGAGTGTACTCAACAACTTCCCAAAGTTTCATGGCGATCGGATGAATGGTGTAGTAGCGCATAAAGGACAAACAGACAGACACACAGACAGACACGCAGACACACAGACAGACAGACACACAGACAGACACGCAGACACACACGCATACAGACATACATTCAATTTTATATATATAGATGATGCAGAATTGTGAAGCTCGGACAGTATCTGTGAATTGGCGCATTTTGAAGCACAAGGTACTCTACGTGGACAGGGTGGGTTTTTTCATGTTTTTGCCCCATTTTATGAGTTAAAATCAATAATTAGACTGCTGGCTATTCTTTTTTGCATATTAGGGCATAAGGCAGACTTTAATTTGTGGTGCATAACGGATCACCATTAAGGGCGCACAGCACTATGAGAAAATTGGCGCATCTTTCCTATTTTTGGTGCAGCATAAATTGTGCTAAATATACGCCAACCTTAGTAAGGGCCTTAATGTCTCCCACATGACATCCTCTCTGGTGGAGCCCCCGAGGCTCTGTCCTGGCCCCTACTCTCCATCTACCAGGACACAGTTTTTAGTGCCACCTTCACGCTGATGACACTCAGATCTTCCTCTCGGGCCGGATGTTATCTACACGCTTCAGAATCCCAGAGGGTCCATCAGCCACATCCTCCTCCTCCAGCTTTCTGACACTCAAGATGGAAAAGACTGAACTCACTTTCCCCCCATCCCACCAGACAATGGCTCTGTTCCTTCCGCTGTCTCAAGGTAATCTGGGATTTGCCCGCACCTTCACAGCCCACGCGCCGACCCTCACCATCTCTGCCATCAGCAGCTCCGTCATCTTGGTGAGTTCTAGGATCTTCTTTATCAGGGAGTGAGGGGGAGGTTCTGTGATTAGGTTCCACCCACTGGACTCCTGGAGATGGATGATGGGAATCGCTGTCTTCTTCACTACTGTGTACTCCTGTGGATGGAGAGAGACACTCTTACAAGATTAAAATGGTGAATTGGTTAAGAATGATGTTGAGAAGGCCGAACTTCTAAATTCCTATTTTGTATCTGTTTTCTCTCAGAAAGTAGATGTAACATCAACTGATCTTCCCTGTGCTATTGGGGGGATATAAGAATGCAGGCTATCTGTAAGCAGAGAGATGGTGAGGGAACACTTAGCTAACTTACATGAATTCAAGAAGATCGAGAAGTCCCAGAAGATTGGAAAAGGGCAAATGTTGTCCCCATCTTTAAAAAAGGGAAGAAGGTGGATTCAGGAAACTACAGGCCTGTGAGCCTGACTTCTATACCGGGAAAGATCTCTGAACAAATTATTAACCCCTTAGTGACGGTGCCAAATTTTGAAAATCTGACGTGTGTCACTTAACATAGCCTAACTCCGTAAAGGCTTAACATATCCAAGTGATTCTGACATTGTTTTTTCGCCACATGTTGTACTTCATATAGGTGGAAAAATAGGCGATAGAATTTATGAATATTTATTAAGAGTGCCAAAATTGGGAAAATTTTGAAACAGTCATTTTTTCACATTTTCAACTGTAATTACGCTAATATGTCCAAACATACTGTACACATTGTTGATAAGATATATATTTCCATCTGTTTACTTTATTCTGGAAGCACGTTTGAAAAACTTTCATGTTTTTTTTAACCATTTAGATGATGTACAAATTTCACATTGATTATCAGCATTTTGAGGAAGACTTTGTTTTCCTACACTGAGCCAAGATTGCAAAGGCTCCTAGGTGTCAGAATGATAGAGACCCCCACAAATGACCCCATTTTATAAACTGCACCTCTTAATGTACTCTGCCGCGGATTTCCGTGGTGGATTTGCTTTAAATGGTATTTTTGCATGCCGATATCTGCACACATTGCTATCAATGTGATAGTAATGTTGCCGATCCGCGCAGAATCTGCTGGCAAATTGGAGCATGTCACGTTTTTTTCTTCTGCGCGTGAAAAACGCAATTCTTTTAAAATGCCATCCGCGAGTGCAAAAATCAATTTAATGGACGGTCAATGATTCCCTATGGGCAAAATCCACTGCGGAATCCGCAATTCCATTTAGCTAGTGGACATGAGGCCTTAGGATTGACACCCCAAAATGGATCCCCCCGTTTGTCCTGTGTTCAGAGACATACCCATTGTGGCCCTAATCTTATGTCTGGATGCACAAAGGGGCCCAAACTGAAAGGAGTAGCCAGTGGCTTTCAGAACATAGATTTTCCTTGAAGGCCTTTTAGGCCCCATAGCACACATGTAGAGCTCTTGAGCACCCAAAACCAAAGAGAACCCCCACAAGTGACCCCATTTTGAAAACTAGACCCCTTAACAAATTTATCTAGGGGTGTACTGCGTATTTTGATCCCACAGTTTTTGAATGAATTCAAGCAAAGCAAAAGGAAAAAAGTTGTGATTTTTGTTTTTCGGCAATTCTGTCATTTTAAAAACAGCTTTTTTTGTACAGCACACACATGAAGGAAGACTTGCACCCCAAAATGGATCCCCCTGTTTGTCCCGTGTTCAGAGACATACCCATTGTGGCCCCAATCTGTATACAGGGCCCGTGGCTCGGCCTATAATGGAGGGAACACCCGTTGGGTTTCAGGGCACAACTGAATAAATTCGAGGCCCCATTGCCCACTTGTAGAATCATTAAACTACCAAAACCATAGAGGGACCCTACAAATGACCCCACTGTGAAAACTAGACCCCTTAACGCATCCATCTAGGGGGCTACTGCGGATTTTGACTCCACAATTCTTTGCAAAAATTATTATAAAGCAAAGTAAAAAATAAATTTCATTTTTTTTCATAAATTTGTCGTTTTCATGACAGTTTTCTTTGTTTTAAGCAGGGAACACTGGGGAGCCGCACCCCAAATGCTATAGCGCTAGTCCTTCTGTGTTCGGTAATACCCCCATTATAGCCCCAATCTGCATACAGGACACGTTGGTAGGCCTATAATGGAGGGACCATCTATTGGATTTCAGGGAGCAACTAAATAAAAATGACTCCCTAAAAAGCACCCCCCCCCTCCCCCCCGCCCTCCTGGCGTTTCCAGACAATAAGTTATGGGGGGCAGCAGTGATAAATATATAACAATAATGTGAATTGGTGTGGTAGGTTTCCCAGCAGGGGTAATTAGAGGCCAGGGTGGGATGGGCACAGGGGGCAATAACATCTCGTATCCCTCCTCCTCCCTTGTTTGGTGCAGACACGACACCTTTTTTGAGCATATTTTTTGGGTTGGGATGGGATGCAGAAAATGGCGCTCTGTGAGCCTTCGCACCTCCTCAGACTGTAATGCATCCTGAGGTGCGGCGGTCTCAGATAAAAGATGTTCAATGAGCTCCTCCTGGCAGCCCCCAGATGACTTATGTGAGTATTATAGGCAGCGGTCTGTAGATCGCTACCTTCTTATACCACGACCGCGTCTCTCCTTTTACCAGATATGGCTGTAGAGCCTGATCGGACAAATCGCCCCCCCCCCCCCATAAATTCGTTATAGTCCGTGACGCAGACCGGTTTTCCTTTCTGCGCTGCGGCCCCCTCTCTCTTACGGCAGCGCAGGTGTCTGCGGGCGCGGTGGGCAGCATAGGACACGTCTTTTTTTGTCATGCCACTTTATGGCAGTAAGGGGTCGTTTGCCAGCGGGTAAGGCGCTCCTCTGTCCACGCGTCTGGAAGCCAGGGATTGTGGGAAGCCCACCCTATTTCTGCGCACCGTTCCGCAGGCCCCCGTGTCTGCGTCGTGTAATGCCTTATAAAGGGGGGTGCTGGTGTAATAATTGTCCGTATATATGTGGTCCCCTTTACTTAAATATCGCCCCACGCGCTCCACATGATTTCCCCCTCACGCCGATATTTTCGGGACAGTTGGGGGGGTTTAGGTGGCGGTCTCTGCCCTCATAATATCGCATGTATATCCGCTCGCGCTCTCACTAATTTATAAAGCTTGACGCCAATACTAGCGCGTTTCGATGGAATGAATTGGCGAAAGGATAGACGGCCATTAAAGCTCCCGAGCGACTCGTCCGCCGCCACAGGGGGTAGAAATGGTTTTAAAGGAAGCTTTTAATGAAATAATAAGGGGCCGCACCTAGGACAAGCGCTCGTACGCCGGGTCATTTTCGGGGGTAATTTGCGTGTTATCGGCGAGATGGAAAAATCGCACGGTGTTTTCGAACTGCTGGCGGGGCATTACAGACGCAACCACAGGCGTCACATGAACGGCGCTGGCGGACCAGTAGGACCGTATGGAGGATTGTTTAACAAGTCCCACTAAAAGGACAAATCCCAGGAATTGTTTTAGCCCCGGGACATCTATGGGGGTCCACGTCCTGGAATATAGGTGGGGTGCGCGGTCATGTACTGCCCGGCGTAGGTGTTCGTCTGCCGGACAATAAGCTCCAGGACGGCATCGGCCCCACCGCGCCTACGCCAGCCCGGCCCCGCCGCGCCTACGCCAGCCCGGCCCCGCCTGCCCCGCCGCGCCGACGCCTGCCCGGGCCCCGCCGCGCCGACGCCTGCCCGGGCCCCGCCGCGCCGACGCCTGCCCGGGCCCCGCCGCGCCGACGCCTGCCCGGGCCCCGCCGCGCCGACGCCTGCCCGGGCCCCGCCGCGCCGACGCCTGCCCGGGCCCCGCCGCGCCGACGCCTGCCCGGGCCCCGCCGCGCCGACGCCTGCCCGGGCCCCGCCGCGCCGACGCCTGCCCGGGCCCCGCCGCGCCGACGCCTGCCCGGGCCCCGCCGCGCCGACGCCTGCCCGGGCCCCGCCGCGCCTACGCCTGCCCGGGCCCCGCCGCGCCTACGCCTGCCCGGGCCCCGCCGCGCCTACGCCTGCCCGGGCCCCGCCGCGCCTACGCCTGCCCGGGCCCCGCCGCGCCTACGCCTGCCCGGCCCCGCCGCGCCTACGCCTGCCCGGCCCCGCCGCGCCTACGCCTGCCCGGCCCCGCCGCGCCTACGCCTGCTCGGCCCCGCAGCGCCTACGATGCATTTTAGAATTTTTTTTAAATGGAGGTAGAGAAAACTAAAAAAAATAATATGTAACCCCCGAAAAAAAACGGCCGTGGGTATAGTGGGGTGATTAGGGTACAAGGGGCGGTGATTATGGGACGACGGCGGGGGTTTTTGTTTTTTTTCACTCTATATCGGACACGGTTTTTCGCTGCTGTCTCTCTCCTGTCACAAGTCTCTCTCAGTGCGGGGAGGAGATACGCCGGACTAACCGTGTCCGATATTTACTAAACATATGACATGGATGGCTGTGATAGGTTTATACCAGCCGCCCATGTCAGCAGGGACCAATCACTTTGGTCCCTGCAAGATACTATGCTAAAGGCAACTTTGGCATTAGACTCTTCTGCGCATGCGCTGTCGTTATTATCGGCAATTTTGGGGGCTTTGGGGACTATTTTCATCTCCCCTCACAGATCCGATCCGTGAGGTGAGATGAAACTTTACAACTTTGATCTTTTTAAAAACTTTTTCGTGATCGTCGCTATCCATAGGATAGCGGCGATCATGGAAGCGGGGACCACTCACCGCAGTCCCTGCTGAGAGACAGGAGCCAGGAGATTTTAATTCTCCTGGGCGATCCGGGCTCCTGCGCATGTGCCGTCATTTTTCCTTGGCGCGCATGAGCAGAAGCCCGCATCAATGGCAGATTACCGCGGGACATCTCGGAGGACGGGGGTATTTTCACCTCCCCTCATGGATCCAATCCATGAGGGGAGGTGAAACTTTTACTTTTTAAAACTTTTTCGTGATCGCCGTTTACCACCAGTAAACGGCGATCACGGGTCCAGGGACCGGTCCCCGGTGGCATCGCCTGTCTCTTGGCTACCTGCAGGTAGTCGGGAGACAGGAAATTAAAAATTTCCTGGGGGGGGGGGGGGAATATTGGCATTTGCGCCTTCGAAGCCATGTTTCTCCTGGCACGCATGTGCAGAATACCGCGGAGGGTCCGTATCATCGCCGGAGACCTAGGTGAGTAGTTTCAGCATCTTTTAACATTTTATTTACTTTAGTGCGATCGGCACTATCCATTGGATAGCACTGATCGCATTGCCAGGGGGGACTGCCCACTGCCAAGGATGACAGATACCTGCGGGCACCAACAACATGGAGCTGTCACGTCCAGAGCCTGAGGGGCTTTAATCCAAAGAGGATGCATGTTTCTACGTCCTCTAGGATTAAAGCCCACTTAGGCAGGACGTAAAAAGGCAATGAGGCCGTCACTAAGGGGTTAAACAGCATGTATGCAAGTACTTGGGTGAGAATGGAGTAATTAACCAGAGCCAGCATGGGTGTGTAACAAACTAGTCATGCCAGACTAATCTAATTTCCTTCCATGACAGAATCGCCGACTGGGCTGATCAGGGAGATGCGGTGGATATAGTATATCCTGACCTTAGTAAAGCATTTGACAAAGTATCTCATACCAGACTTATTTATAAAATGACCAAATCTGGGATTGACAAGGAAACTGTTAGGTGGATTCACAACTGGCTGAGTGATCGGACTCACAGAGTGGTCATAAATGGCTGCACATCCAAGTGGAAGAATGTATCAAGTGGGAACCACAAGGCTCTGTCCTAGGCCCAGTGATGGCCAACATTGTTATAAATGATCTGGAGGAGGGAATTGTGGGAAACTGATCAAACTAACGACACAAAGCTAGGAGGGATAGCTAACACTAGAGAAGAGAGGGTCAATATTCAGAAAGATCTAGAAAAGCTTGTACAGTGGTCGGCGACTAACAGAATGGTATTTAACACGGAGAAATGCAAAGTCCTACATCTGGGCAAGAAAAATGAAGAAAGCACATACAGAATGGGAGGAATTGGGCTAAGCAGCAGCACATGTGAAAAAGACTTGGGTATACTAATAGATCACAGACTGAACATGAGTCAACAATGTGATGCAGCAGCCAAAAAGGCAAACCCAATTCTGGGACGTATTAGGAGAAGCAGAGAGTCTAGATCATGTGAGGTCATTATCCCCCTCTACTCTTCCTTAGTCAGACCTCATCTGGAATACTGGGTCCAGTTCTGGGCACCCCACTTTATACAAGACCTCTACAAACTGGAGCAAGTTCAGAGAAGAGTCACCAAGATGGTGAGCGGTCTGCAAATCATGTCCTATGAGGAACGGGTAAAGGATCTGGGAATGTTTAGCAGAAGAGAAGGCTGAGAGGAGACTTAATAGCGGTCTACAAATGTCTGAAGGGCGGTCACAGTGCAGAGGGATCAGCCCTATTCTCATCTGTACAAGGAAAGACTAGAAGCAATGGGATGAAACTGAGAGGGAGGAGACACGGATTAGATATTAGACAGTGAGGGGATCAATGAGTGGAACAGGTTACCACAGGAGGTGGGGAGTTCTCCTTCAATGGATGTCTTCAAACAAAGGCTGGACAGACATCTGTCTGGGATGATTTAGTGAATCCTGCACCGAGAAGGGGATTAGACCCAATGACCCCCGAGGACCCCTGAGGACCCAATGACCCTGGAGGACCTTTCCAACTCTACCATTCTATGATTCTATGACTCAGGGATCTCACTGGCTGCCACCACCTCTCGGGGTTTCATGCTACACCACACAAATACAAGAAAGATGGGAGGAATGGAGAAAAGTTCACCTCTCCGGTCAGCAGGTAGATGATCTCCCAGGTGACGTCTAATATCCTTCTGGTGATCTCCTTCCTGTCCATCCTTGGGGGATCATTCAGGAGACGAAGCGGATGACAAACCCCACAACAGTGATAAATGCCCCTGAATACCAGAGATCAGCGGTGATGGTTCTTCCTATTCTGTGCTGCATGGAGAGAGATAAGCGGAGACATCCACCAGTCACATCTCCACGGATCACCAGACTTTCTTCTCACATAATATCCCGGTTTCTGTTGTAGCACTTTACAGATGAGAGAACAGACTGATCACACGTTACATACAGAAGGACACACGGCAGGAACATTTAGATGTTATTCAGCCATTTAATTACGGCTTGGGATCTTCGATTGGAACATACTGAGTAGAGATGTCCCCCCGCTTCTGATGTGCAGGCTGGATAGAAGTCAACATGATGGACATTGAAGATTACATCCTGGTCTAGGAAGAGGGGTATTGTTCTGCTGGAAGGAGGACCTGGTCAGCTGTATTACAATAGTGTAAGAAGGTCCTAGTCTCTTAACTCAGAAGGGTGAGAGGCCCCGACGGCAGGGCGGAGCGGAAGGGTGAGAGGCCCCGACGGCAGGGCGGAGCGGAAGGAGCAGGCGGAGCAGGCGAGGCCCCCGACGGCAGGGCGGAGCAGGCGGAGAAGGCGAGGCCCCCGACGGCAGGGCGGAGCAGGCGAGGCCCCCGACGGCAGGGCGGAGCAGGCGAGGCCCCGACGGCAGGGCGGAGGAGAAGGCGAGGCCCCGACGGCAGGGCGGAGGAGAAGGCGAGGCCCCGACGGCAGGGCGGAGGAGAAGGCGAGGCCCCCGACGGCAGGGCGGAGGAGAAGGCGAGGCCCCCGACGGCAGGGCGGAGGAGAAGGCGAGGCCCCCGACGGCAGGGCGGAGGAGAAGGCGAGGCCCCCGACGGCAGGGCGGAGGAGAAGGCGAGGCCCCCGACGGCAGGGCGGAGGGAGGAGAAGGCGAGGCCCCCGACGGCAGGGCGGAGGAGAAGGCGAGGCCCCCGACGGCAGGGCGGAGGAGAAGGCGAGGCCCCCGACGGCAGGGCGGAGGAGAAGGCGAGGCCCCCGACGGCAGGGCGGAGGAGAAGGCGAGGCCCCCGACGGCAGGGCGGAGGAGAAGGCGAGGCCCCCGACGGCAGGGCGGAGGAGAAGGCGAGGCCCCCGACGGCAGGGCGGAGGAGAAGGCGAGGCCCCCGACGGCAGGGCGGAGGAGAAGGCGAGGCCCCCGACGGCAGGGCGGAGGAGAAGGCGAGGCCCCCGACGGCAGGGCGGAGGAGAAGGCGAGGCCCCCGACGGCAGGGCGGAGGAGAAGGCGAGGCCCCCGACGGCAGGGCGGAGGAGAAGGCGAGGCCCCCGACGGCAGGGCGGAGGAGAAGGCGAGGCCCCCGACGGCAGGGCGGAGGAGAAGGCGAGGCCCCCGACGGCAGGGCGGAGGAGAAGGCGAGGCCCCCGACGGCAGGGCGGAGGAGAAGGCGAAGGCGAGGCCCCCGACGGCAGGGCGGAGGAGAAGGCGAAGGCGAGGCCCCCGACGGCAGGGCGGAGGAGAAGGCGAAGGCGAGGCCCCGACGGCAGGGCGGAGGAGAAGGAGAAGGCGAGGCCCCGACGGCAGGGCGGAGGAGAAGGAGAAGGCGAGGCCCCGACGGCAGGGCGGAGGAGAAGGAGAAGGCGAGGCCCCGACGGCAGGGCGGAGGAGAAGGAGAAGGCGAGGCCCCGACGGCAGGGCGGAGGAGAAGGAGAAGGCGAGGCCCCGACGGCAGGGCGGAGGAGAAGGAGAAGGCGAGGCCCCGACGGCAGGGCGGAGGAGAAGGAGAAGGCGAGGCCCCGACGGCAGGGCGGAGGAGAAGGAGAAGGCGAGGCCCCGACGGCAGGGCGGAGGAGAAGGAGAAGGCGAGGCCCCGACGGCAGGGCGGAGGAGAAGGAGAAGGCGAGGCCCCGACGGCAGGGCGGAGGAGAAGGAGAAGGCGAGGCCCCGACGGCAGGGCGGAGGAGAAGGAGAAGGCGAGGCCCCGACGGCAGGGCGGAGGAGAAGGAGAAGGCGAGGCCCCGACGGCAGGGCGGAGGAGAAGGAGAAGGCGAGGCCCCGACGGCAGGGCGGAGGAGAAGGAGAAGGCGAGGCCCCGACGGCAGGGCGGAGGAGAAGGAGAAGGCGAGGCCCCGACGGCAGGGCGGAGGAGAAGGAGAAGGCGAGGCCCCGACGGCAGGGCGGAGGAGAAGGAGAAGGCGAGGCCCCGACGGCAGGGCGGAGGAGAAGGAGAAGGCGAGGCCCCGACGGCAGGGCGGAGGAGAAGGAGAAGGCGAGGCCCCGACGGCAGGGCGGAGGAGAAGGAGAAGGCGAGGCCCCGACGGCAGGGCGGAGGAGAAGGAGAAGGCGAGGCCCCGACGGCAGGGCGGAGGAGAAGGAGAAGGCGAGGCCCCGACGGCAGGGCGGAGGAGAAGGAGAAGGCGAGGCCCCGACGGCAGGGCGGAGGAGAAGGAGAAGGCGAGGCCCCGACGGCAGGGCGGAGGAGAAGGAGAAGGCGAGGCCCCGACGGCAGGGCGGAGGAGAAGGAGAAGGCGAGGCCCCGACGGCAGGGCGGAGGAGAAGGAGAAGGCGAGGCCCCGACGGCAGGGCGGAGGAGAAGGAGAAGGCGAGGCCCCGACGGCAGGGCGGAGGAGAAGGAGAAGGCGAGGCCCCGACGGCAGGGCGGAGGAGAAGGAGAAGGCGAGGCCCCGACGGCAGGGCGGAGGAGAAGGAGAAGGCGAGGCCCCGACGGCAGGGCGGAGGAGAAGGAGAAGGCGAGGCCCCGACGGCAGGGCGGAGGAGAAGGAGAAGGCGAGGCCCCGACGGCAGGGCGGAGGAGAAGGAGAAGGCGAGGCCCCGACGGCAGGGCGGAGGAGAAGGAGAAGGCGAGGCCCCGACGGCAGGGCGGAGGAGAAGGAGAAGGCGAGGCCCCGACGGCAGGGCGGAGGAGAAGGAGAAGGCGAGGCCCCGACGGCAGGGCGGAGGAGAAGGCGAAGGCGAGGCCCCGACGGCAGGGCGGAGGAGAAGGCGAAGGCGAGGCCCCGACGGCAGGGCGGAGGAGAAGGCGAAGGCGAGGCCCCGACGGCAGGGCGGAGGAGAAGGCGAAGGCGAGGCCCCGACGGCAGGGCGGAGGAGAAGGCGAAGGCGAGGCCCCGACGGCAGGGCGGAGGAGAAGGCGAAGGCGAGGCCCCGACGGCAGGGCGGAGGAGAAGGCGAAGGCGAGGCCCCGACGGCAGGGCGGAGGAGAAGGCGAAGGCGAGGCCCCGACGGCAGGGCGGAGGAGAAGGCGAAGGCGAGGCCCCGACGGCAGGGCGGAGGAGAAGGCGAAGGCGAGGCCCCGACGGCAGGGCGGAGGAGAAGGCGAAGGCGAGGCCCCGACGGCAGGGCGGAGGAGAAGGCGAAGGCGAGGCCCCGACGGCAGGGCGGAGGAGAAGGCGAAGGCGAGGCCCCGACGGCAGGGCGGAGGAGAAGGCGAAGGCGAGGCCCCGACGGCAGGGCGGAGGAGAAGGCGAAGGCGAGGCCCCGACGGCAGGGCGGAGGAGAAGGCGAAGGCGAGGCCCCGACGGCAGGGCGGAGGAGAAGGCGAAGGCGAGGCCCCGACGGCAGGGCGGAGGAGAAGGCGAAGGCGAGGCCCCGACGGCAGGGCGGAGGAGAAGGCGAAGGCGAGGCCCCGACGGCAGGGCGGAGGAGAAGGCGAAGGCGAGGCCCCGACGGCAGGGCGGAGGAGAAGGCGAAGGCGAGGCCCCGACGGCAGGGCGGAGGAGAAGGCGAAGGCGAGGCCCCGACGGCAGGGCGGAGGAGAAGGCGAAGGCGAGGCCCCGACGGCAGGGCGGAGGAGAAGGCGAAGGCGAGGCCCCGACGGCAGGGCGGAGGAGAAGGCGAAGGCGAGGCCCCGACGGCAGGGCGGAGGAGAAGGCGAAGGCGAGGCCCCGACGGCAGGGCGGAGGAGAAGGCGAAGGCGAGGCCCCGACGGCAGGGCGGAGGAGAAGGCGAAGGCGAGGCCCCGACGGCAGGGCGGAGGAGAAGGCGAAGGCGAGGCCCCGACGGCAGGGCGGAGGAGAAGGCGAAGGCGAGGCCCCGACGGCAGGGCGGAGGAGAAGGCGAAGGCGAGGCCCCGACGGCAGGGCGGAGGAGAAGGCGAAGGCGAGGCCCCGACGGCAGGGCGGAGGAGAAGGCGAAGGCGAGGCCCCGACGGCAGGGCGGAGGAGAAGGCGAAGGCGAGGCCCCGACGGCAGGGCGGAGGAGAAGGCGAAGGCGAGGCCCCGACGGCAGGGCGGAGGAGAAGGCGAAGGCGAGGCCCCGACGGCAGGGCGGAGGAGAAGGCGAAGGCGAGGCCCCGACGGCAGGGCGGAGGAGAAGGCGAAGGCGAGGCCCCGACGGCAGGGCGGAGGAGAAGGCGAAGGCGAGGCCCCGACGGCAGGGCGGAGGAGAAGGCGAAGGCGAGGCCCCGACGGCAGGGCGGAGGAGAAGGCGAAGGCGAGGCCCCGACGGCAGGGCGGAGGAGAAGGCGAAGGCGAGGCCCCGACGGCAGGGCGGAGGAGAAGGCGAAGGCGAGGCCCCGACGGCAGGGCGGAGGAGAAGGCGAAGGCGAGGCCCCGACGGCAGGGCGGAGGAGAAGGCGAAGGCGAGGCCCCGACGGCAGGGCGGAGGAGAAGGCGAAGGCGAGGCCCCGACGGCAGGGCGGAGGAGAAGGCGAAGGCGAGGCCCCGACGGCAGGGCGGAGGAGAAGGCGAAGGCGAGGCCCCGACGGCAGGGCGGAGGAGAAGGCGAAGGCGAGGCCCCGACGGCAGGGCGGAGGAGAAGGCGAAGGCGAGGCCCCGACGGCAGGGCGGAGGAGAAGGCGAAGGCGAGGCCCCGACGGCAGGGCGGAGGAGAAGGCGAAGGCGAGGCCCCGACGGCAGGGCGGAGGAGAAGGCGAAGGCGAGGCCCCGACGGCAGGGCGGAGGAGAAGGCGAAGGCGAGGCCCCGACGGCAGGGCGGAGGAGAAGGCGAAGGCGAGGCCCCGACGGCAGGGCGGAGGAGAAGGCGAAGGCGAGGCCCCGACGGCAGGGCGGAGGAGAAGGCGAAGGCGAGGCCCCGACGGCAGGGCGGAGGAGAAGGCGAAGGCGAGGCCCCGACGGCAGGGCGGAGGAGAAGGCGAAGGCGAGGCCCCGACGGCAGGGCGGAGGAGAAGGCGAAGGCGAGGCCCCGACGGCAGGGCGGAGGAGAAGGCGAAGGCGAGGCCCCGACGGCAGGGCGGAGGAGAAGGCGAAGGCGAGGCCCCGACGGCAGGGCGGAGGAGAAGGCGAAGGCGAGGCCCCGACGGCAGGGCGGAGGAGAAGGCGAAGGCGAGGCCCCGACGGCAGGGCGGAGGAGAAGGCGAAGGCGAGGCCCCGACGGCAGGGCGGAGGAGAAGGCGAAGGCGAGGCCCCGACGGCAGGGCGGAGGAGAAGGCGAAGGCGAGGCCCCGACGGCAGGGCGGAGGAGAAGGCGAAGGCGAGGCCCCGACGGCAGGGCGGAGGAGAAGGCGAAGGCGAGGCCCCGACGGCAGGGCGGAGGAGAAGGCGAAGGCGAGGCCCCGACGGCAGGGCGGAGGAGAAGGCGAAGGCGAGGCCCCGACGGCAGGGCGGAGGAGAAGGCGAAGGCGAGGCCCCGACGGCAGGGCGGAGGAGAAGGCGAAGGCGAGGCCCCGACGGCAGGGCGGAGGAGAAGGCGAAGGCGAGGCCCCGACGGCAGGGCGGAGGAGAAGGCGAAGGCGAGGCCCCGACGGCAGGGCGGAGGAGAAGGCGAAGGCGAGGCCCCGACGGCAGGGCGGAGGAGAAGGCGAAGGCGAGGCCCCGACGGCAGGGCGGAGGAGAAGGCGAAGGCGAGGCCCCGACGGCAGGGCGGAGGAGAAGGCGAAGGCGAGGCCCCGACGGCAGGGCGGAGGAGAAGGCGAAGGCGAGGCCCCGACGGCAGGGCGGAGGAGAAGGCGAAGGCGAGGCCCCGACGGCAGGGCGGAGGAGAAGGCGAAGGCGAGGCCCCGACGGCAGGGAGGAGGAGAAGGCGAAGGCGAGGCCCCGACGGCAGGGCGGAGGAGAAGGCGAAGGCGAGGCCCCGACGGCAGGGCGGAGGAGAAGGCGAAGGCGAGGCCCCGACGGCAGGGAGGAGGAGAAGGCGAAGGCGAGGCCCCGACGGCAGGGAGGAGGAGAAGGCGAAGGAGAGGCCCCGACGGCAGGGAGGAGGAGAAGGCGAAGGCGAGGCCCCGACGGCAGGGAGGAGGAGAAGGCGAAGGAGAGGCCCCGACGGCAGGGAGGAGGAGAAGGCGAAGGAGAGGCCCCGACGGCAGGGAGGAGGAGAAGGCGAAGGAGAGGCCCCGACGGCAGGGAGGAGGAGAAGGCGAAGGAGAAGCCCCGACGGCAGGGAGGAGGAGGAGGAGAAGGAGAAGCCCCGACGGCAGGGAGGAGGAGAAGGAGAAGCCCCGACGGCAGGGAGGAGGAGAAGGAGAAGCCCCGACGGCAGGGAGGAGGAGAAGGAGAAGCCCCGACGGCAGGGAGGAGGAGAAGGAGAAGCCCCGACGGCAGGGAGGAGGAGAAGGAGAAGCCCCGACGGCAGGGAGGAGGAGAAGGAGAAGCCCCGACGGCAGGGAGGAGGAGAAGGAGAAGCCCCGACGGCAGGGAGGAGGAGAAGGAGAAGCCCCGACGGCAGGGAGGAGGAGAAGGAGAAGCCCCGACGGCAGGGAGGAGGAGAAGGAGAAGCCCCGACGGCAGGGAGGAGGAGAAGGAGAAGCCCCGACGGCAGGGAGGAGGAGAAGGAGAAGCCCCGACGGCAGGGAGGAGGAGAAGGAGAAGCCCCGACGGCAGGGAGGAGGAGAAGGCGAAGCCCCGACGGCAGGGAGGAGGAGAAGGCGAAGCCCCGACGGCAGGGAGGAGGAGAAGGCGAAGCCCCGACGGCAGGGAGGAGGAGAAGGCGAAGCCCCGACGGGAGGGAGGAGGAGAAGGAGAAGCCCCGACGGCAGGGAGGAGGAGAAGGAGAAGCCCCGACGGCAGGGAGGAGGAGAAGGAGAAGCCCCGACGGCAGGGAGGAGGAGAAGGAGAAGCCCCGACGGCAGGGAGGAGGAGAAGGCGAAGCCCCGACGGCAGGGAGGAGGAGAAGGCGAAGCCCCGACGGGAGGGAGGAGGAGAAGGAGAAGCCCCGACGGCAGGGAGGAGGAGAAGGAGAAGCCCCGACGGCAGGGAGGAGGAGAAGGAGAAGCCCCGACGGCAGGGAGGAGGAGAAGGAGAAGCCCCGACGGCAGGGAGGAGGAGAAGGAGAAGCCCCGATGGCAGGGAGTTAATGATGTAATGTAACTTGCTACCTTTATCCTTTGTATATAGAGATTATTCCTTTGTTTACAGATCTAGTGGCCTATTTTCACCACGAGGCGTAATTATCATACAGTTTGAATAAAGACTTATTTTTAGGGTCTTACTCTCTTTAAAGCGTCAGCTGAACTGAAGTCATGCTCCTTGCAGCTATACATACATGTAGACAAGAGGAGTGAGGGTCCCACTCACGAGAACTTACAGGGACGAGAGAGAGGGGCGACACCAGCACATGGCAGAGGAGGAGGAGGCGGCGACGCAGCCACCAGCGCAGGGCAGAGGAGGAGGAGGAGGCGGCGACGCAGCCACCAGCGCAGGGCAGAGGAGGAGGAGGAGGCGGCGACGCAGCCACCAGCGCAGGGCAGAGGAGGAGGAGGAGGCGGCGACGCAGCCACCAGCGCAGGGCAGAGAGGAGGAGGAGGAGGCGGCGACGCAGCCACCAGCGCAGGGCAGAGCAGGAGGAGGAGGCGGCGACGCAGCCACCAGCGCAGGGGCAGAGCAGGAGGAGGAGGCGGCGACGCAGCCACCAGCGCAGGGCAGAGCAGGAGGAGGAGGCGGGCGACGCAGCCACCAGCGCAGGGCAGAGCAGGAGGAGGAGGCGGCGACGCAGCCACCAGCGCAGGGCAGAGGAGGAGGAGGAGGCGGCGACGCAGCCACCAGCGCAGGGCAGAGGAGGAGGAGGAGGCCGGCGACGCAGCCACCAGCGCAGGGCAGAGGAGGAGGAGGAGGCGGCGACGCAGCCACCAGCGCAGGGCAGAGGAGGAGGAGGAGAGGCGGCGACGCAGCCACCCAGCGCAGGGCAGAGGAGGAGGGAGGAGGCGGCGACGCAGCCACCAGCGCAGGGCAGGAGGAGGAGGAGGAGGCGGCGACGCAGCCACCAGCGCCGGGCAGAGGAGGAGGAGGAGGCGGCGACGCAGCCACCAGCGCCGGGCAGAGGAGGAGGAGGAGGAGGCGGCGACGCAGCCACCAGCGCCGGGCAGAGGAGGAGGAGGAGGCGGCGACGCAGCCACCAGCGCCGGGCAGAGGAGGAGGAGGAGGAGGCGGCGACGCAGCCACCAGCGCCGGGCAGAGGAGGAGGAGGAGAGGCGGCGACGCAGCCACCAGCGCCGGGCAGAGGAGGAGGAGGAGGCGGCGACGCAGCCACCAGCGCCGGGCAGAGGAGGAGGAGGAGGAGGCGGCGACGCAGCCACCAGCGCCGGGCAGAGGAGGAGGAGGCGGCGGCGACGCAGCCACCAGCGCCGGGCAGAGGAGAGGAGCGGCGGCGACGCAGCCACCAGCGCCGGGCAGAGGAGGCGGCGGCGACGCAGCCACCAGCGCCGGCAGAGGCAGAGGAGGCGGCGGCGACGCAGCCACCAGCGCCGGGCAGAGGAGGCGGCGGCGACGCAGCCACCAGCGCCGGGCAGAGGAGGCGGCGGCGACGCAGCCACCAGCGCCGGGCAGAGGAGGCGGCGGGCGACGCAGCCACCAGCGCCGGGGCAGAGGAGGCGGCGGCGGCGACGCAGCCACCAGCGCCGGGCAGAGGAGGCGGCGGCGACGCAGCCACCAGCGCCGGGCAGAGGAGGCGGCGGCGACGCAGCCACCAGCGCCGGGCAGAGGAAGGCGGCGGCGACGCAGCCACCAGCGCCGGGCAGAGGAAGGCTGGCGGCGACGCAGCCACCAGCGCCGGGCAGAGGAGGCGGCGGCGACGCAGCCACCAGCGCCGGGCAGAGGAGGCGGCGGCGACGCAGCCACCAGCGCCGGGCAGAGAGGCGGCGGCGACGCAGCCACCAGCGCCGGGCAGAGGAGGCGGCGGCGACGCAGCCACCAGCGCCGGGCAGAGGAGGCGGCGGCGACGCAGCCACCAGCGCCGGGCAGAGGAGGAGGCGGCGACGCAGCCACCAGCGCCGGGCAGAGGAGGAGGGCGGCGACGCAGCCACCAGCGCCGGGCAGAGGAGGAGGCGGCGACGCAGCCACCAGCGCCGGGCAGAGGAGGAGGCGGCGACGCAGCACCAGCGCCGGCAGAGGAGGAGGCGGCGACGCAGCCACCAGCGCCGGGCAGAGGCAAGCCTGACTGCTGTGGAGAGTTTAATGAGGGGAGAACCGAAGAGGAGAATCAATCAGGGCAACAATAAGTTTTTGAGGTCTCCGCGGGGGGGCGGATCCGGCTGAGGTTGTTGAGCTGCAGGCCATACGAGTGAACAAGTGACTGAAGGAAAGATGGGAGCCACATATGACCCGAGCGCAGCGGGCGTACCGCGAGGTGTTATGGCGGCAGCGCAGATGGAGATCTCAGGATTACAGCAAGGAGCTCAGAGGACGTGCTGCTAGAGGCAGCGGACAATCACGTGTGTGTCGGAGGGAAGGGAAGCAGCATAGAACGGGGTGTTAATGGGAATAAATCCTATTCCAGAAGATTTCACTGGTCTGCTCCAGATTGGTGATAATTGGAAGCTTCATGCATGAATATATGTATTTGAACTCAGGGGTACTCCCCGTGAGCCCCCATACCCTTCTGGGTTATTGTAAGGAAGTACAATACAGTTATACTGAATGTGATGCACCAATTACATGCATGCCCCTCCCAACATCATAACAACTCCTGATTGGCCGAGTATGTAACGACGCTGCTGATTAACATATGTTTACCCCCCAGGTGTATGTCGCTATGTGAACACGTAATATCTAGGAAACACAACTAGAATAGACTATCAATAGCTCTGCCTGGACCAAGGAATCCAAGGGAGGAGATAAGGAGCAGCCCCCCCCCCCCCTCTTATGAGCGGTGGGCATCGCAGGTCTTTCTCATGAGAAACATCTCAGGACCTTGTAGAACTCGTGTAGGAGTGCATTTCAGGATACCAGCACAAGAATGAACCAGTTAACCATTTCACTGCTAGCTATTTCCTATGAAGGCGGACAGAGATAGATATATATATATATATGCACGCACATACACACACGCACATACATATATACATGCACACACACACAGGCTCCTTTAAGAAACACATTCATATTATTATTACTACAACGGGGGTCAGTAATGATAGTTTTGGGTTTCACTCCTCCACAGACTGAACAGGATGAGAGGAGGAGCCCCACCAGCAGGAGGAGACATTGAGCGCTCAGAGAGGTGGGAGGAGCTGGAGAGCACAGAGTCCTCAGGACCGACAGAGCGGAGCGTACCGAGGGGAGATCTACAGACCACAGCAGAGATCAGGGGGATCGGCAGGGAGCGTCGCCAGAAGATCATGTGACACTTTAATAAGAGCGGTTTCTGTAGAATGTGGAGAGCGATAACCAGACTGTAAGGGGTTAATGAGAGCGTCATCAGAGAGCCGATTAGAGGAGACCTCCCAGGAGTTTGGGGAGATTAGAGATGGGCGGCGGGCAGCACCACCGGGTGGTCCGAGAGACGCTCCCTTAGTAATGGGGAGGGGGGCGGCATGTTTAGTGGAGGAGGAGATAGCAGAAGAAAAAACCGGAATATTGTTGAGGTGACGGATGGCGGCCCGAGACCCAGAGGAGGAGGGACAACATAGCATCAAGTGATCTGATGGTGGCCAGAGACACAGAGGAGGAGGGACAACATAGCATCAAGTGATCTGATGGTGGCCAGAGACACAGAGGAGGAGGGACAACACAGGATCAAGCGATCTGATGGCCGCCGAAGACCAGGAGGAGGAGGGACAACATAGCATCAAGTGATCTGATGGTGGCCAGAGACACCGGAGGATGAGGGACAACACAGCATCAAGTGATCTGATGGTAGCCAGAGACCCAGAGGAGGAGGGACAACACAGCATCAAGTGATCTGATGGTAGCCAGAGACCCAGAGGAGGAGGGACAACACAGCATCAAGTGATCTGATGGTAGCCAGAGACCCAGAGGAGGAGGGACAACACAGCATCAAGTGATCTGATGGTAGCCAGAGACCCAGAGGAGGAGGGACAACACAGCATCAAGTGATCTGATGGTAGCCAGAGACCCAGAGGAGGAGGGACAACACAGCATCAAGTGATCTGATGGTAGCCAGAGACCCAGAGGAGGAGGGACAACACAGCATCAAGTGATCTGATGGTAGCCAGAGACCCAGAGGAGGAGGGACAACACAGCATCAAGTGATCTGATGGTAGCCAGAGACCCAGAGGAGGAGGGACAACACAGTATCAAGTGATCTGATGGTAGCCAGAGACCCAGAGGAGGAGGGACAACACAGCATCAAGCGATCTGATGGTGGCCAGAGACCCAGAGGAGGAGGGACAACACAGGATCAAGCGATCTGATGGCCGCCGAAGACCAGGAGGAGGAGGGACAACATAGCATCAAGTGATCTGATGGCGGCTGGAGACCCGGAGGAGGAGGGACAACATAGCATCAAGCGATCTGATGGCGGCCAGAGACCCGGAGGAGGGACAACACAGCATCAAGCGATCTGATGGCAGCCCGAGACCCGGCGTAGGAGGGACAACACAGCATCTAGCGATCTCATGGCGGCTGGAGACCAGGAGGAGGAGGGACAACACAGCATCAAGCGATCTGATGGCGGCTGGAGACCAGGAGGAGGAGGGACAACATAGCATCAAGCGATCTGATGGCGGCCAGAGACCCGGAGGAGGGACAACACAGCATCAAGCGATCTGATGGCAGCCCGAGACCCGGCGGAGGAGGGACAACACAGCATCTAGCGATCTCATGGCGGCTGGAGACCAGGAGGAGGAGGGACAACACAGCATCAAGCGATCTGATGGCGGCTGGAGACCAGGAGGAGGAGGGACAACATAGCATCAAGTGATCTGATGGTGGCCAGAGACACAGAGGAGGAGGGACAACACAGGATCAAGCGATCTGATGGCCGCCGAAGACCAGGAGGAGGAGGGACAACATAGCATCAAGTGATCTGATGGTGGCCAGAGACACCGGAGGATGAGGGACAACACAGCATCAAGTGATCTGATGGTAGCCAGAGACCCAGAGGAGGAGGGACAACACAGCATCAAGTGATCTGATGGTAGCCAGAGACCCAGAGGAGGAGGGACAACACAGCATCAAGTGATCTGATGGTAGCCAGAGACCCAGAGGAGGAGGGACAACACAGCATCAAGTGATCTGATGGTAGCCAGAGACCCAGAGGAGGAGGGACAACACAGCATCAAGTGATCTGATGGTAGCCAGAGACCCAGAGGAGGAGGGACAACACAGCATCAAGCGATCTGATGGTGGCCAGAGACCCAGAGGAGGAGGGACAACACAGGATCAAGCGATCTGATGGCCGCCGAAGACCAGGAGGAGGAGGGACAACATAGCATCAAGCGATCTGATGGCGGCCCGAGACCCGGGAGAGGAGGGACAACACAGCATCAAGCGATCTGATGGCGGCCCGAGACCCGGCGGAGGAGGGACAACACAGGATCAAGCGATCTGATGGCCGCAGTCATCACTGGATAACAGCTGGAGATCTTGTCCTCCTGGCAGGCCGTTGCTGCTACACAACTGTTCTCACGGGACGGTCAGCAGCAGGTTGTTACGTCTGAACTGAAGGAGCAGTGAAGGAATTAGCGCCATTCCGGCGTCGCCGCGGTCACACTCCGCGATTATCAGCCTCGTGATCCAGGGATTAGCTGAATGATGTGAGAGCGCCTCCACGGATCACACACTCCGTTCTGGGGGCTGTCCATCCGCCGCGCTCTCATCGTGTCTCACTGTAACAGACCTCCTTGTTCTCGCCGTCTGCCGACCGCCCCCCGGGCCGCGTGTCTCCATCAGTGCGGTGCCGCCGTACCTCCTCGCTGACTCTGACCCTTCCACCACTCACGCATTCAGTCACCTGTCCACACGTCACACCAGAAGCTCTTCCTATCACTCCAGGAGCCCTCAGAAGCTCTTCCCGTCACTCGAGGAGCCCCTCCACTGCAGAGCCCCCTGAAGCTCTTCCTGTCACTCCAGGAGCCCCCCACTGCATATCCCTCAGAAGCTGTTCCTGTCACTCCAGGAGCCCCCCACTGCAGAGCCCTCAGAAGCTGTTCCTGTCACTCCAGGAGCCCTCCACTGCAGAGCCCTCAGAAGCTGTTCCTGTCACTCCAGGAGCCCTCCACTGCAGAGCCCTCAGAAGCTGTTCCTGTCACTCCAGGAGCCCTCCACTGCAGAGCCCTCAGAAGCTGTTCCTGTCACTCCAGGAGCCCTCCACTGCAGAGCGCTCAGAAGCTCTTCCTGTCACTCCAGGAGCCCTCCCACTGCAGAGCCCTCAGAAGCTCTTCCTGTCACTCCAGGAGCCCTCCCACTGCAGAGCCCTCAGAAGCTCTTCCTGTCACTCCAGGAGCCCTCCCACTGCAGAGCCCTCAGAAGCTCTTCCTGTCACTCCAGGAGCCCTCCCACTGCAGAGCCCTCAGAAGCTCTTCCTGTCACTCCAGGAGCCCTCCCACTGCAGAGCCCTCAGAAGCTCTTCCTGTCACTCCAGGAGCCCTCCCACTGCAGAGCCCTCAGAAGCTCTTCCTGTCACTCCAGGAGCCCTCCCACTGCAGAGCCCTCAGAAGCTCTTCCTGTCACTCCAGGAGCCCTCCCACTGCAGAGCCCTCAGAAGCTCTTCCTGTCACTCCAGGAGCCCTCCCACTGCAGAGCCCTCAGAAGCTCTTCCTGTCACTCCAGGAGCCCTCCCACTGCAGAGCCCTCAGAAGCTCTTCCTGTCACTCCAGGAGCCCTCCCACTGCAGAGCCCTCAGAAGCTCTTCCTGTCACTCCAGGAGCCCTCCCACTGCAGAGCCCTCAGAAGCTCTTCCTGTCACTCCAGGAGCCCTCCACTGGAGAGCCCTCAGAAGCTCTTCCTGTCACTCCAGGAGCCCCCCACTGCAGAGCCCTCAGAAGCTCTTCCTGTCACTCCAGGAGCCCCCCACTGCAGAGCCCTCAGAAGCTCTTCCTGTCACTCCAGGAGCCCCCCACTGCAGAGGCCTCAGAAGCTCTTCCTGTCACTCCAGGAGCCCCCCACTGCAGAGCCCTCAGAAGCTCTTCCTGTCACTCCAGGAACCCCCTACTGCAGAGCCCTCAGAAGCTCTTCCTGTCATTCCAGGAGCCCCCCACTGCAGAGCCCTCAGAAGCTCTTCCTGTCACTCCAGGAGCCCTCCACTGCAGAGCCCTCAGAAGCTCTTCCTGTCACTCCAGGAGCCCTCCACTGCAGAGCCCTCAGAAGCTCTTCCTGTCACTCCAGGAGCCCCCCACTGCAGAGCCCTCAGAAGCTCTTCCTGTCACTCCAGGAGGCATATTAACACATTCTGCCGCAGTTCTCCAGCGCGGCCGATTCACCCAATCAGCTGGCTGGAATCGGCACATGTGACTACACAGCGTGCACGCGGATTGCCTGCAGCAGCCGTGTGCACTACACACTACAGTTAAGCAGCACGGGGTTAGGGTTTAGGGTTAGGTTTAGGGTTAGGTTTACGGTTGTGTTTAGGGTTAGGGTTGGGGTTAGGGTTAAGCTTTAGGGTTAGTGTTTAGGGTTAGGTTTAGGGTTGGGGTTAGGTTTAGTTAACCCTAAACCTAACCCTAAACCTAACCCCGTGCTGCTTAAGTGGAGTGTGTAGTACACGGCTGCTTAACTGTACTGTGTAGTGCACACGGCTGCTGCAGGCAATCCGCGTGCACGCTGTGTAGTCACATGTGCCGATTCCAGCCAGCTGATTGGGTGAATCGGCCGCGCTGGAGAACTGCGGCAGAATGTGTTAATATGCCTCCAGGAGCCCTCCACTGCAGAGCCCTCAGAAGCTCTTCCTGTCACTCCAGGAGCCCTCCACTGCAGAGCCCTCAGAAGCTCTTCCTGTCACTCCAGGAGCCCCCCACTGCAGAGCCCTCAGAAGCTCTTCCTGTCACTCCAGGAGCCCCCCACTGCAGAGCCCTCAGAAGCTCTTCCTGTCACTCCAGGAGCCCCCCACTGCGGAGCCCTCAGAAGCTCTTCCTGTCACTCCAGGAGCCCACCACTGCAGAGCCCTCAGAAGCTCTTCCTGTCACTCCAGGAGCCCACCACTGCAGAGCCCTCAGAAGCTCTTCCTGTCACTCCAGGAGCCCTCCCACTGCAGAGCCCTCAGAAGCTCTTCCTGTCACTCCAGGAGCCCCCCACTGCAGAGCCCTCAGAAGCTCTTCCTGTCACTCCAGGAGCCCCCCACTGCAGAGCCCTCAGAAGCTCTTCCTGTCACCCTCATCCATCTCATCTCCCCTGCACCGACACGGTCACCATGACATTGACTGAGCTCGGCCTGCAATACCTCGTCCGGCCGCTGCACTGGAGGCTCCCTGCAGAAATCCGCTCAGCACGCCGGCCCAGCAAACAGTTACGTGGCGGGGGCCCGGGGGCCACCAATGACGGGCGGGGCGTCATGAAGAGGTGAATGCACCGCTGGGTCCCTACTAACGGGGTGTCCGCCCGCCGCAGGAGGGGGTCTGACTGCCGAGCCCCCCCGACCTCCGGTACTCTGCAGCGGCTCCGGTGGGGCTGACTAGTACGGGGTCCCCTCCTCCCTGCGGGGGGCGCAGTAACCTCTCAGCGAGACGATAACACACCGCGCGCTGCATTCTGGGAGGAAACAAGTAACGGAGAGGAGCGCCGCGAGCACCTACCGTACAGACCGGCGGATAACAGCTGAAGGACCTGTGGTGACGTCAGCGTCATGTGATCAGGGGGCGGAGCTCTGCGGTGGGCAGAAGTGACACCACAGGACCTGTGATGACGTCAGTGTCATGTGATGTGAGGGGGCGGGGCCTTATGTGACAGGAAAGCGAGAAAGTGATGGTTTTTAGGGCCAAACCGCCGGCCGCTGGGGGGCGCTCCACCGCTCCTCCTCGGGACTGTTCCACTCGGCGCCAGCAGGAAGACCGCATAGTGCGATTTGCCCCGCCCGCAGTGCTACCGCATGTGAGGGATGCTGGGAGCTGTACCATTCATATACACACCATGGGGGTGGTTAGCTCTGGTCCCCGCAGGGCTGGGTTCATCCGCACATTGTAGGTTCCCCTGTGTTTGTGTTGGTTTTTTATGGTTTCCTGGCCACGCCCATACTAAGAGGTAAGTACGGCCCCTGCGCATATATTTATATTCAACCCAAACAACCAATCAGTGTGAATCAGCCAACCCAAACAACCAATCAGTGTGAATCAGCCAACCCCAACAACCAATCAGTGTGAATCAGCCAACCCCAAACAACCAATCAGTGTGAATCAGTCAACCCCAAACAACCAATCAGTGTGAATCAGCCGACCCAAACAACCAATCAGTGTGAATCAGTCAACCCCAAACAGCCAATCAGTGTGAATCAGCCAACCCCAACAACCAATCAGTGTGAATCAGTCAACCCCAAACAACCAATCAGTGTGAATCAGCCGACCCAAACAACCAATCAGTGTGAATCAGCCGACCCAAACAACCAATCAGTGTGAATCAGCCAACCCCAAACAACCAATCAGTGTGAATCAGTCAACATAAACAAGCAATCAGTGCGAATCAGCCGACCCAAACAACCAATCAGTGTGAATCAGCCAACCCCAAACAACCAATCAGTGTTAATCAGCCGACCCCAAACAACCAATCAGTGTGAATCAGCCGACCCCAACAACTAGTGTGAATCAGCCAACCCAAACAACCAATCAGTGTGAATCAGCCGACCCCAACAACCAATCAGTGTGAATCAGCCGACCCCAACAACCAATCAGTGTGAATCAGCCGACCCCAACAACCAATCAGTGTGAATCAGCCGACCCAAACAACCAATCACTGTGAATCAGCCGACCCCAACAACCAGTGTGAATCAGCCAACCCAAACAACCAATCAGTGTGAATCAGCCGACCCAAACAACCAATCAGTGTGAATCAGCCGACCCCAACAACCAATCAGTGTGAATCAGCCGACCCAAACAACCAATCAGTGTGAATCAGCCGACCCCAAACAACCAATCAGTGTGAATCAGCCGACCCAAACAACCAATCAGTGTGAATCAGCCAACCCCAACAACCAGTGTGAATCAGCCAACCCAAACAACCAATCACTGTGAATCAGCCAACCCAAACAACCAATCACTGTGAATCAGTCAACCCAAACAACCAATCAGTGTGAATCAGCCGACCCAAACAACCAATCAGTGTGAATCAGCCGACCCCAACAACCAATCAGTGTGAATCAGCCGACCCAAACAACCAATCACTGTGAATCAGCCGACCCAAACAACCAATCACTGTGAATCAGCCGACCCAAACAACCAATCAGTATGAATCAGCCGACCCAAACAACCAATCACTGTGAATCAGCCGACCCAAACAACCAATCACTGTGAATCAGTCGACCCAAACAACCAATCAGTGTGAATCAGCCAACCCCAAACAACCAATCAGTGTGAATCAGTCAACATAAACAACCAATCAGTGTTAATCAGCCGACCCAAACAACCAACAGTGTGAATCAGTCAACCCAAACAACCAATCAGTGTGAATCAGCCGACCCCAACAACCAATCAGTGTGAATCAGCCAACCCCAACAACCAATCAGTGTGAATCAGCCGACCCAAACAACCAATCAGTGTGAATCAGCCGACCCAAACAACCAACAGTGTGAATCAGCCGACCCCAACAACCAATCAGTGTGAATCAGCCGACCCCAACAACCAATCAGTGTGAATCAGCCGACCCCAACAACCAATCAGTGTGAATCAGCCGACCCCAACAACCAATCAGTGTGAATCAGCCGACCCCAACAACCAATCAGTGTGAATCAGCCGACCCCAACAACCAATCAGGTTGTAAATCGAGCAGAAGTGTTGTGGAATATAAATATATGCGGCCCGTGCGCCCCGCAGACGTCACCATGGGAACCCCACAACTCCTGCAAGCCCCGCCCAGGACTCGGGGCGCCGTGGCTCTATTGCCGGTTTCCACAGCGGTAAATAAATTGCGCCGTTCTATTTTCTGCGGCCTTACGCTGTGGGCGGTCCCCGCTAATATAGAATGGATGGGGACCGCGGATGTCCGCCATCACCAGCCGGCAGCTCTTGCGTATAACACGGCTCAGCAGCGCCTGCACACCCGGTCCATCCAGACATTAAGGCCGCCTGCAGACGAGCGGGTCGGATCCGGCAGTGAGAATTCTCGCCGCGGGACCCGACCCGAGCGCCTGCAGGGACGAGCGCGTACTCACCCGCGCCTGGCGGCTCCGGCTCTTTCATGGGCCGGCTGCCGCGCAGCCGGCGCATGCGCAGACCGGAGCCGGCGGCCGGGTGAGTGCGTGCCCCGCACAAAAATAGGACATGCCGCGGTTTGTTTGCCGCGCGAGATTTCGCGCGGCCAAACCGCGGCCATCTGCATAGGAGTGCGTATTGTAATGCACTCCTATCCAAACTTTCAGTGGCGGAAATCCCGCAGGAAATTCCGCGGCGGGATTTCCGCCCGTGTGCAGGCGGCCTTATGGATTGTTGGGTGCAGAACCTTTCGAAGTGATGAATCACGGAGGGTTTTATGGAATTCAGGGTTTTTAGGAGGTTTTTGTGTTTGCGCTCATTCTCTGGTGAATTATCTATATAAGCTGAGCTGAACTCAGTATGTGAATGTGACACACCGTGGCCGGCCACTAGAGGGCAGCACAATGGAGTTGAGCAGGAAGGTTACCGGCGTGAGCCCGCCCGTACTGCGGTGTAGTGTTTGCTCTTCTCATCACCGGACAAACAGGGTCGAGTTCTGAGGGTTATTTTTCTCGTATGTAGCACCAGCCAGTATTTGGCGGTACTCCGGCGGGCTCATCCGTCTGCACTCATGTCAGGAGGCGGGGCATAAATGGGTGTGGTTGGGGCGTGGCTGCACAGGAGGGGGGCATAACCCGCCCTGGTGTGTTGGCTCCACCCTCTGTGGGATGACTGAACGACTGCGCCCCCTGTGTTATACGGAGTGATCTGGATGCTATTTTCTCCAGCAGGTTTCGGAGTATTCTGTACCTTCCTAATTGTGTAGTATGGCATGCGCACACCTTGCAATAACCAGACACAAGCTATAGGTCTCCGGTCTAAACTGGATCTGGGCGTACAATGCTCAGAGCCTCAGGTTTATGGAAACACATAATACCTGCCCTTTATGGGCGTATAACACATTACATCAGTAACATATATAGGGTTTCATTCGTTGGGCCAAATAGAATCCCCCGCCCCTCCCAAGTCCAGTGTATGAGCCAGTCTTTGTCTCCTCAACAAGTGGTCAGGCAAAAGTAGCTTCTTTGTCTCAGAAGTTGAGGGTGGGGGAGGGCTGGGAAAACGCCCAATGTGCATACAGTTCTTCAGTCTTACAGTATAGCAATGTGATTTTAACCCTTAAGAGGCTGCAGAGGTGCTTTACATTAGGCTAACGTTATAGCACACAGCTTTCACCATGCCATTGTCCAGCAATTACCATAATGAGATTATGCAGCCATTAGCCTCTACAGAGTTAAATCACTACAGCTGTGTAATACATCTAGTTTATACAAATCAATAGACATTTTACACTGACTAATCATCATGTCTACCACAATCCCCCCTTAAAATGTCTATTCTCTAACTCTCCCAGGTAATTTTCACAGTTCTCTGTGGGTGACCCTATAACTGGAGTGCATTGAAGGTTCGATTTAGGGTCTTCAAGGGGGTGTAGGACTTGTCCACTCCTTCTGGGGATGCATCCAGCAAACTCATGGTGGGAGCGGCTTTTCCAGCATCAGTTTCACAGGTCTCTCTGACACAGGGGATAACACAGCAGACTAGAACAGAAAAGGTAACCATCAGTTCACATACAACAGCAACGCCCGTCTGTGCCAGGATCCTTTACCACCCACTCATCCATGGTGAGTGCTGGTCCCAAAGGTTAGCTCTTTTTAGTTAGTGCGGTCAGCTTCTTAATGGCAACTGCGTCTTTACCCGTGGGTCACGTGTCGTCTGGGATGTAGGTACAACAAGTCTCCCCTATCATCTTACAGACACCCCCCTTTTTAGCTAAAGTCATATCTAATGTCATTCTATTTTGAAAAGTCATAGTCGAGGTAGGTCCTATTGGTCGACTAGTCCCTATAAGGCATCTCTAGTATAATTTATAAACCGCTGCTAATTATAATAAACATAATTAATCCAGTCAACGTTTATTTACCCTAATGATCAGGAAAATGGACTCGAATCTAGTTTTAACTTGGTCTCTAATTTTAAAACTCGTCAGGTACCCCCCTTGGCTATCCTATGACGTCAATGTACACGTGTAGATCAAAACTACCACCAGGGGTCTCTCTTCTCGCTCTAGTATAATGTTACAATACTAGTAGCGTGCACAGGTACGCACGGCGTGGGACTCCCTGATCTTCACCCACACCAATGTCCCTCCTGGAGATAGTCCTGATGGTGAACACGTCCAGGCCGCCTGCACTGACCCTACACTACCTAGTGACAAGACTGGAAGGAACCACCGTACCTATGCGGAAAACAAGGATAGACCAACATGACAGGATAACCACAAAACACAGACTGAGTTGGATCGAGATAAAGTAACTATTGGGGGTAACCTCATTATCCTCAATGCTGTGTGACAGGATGTGGAGGAGCATAAGGGCTTTACTAAGGCACACTCCCCTGTCCAATTACCCTCCAGGCGGGTCCTCTACCTCATGTCTCCACCAAGCCAGTAAACGTCTCCTAAGGACTGGACCTGATTCTACTTCCATTCCCCTCCTATCGTACTGTAGGAGGAGCAATACCCGTTGGTGAGTTCCCCAAAATCTCCCTCCACCCTGCCTATTTGCCTGGCAGGTGTAGTTTCCAGGGTAGTCAGTAATACTCTCTCCGGTGCAAAACACTTAGTAGTTATAGAGTATTCCTTCTTCCACTTCTCACGGACAGTGTAATTAGCGGAAATGTTCGTGAAGAGACTAAGAAACCACTCTTCAGCATCTACAGGGGGATTTAGGGGGACCATCCCCGAGTGTAGTCGGGCACTACCGCACACGCAACAGTTAGACTTGGTGCTCCTGTTAGCATTGTACCTCATCAACTCCAACCAGAGATTCTGGTCAGAGTAGCCAGTCGCTACTGTCAAGGTGTCCTCAAAAGGTAGGGTCGGCTATGATCATCATGTTCGTCAAGGTCTTTATCTTACGGCGGAGGGGGTTAATTATGGGCACGGGACTAAGTGAAGGCTTCCATTCGGGTGCATCTACCATATCCCTTATTTTAAACTTCCCTAAGGGATCTGTCCTCCCGTACCGGTATGTCCCCAGACTGTAAGTCCCTCCGTCCCCCGGGCTTGGATCTCCCATGGTTAGTGTAAAAACTGCATTAAAACCAAGCAACATACTAAGTTCAGCCTTCCAATACCTGCTGTCCTTATTATTCTCAAGGAGGGTTATACGACTAATTAGGGATTTCCCGCTCTTATCTTTCTTATTTAAGGCACTTCGCGGTTTATAGGACTAGTCTATTCCTGTTACATCCCACTAATCCCCAATAACGGCAATCTTCTCCCCAGACGTTATCAGTGGCGCGAACATATTGTATTCCCCGGGTATATAAGTCATATAACCAGCTGGACTGAGCTAAATCTGGCCTGCGGTGGGATCTTGCGCCTAGACACGGGACCACAGTACAATAGTGGAAGGAATATGCGGCTACTTGAGCATTGGACGAGTTATACCAGAAGGTAACCATACCCCCATATTCTTCCGACTAAGGATTCCAGTTGCCACCCTCCTCTCTCACTAGCCCTAACCAGAGTAATGTCTTTGGCACAACTAAGACTGGTCTCCCGGATCCGAAGCTTTCTTACAGTATGAAGCGTGGATCCATGTAAGTCTTTCGGCTAGTTTCACAGCTGTGGCAGTAGTCAGAAGCACCTGGTAGGGGCCATCAAATCTGGGCTCAGGAGGGTGCTTCCTGGGGAACTTCTTGACGCACACCCAATCCCCAGGCTGCAAGATATGTGTCCCAGTGTCTGCCTCTGAGTCTGGAAGAGAACACCTGTGCATAGGCTTTGGTTAGTTCTTTAACAAGGCAAATCACATACTCAGTCAACACATCAGATTGTAATTGTAACTACTGAGGATAGTAACGACCTAGCCTTGGGGCTAGCCCAAACAATCTCGTAGGGAGATAATGTATGACCCCCCCCCCCCCCCCCCTTCCCCGGGCTCATATCTAACACTGTATAAGGCTATTGGATGACAGTCTTTCCAAAGTGGCGTCATTTTTAAGTATCTTACTTTTTAGCGTGCCACTACGTCTCTCCACCTTTCCACTACACTAAAGGTGGTAGAGTATGTAAAAGGCCTGGGATACACCCAGAGCAGACATGACATGTTACATTCACCTGTGAAGTTTATACCTCTGTCTGACTCTGAATCACTTCTGGTACCCCATATTCACAGTTTACCTCGTTCATGAGCTTCTTTACGGTTACCTACTTGTTTTCCTTGGTAACAGGGTCAGCCTCCAACCTGCAAAGACATCAACAACAACAAGCACGTATTCATACTTCCCAACAAGTGGGAGCTGAACGTAGTCAATTTGCAATCCCTGAAATGGGTAGAGTGGTCCCGGCAAGTGTGATGTGGCAAATTTACTTCTGCCCTGACTCACTTATGGCATAGAGCATGCTAAACCGGGCAAATGATGCAGCAGCTACAGAGAACCTAGAAGTCGCCCATCGTCTTTCAAGCGTCGTCGTCATTGCTGCTTTACTAGGTGGGTCTTTCCCTCCATCAGCTGGGCCATCATGGGATACAGGAACTGTAGTGGGCAAGTGCTGTTGACCGTTCACCACACACTGTCCTGTTTCTGCTGCTCCCATATTAGTCCATTTATTCTTTCCTTCCTTGCTGGCTTGTAACTGTAAAAGTCTTCAGCATATCAAAGTCCAAATTTTTGTCAATGTCCAAAGTTTTTACCACTGACTCATGCTGTCAGTATCTTTCTTCTTTCTTCCACGGCTTGAGGGCCGCTGCCTTTGCTATGCTGTCAGCGAGGGTGTCGTCCCTCGCCTCTCCAGTGTAGGAATCGGTGCGAACTCTCATCTTTGTCAGGTAGAAGCAGGGCCTCCATGCGACTCTGTACCACTGCACCATTCTCAATTGGTTGTCCTGTTGAGGTAAAAACTGTCTGGCCTTCCATATTGGGCCGTAATCATGAGCTATGCCAAATGCATACCAGGAGTCAGTGTAAATGGTTGCGTCTTACCTCTCGCCACTCTACTCGCCTCAGTGAGGGCCTTCCATTCCGCTTCTTGTGCTGAGACATGCGGATGCAGAGTTTCTGCTTCTAGGACATCTTGTTGTGTGACCACTGCATATCCAATGTGGAGTCATCAATCCTCACCCTGGTACCATCTGCAAAAAGCTCAACATATGCATTATCAACAGGGGTTCTGGTAACTGTTTGCATACCTGCAGTTTCTTACTGAATTAGTACTAAATAATCGTGCTGATGTTCTATTTCACATGGCTCAGAACCTTGTAGCACAAAATCATTTACTTCCTTTTTATCTTATTTCATTTATTTATTTTTTTTTAAACACAATAGCTGATCTACAACACCTAGATCATCTATGACCCAGATCACCTATGCCTCCCCCCTTTTGAACCGGAATACTCAATGGCAAAAAAGAGTAATTGCGTTCAAACTAGTACAAGTTGAAAAAGGAAACCAAGAGGCACAAAAACAAGCACTTTGTAGGTCAAGGTGACATTGTATGCAGCGAAGTCTGAGCGAAAATATCCTTTAGATTTTTTTTACTCTTCAGATCGCAGTTAGCATTTTTTAACACAAGGGGGCGCAACACAAGTAAAATTTTACGTCACCCAGTGTAATAGTATTTCAGGGAATGTCCAGCGTTTAACTTTCACTCTCCTGTCGGAATATAATTATAGCTTCAGTGTAGACTGACACTAGAATATACAAAAGACTTAGGGAAAAAACTAAAGAATACGGATGAATTACCATCCTACTCTGGGCAATTCAGTCCCTCTTTCTTCACATAAAAAATTAAATTACTTCATCAAATTGCGTGAAAAAGTTTGCTGGGTGACTATAGGGTAATTATTCCATCTGTAGGAGCCTTCCATAACATCATCTGTCTGAGCATCCATTGGAGAAGCGGGCAGTGGAAAACAGAGCCCCTGGGAACATGAGAGAGCGTCCCCTGTCATGTATTCCTGGCCTCTGCCCCCCATGCATCAACTCCAATCTTCCATGCACTATAAACCAGCTTAGTCATCTACTATGTCCCAAGCTGCATCTCCACAAAGGTTTGTTTCCCTGAACTTATCACACATCCAAAGTGGTCACATCTTGGAGTGTAACAAAGTCTGGTCAAACAAAACCTTACTTCAGACAATCATGATGTTAGCACTGGATACAGTGGCATTGGGGAATATAGGCCTCCCAAGTGCAGCAAAATGGCTGCCAGAGGCAGAAAGGGGCGGGGCTACAAATCTCCCAGGGGAGACAAGATGGCTGCCGGAGGAAGGGGCAGGGCCAGGAGCAGCAGCACTTTCAGGTGAGGCAAGATGGCTGCTCGAGGAGGAAGGGGCGGGGCCAGGTCCTGTCCCGGATGGGGAGGGACCGGAAGTAACATCACACACCCTGAAAGTGAGCACACGGGGGGAAGTAACTTCAGGGTGGGGGCAGGGCTCACCACATTTACTGCAAAGTCACACTATGTGGGGTTGTAAACATTGCAAGCGCGGCCGCCATTACAGGGAGGGGCTGTAGTCAACACAAAGACATTACATTGTTTATTAGCAATACACATACCCCACTACATGCTTTCCCCTCTTCAATCTCTTAACTACGTTATACCAAAGAACTAGCTAAAACACCTTTCTTTCTGCTGGGTTTCCTGCTCGTCTTCTGAAAACTTTCTACAGCCTATCTTACCATACTCATTTCTGCTTATCTGTCTATAACCTGACATTTCTTTCTGCAACTTTTCCTGATCCTTTTCTTTGTAAAACGTTTCTACGTGTTTTGCATATTCCAAAACATCCTGTACTGATCCCTCATTCTATTCTACCTGCTTATTCAATCCTATCCAAAGTTTCTGGACACAGTAGTGTTTCTCTTGTAAAATCTGCTTTCTTCAAATCCTTCCAATATAACCTCTCTTTCCCACTCAGATTACAATGCACATTAATTCTACAAAATACAAGACAAAGTGAACGGAAGGGTTAATTGAGAAATGCTCTCAGTGGCTTAACTTCAGTCCACTCTCTTATCAGCAACCCCCCCCCCCCCCAATAATAAACACTGCACATTCTTTAAACTGTCTGAAACACACACAAAGACTGATGATTATTTTCAATGACCAAGAGCTTCTGGAGACGTCAGCCGTCACAAAGCACAGCTATAATTCCCGCATATATACCTTTTCACATATGAGAACATAACACGCTCAATCATAAAGGTAAATATGCGTATCATAAATCTTCCTAACCATACACTAGTTGCCTAGGAGTAAGTGTCTCTCTCCGGCGTGCTCCCTCAGACTTAAACAGCCGAGTCCGCCCTTCTGACACATTAACCCTCACAGAATTTATCTCTTAATCTTGTATACACAATTTTTAACCGTCTCAGACATAGCAGCCACAGCATACAAAATACCCCTAGACAGGTAAGATGGTGATAATCGGGTGGACAGAACTAGAGTTATTACCTGCCTTTCAGGGAAGGTCCAGTCTGGTTCAGATACAGGCAGTTTAGCAGTTGGAAATCAGCTCACATCGGTAGATTTTACATAAAGCAATCTTACCGTGTTCTGCAGATTTTTGGGCCCCTGAGTTCCGCATGCTATCTGCTGGTCTCTATACGTTCCAGGCTCTGACCTCACAGATCCACCCGCGCACCCAGGAACGCCACTGAACTGGATATGGTTTTCTCCAGCAGGTTTCGGGGTATTTTGTAGCTTCCAAATTGTATAGTGTGCACACATCATCGAGCAGATCAGACACAAGCTATCAATCTCATATCCAAAATGGCTCTCTGGGCAGAGACACCCAGACGGCCCCTTTTATTGTAAAGCATAACACCTGCCCTTTAATGGGCGTGCAACAGATTACATCAGTAACATATAGGATTCTCATTTGTCGGATCATATAGAATCCCCCCTCCTTCCTGCCCACCTTCTCTCAACTCCAATGTATAAGCAAGTCTTTGTCTTACAAACATGTGCTCAAATCTGAAACTGAAAGTAGATATCTCTTTGTTGAAGAAGATTCTGTGTGGGGGATGGGGAGGACTGGGAAAACACTCAGTATTGAATACAAGCAATAACATAACATTGTGATTTAACTCTTTCCTTATGCAGCAGAGTTTCACATTAGGCTGAAGTCACAAAACACACATAATACGTCTAGTTTAGTGCAAATCGATAGACATTTTATACTAACTAATCATCATATCTATCACAATATACCTGGCTTTGGGCTTCTTGGGCCTGCTGTAAATGTTCCCTAACAATGGGCATGACTGCCGCAATTCGGTCTTGCATAAGAGAGATGTGTTCAATAACACTCCTGTAGGGGGTGGACTCGTGCTCCCAGGTCTCCTTGGCTACATCAAGGAGCCCCCGGGGATGTCTACCATAAACTAACTCAAATGGAGAGAACCCAGTGGAGGATTGTGGGACTTCACGGATTGAAAACATTAGATATGGCAGCAGACAGTCCCAATCCTTCCCATCCTTATTGACTACCCTTTTTAGCATAGCCTTTTGGGTCTTGTTGAATCTCTCAACAAGACCATCTGTCTGTAGGTGGTACACAGACGTCCGTAAGTGCTTAATATTCAGCAACTTACACAGTTCCTTCATGACCTTTGACATAAAAGGGGTTCCTTGATCCATCAGGATCTCTTTTGGTATACCCGCACGGGAGAACATATGAAGTAGTTCCTTTGCAATACCTTTTGATGAAGTATTGCGCAAAGGAGCGGCTTCGGGGGTAGCGGGTGGAATAGTCTACAACCACTAATATATGTTGGTGACCCCTGGCAGACTTTACTAAGGGGCCGACTAGGTCCATTGCAATCCACTCAAACGGCACCTCTATAACGGGCAAGGGCACTAGGGGACTCCGGTAATGGGGCATAGGAGCCGTTATTTTACACTCCGGCCACGAATCACAGTAACGTTTTACATCACCATGTACCCCCGGCCAGAAAAAATGCTGAAGGATGCGTTCCCTAGTCTTTTCGCTCCCGAGATGACCTCCCAGCACATGCTTGTGCGCCAGGTCTAAGACCATCCTACGATAGGACTGAGGTACCACCAGCTGTTCCACAATCTCCCCACGGACCTTGTCAACCTGATACAACAATTCTTGGTTGACTGCCAGGTGTGGGAACACAGTATCAGCCCCTGGGAATTGAGGCTCCCCATTTAGTACTTTAACATTTTCCCTGGCTTTTACTAAGGTGGGGTCTCGGAGCTGCTCAGTTCCGAAATTGGCACGTGAGACCTCTATGTCAGGCATGGCAACCACTTCGTCCTGTACCTCCGTCTCACCTGCCAGAACTGTTAAGGGAAAATTATCCCCATTCTCTTGGGTCACCCCTACTGCCGGACCCGTACCCTCAGGGTCAAACGGTTCTGGACACACATCATACACATTTGCATAATCATGAACATTACTTGTAGATGACCCAAGTCCCAAAATAGCGGAAAGTCTCTCCCGAGAATCAAGGTGTGCATTAAGAACCTTACGACGCCCACCTCATGAGTGGCAAGTCCACACGGAGTCTCAAGTCTTACAAGGGCAATAGGATACTGCTTGGTGTCCCCATGCACACACACAACCCCCATGCGACGGCCGGTGACTGTTGTGGACTCAACCAAACTGGAGTGCACCAGCGTAACCAAGCTCCCTGAGTCCAGTAGAGCTGTCACTGCAAAGTCATTCACCTTTATGTGACATAATTGTCGATCAGTCTCTGACACAGTCTCTGCCAAGCATACTGGCCGGGCGAACATTGACCTCCGCCTGGCTGAGTCACAGTCCATTGGCTCCACTGTGAGTGGACAGTTGGCGGCAATATGCCCGGGGTCATGACAGCGCCAACACAGCATGGGGCCCCGGTCTCCTTGGGGTTCTACCTGGGTCCGGACTGTCCATTTGGGACTCCTCTTCAGTCCCAAACGATCCCCCCTCTGAGCCGCCTCCTTTTGGGGCACTTTTGACACCCCTTACATAAGGAACAGTCTTACCAGATGCTCCGTCCGACTTGCTGTTCCCTGGGTTGAAACGTCCAGGAGGCACGGCTTGCAATAAGTCCTCTGTGGCTTTATACCTCTTGACGAGGTTCACGAGCTGTTCCACATCTTTGGGGCCCCCTTGTCCCACCCAGCGCTGGATTGCAGGGGGGGGGGGGGGGGCAACGATCAGATGAATTTGTCCAGAACAACTTTTTGCACCATCTCCGCCGGGGTCGACTCCTTCGGTCGCAGCCACTTTCTCACCCGGTGGAACGGGTCATACTTCTGGGAGCGGGCTAGCAGGTGGTCAGCAAAAGTCCAGTTGTGCACCCGTTGGGCCCGCACATTGGTATTCACTCCCAAGCGTGCCAGGATCTCACCCTTGAGTTTGGCATAGTCCTTAGCATCCTGCTCACTGATGTCAAAATAGGCTTTTTGGGGTTCCCCCATCAGGAAAGGCGCCACTACCTCAGCCCACTGAGTCACCGGTAACTTCTCCCTCTCCGCCACTCTTTCAAAGACAGCAAGATAGGCCTCGACGTCGTCTGTGGGTGTCATCTTTTGCAAGGACGCCTGTACCGCGGTAGGGGGGTGGGAAGCGAACCAGACGACCTCTGTACACTTTGCGCCACCGCCAGGACTTGCTCTTGCAGCTGCTGGTTAACCCGTTGTTGCTCCTGCAAGGCTAAACGATTGGCTTCCACCAGGAGAGCATTAGTTTCGGCCTGAGCTCTCATGGACCTTTTGCTGGGTCGCCGTCATCAGCGTCAACTGTTTCATTAGTTCCTCCATCTTGGCCGTGTCGGATTGCTGCGCTGTTGCAGCTTTCACCCAGGACATGGGGGTTACAGCACTCTCCAGTCAATCTCTCTTGGGCGGTTGCCCTTAGCAATGGTTCTCCAGCTGCTGCAGCAAAATGTCCATTAACTGGTGTATGTCTCTTTAAGACCGCTGCCCACATCCAAACACCATCTGTGAGAGATTAGCGTCAGGATAAGGTAGCAACCTGGGCATAAGCAGTCAGAGACAGTGACACATGGGATAAAGTCTTTAGTCCAGGCTTCGCCTGGGTTTATTCCAGCACAAAATGAAGCAAAACGGGCCTTAACATCAGGCCAACAGAAAGTAAATCCGGCTCGTCTGAGCGCTCACTATACACAGATCTGTCCTGACTACTCACTGCCAAAAACACTGCTTGCTGCTCACAGCCAGTCTGCTCCTCCTTATGCAGAGGTTTCACAAGCTTTTATATGGCCTGGTACCAGCCTCACCTGGTACGTGGAGTGGCCATCCCACCCTTCGCTTTGACCACTCCAGGAAAAGCCGGCCCTGATTATGTGGCTTGGAGCCACTTACACACTACAACGTGTCAGTAACTTAATGTTACTGACACCATACTGCCGGCTTCCTCCACCGAGCCCAGGCTGCTGGGGGCACGTATCTGCTCAAGTGCTCCCTAAAGCCACATGGGAGAGCATCCTAGGCGAAATGTAACGGCCCTCCGGCACTTTGCCGGTCACTGTCTGACAATACCTACAGTTTCTTGCTGCATCAGTACTTAATAATCATGTTGATGTTCTATTCCATATGGATCAGAATCTTGTAGATCAGCTATTGGGTTTTTTTAAACAAAAAGGAAATAAATAATTTTTGCTACAAAACCTAGATCACCTATGACCTAGATCACGTATGCCTCCCCCTTTTGAACCGGAATACTCAATTGAAAAAGGAGTAGTCGGGTTCAAACTAGTAAAATGTTGACAAAGGAAACCAAGAGGCACAAAAACAAGCAGTTTGTAGGTCAAGGTGCCATTGTATGCAGCAAAGTCTGAGCAAAAATATCCTTTAGATTTTTTTTTTTGTGCAGTTAGCATTTCTAACACAAGGGGCGCAACACAAGCAACGGGGGGGGGGGGGAGCCTATTAACAGCCACCCAGTCAAAATGGCATTCAGGGAATTACACTGTTTGACTACACTCTCTGGATAAAATTATAGCTTCAGTAGAGACTGACACTAGAATATACAAAGACATAGGGAATAAAACTAAATGCGGATGAATTAACATCCTACTCTGAGTAATTCAGTCCCTCTTTCTCACATAAAAACCAAGACTACTTTTGGCAAATTGTGTGAAAAAGTTTGCTGGGTGACTATAGGGAAATTATTCCGTCTGTAGGAGCCTTCCGTAACATCATCTGTCTGAACATCCATTGGAGAAGCGGGCAGTGGAAAACAGAGCCCCTGGGAACATGAGAGAGCGTCCCCTGTCATGTATTCCTGGTCTCTGCCCCCCATGCATCAACTCCAATCTTCCATGCGCTATAAACCAGCTTAGTCATCTACTATGTCCCAAGCTGCATCTCCACAAAGGTTTGTTTCCCTGAACTTATCACACATCCAAAGTGGCCACATCTTGGAGCGTAACAAAGTCTGGTCAAACAAAACCTTACTTCAGACAATCATGATGTTAGCACTGGATACAGTGGCATTGGGGAATATAGGCCTCCCCAAGTGCAGCAAAATGGCTGCCAGAGGCAGAAAAGGGCGGGGCTACAAATCTCCCAGGTGAGGCAAGATGGCTGCTGGAGGAGGAAGGGGCGGGGCTTAGTCCTGTCTCAGATTGGAATGGCCGGAAGTAACATCACACACCCTGAAAGTGAGCACATGGGGGGGGGGAGTAATTTCAGGGTGAGGGCGGGGCTCCCACACTTGCTGCAGAGTCACACTATGTGGGGTTTTAAACATTGCAAGCGTGGCCGTCATCATAGGAAGGGGTAGTAGTCAACACAAAGGCATTACATTGTTTATGATACAGGCAATACACATCCCCCACTACCTTCTCACCTCCTCCCCCACCCAATTCTGCTTGTGAATCCCTTTTCTATGTTATACCACCTTTTAGCAATCTGAAGCACCTTTCTGTCTGCCAGGCCCCCTGCTTATCTTCTGAAAACTTTGTTCCTTTCTTTCAGTAACTAAGTCACATGCTCTATGCCCCTTATCTTTGCTTGCTTTGTTCTCCATTCTCTGGAATTCCTGGACAACCTGGATCTATGCCGTATTCTACTCTGCCTGCTCATTCTATCCTATATGAAATCTCTGGACACAGTAAAACTCTTTTACTAGATTCCACCTTTCTCAAATCCTCCCATTAGAATCTCTTCTTTCCTCGCAAATCACAATGCACATTAACTCTATAACAGAAAACAAAAGGAACAGACGGGTTTACTGGGGAAATACTGTCAGTGGCTTAAAGGAATACGTCTCACCTATCTGTGTAACAGCCCACCCTCTAGCAGTAACAAACACTGTGAATCCTTTAAACAGGACATTTGGCTATACACAAAGACTGACGATTATATTCAGTGAAAAAGACCTCAACAGTATCTGGAGTATCCAGCCGTCTCACACCACGGCTATAACCCCCGCGTATCCCTTTCCACATATGAGAACATAACGTGCTTGATCATACAAGTAAAACACCTATTTTTTAAAATTTCCTGGCCTCGCTCTCCAAGTGTATTAGGGCAAACCGTGCACTATTACATAGGAGAGTGCGCCCCGGGTGTGCTCCCTTAGAGCGTATAGGAACACACACTATGTCCTGCTATACAGCTCAAGTCCGCCCTACTAAAAAAATTAACCCTCACAGAATCTGTCTCTTGGTCTTGTGTACACAGTCTTTAACTGTCTCAAACACAACATTCACAGCATACAGAATACCCCTAGACAGGTTACACGGTGGTAATCTCAAGTAGACAGAACTAAAGCTATTACCTGTCTTTCAGTGACTGTCTGCACTCTGGGTTAGGGATAGGAAGATTAACAGTTAGAAGTCAGCTCACACAGGTAGATTAACGTAAAGCAATCTTACCGTGTTCTGTAGGTTTTCGGGCCCCTGAGTTCTGCGTGTTATCTGCCGATCTCTTTATTTTCCAGACTATGACTGTTCACAAGTCTACTCGCCCACCCAGGGACGCCACTAATCTGGATGCTATTTTCTCCAGCAGGTTTCGGGGTATTCTGTAGCTTCTTAAGTATGTAGTGAGGCATGCACACGCCTTATAACAACTAGTAAGACACAAGCTATAAGTCTCAGGTCTAAACTGGATCTGGGCGGTACATTGCTCAGACCCTCATTTTATTGAAACACATAATACCTGCCCTTTATGGGCGTATAACACATTACATCAGTAACATATATAGGTTTTCATTCGTTGGGCCATATAGAATCCCCCGCCCCTCCCCACACCCCTCTCAAGTCCAGTGTATGAGCCAGTCTTTGTCTCCTCAACAAGTGGTCAGGCAAAAGTAGCTTCTTTGTCTCAGAAGTTGAGGGTGGGGGAGGGCTGGGAAAACGCCCAATGTGCATACAGTTCTTCAGTCTTACAGTATAGCAATGTGATTTTAACCCTTAAGAGGCTGCAGAGGAGCTTTACATTAGGCTAACGTTATAGCACACATCTTTCACCATGCCATTGTCCAGCAATTACCATAATGAGATTATGCAGCCATTAGCCTCTACAGAGTTAAATCACTACAGTTGCGTAATACATCTAGTTTATACAAATCAATAGACATTTTATGCTAATTAATCATCATGTCTACTACAGGAGGATGCAGACGCACTGGAACGGTTGGGTCAGATGGATGCACGGTGCCTACAGGACCAGACGGACAGACACCGCACTGCTCGCAGGCATAGGAAGCTTTATTCGGTCAGGTTAAATAACTGCTGGACCCAAACTTACCGCTGCAGGGCCGCCAGGCGACTATAAACGTCCCGCAGTGTATACGGAGTGGCGCAAAATCCGAGGCCACGCCCCGCCATCCTGCAGTATATACGAAGCGGCGCAGGAGCCGAGGCCACGCCCCACCATGCTGCAGTATATACGGAGCGGCGCAGGAGCCAAGGCCACACCCCACCATCCTGCAGTATATACGGAGCGTTGCAGGAGCCAAGGCCATGCCCCACCATCCTGCAGTATATACGGAGCGGCGCAGGAGCCGAGGCCACGCCCCACCATTCTGCAGTATATACAGAGCGGCACAGGAGCCGAGGCCATGCCCCGCCATCCTGCAGTATATACGGAGTGGTGCAGGAGCCGAGGCCACGCCCTGCAGTATATATGGAGTGGTGCAGGATCCGAGGCCACGCCCTGCGGTCCTGCAGTATATACGGAGCGGTGCAGGAGCCGAGGCCACGCCTTGCTGTCCTGCAATATATACGGAGCGGAGCAGGAGCTGAGGCTACGCCCCATGGTCCTGCAGTATATATGGAACGGTGCAGGAGCCGAGGTCATGCCCCGCGGTCCTGCAGTATATACGGAGTGGTGCAGGAGCAGAGGCCACGCCCCACGATCCTGCAGTATATACGAAGCGGCGCAAAAGCTGAGGCCACGCCCTGTGGTACTGCAGTATATACGGAGCGGCGCAGGAGGCGAGGCCTCGCCCCACGGTCCTGCAGTATATACAGAGCGCCGCAAGAGCCGAGGCCACGCCCTGCGGTCCTGCAGTATATACAGAGTGGCGCAAAAGCTGAGGCCACTCCTCGCGGTCCTGCAGTATATACGGAGCGGTGCAGGAGCTGAGGCCACGCCCTGCTGTCCTGCAGTATATATAGAGTCGCGCAGGAGCCGAGGCCACGCCCTGCTGTCCTGCAGTATATACGGAGCAGTGCAGGAGCCGAGTCTACGCCCCGTGGTCCTGCAGTATATACAGAGCGGCGCAGGAGCTGAGGCCACGTCCCGCCATCCTGCAGTATATATGGAGTGGTGCAGGAGCTGAGTCTACGCCCCACGGTCCTGCAGTATATACAGAGCGGCGCAGGAGCTGAGGCCACGCCCTGCGGTCCTGCTTTGTCTACGGGGCAGCGCAGGAGCTGAGGCCACGCCCCACGGTCCTGCTTTGTCTACGGGGCGGCACAGGAGCTGAAGCCACGCCCAGCGGCGGCCTGACAGCCGCCGGTTACTCCCTGGTCAGAGCTGTTGCTGGTTGCGACAGTTAACTGCTTAGATGCTGTGGCCAAGGCTGACCAGACATCTAAGCAGTCAGCAGGAGGGGGAGCGCGTCCCACAGAGGGTGCCGGTGGGCGAGGGTGGCAGCCTGGAGCTGAAGGATGCCGCACGTAGATATACCGAGGCGACATCAACAATCACTATATACTGCAATACTGAAGTATTGCAGCATACAGTACAAGCAGTGAAATGATCACCGGCTTCTGCGGGCGCTGAATGAGTACATGAAGAGTTAACAAAGCTTGTCGTAAGCGTTAACCCCTTTCCCTATTACACACTGCACATATCTCATACCGCCATGTGTAGAACGGTTTACCCGCAGGGTATACAGCCAGACGCCAGCGCTGCGGCTTCCGTTAGTGTCTGCCTCCCAAACAATTGGAATAAAAAGGGATCAAAAAGATGAAAGCGCCCCCAAATAGTAGTAATAAAAGCTACAGCCCCCCAATAAATGAGCCCAACCGCCGATAAACAAAAAGTCAAGCTTCAGAAAACAGCAACGGAAATCAATGGTAACCATGGCGACCCCCGGAACGAGCCGCAGTCTCTCCCCGTCCCGATGTGTACCGCTGCAGTGAATGGGGCCGTTAGCACATACAACTCCTCCCGCGCCAACGGCGTGATGTGCCTCCTGGACCGGGAGGATGAAGCACAGCGAAAATAGTGATCCAACCTGAAGGGGTTAAACATACCGAAGAGCCGTATGTCCCGTGTGATATAATACCTGATGACCGGAGGCCGCGGTCCGGCATCACCGAGTGGCCCAGTGAGCCCCCCCAACATGTACCGCCGCTGAGGGTGACGTCATCAGGGGGTTCCGGGGCAACACGGCGTGGGCACAGCGCCAGGCCTGTAAAGCAGGACCAATTGTCAAAAAGACTACAGGCCAATAGGAAAGAGGATCCCTTAATTGCCCACCAATAGGCTGCTGCCATGTCACTAGCAAGAGACCAATAGCAGAAGGACGTCCCACAAGCCCGCTGCGCCGGCAGAAACCATTCCCACATGCCTATCCATTGTAGTACAATGTGGAGCCTGCGAGTGACGGGGGGCGGAAGAGCCAGGGATCTACGGGCTCAGTATTAGGTCAAACTTGGATGCCACGCGGGGAGGAATATATATATATATACAGGGGGTCCGCGTCTCCTGCCACCAGGAGGATTATATATATATACAGGGGGTCTGCGTCTCCTGCCCCAGGAGGATTATATACATATATACAGGGGGTCCGCGTCTCCTGCCCCCAGGAGGATTATATATATATATATATATATATATATATATATATATACACACAGGGGGTCCGCGTCTCCTGCCCCCAGGAGGATTATATATATATATACAGGGGGTCCGCGTCTCCTGCCCCCAGGAGGATTATATATATATACAGGGGGTCCGCGTCTCCTGCCACCAGGAGGATTATATATATATACAGGGGGTCCGCGTCTCCTGCCCCCGGGAGGATTATATACATATATACAGGGGGTCCGCGTCTCCTGCCCCCAGGAGGATTATATATATATATACAGGGGGTCCGCGTCTCCTGCCCCGGGAGGATTATATATATATACAGGGGGTCCACGTCTCCTGCCTCGGGAGGATTATATATATATACAGGGGGTCCGCGTCTCCTGCCCCCGGGAGGATTATATACATATATACAGGGGGTCCGCGTCTCCTGCCCCCAGGAGGATTATATATATATATATATATATATATATATACAGGGGGTCCGCGTCTCCTGCCCCCAGGAGGATTATATATATATATACAGGGGGTCCGCGTCTCCTGCCCCCAGGAGGATTATATATATATACAGGGGGTCCGCGTCTCCTGCCCCGGGAGGATTACATATACATATATACAGGGGTCCGCGTCTCCTGCCCCAGGAGGATTATATATGCATATATACAGGGGGTCCGCGTCTCCTGCCTCAGGACGAATATATATATACCGGGGGTCCGCGTCTCCTGCCCCGGGAGGATTATATATATATATATATATATATATATATATATATATATACACACACATACAGGGGGTCCGCGTCTCCTGCCCCCGGAGGATTATATATGTATACAGGGGGTCCGCGTCTCCTGCCCCGGGAGGATTATATATATATACAGGGGGTCCACGTCTCCTGCCTCGGGAGGATTATATATATATACAGGGGGTCCGCGTCTCCTGCCCCAGGAGGAATATATATATATATATATATATATATATATATATATATATATATATATACATATACATACATATATACAGGGGGTCCGCGTCTCCTGCCCCGGGAGCAATATATATATATACAGGGGGTCCGCGTCTCCTGCCCCGAGAGGATTATATATATATACAGGGGGTCTGCGTCTCCTGCCCCGGGAGGATTATATATATATATATATATATATATATAAAAATATATATATATATATATATATATATATACAGGGGGTCCGCGTCTCCTGCCCCAGGAGGATTATATATGCATATATACAGGGGGTCCGCGTCTCCTGCCTCGGGACGAATATATATATACCGGGGGTCCGAGTCTCCTGCCCCGGGAGGATTATATATATATATATATATATATATACACACACACATACAGGGGGTCCGCGTCTCCTGCCCCAGGAGGATTATGTACATATATACAGAGGGTCCGCGTCTCCTGCCCCAGGACGAGATATATATATATATATATATATATATCTATATATATATATATATATATATATATATACACACACACAGGGGGTCAGCGTCTCCTGCCCCCGGAGGATTATGTATATATATACAGGGGGTCCGCGTCTCCTGCCCCGGGAGGATTATATATATATATATACAGGGGGTCCGCGTCTCCTGCCCCGGGAGGATTATATATATATATATATATATATATATATATATATATATATATATATATAGATATACTAGCTGATATACCCGGCTTCGCCCGAGTTAATTTGGTACTGGTGTTTATCTGGTGTTCACACGGAAAATCTTATGAAGTCGTGGTTACTTTAGAGATACTGAGGAAAAACATATGTTCACCATTTTGCATAGTTCTCTGTGTTACCCAGGAAACACCACGTGGAGGTAACCATGCAACGTTTCCTTCATATAAAATGACATCAGGAAGTGAGAGAATTAGATTCCGTACGTAAAATTTGGACACTAATTCTTTTGCGCATAGAATTGAATAATCGAGTTGGGACCTATTAACTTTTCATACTTAGGACACAATCAATGCTTGTGCCAAATTTTAAGTTTCTATGACATTGGGAAGTGACAGATTTAGATTATGTACGTAAAATTTCAACGCCAATTCTTTTGCGCTAGAATTGAATAATGGAGTTGGGACCCAATTACTTTTCCTATTTTGGAGATAATCTATGCTTCTGCTAAATTTCATGTTTCTACGACATCAGGAAGTTGGAGAACTTTTGGCCAGTCAGTCAGTCAGTCAGTCAGTCAGTCAGTCAGTCAGTCAGTGAGGGCTTTCAGCTTAATATATATAGATATACAGGGGGTCCACATCTCCTGCCCCCAGGAGGATTATATATAATTACTAGCTGGTATACCCGGCTTCGCCCGAGTTAATTTGGTACTGGTGTTTATCTGGTGTTCACATGGAAAATCTTATGAACTCGTGGTTACTTTAGAGATACCGAGGAAAAACATATGTTCACCATTTTGCGTAGTTCTCTGCGTTACCCAGGAAACACCACGTGGAGGTAACCATGCGACGTTTCCTTCATATAAAATGACATCAGGAAGTGAGAGAATTAGATTATGTACATAAAATTTGGACACTAATTCTTTTGCGCTAGAATTGAATAATCGAGTTGGGACCCAATAGCTTTTCCTATTTATGACATAATCAATGCTCGTGCCAAATTTCATGTTTCTATGACACCGGAAAGTGAGAGAATTAGATTCCGTACGGAAAATTTGGACGCTAATTCTTTTGCGCATAGAATTGAATATTCGAGTTGGGACCCATTAGCTTTTCCTATTTATGACACAATCAATGCTTGTGCCAAATTTCATGTTTCTATGACATTGGGAAGTGAGAGATCTATATATATAAAGCTGAAAGCCCTCACTGACTGACTTCACTGACTGACTTCACTGACTGACTTCACTGACTGACTTCACTGACTGACTTCACTGACTGACTCACTGACTGACTCGCCAAAAGTTCTCCAACTTCGCAATATCGTAGAAACATGAAATTTGGCACGAGCATAGATTATCTCCAAAATAGGAAAAGTAATTGGGTCCCAACTCGATTATTCAATTCTAGCGCAAAAGAATTGGCGTCGAAATTTTACGTACATAATCTAAATCTGTCACTTCCCAATGTCATAGAAACGGGAAATTTGGCACGAGGATTGATTATGTCATAAATAGGAAAAGCTAATGGGTCCCAATTCGATTATTCAATTCTAGCGCAAAAGAATTGGCGTCGAAATTTTACGTGCGGAATGTAATTTTCTCACTTTCCAGTGTCATAAAAACGGGAAATTTGGCACGAGCATTGATTATGTCATAAATAAGAAAAGCTAATGGGTCCCAACTCGATTATTCAATTCTATGCGCAAAAGAATTAGCGTCCAAATTTTACGTACGGAATCTAATTTCTTCACTTTCCAGTGTCATAGAAACAGGAAATTTGGCACGAGCATTGATTATGTCATAAATAGGAAAAGCTAATGGGTCCCAACTCGATTATTCAATTCTATTGCGCAAAAGAATTAGCGTCCAAATTTTACATGCGGAATGTAATTTTCTCACTTTCCGGTGTCATAGAAACGGGAAATTTGGCACGAGCATTGATTATGTCATAAATAGGAAAAGTTAATAGGTCCCAACTCGATTATTCAATTCTATGCGCAAAAGAATTAGCGTCCAAATTTTACGTACATAATCTAAATGTCTCACTTTCCAGTGTCATAGAAACATGAAATTTGGCACAAGCATTGATTGTGTCATAAATATGAAAAGTTAATGGGTCCCAACTCGATTATTCAATTCTAAGCGCATAAGAATTAGTGTCCAAATTTTATGTACGTAATCTAATTTTCTCACTTCCTGATGTCATTTTATATAAAGGAAACGTCGCATGGTTGCCTCCCGTGGTGTTTCCTGGGTAACGCAGAGAACTATGCAAAATGGGGAACATATGTTTTTCCTCAGTATCTCTAAAGTAACCACGACTTCATAAGATTTTCCGTGTGAACACCAGATAAACACCAGTACCAAATTAACTCAGGCGAAGCTGGGTATATCAGCTAGTTTAGATTATGTACGTAAAATTTGGACACTAATTCTTTTGCGCATAGAATTGAACAATCGAGTTGGGACCCATTACCTTTTCCCATTTATGACATAATCAATGCTCGTGCCAAATTTCCCGTTTCTATGACATTGGGAAGTGAGTGATTTAGATTATGTACGTTAAATTTCGACGCCAATTCTTTTGTGCTAGAATTGAATAATCGAGTTGGGACCCAATTTCTTTTCCTATTTTGGAGATAATCTATGCTTGCGCCAAATTTCATGTTTCTACGACATCGGGAAGTTGGAGAACTTTTGGCGAGTCAGTCAGTCAGTCAGTCAGTGAGTCAGTGAGGGCTTTCAGCTTTATATATATAGATATACAGGGGGTCCACATCTCCTGCCCCCAGGAGGATTATATATATATATAGGGGGTCCACGTCTCCTGCCCCCAGGAGGATTATATATATACACATATATATATACAGGGGGTCCGCGTCTCCTGCCCCCAGGAGGATTATATATATATATATATATATATATATATATATATATATATATATATATGCACACAGGGGTCCGTGTTTAGTGAAGGATGAAGCGAATGCCGGCAGTAGTCTTCTAGAGCGCCGTCTCGCACAGCGGACACAGCGGACACTGGTGCGGACGTCACCCCTGCCGTAGTGAGCCATGCGGTGGGCGATGGAACCAACCAGGGACACCATCAGCATGCATGTATATTCACAGTGTGGGCCGGTGTATACGCCGCTGTCTACTCAGATGTCCGCATGGATATATGGCCTCGGGGGGCGTACCAGGGCTGGCCAGATGTCCCCCCGACTGCACCTCATTATCATAGAGGTATATTATAGGGGATGTTATATGAAGAGAAGGGCTTGGTGCGTGCAGACCCTGCAGACGAGCACTAGAGGGCAGCAGAGGCCATCTAATGCCTCTCTCCATATGCTGGCAGCCATGACAATAACTGTCCCTGCTGACTGTGAACTGCCAGCGCCCCCCTGCTGCCTCGCCGGCCCATTACAGTATATACAGCATGTATACTCGCCAACCCGCCCGGACAGGGGGAGGGCCGGTATCGGAACGCCTCGTTCAGCGGACAGTGCCGTCAGTATTAACACATCGCTCTTCTGTATGACTATTCAAAAGCATGGCGTTCATATTCGTGGCCTGGATACCCGGACACTGCTTCGTGTGCGCCGGCGCCCCCTGTGGGCAGATCTGGGCAGCACAGAGTCTGATAGCGCTATGTGTTGTGTGCGTTCTGCAGGAGGGGTTGACATCTTCTGGGAGCGTCGCAGCATCCTGATCCGCCAGCGAGACGTGGAGAAGTGGAGTGATAATAATGACTGTCCGTGAGATGGCGGATGGAGACGGCGGGCGGCAGCAGCGACTACCTACCCATCATCTAACCAGAATAGGCCTTGTGGTCTCCAGGATGATCTGCCTCTCTCATGTATTAGGGTCTCGCCGACGCTCATCACATGACCAGCGTTCATTATCGGACTCTACGGACTTCAATTACTTACATGCCCCCAAACATCTTACAATCCCTCCGCAATCCCCCCGAGGCGCTGACCTCCAACCTGCAGCTCCCTGCGCTTCGTAGTGGCCCAGAATGGGGGTCCCACAGCACTTTTATAGCTGCCTCGTGTGGGGTGTGTATGTGTACTGATTGCCTTAAGTGGTTAGTAAAGAGTTAATGTCTGGTGTCCTCACTACCTAACACTAGCTGACAAAGCAGAATCCCCCCTAACCTGCTCTCACATCTGTCAGTCACCCCTAGCTAGCCTGGGATTGGGTATAGAGGTTCCCCCTAGCTCAAGATTGGTTAGTGGGGAGAGTATAAAAGACAGAGAGTGGGTGGGGTTAGTGAGTGAAGTCCTGGTAGCCAGCGAGAGAGGAATAGTCCAGGCCTGGAGAGAGTCATAGAGGCAGGCTAGTCGTGAAATCCGCATGAGGGGAGAGGGGAGTCTTTCAACCCTGCCAGAAGGAATCTGAGCCTGGGCAGGCCGCCGAGGCTGGAAAGAAACCAGACACTATCAGCAATCAGTGTGCCCACAGGAGAGCCGACACGACTCCCTCCATTCCTCCACAAATAACCAACTAGTTCAGCAACCACTTCACTTGGCCTGGCAGCCTCATTCTTCAGGAGAGGACTAAGGGATGAAAGTATGTGAATCCATGACGACTGCTGGAGAATTTACTGTGAAGATGAGTGTGAGCCGTGTACTCAGCCCGCAGGCTTCAGTAAACGGTGTGCCTCCAGTGAGCGGCGTACTCAGCCCGCAGGCTTCAGTAAACGGTGTGCCTCCAGTGAGCGGTGTCCTCAGCCTGCAGGCTTCAGTACACGGTGTGCCTCCAGTGAGCGGTGTCGTCAGCCCGCAGGCTTCAGTAAACGGTGTGCCTCCAGTGAGCGGTGTACTCAGCCCGCAGGCTTCAGTAAACGGTGTGCCTCCAGTGAGCGGTGTCCTCAGCCCGCAGGCTTCAGTAAATGGTGTGCCTCTAGTGAGCGGTGTCCTCAGCCCGCAGGCTTCAGTAAACGGTGTGCCTCCAGTGAGAGGTGTCCTCAGCCCACAGGCTTCAGTAAATGGTGTGCCTCCAGTGAGCGGTGTACTCAGCCCGCAGGCTTCAGTAAACGGTGTGCCTTCAGTGAGCGGTGTCCTCAGCCCGCAGGCTTCAGTAAACGGTGTGCCTCCTGTGAGAGGTGTCCTCAGCCCGCAGGCTTCAGTAAACGGTGTGCCTCCAGTGAGCAGTGTACTCAGCCCGCAGGCTTCAGTAAACGGTGTGCCTCCAGTGAGCGGTGTCCTCAGCCCGCAGGCTTCAGTAAACGGTGTGCCTCCAGTGAGCGGTGTCCTCAGCCCGCAGGCTTCAGTAAACGGTGTGCCTCCAGTGAGCAGTGTACTCAGCCCGCAGGCTTCAGTAAACGGTGTGCCTCCAGTGTTACTGATACGGCTACGGACTTGTCTCTATCTCAGCACCACGAGAACACCTTCATTCACAGGCACTGGCGTCACGAAGACTTCACACTAATTGCTACGGCAAGAATCCCATTGCAATCCCACCTGCCACACGAGTGACCATTATAGGGAGAGTAGCCACCACCATGACTAGGCTAGACTTGGCGCACCAACCCAAGCTACTACTGCTCGCTGCGCTTAGAACTACAACTCCCAGCATGACCTCACCCTAAACGCTAACTTCAGGACACAGTTGTCACCGGCGCTGCTCCTGAGAGACGTACAACAACCCCCATCCTCCGGTCTGCAGCTCCTCTTATAGAGGGTATACAGAGGAGACGTACAACAACCCCCATCCTCCGGCCTGCAGCTCCTCTTATAGAGGGTATACAGAGGAGACGTACAACAACCCCCATCCTCCGGCCTGCAGCTCCTCTTATAGAGGGTATACAGAGGAGAGGTACAACAACCCCCATCCTCCTGTCTGCAGCTCCCCTTATAGAGGGTATACAGAGGGGACGTACAACAACCCCCATCCTCCTGTCTGCAGCTCCCCTTATAGAGGGTATACAGAGGAGACGTACAACAACCCCCATCCTCCTGTCTGCAGCTCCTTATAGAGGGTATGCAGAGGGGACGTACAACAACCCCCATCCTCCTGTCTGCAGCTCCCCTTATAGAGGGTATACAGAGGGGACGTACAACAACCCCCATCCTCCTGTCTGCAGCTCCCCTTATAGAGGGTATACAGAGGAGACGTACAACAACCCCCATCCTCCTGTCTGCAGCTCCCCTTATAGAGGGTATACAGAGGAGGCGTACAACAACCCCCATCCTCCTGTTTGCAGGATCCCTTATAGAGGGTATACAGGGGAGACGGACAACAACCCCCATCCTCCTGTCTGCAGCTCCCCTTATAGAGGGTATACAGAGGGGACGTACAACAACCCCCATCCTCCTGTCTGCAGCTCCTTTTATAAAGGGTATACAGAGGAGACGTACAACAACCCCCATCCTCCTGTCTGCAGGACCCCTTATAGAGGGTATACAGGGGAGACGTACAACAACCCCCATCCTCCTGTCTGCAGCTCCCCTTATAGAGGGTATACAGAGGAGACGTACAACAACCCCCATCCTCCTGTCTGCAGCTCCCCTTATAGAGGGTATACAGAGGAGATATACAACAACCCCCATCCTCCGGCCTGCAGGATCCCTTATAGAGGGTATACAGAGGAGACGTACAACAACCCCCATCCTCCTGTCTGCAGGACCCCTTATAGAGGGTATACAGGAGGAGACGTACAACAACCCCCATCCTCCTGTCTGCAGCCCCCTTATAGAGGGTATACAGAGGAGACGTACAACAACCCCCATCCTCCTGTCTGCAGGACCCCTTATAGAGGGTATACAGAGGGGACGTACAACAACCCCCATCCTCCGGCCTGCAGCTCCCTTATAGAGGGTATACAGAGGATACGTACAACTACCCCCATCCTCCTGTCTGCAGCTCCCCTTATAGAGGGTATACAGAGGAGACGTACAACAACCCCCATCCTCCTGTCTGCAGCTACCCTTATAGAGGGTATACAGAGGAGGCGTACAACAACCCCCATCCTCCTGTTTGCAGGATCCCTTATAGAGGGTATACAGGGGAGACGGACAACAACCCCCATCCTCCTGTCTGCAGCTCCCCTTATAGAGGGTATACAGAGGAGACGTACAACAACCCCCATCCTCCTGTCTGCAGCTCCCCTTATAGAGGGTATACAGGGGAGACGTACAAGAACCCCCATCCTCCTGTCTGCAGCTCCCCTTATAGAGGGTATACAGAGGAGACGTACAACAACCCCCATCCTCCTGTCTGCAGCTCCCCTTATAGAGGGTATACAGAGGAGGCGTACAACAACCCCCATCCTCCTGTTTGCAGGATCCCTTATAGAGGGTATACAGGGGAGACGGACAACAACCCCCATCCTCCTGTCTGCAGCTCCCCTTATAGAGGGTATACAGAGGAGACGTACAACAACCCCCATCCTCCTGTCTGCAGCTCCTTATAGAGGGTATACAGAGGGGACGTACAACAACCCCCATCCTCCTGTCTGCAGCTCCCCTTATAGAGGGTATACAGAGGAGACGTACAACAACCCCCATCCTCCTGTCTGCAGCTCCCCTTATAGAGGGTATACAGAGGGGACGTACAACAACCCCCATCCTCCTGTCTGCAGCTCCCCTTATAGAGGGTATACAGAGGAGACGTACAACAACCCCCATCCTCCTGTCTGCAGCTCCCCTTATAGAGGGTATACAGAGGAGGCGTACAACAACCCCCATCCTCCTGTTTGCAGGATCCCTTATAGAGGGTATACAGGGGAGACGGACAACAACCCCCATCCTCCTGTCTGCAGCTCCCCTTATAGAGGGTATACAGAGGGGACGTACAACAACCCCCATCCTCCTGTCTGCAGCTCCTTTTATAAAGGGTATACAGAGGAGACGTACAACAACCCCCATCCTCCTGTCTGCAGGACCCCTTATAGAGGGTATACAGGGGAGACGTACAACAACCCCCATCCTCCTGTCTGCAGCTCCCCTTATAGAGGGTATACAGAGGAGACGTACAACAACCCCCATCCTCCTGTCTGCAGCTCCCCTTATAGAGGGTATACAGAGGAGATATACAACAACCCCCATCCTCCGGCCTGCAGGATCCCTTATAGAGGGTATACAGAGGAGACGTACAACAAACCCCATCCTCCTGTCTGCAGGACCCCTTATAGAGGGTATACAGGAGGAGACGTACAACAACCCCCATCCTCCTGTCTGCAGCCCCCTTATAGAGGGTATACAGAGGAGACGTACAACAACCCCCATCCTCCTGTCTGCAGGACCCCTTATAGAGGGTATACAGAGGGGACGTACAACAACCCCCATCCTCCGGCCTGCAGCTCCCTTATAGAGGGTATACAGAGGATACGTACAACTACCCCCATCCTCCTGTCTGCAGCTCCCCTTATAGAGGGTATACAGAGGAGACGTACAACAACCCCCATCCTCCTGTCTGCAGCTACCCTTATAGAGGGTATACAGAGGAGGCGTACAACAACCCCCATCCTCCTGTTTGCAGGATCACTTATAGAGGGTATACAGGGGAGACGGACAACAACCCCCATCCTCCTGTCTGCAGCTCCCCTTATAGAGGGTATACAGAGGAGACGTACAACAACCCCCATCCTCCTGTCTGCAGCTCCCCTTATAGAGGGTATACAGGGGAGACGTACAAGAACCCCCATCCTCCTGTCTGCAGCTCCCCTTATAGAGGGTATACAGAGGAGACGTACAACAACCCCCATCCTCCTGTCTGCAGCTCCCCTTATAGAGGGTATACAGAGGAGACGTACAACAACCCCCATCCTCCTGTCTGCAGCTCCCCTTATAGAGGGTATACAGAGGGGACGTACAACAACCCCCATCCTCCGGCCTGCAGCTCCTTATAGAGGGTATACAGAGGGGACGTACAACAACCCCCATCCTCCTGTCTGCAGGACCCCTTATAGAGGGTATACAGAGGAGACGTACAACAACCCCCATCCTCCTATCTGCAGCTCCCCTTATAGAGGGTATACAGAGGAGACGTACAACAACCCCCATCCTCCTGTCTGCAGCTCCTCTTATAGAGGGTATACAGAGGGGACGTACAACAACCCCCATCCTCCTGTCTGCAGCTCCCCTTATAGAGGGTATACAGAGGAGACGTACAACAACCCCCATCCTCCTGTCTGCAGCTACCCTTATAGGGGGTATACAGAGGAGACGTACAACAACCCCCATCCTCCTGTCTGCAGCTCCCCTTATAGAGGGTATACAGAGGAGACGTACAACAACCCCCATCCTCCTGTCTGCAGGACCCCTTATAGAGGGTATACAGAGGAGACGTACAACAACCCCCATCCTCCTGTCTGCAGCTCCCCTTATAGAGGGTATACAGAGGAGACGTACAACAACCCCCATCCTCCTGTCTGCAGGACCCCTTATAGAGGGTATACAGAGGAGACGTACAACAACCCCCATCCTCCTGTCTGCAGGACCCCTTATAGAGGGTATACAGAGGAGACGTACAACAACCCCCATCCTCCTGTCTGCAGCTCCTCTTATAGAGGGTATACAGAGGGGACGTACAACAACCCCCATCCTCCTGTCTGCAGCTCCCCTTATAGAGGGTTTACAGAGGAGACGTACAACAACCCCCATCCTCCTGTCTGCAGGACCCCTTATAGAGGGTATACAGAGGAGACGTACAACAACCCCCATCCTCCTGTCTGCAGCTCCCCTTATAGAGGGTATACAGAGGAGACGTACAACAACCCCCATCCTCCTGTCTGCAGCTCCCCTTATAGAGGGTTTACAGAGGAGACGTACAACAACCCCCATCCTCCTGTCTGCAGCTCCCTTATAGAGGGTATACAGAGGAGACGTACAACAACCCCCATCCTCCTGTCTGCAGCTCCCCTTATAGAGGGTATACAGAGGAGACGTACAACAACCCCCATCCTCCTGTCTGCAGCTCCCCTTATAGAGGGTATACAGAGGAGACGTACAACAACCCCATCCTCCTGTCTGCAGGACCCCTTATAGAGGGTATACAGAGGAGACGTACAACAACCCCCATCCTCCTGTCTGCAGCTCCCCTTATAGAGGGTTTACAGAGGAGACGTACAACAACCCCCATCCTCCTGTCTGCAGCTCCCTTATAGAGGGTATACAGAGGAGACGTACAACAACCCCCATCCTCCTGTCTGCAGCTCCCCTTATAGAGGGTATACAGAGGAGACGTACAACAACCCCCATCCTCCTGTCTGCAGCTCCCCTTATAGAGGGTATACAGAGGGGACGTACAACAACCCCCATCCTCCTGTCTGCAGGATCCCTTATAGAGGGTATACAGAGGAGACGTACAACAACCCCCATCCTCCTGTCTGCAGCTCCTCTTATAGAGGGTATACAGAGGGGACGTACAACAACCCCCATCCTCCTGTCTGCAGCTCCCCTTATAGAGGGTATACAGAGGGGACGGACAACAACCCCCATCCTCCTGTCTGCAGCTCCCCTTATAGAGGGTATACAGAGGGGACGGACAACAACCCCCATCCTCCTGTCTGCAGGACCCCTTATAGAGGGTATACAGGGGAAACGTACAACAACCCCCATCCTCCTGTCTGCAGGATCCCTTATAGAGGGTATACAGGGGAAACGTACAACAACCCCCATCCTCCTGTCTGCAGCTCCCCTTATAGAGGGTTTACAGAGGAGACGTACAACAACCCCCATCCTCCTGTCTGCAGCTCCCCTTATAGAGGGTATACAGAGGAGACGTACAACAACCCCCATCCTCCTGTCTGCAGCTCCCTTATAGAGGGTATACAGAGGAGACGTACAACAACCCCCATCCTCCTGTCTGCAGCTCCCCTTATAGAGGGTATACAGGGGAGACGTACAACAACCCCCATCCTCCTGTCTGCAGCTCCCCTTATAGAGGGTATACAGAGGAGACGTACAACAACCCCCATCGTCCGGCCTGCAGCTCCTCTTATAGAGGGTATACAGAGGAGACGTACAACAACCCCCATCCTCCGGCCTGCAGCTCCCCTTATAGAGGGTATACAGAGGAGACGTACAACAACCCCCATCCTCCTGTCTGCAGCTCCCCTTATAGAGGGTATACAGAGGAGACGTACAACAACCCCCATCCTCCGGCCTGCAGCTCCCCTTATAGAGGGTATACAGAGGAGACGTACAACAACCCCCATCCTCCTGTCTGCAGCTCCCCTTATAGAGGGTATACAGAGGAGACGGACAACAACCCCCATCCTCCGGCCTGCAGCTCCCCTTAAAGAGGGTATACAGAGGAGACGTACAACAACCCCCATCCTCCTGTCTGCAGCTCCTCTTATAGAGGGTATACAGAGGAGACGTACAACAACCCCCATCCTCCTGTCTGCAGCTCCCCTTATAGAGGGTATACAGAGGAGACGGACAACAACCCCCATCCTCCGGTCTGCAGCTCCCCTTATAGAGGGTATACAGAGGGGACGTACAACAACCCCCATCCTCCTGCCTGCAGGACCCCTTATAGAGGGTATACAGAGGAGACGTACAACAACCCCCATCCTCCTGCCTGCAGGACCCCTTATAGAGGGTATACAGAGGAGACGTACAACAACCCCCATCCTCCTGTCTGCAGGACCCCTTATAGAGGGTATACAGAGGGGACGTACAACAACCCCCATCCTCCTGTCTGCAGCTCCTCTTATAGAGGGTATACAGAGGAGACGTACAACAACCCCCATCCTCCTGTCTGCAGCTCCTTATAGAGGGTATACAGAGGGGACGTACAACAACCCCCATCCTCCTGTCTGCAGCTCCTTATAGAGGGTATACAGGGGAGACGTACAACAACCCCCATCCTCCGGCCTGCAGCTCCTCTTATAGAGGGTATACAGAGGAGACGGACAACAACCCCCATCCTCCGGCCTGCAGCTCCCCTTATAGAGGGTATACAGAGGAGACGTACAACAACCCCCATCCTCCGGCCTGCAGCTCCCCTTAAAGAGGGTATACAGAGGAGACGTACAACAACCCCCATCCTCCTGTCTGCAGGACCCCTTATAGAGGGTATACAGAGGAGACGTACAACAACCCCCATCCTCCTGTCTGCAGCTCCCCTTATAGAGGGTATACAGAGGAGACGTACAACAACCCCCATCCTCCTGTCTGCAGCTCCCCTTATAGAGGGTATACAGAGGAGACGTACAACAACCCCCATCCTCCGGCCTGCAGCTCCTCTTATAGAGGGTATACAGAGGAGACGTACAACAACCCCCATCCTCCTGTCTGCAGCTCCCTTATAGAGGGTATACAGAGGAGACGTACAACAACCCCCATCCTCCTGTCTGCAGCTCCCCTTATAGAGGGTATACAGGGGAGACGTACAACAACCCCCATCCTCCGGCCTGCAGCTCCCCTTATAGAGGGTATACAGGGGAAACGTACAACAACCCCCATCCTCCTGTCTGCAGGATCCCTTATAGAGGGTATACAGGGGAAACGTACAACAACCCCCATCCTCCTGTCTGCAGCTCCTCTTATAGAGGGTATACAGAGGGGACGTACAACAACCCCCATCCTCCGGCCTGCAGCTCCCCTTATAGAGGGTATACAGGGGAAACGTACAACAACCCCCATCCTCCTGTCTGCAGGATCCCTTATAGAGGGTATACAGGGGAAACGTACAACAACCCCCATCCTCCTGTCTGCAGCTCCCCTTATAGAGGGTTTACAGAGGAGACGTACAACAACCCCCATCCTCCTGTCTGCAGCTCCCCTTATAGAGGGTATACAGAGGAGACGTACAACAACCCCCATCCTCCTGTCTGCAGCTCCCTTATAGAGGGTATACAGAGGAGACGTACAACAACCCCCATCCTCCTGTCTGCAGCTCCCCTTATAGAGGGTATACAGGGGAGACGTACAACAACCCCCATCCTCCGGCCTGCAGCTCCCCTTATAGAGGGTATACAGAGGAGACGTACAACAACCCCCATCCTCCTGTCTGCAGCTCCCCTTATAGAGGGTATACAGAGGAGACGGACAACAACCCCCATCCTCCGGCCTGCAGCTCCCCTTAAAGAGGGTATACAGAGGAGACGTACAACAACCCCCATCCTCCTGTCTGCAGCTCCTCTTATAGAGGGTATACAGAGGAGACGTACAACAACCCCCATCCTCCTGTCTGCAGCTCCCCTTATAGAGGGTATACAGAGGAGACGGACAACAACCCCCATCCTCCGGTCTGCAGCTCCCCTTATAGAGGGTATACAGAGGGGACGTACAACAACCCCCATCCTCCTGCCTGCAGGACCCCTTATAGAGGGTATACAGAGGAGACGTACAACAACCCCCATCCTCCTGTCTGCAGCTCCCCTTATAGAGGGTATACAGAGGAGACGTACAACAACCCCCATCCTCCTGCCTGCAGGACCCCTTATAGAGGGTATACAGAGGAGACGTACAACAACCCCCATCCTCCTGTCTGCAGGACCCCTTATAGAGGGTATACAGAGGGGACGTACAACAACCCCCATCCTCCTGTCTGCAGCTCCTCTTATAGAGGGTATACAGAGGAGACGTACAACAACCCCCATCCTCCTGTCTGCAGCTCCTTATAGAGGGTATACAGGGGAGACGTACAACAACCCCCATCCTCCGGCCTGCAGCTCCTCTTATAGAGGGTATACAGAGGAGACGGACAACAACCCCCATCCTCCGGCCTGCAGCTCCCCTTATAGAGGGTATACAGAGGAGACGTACAACAACCCCCATCCTCCGGCCTGCAGCTCCCCTTAAAGAGGGTATACAGAGGAGACGTACAACAACCCCCATCCTCCTGTCTGCAGGACCCCTTATAGAGGGTATACAGAGGAGACGTACAACAACCCCCATCCTCCTGTCTGCAGCTCCCCTTATAGAGGGTATACAGAGGAGACGTACAACAACCCCCATCCTCCTGTCTGCAGCTCCCCTTATAGAGGGTATACAGAGGAGACGTACAACAACCCCCATCCTCCTGTCTGCAGCTCCTCTTATAGAGGGTATACAGAGGAGACGTACAACAACCCCCATCCTCCTGTCTGCAGCTCCCCTTATAGAGGGTATACAGAGGAGACGTACAACAACCCCCATCCTCCTGTCTGCAGCTCCTCTTATAGAGGGTATACAGAGGGGACGTACAACAACCCCCATCCTCCTGTCTGCAGCTCCTCTTATAGAGGGTATACAGAGGGGACGTACAACAACCCCCATCCTCCTGTCTGCAGGACCCCTTAGAGAGGGTATACAGAGGGGACGTACAACAACCCCCATCCTCCTGTCTGCAGCTCCTCTTATAGAGGGTATACAGAGGAGACGTACAACAACCCCCATCCTCCTGTCTGCAGGACCCCTTATAGAGGGTATACAGAGGGGACGTACAACAACCCCCATCCTCCTGTCTGCAGCTCCCTTATAGAGGGTATACAGAGGGGACGTACAACAACCCCCATCCTCCTGTCTGCAGCTCCCCTTATAGAGGGTATACAGAGGAGACGTACAACAACCCCCATCCTCCTGTCTGCAGCCCCCTTATAGAGGGTATACAGAGGAGACGGACAACAACCCCCATCCTCTTGTCTGCAGGATCCCTTATAGAGGGTATACAGAGGGGACGTACAACAACCCCCATCCTCCTGTCTGCAGCTCCTCTTATAGAGGGTATACAGAGGAGACGTACAACAACCCCCATCCTCCTGTCTGCAGGACCCCTTATAGAGGGTATACAGAGGAGACGTACAACAACCCCCATCCTCCTGTCTGCAGCTCCTCTTATAGAGGGTATACAGAGGGGACGTACAACAACCCCCATCCTCCGGCCTGCAGCTCCCCTTATAGAGGGTATACAGAGGAGACGTACAACAACCCCCATCCTCCTGTCTGCAGCTCCCCTTATAGAGGGTATACAGAGGAGACGTACAACAACCCCCATCCTCCTGTCTGCAGCTCCCCTTATAGAGGGTATACAGAGGAGACGGACAACAACCCCCATCCTCCTGTCTGCAGGACACCTTATAGAGGGTATACAGAGCGGACGTACAACAACCCCCATCCTCCTGTCTGCAGCTCCCCTTATAGAGGGTATACAGAGGAGACGTACAACAACAACCCCCATCCTCCTGTCTTCAGCTCCCCTTATAGAGGGTATACAGAGGAGACGTACAACAACCCCCATCCTCCGGCCTGCAGCTCCCCTTATAGAGGGTATACAGAGGAGACGTACAACAACCCCCATCCTCCTGTCTGCCGGACCCCTTATAGAGGGTATACAGAGGAGACGTACAACAACCCCCATTCTCCTGCCTGCAGGACCCCTTATAGAGGGTATACAGAGGAGACGTACAACAACCCCCATCCTCCTGTCTGCAGCTCCCCTCTTATAGAGGGTATACAGAGGAGACGTACAACAACCCCCATCCTCCTGTCTGCAGGACCCCTTATAGAGGGTATACAGAGGAGACGTACAACAACCCCCATCCTCCTGTCTGCAGCTCCCCTTATAGAGGGTATACAGAGGAGACGTACAACAACCCCCATCCTCCGGCCTGCAGCTCCCCTTATAGAGGGTATACAGAGGAGACGTACAACAACCCCCATCCTCCTGTCTGCAGGACCCCTTATAGAGGGTATACAGAGGAGACGTACAACAACCCCCATCCTCCTGTCTGCAGCTCCCCTTATAGAGGGTATACAGAGGAGACGGACAACAACCCCCATCCTCCTGCCTGCAGGACCCCTTATAGAGGGTATACAGAGGGGACGTACAACAACCCCCATCCTCCTGCCTGCAGGACCCCTTATAGAGGGTATACAGAGGAGACGTACAACAACCCCCATCCTCCTGTCTGCAGCTCCCCTTATAGAGGGTATACAGAGGAGACGTACAACAACCCCCATCCTCCTGTCTGCAGGACCCCTTATAGAGGGTATACAGAGGAGACGTACAACAACCCCCATCCTCCTGTCTGTAGGACCCCTTATAGAGGGTATACAGAGGAGACGTACAACAACCCCCATCCTCCTGTCTGCAGCTCCTCTTATAGAGGGTATACAGAGGAGACGTACAACAACCCCCATCCTCCTGTCTGCAGCTCCCCTTAAAGAGGGTATACAGAGGAGACGTACAACAACCCCCATCCTCCTGTCTGCAGCTCCCCTTAAAGAGGGTATACAGAGGAGACGTACAACAACCCCCATCCTCCGGCCTGCAGCTCCCCTTATAGGGGGTATACAGAGGAGACGTACAACAACCCCCATCCTCCTGTCTGCAGGATCCCTTATAGAGGGTATACAGAGGAGACGTACAACAACCCCCATCCTCCTGTCTGCAGCTCCCCTTATAGAGGGTATACAGAGGAGACGTACAACAACCCCCATCCTCCTGTCTGCAGCTCCTCTTATAGAGGGTATACAGAGGAGACGTACAACAACCCCCATCCTCCTGTCTGCAGCTCCCCTTATAGAGGGTATACAGGGGAGACGTACAACAACCCCCATCCTCCTGTCTGCAGCTCCCCTTATAGAGGGTATACAGAGGGGACGTACAACAACCCCCATCCTCCGGCCTGCAGCTCCTTATAGAGGGTATACAGAGGAGACGTACAACAACCCCCATCCTCCGGCCTGCAGCTCCTTATAGAGGGTATACAGAGGAGACGTACAACAACCCCCATCCTCCTGTCTGCAGGACCCCTTATAGAGGGTATACAGAGGAGACGTACAACAACCCCCATCCTCCTGTCTGCAGGACCCCTTATAGAGGGTATACAGAGGAGACGTACAACAACCCCCATCCTCCTGTCTGCAGCTCCCCTTATAGAGGGTATACAGAGGAGACGTACAACAACCCCCATCCTCCTGTCTGCAGGATCCCTTATAGAGGGTATACAGAGGAGACGTACAACAACCCCCATCCTCCTGTCTGCAGCTCCCCTTATAGAGGGTATACAGAGGAGACGTACAACAACCCCCATCCTCCTGTCTGCAGCTCCCCTTATAGAGGGTATACAGAGGGGACGTACAACAACCCCCATCCTCCGGCCTGCAGCTCCCCTTATAGAGGGTATACAGAGGAGACGTACAACAACCCCCATCCTCCTGTCTGCAGCTCCCCTTATAGAGGGTATACAGAGGAGACGTACAACAACCCCCATCCTCCTGTCTGCAGCTCCCCTTATAGGGGGTATACAGAGGAGACGTACAACAACCCCCATCCTCCTGTCTGCAGCTCCCCTTATAGAGGGTATACAGAGGAGACGTACAACAACCCCCATCCTCCTGTCTGCAGCTCCCCTTATAGAGGGTATACAGAGGAGACGGACAACAACCCCCATCCTCCTGTCTGCAGCTCCCCTTATAGAGGGTATACAGAGGAGACGTACAACAACCCCCATCCTCCGGCCTGCAGGACCCCTTATAGAGGGTATACAGAGGAGACGTACAACAACCCCCATCCTCCTGTCTGCAGGACCCCTTATAGAGGGTATACAGAGGAGACGTACAACAACCCCCATCCTCCTGTCTGCAGCTCCCTTATAGAGGGTATACAGAGGAGACGTACAACAACCCCCATCCTCCTGTCTGCAGCTCCCCTTATAGAGGGTATACAGAGGAGACGTACAACAACCCCCATCCTCCGGCCTGCAGCTCCTCTTATAGAGGGTATACAGGGGAGACGTACAACAACCCCCATCCTCCTGTCTGCAGCTCCCCTTATAGAGGGTATACAGAGGAGACGTACAACAACCCCCATCCTCCTGTCTGCAGCCCCCTTATAGAGGGTATACAGAGGAGACGTACAACAACCCCCATCCTCCTGTCTGCAGCTCCCCTTATAGAGGGTATACAGGGGAAACGTACAACAACCCCCATCCTCCTGTCTGCAGCCCCCTTATAGAGGGTATACAGAGGAGACGTACAACAACCCCCATCCTCCTGTCTGCAGGATCCCTTATAGAGGGTATACAGGGGAAACGTACAACAACCCCCATCCTCCTGTCTGCAGCTCCCCTTATAGAGGGTATACAGAGGAGACGTACAACAACCCCCATCCTCTTGTCTGCAGGATCCCTTATAGAGGGTATACAGAGGGGACGTACAACAACCCCCATCCTCCGGCCTGCAGCTCCCCTTATAGAGGGTATACAGGGGAGACATACAACAACCCCCATCCTCCTGTCTGCAGGATCCCTTATAGAGGGTATACAGGGGAGACGTACAACAACCCCCATCCTCCTGTCTGCAGGACCCCTTATAGAGGATATACAGAGGAGACGTACAACAACCCCCATCCTCCTGTCTGCAGGACCCCTTATAGAGGGTATACAGAGGGGACGTACAACAACAACCCCCATCCTCCTGTCTTCAGCTCCCCTTATAGAGGGTATACAGAGGAGACGTACAACAACCCCCATCCTCCTGCCTGCAGGACCCCTTATAGAGGGTATACAGAGGAGACGTACAACAACCCCCATCCTCCTGTCTGCAGGACCCCTTATAGAGGGTATACAGGGGAGACGTACAACAACCCCCATCCTCCGGCCTGCAGCTCCCCTTATAGAGGGTATACAGAGGAGACGTACAACAACCCCCATCCTCCTGTCTGCAGGACCCCTTATAGAGGGTATACAGAGGAGACATACAACAACCCCCATCCTCCGGCCTGCAGCTCCCCTTATAGAGGGTATACAGAGGAGACGTACAACAACCCCCATCCTCCTGTCTGCAGCTCCCCTTATAGAGGGTATACAGAGGGGACGTACAACAACCCCCATCCTCCTGTCTGCAGCTCCCCTTATAGAGGGTATACAGAGGAGACGTACAACAACCCCCATCCTCCTGTCTGCAGCTCCCCTTATAGAGGGTATACAGAGGAGACGTACAACAACCCCCATCCTCCTGTCTGCAGCTCCCCTTATAGAGGGTATACAGAGGAGACGTACAACAACCCCCATCCTCCTGTCTGCAGGATCCCTTATAGAGGGTATACAGAGGAGACGTACAACAACCCCCATCCTCCGGCCTGCAGCTCCCCTTATAGAGGGTATACAGAGGAGACGTACAACAACCCCCATCCTCCGGCCTGCAGCTCCCCTTATAGAGGGTATACAGAGGAGACGTACAACAACCCCCATCCTCCGGCCTGCAGCTCCTCTTATAGAGGGTATACAGAGGAGACGTACAACAACCCCCATCCTCCTGTCTGCAGCTCCCCTTATAGAGGATATACAGAGGAGACGTACAACAACCCCCATCCTCCTGTCTGCAGGATCCCTTATAGAGGGTATACAGAGGAGACGGACAACAACCCCCATCCTCCTGTCTGCAGCTCCCCTTATAGAGGGTATACAGAGGAGACGTACAACAACCCCCATCCTCCTGTCTGCAGGACCCCTTATAGAGGGTATACAGAGCGGACGTACAACAACCCCCATCCTCCTGTCTGCAGCTCCCCTTATAGAGGGTATACAGAGGAGACGTACAACAACCCCCATCCTCCTGTCTGCAGCTCCCCTTATAGAGGGTATACAGAGGAGACGTACAACAACCCCCATCCTCCTGTGTGCAGCTCCCCTTATAGAGGGTATACAGAGGAGACGGACAACAACCCCCATCCTCCTGTCTGCAGCTCCCCTTATAGAGGGTATACAGAGGAGACATACAACAACCCCCATCCTCCGGCCTGCAGGACCCCTTATAGAGGGTATACAGAGGAGACGTACAACAACCCCCATCCTCCTGTCTGCAGGACCCCTTATAGAGGGTATACAGAGGAGACGTACAACAACCCCCATCCTCCTGTCTGCAGGACCCCTTATAGAGGGTATACAGAGGAGACGTACAACAACCCCCATCCTCCTGTCTGCAGGACCCCTTATAGAGGGTATACAGAGGAGACGTACAACAACCCCCATCCTCCGGCCTGCAGCTCCCCTTATAGAGGGTATACAGAGGAGACGTACAACAACCCCCATCCTCCGGCCTGCAGCGCCCCTTATAGAGGGTATACAGAGGAGACGTACAACAACCCCCATCCTCCTGTCTGCAGGACCCCTTATAGAGGGTATACAGAGGAGACGTACAACAACCCCCATCCTCCTGTCTGCAGCTCCCTTATAGAGGGTATACAGAGGGGACGTACAACAACCCCCATCCTCCTGTCTGCAGGACCCCTTATAGAGGGTATACAGAGGAGACGTACAACAACCCCCATCCTCCTGTCTGCAGGACCCCTTATAGAGGGTATACAGAGGGGACGTACAACAACCCCCATCCTCCTGTCTGCAGCTCCCTTATAGAGGGTATACAGAGGAGACGTACAACAACCCCCATCCTCCTGTCTGCAGGACCCCTTATAGAGGGTATACAGAGGAGACGTACAACAACCCCCATCCTCCTGTCTGCAGGACCCCTTATAGAGGGTATACAGAGGAGACGTACAACAACCCCCATCCTCCTGTCTGCAGCTCCTCTTATAGAGGGTATACAGAGGAGACGTACAACAACCCCCATCCTCCTGTCTGCAGCTCCCCTTATAGAGGGTATACAGAGGAGACGTACAACAACCCCCATCCTCCGGCCTGCAGCTCCCCTTATAGAGGGTATACAGAGGAGACGTACAACAACCCCCATCCTCCTGTCTGCAGGACCCCTTATAGAGGGTATACAGAGGAGACGTACAACAACCCCCATCCTCCTGTCTGCAGGACCCCTTATAGAGGGTATACAGAGCGGACGTACAACAACCCCCATCCTCCTGTCTGCAGCCCCCTTATAGAGGGTATACAGAGGAGACGTACAACAACCCCCATCCTCCTGTCTGCAGGACCCCTTATAGAGGGTATACAGAGGAGACGTACAACAACCCCCATCCTCCGGCCTGCAGCTCCCCTTATAGAGGGTATACAGAGGAGACGTACAACAACCCCCATCCTCCTGTCTGCAGGACCCCTTATAGAGGGTATACAGAGGAGACGTACAACAACCCCCATCCTCCTGTCTGCAGGACCCCTTATAGAGGGTATACAGAGGAGACGTACAACAACCCCCATCCTCCGGCCTGCAGCTCCCCTTATAGAGGGTATACAGAGGAGACGTACAACAACCCCCATCCTCCTGTCTGCAGCTCCCCTTATAGAGGGTATACAGAGGAGACGGACAACAACCCCCATCCTCCTGTCTGCAGCTCCCCTTATGGAGGGTATACAGAGGGGACGTACAACAACCCCCATCCTCCTGTCTGCAGCTCCCCTTATGGAGGGTATACAGAGGAGACGGACAACAACCCCCATCCTCCTGTCTGCAGGACCCCTTATAGAGGGTATACAGAGGAGACGTACAACAACCCCCATCCTCTTGTCTGCAGGACCCCTTATAGAGGGTATACAGAGGAGACGTACAACAACCCCCATCCTCCTGTCTGCAGGACCCCTTATAGAGGGTATACAGAGGAGACGTACAACAACCCCCATCCTCCTGTCTGCAGGATCCCTTATAGGGGGTATACAGAGGAGACGTACAACAACCCCCATCCTCCTGTCTGTAGGACCCCTTATAGAGGGTATACAGAGGAGACGTACAACAACCCCCATCCTCCTGTCTGCAGCCCCCTTATAGAGGGTATACAGAGGAGACGTACAACAACCCCCATCCTCCGGCCTGCAGGTCCCCTTATAGAGGGTATACAGAGGAGACGTACAACAACCCCCATCCTCCTGTCTGCAGCTCCTCTTATAGAGGGTATACAGAGGAGAGGTACAACAACCCCCATCCTCCTGTCTGCAGCTCCCCTTATAGAGGGTATACAGGGTAGACGTACAACAACCCCCATCCTCCTGTCTGCAGCTCCCCTTATAGAGGGTATACAGAGGAGACGTACAACAACCCCCATCCTCCTGTCTGCAGCTCCTCTTATAGAGGGTATACAGAGGAGACGGACAACAACCCCCATCCTCCTGTCTGCAGCTCCCCTTATAGAGGGTATACAGGGGGGACGTACAACAACCCCCATCCTCCTGTCTGCAGCTCCCCTTATAGAGGGTATACAGAGGAGACGTACAACAACCCCCATCCTCCTGTCTGCAGCTCCCCTTATAGAGGGTATACAGAGGAGACGTACAACAACCCCCATCCTCCGGCCTGCAGCTCCCCTTATAGAGGGTATACAGAGGGGACGTACAACAACCCCCATCCTCCGGCCTGCAGGACCCCTTATAGAGGGTATACAGAGGAGACGTACAACAACCCCCATCCTCCGGCCTGCAGCTCCCTTATAGAGGGTATACAGAGGAGACGTACAACAACCCCCATCCTCCTGTCTGCAGCTCCCCTTATAGAGGGTATACAGAGGAGACGTACAACAACCCCCATCCTCCTGTCTGCAGCTCCTCTTATAGAGGGTATACAGAGGAGACGTACAACAACCCCCATCCTCCTGTCTGCAGCTCCCCTTATAGAGGGTATACAGAGGAGACGTACTACAACCCCCATCCTCCGGCCTGCAGCTCCCCTTATAGAGGGTATACAGAGGAGACGTACAACAACCCCCATCCTCCTGTCTGCAGCTCCCCTTATAGAGGGTATACAGAGGAGACGTACAACAACCCCCATCCTCCTGTCTGCAGCTCCCCTTATAGAGGGTATACAGAGGAGACGTACAACAACCCCCATCCTCCTGTCTGCAGCTCCCCTTATAGAGGGTATACAGAGGAGACGTACAACAACCCCCATCCTCCTGTCTGCAGGACCCCTTATAGAGGGTATACAGAGGAGACGTACAACAACCCCCATCCTCCTGTCTGCAGCTCCCCTTATAGAGAGTATACAGAGGAGATGTACAACAACCCCCATCCTCCTGTCTGCAGGACCCCTTATAGAGGGTATACAGAGGAGACGTACAACAACCCCCATCCTCCGGCCTGCAGCTCCCCTTATAGAGGGTATACAGAGGAGACGGACAACAACCCCCATCCTCCTGTCTGCAGGACCCCTTATAGAGGGTATACAGAGGAGATGTACAACAACCCCCATCCTCCTGTCTGCAGGACCCCTTATAGAGGGTATACAGAGGAGACGTACAACAACCCCCATCCTCCTGTCTGCAGCTCCTCTTATAGAGGGTATACAGAGGGGACGTACAACAACCCCCATCCTCCGGTCTGCAGCTCCCCTTATAGAGGGTATACAGGGGAGACGTACAACAACCCCCATCCTCCTGTCTGCAGGACCCCTTATAGAGGGTATACAGAGGGGACGTACAACAACCCCCATCCTCCGGCCTGCAGCTCCCCTTATAGAGGGTATACAGAGGAGACGTACAACAACCCCCATCCTCTTATCTGCAGCTCCCCTTATAGAGGGTATACAGAGGAGACGTACAACAACCCCCATCCTCCTGTCTTCAGGACCCCTTATAGAGGGTATACAGAGGAGACGTACAACAACCCCCATCCTCCGGTCTGCAGCTCCCCTTATAGAGGGTATACAGAGGAGAGGTACAACAACCCCCATCCTCTTATCTGCAGGACCCCTTATAGAGGGTATACAGAGGAGACGTACAACAACCCCCATCCTCCGGCCTGCAGCTCCCCTTATAGAGGGTATACAGAGGGGACGTACAACAACCCCCATCCTCCTGTCTGCAGCTCCCCTTATAGAGGGTATACAGAGGGGACGTACAACAACCCCCATCCTCCTGTCTGCAGGACCCCTTATAGAGGGTATACAGAGGGGACGTACAACAACCCCCATCCTCCTGTCTGCAGCTCCCCTTATAGAGGGTATACAGAGGAGACGTACAACAACCCCCATCCTCCTGTCTGCAGCTCCCCTTATAGAGGGTATACAGAGGAGACGTACAACAACCCCCATCCTCCGGCCTGCAGCTCCCCTTATAGAGGGTATACAGAGGGGACGTACAACAACCCCCATCCTCCTGTCTGCAGCTCCCCTTATAGAGGGTATACAGAGGGGACGTACAACAACAACCCCCATCCTCCTGTCTGCAGCTCCCCTTATAGAGGGTATACAGAGGAGACGAACAACAACCCCCATCCTCCTGTCTGCAGCCCCCTTATAGAGGGTATACAGGGGAGAGGTACAACAACCCCCATCCTCCTGTCTGCAGCTCCCCTTATAGAGGGTATACAGAGGAGACGGACAACAACCCCCATCCTCCTGTCTGCAGCTCCCCTTATAGAGGGTATACAGAGGAGACGTACAACAACCCCCATCCTCCTGTCTGCAGCTCCCCTTATAGAGGGTATACAGAGGGGACGTACAACAACCCCCATCCTCCTGTCTGCAGCTCCCCTTATAGAGGGTATACAGAGGAGACGTACAACAACCCCCATCCTCCGGCCTGCAGGACCCCTTATAGAGGGTATACAGAGGAGACGTACAACAACCCCCATCCTCCTGTCTGCAGCTCCCTTATAGAGGGTATACAGAGGAGACGTACAACAACCCCCATCCTCCTGTCTGCAGCTCCCCTTACAGAGGGTATACAGAGGAGACGTACAACAACCCCCATCCTCCGGCCTGCAGGACCCCTTATAGAGGGTATACAGAGGAGACGTACAACAACCCCCATCCTCCTGTCTGCAGGACCCCTTATAGAGGGTATACAGAGGAGAGGTACAACAACCCCCATCCTCCTGTCTGCAGGACCCCTTATAGAGGGTATACAGAGGAGAGGTACAACAACCCCCATCCTCCTGCCTGCAGGACCCCTTATAGAGGGTATACAGAGGAGACGTACAACAACCCCCATCCTCCTGTCTGCAGCTCCCCTTATAGAGGGTATACAGAGGAGACGTACAATAACCCCCATCCTCCTGTCTGCAGCTCCCCTTATAGGGGGTATACAGAGGGGACGTACAACAACCCCCATCCTCCTGTCTGCAGCTCCCCTTATAGAGGGTATACAGAGGAGATGTACAACAACCCCCATCCTCCTGTCTGCAGGACCCCTTATAGAGGGTATACAGAGGAGACGTACAACAACCCCCATCCTCCTGCCTGCAGGACCCCTTATAGAGGGTATACAGAGGAGACGTACAACAACCCCCATCCTCCTGTCTGCAGCTCCTCTTATAGAGGGTATACAGGGGAGACGTACAACAACCCCCATCCTCCTGTCTGCAGCTCCCCTTATAGAGGGTATACAGAGGAGACGTACAACAACCCCCATCCTCCTGTCTGCAGCTCCCCTTATAGAGGGTATACAGAGGAGATGTACAACAACCCCCATCCTCCTGTCTGCAGGACCCCTTATAGAGGGTATACAGAGGAGACGTACAACAACCCCCATCCTCCGGCCTGCAGCGCCCCTTATAGAGGGTATACAGAGGGGACGTACAACAACCCCCATCCTCCTGTCTGCAGCTCCCCTTATAGAGGGTATACAGAGGGGAAGTACAACAACTCCCATCCTCCTGTCTGCAGCTCCCCTTATAGAGGGTATACAGAGGAGACGTACAACAACCCCCATCCTCCTGTCTGCAGCTCCCCTTATAGAGGGTATACAGAGGGGACGTACAACAACTCCCATCCTCCTGTCTGCAGCTCCCCTTATAGAGGGTATACAGGGGAGACGTACAACAACCCCCATCCTCCGGCCTGCAGCTCCCCTTATAGAGGGTATACAGAGGAGACGTACAACAACCCCCATCCTCCTGTCTGCAGCGCCCCCTTATAGAGGATATACAGAGGAGACGAACAACAACCCCCATCCTCCTGTCTGCAGCCCCCTTATAGAGGGTATACAGAGGAGACGTACAACAACCCCCATCCTCCTGTCTGCAGCTCCTCTTATAGAGGGTATACAGAGGAGACGTACAACAACCCCCATCCTCCTGTCTGCAGCCCCCTTATAGAGGGTATACAGAGGAGACGTACAACAACCCCCATCCTCCGGCCTGCAGCTCCTCTTATAGAAGGTATACAGAGGAGACGTACAACAACCCCCATCCTCCTGTCTGCAGCTCCCCTTATAGAGGGTATACAGAGGAGACGTACAACAACCCCCATCCTCCTGTCTGCAGCTCCCCTTATAGAGGGTATACAGAGGGGACGTACAACAACCCCCATCCTCCTGTCTGCAGCTCCCCTTATAGAGGGTATACAGAGGAGACGTACAACAACCCCCATCCTCCTGCCTGCAGCTCCCCTTATAGAGGGTATACAGAGGAGACGTACAACAACCCCCATCCTCCGGCCTGCAGCTCCTCTTATAGAGGGTATACAGAGGGGACGTACAACAACCCCCATCCTCCGGCCTGCAGCTCCTCTTATAGAGGGTATACAGAGGGGACGTACAACAACCCCCATCCTCCTGTCTGCAGCTCCCCTTATAGAGGGTATACAGAGGAGACGTACAACAACCCCCATCCTCCTGTCTGCAGCTCCCCTTATAGAGGGTATACAGGGGAGACGTACAACAACCCCCATCCTCCTGTCTGCAGGACCCCTTATAGAGGATATACAGAGGAGACGTACAACAACCCCCATCCTCCTGTCTGCAGCCCCCTTATAGAGGGTATACAGAGGAGACGTACAACAACCCCCATCCTCCTGTCTGCAGCTCCCCTTATAGAGGGTATACAGAGGAGACGTACAACAACCCCCATCCTCCTGTCTGCAGCTCCCTTATAGAGGGTATACAGAGGAGACGTACAACAACCCCCATCCTCCTGTCTGCAGCTCCCCTTATAGAGGGTATACAGAGGGGACGTACAACAACCCCCATCCTCCGGCCTGCAGCTCCCCTTATAGAGGGTATACAGAGGGGACGTACAACAACAACCCCCATCCTCCTGTCTGCAGCTCCCCTTATAGAGGGTATACAGGGGAAACGTACAACAACCCCCATCCTCCTGTCTGCAGCTCCTCTTATAGAGGGTATACAGAGGGGACGTACAACAACCCCCATCCTCCTGTCTGCAGCTCCCCTTATAGAGGGTATACAGAGGAGACGTACAACAACCCCCATCCTCCTGTCTGCAGCTCCCTTATAGAGGGTATACAGAGGAGACGTACAACAACCCCCATCCTCCTGTCTGCAGCTCCCCTTATAGAGGGTATACAGAGGGGACGTACAACAACCCCCATCCTCCGGCCTGCAGCTCCCCTTATAGAGGGTATACAGAGGGGACGTACAACAACAACCCCCATCCTCCTGTCTGCAGCTCCCCTTATAGAGGGTATACAGGGGAAACGTACAACAACCCCCATCCTCCTGTCTGCAGGACCCCTTATAGAGGGTATACAGAGGAGACGTACAACAACCCCCATCCTCCTGTCTGCAGCTCCCTTATAGAGGGTATACAGAGGAGACGTACAACAACCCCCATCCTCCTGTCTGCAGCTCCTAATAGAGGGTATACAGAGGAGACGGACAACAACCCCCATCCTCCTGTCTGCAGCTCCTAATAGAGGGTATACAGAGGAGACGTACAACAACCCCCATCCTCCTGTCTGCAGCTCCCCTTATAGAGGGTATACAGAGGAGACGGACAACAACCCCCATCCTCCTGTCTGCAGCTCCTTATAGAGGGTATACAGGGGAGAGGTACAACAACCCCCATCCTCCTGTCTGCAGGAGCCCTTATAGGGGGTATACAGAGGAGACGTACAACAACCCCCATCCTCCTGTCTGCAGGACAACTTATAGAGGGTATACAGAGGGGACGTACAACAACCCCCATCCTCCTGTCTGCAGGACCCCTTATAGAGGGTATACAGGGGAGACGTACAACAACCCCCATCCTCCGGCCTGCAGGACCCCTTATAGAGGGTATACAGAGGAGACGTACAACAACCCCCATCCTCCTGTCTGCAGGACCCCTTATAGAGGGTATACAGAGGAGACGGACAACAACCCCCATCCTCCTGTCTGCAGCTCCCTTATAGAGGGTATACAGAGGAGACGTACAACAACCCCCATCCTCCGGCCTGCAGGACCCCTTATAGAGGGTATACAGAGGGGACGTACAACAACCCCCATCCTCCTGTCTGCAGCTCCCCTTATAGAGGGTATACAGAGGAGACGTACAACAACCCCCATCCTCCTGCCTACAGCTCCCCTTATAGAGGGTATACAGAGGAGACGTACAACAACCCCCATCCTCCGGCCTGCAGGACCCCTTATAGAGGGTATACAGAGGAGACGTACAACAACCCCCATCCTCCTGTCTGCAGCTCCTCTTATAGAGGGTATACAGAGGAGACGTACAACAACCCCCATCCTCCTGCCTGCAGCTCCCCTTATAGAGGGTATACAGAGGAGACGTACAACAACCCCCATCCTCCGGCCTGCAGGACCCCTTATAGAGGGTATACAGAGGAGACGTACAACAACCCCCATCCTCCTGTCTGCAGCTCCTCTTATAGAGGGTATACAGAGGAGACGGACAACAACCCCCATCCTCCTGTCTGCAGCTCCCTTATAGAGGGTATACAGAGGAGACGTACAACAACCCCCATCCTCCGGCCTGCAGGACCCCTTATAGAGGGTATACAGAGGGGACGTACAACAACCCCCATCCTCCTGTCTGCAGCTCCCCTTATAGAGGGTATACAGAGGAGACGTACAACAACCCCCATCCTCCTGCCTGCAGCTCCCCTTATAGAGGGTATACAGAGGAGACGTACAACAACCCCCATCCTCCGGCCTGCAGGACCCCTTATAGAGGGTATACAGAGGAGACGTACAACAACCCCCATCCTCCTGTCTGCAGCTCCTCTTATAGAGGGTATACAGGGGAGACGTACAACAACCCCCATCCTCCTGTCTGCAGCTCCCCTTATAGAGGGTATACAGAGGATACGTACAACAACCCCCATCCTCCTGTCTGCAGCTCCTCTTATAGAGGATATACAGAGGAGACGTACAACAACCCCCATCCTCCTGTCTGCAGGACCCCTTATAGAGGGTATACAGAGGGGACGTACAACAACCCCCATCCTCCGGCCTGCAGCTCCTCTTATAGAGGGTATACAGAGGGGACGTACAACAACCCCCATCCTCCGGCCAGCAGGACGCCTTATAGAGGGTATACAGAGGAGACGTACAACAACCCCCATCCTCCTGTCTGCAGGACCCCTTATAGAGGGTATACAGAGGAGACGTACAACAACCCCCATCCTCCTGTCTGCAGGACCCCTTATAGAGGGTATACAGAGGAGACGTACAACAACCCCCATCCTCCTGTCTGCAGCTCCCCTTATAGAGGGTATACAGAGGAGACGTACAACAACCCCCATCCTCCTGTCTGCAGGACCCCTTATAGAGGGTATACAGAGGAGACGTACAACAACCCCCATCCTCCTGTCTGCAGGACCCCTTATAGAGGGTATACAGAGGAGACGTACAACAACCCCCATCCTCCGGCCTGCAGCTCCTCTTATAGAGGGTATACAGAGGAGACGTACAACAACCCCCATCCTCCTGTCTGCAGCTCCGCTTATAGAGGGTATACAGAGGAGACGTACAACAACCCCCATCCTCCTGTCTGCAGCTCCTCTTATAGAGGGTATACAGAGGGGACGTACAACAACCCCCATCCTCCTGTCTGCAGCTCCTTATAGAGGGTATACAGAGGGGACGTACAACAACCCCCATCCTCCTGTCTGCAGGACCCCTTATAGAGGGTATACAGAGGAGACGTACAACAACCCCCATCCTCCGGCCTGCAGCTCCCCTTATAGAGGGTATACAGAGGAGACGTACAACAACCCCCATCCTCCTGTCTGCAGCTCCTCTTATAGAGGGTATACAGAGGAGACGTACAACAACCCCCATCCTCCTGTCTGCAGGACCCCTTATAGAGGGTATACAGAGGAGACGTACAACAACCCCCATCCTCCTGTCTGCAGCCCCCTTATAGAGGGTATACAGAGGAGACGTACAACAACCCCCATCCTCCGGCCTGCAGGTCCCCTTATAGAGGGTATACAGAGGAGACGTACAACAACCCCCATCCTCCTGTCTGCAGCTCCTCTTATAGAGGGTATACAGAGGAGAGGTACAACAACCCCCATCCTCCTGTCTGCAGCTCCCCTTATAGAGGGTATACAGGGTAGACGTACAACAACCCCCATCCTCCTGTCTGCAGCTCCCCTTATAGAGGGTATACAGGGTAGACGTACAACAACCCCCATCCTCCTGTCTGCAGCTCCTCTTATAGAGGGTATACAGAGGAGACGGACAACAACCCCCATCCTCCTGTCTGCAGCTCCCCTTATAGAGGGTATACAGAGGAGACGTACAACAACCCCCATCCTCCTGTCTGCAGGACCCCTTATAGAGGGTATACAGGGGGGACGTACAACAACCCCCATCCTCCGGCCTGCAGCTCCCCTTATAGAGGGTATACAGAGGAGACGTACAACAACCCCCATCCTCCTGTCTGCAGGACCCCTTATAGAGGGTATACAGAGGGGACGTACAACAACCCCCATCCTCCTGTCTGCAGGACCCCTTATAGAGGGTATACAGGGGGGACGTACAACAACCCCCATCCTCCGGCCTGCAGCTCCCCTTATAGAGGGTATACAGAGGGGACGTACAACAACCCCCATCCTCCGGCCTGCAGGACCCCTTATAGAGGGTATACAGAGGAGACGTACAACAACCCCCATCCTCCGGCCTGCAGCTCCCTTATAGAGGGTATACAGAGGAGACGTACAACAACCCCCATCCTCCTGTCTGCAGCTCCCCTTATAGAGGGTATACAGAGGAGACGTACAACAACCCCCATCCTCCTGTCTGCAGCTCCTCTTATAGAGGGTATACAGAGGAGACGTACAACAACCCCCATCCTCCTGTCTGCAGCTCCCCTTATAGAGGGTATACAGAGGAGACGTACAACAACCCCCATCCTCCGGCCTGCAGCTCCCCTTATAGAGGGTATACAGAGGAGACGTACAACAACCCCCATCCTCTGGCCTGCAGCTCCCCTTATAGAGGGTATACAGAGGAGACGTACAACAACCCCCATCCTCCTGTCTGCAGCTCCCCTTATAGAGGGTATACAGAGGAGACGTACTACAACCCCCATCCTCCGGCCTGCAGCTCCCCTTATAGAGGGTATACAGAGGAGACGTACAACAACCCCCATCCTCCTGTCTGCAGCTCCCCTTATAGAGGGTATACAGAGGAGACGTACAACAACCCCCATCCTCCTGTCTGCAGCTCCCCTTATAGAGGGTATACAGAGGAGACGTACAACAACCCCCATCCTCCTGTCTGCAGGACCCCTTATAGAGGGTATACAGAGGAGACGTACAACAATCCCCATCCTCCGGCCTGCAGCTCCCCTTATAGAGGGTATACAGAGGAGACGTACAACAACCCCCATCCTCCTGTCTGCAGCTCCCCTTATAGAGGGTATACAGAGGAGACGTACAACAACCCCCATCCTCCTGTCTGCAGCTCCTTATAGAGGGTATACAGAGGGGACGTACAACAACAACCCCCATCCTCCTGTCTGCAGCTCCCCTTATAGAGAGTATACAGAGGAGATGTACAACAACCCCCATCCTCCTGTCTGCAGGACCCCTTATAGAGGGTATACAGAGGAGACGTACAACAACCCCCATCCTCCGGCCTGCAGCTCCCCTTATAGAGGGTATACAGAGGAGACGTACAACAACCCCCATCCTCCTGTCTGCAGGACCCCTTATAGAGGGTATACAGAGGAGACGTACAACAACCCCCATCCTCCTGTCTGCAGCTCCTCTTATAGAGGGTATACAGAGGGGACGTACAACAACCCCCATCCTCCGGTCTGCAGCTCCCCTTATAGAGGGTATACAGGGGAGACGTACAACAACCCCCATCCTCCTGTCTGCAGGACCCCTTATAGAGGGTATACAGAGGGGACGTACAACAACCCCCATCCTCCGGCCTGCAGCTCCCCTTATAGAGGGTATACAGAGGAGACGTACAACAACCCCCATCCTCTTATCTGCAGGACCCCTTATAGAGGGTATACAGAGGAGACGTACAACAACCCCCATCCTCCGGTCTGCAGCTCCCCTTATAGAGGGTATACAGAGGAGACGTACAACAACCCCCATCCTCCTGTCTGCAGGACCCCTTATAGAGGGTATACAGAGGAGACGTACAACAACCCCCATCCTCCTGTCTGCAGCTCCCCTTATAGAGGGTATACAGAGGAGACGTACAACAACCCCCATCCTCCTGCCTGCAGGACCCCTTATAGAGGGTATACAGAGGAGACGTACAACAACAACCCCCATCCTCCTGTCTGCAGCTCCCCTTATAGAGGGTATACAGAGGAGACGTACAACAACCCCCATCCTCCTGTCTGCAGCTCCCCTTATAGAGGGTATACAGAGGGGACGTACAACAACCCCCATCCTCCTGTCTGCAGGACCCCTTATAGAGGGTATACAGAGGAGACGTACAACAACCCCCATCCTCCTGTCTGCAGCTCCCCTTATAGAGGGTATACAGAGGAGACGTACAACAACCCCCATCCTCCTGCCTGCAGGACCCCTTATAGAGGGTATACAGAGGAGACGTACAACAACAACCCCCATCCTCCTGTCTGCAGCTCCCCTTATAGAGGGTATACAGAGGAGACGTACAACAACCCCCATCCTCCTGTCTGCAGCTCCCCTTATAGAGGGTATACAGAGGGGACGTACAACAACCCCCATCCTCCTGTCTGCAGGACCCCTTATAGAGGGTATACAGAGGGGACGTACAACAACCCCCATCCTCCTGTCTGCAGCTCCCCTTATAGAGGGTATACAGAGGAGACGTACAACAACCCCCATCCTCCGGCCTGCAGCTCCCCTTATAGAGGGTATACAGAGGGGACGTACAACAACCCCCATCCTCCTGTCTGCAGCTCCCTTATAGAGGGTATACAGAGGAGACGTACAACAACCCCCATCCTCCTGTCTGCAGCTCCCCTTATAGAGGGTATACAGAGGAGACGTACAACAACCCCCATCCTCCTGTCTGCAGCTCCCCTTATAGAGGGTATACAGAGGAGACGAACAACAACCCCCATCCTCCTGTCTGCAGCCCCCTTATAGAGGGTATACAGGGGAGAGGTACAACAACCCCCATCCTCCTGTCTGCAGCTCCCCTTATAGAGGGTATACAGAGGAGACGGACAACAACCCCCATCCTCCTGTCTGCAGCTCCCCTTATAGAGGGTATACAGAGGAGACGTACAACAACCCCCATCCTCCTGTCTGCAGCTCCCCTTATAGAGGGTATACAGGGGAAACGTACAACAACCCCCATCCTCCTGTCTGCAGCTCCCCTTATAGAGGGTATACAGAGGAGACGTACAACAACCCCCATCCTCCGGCCTGCAGGACCCCTTATAGAGGGTATACAGAGGAGACGTACAACAACCCCCATCCTCCTGTCTGCAGCTCCCTTATAGAGGGTATACAGAGGAGACGTACAACAACCCCCATCCTCCTGTCTGCAGGACCCCTTATAGAGGGTATACAGAGGAGACGTACAACAACCCCCATCCTCCTGTCTGCAGGACCCCTTATAGAGGGTATACAGAGGAGAGGTACAACAACCCCCATCCTCCTGCCTGCAGGACCCCTTATAGAGGGTATACAGAGGAGACGTACAACAACCCCCATCCTCCTGTCTGCAGCTCCCCTTATAGAGGGTATACAGAGGAGACGTACAATAACCCCCATCCTCCTGTCTGCAGCTCCCCTTATAGGGGGTATACAGAGGGGACGTACAACAACCCCCATCCTCCTGTCTGCAGCTCCCCTTATAGAGGGTATACAGAGGAGATGTACAACAACCCCCATCCTCCTGTCTGCAGGACCCCTTATAGAGGGTATACAGAGGAGACGTACAACAACCCCCATCCTCCTGCCTGCAGGACCCCTTATAGAGGGTATACAGAGGAGACGTACAACAACCCCCATCCTCCTGTCTGCAGCTCCCCTTATAGAGGGTATACAGAGGAGACGTACAACAACCCCCATCCTCCTGTCTGCAGCTCCCCTTATAGAGGGTATACAGAGGAGATGTACAACAACCCCCATCCTCCTGTCTGCAGGACCCCTTATAGAGGGTATACAGAGGAGACGTACAACAACCCCCATCCTCCGGCCTGCAGCGCCCCTTATAGAGGGTATACAGAGGGGACGTACAACAACCCCCATCCTCCTGTCTGCAGCTCCCCTTATAGAGGGTATACAGAGGGGACGTACAACAACTCCCATCCTCCGGCCTGCAGCGCCCCCTTATAGAGGATATACAGAGGAGACGAACAACAACCCCCATCCTCCTGTCTGCAGCCCCCTTATAGAGGGTATACAGAGGAGACGTACAACAACCCCCATCCTCCTGTCTGCAGGACCCCTTATAGAGGGTATACAGAGGAGACGGACAACAACCCCCATCCTCCTGTCTGCAGCTCCTCTTATAGAGGGTATACAGAGGAGACGTACAACAACCCCCATCCTCCGGCCTGCAGCTCCTCTTATAGAGGGTATACAGAGGGGACGAACAACAACCCCCATCCTCCTGTCTGCAGCTCCCGTTATAGAGGGTATACAGAGGAGACGAACAACAACCCCCATCCTCCTGTCTGCAGCCCCCTTATAGAGGGTATACAGAGGAGACGTACAACAACCCCCATCCTCCTGCCTGCAGCTCCCCTTATAGAGGGTATACAGAGGAGACGTACAACAACCCCCATCCTCCTGTCTGCAGCTCCCCTTATAGAGGGTATACAGAGGGGACGTACAACAACCCCCATCCTCCTGTCTGCAGCTCCCCTTATAGAGGGTATACAGAGGAGACGTACAACAACCCCCATCCTCCTGCCTGCAGCTCCCCTTATAGAGGGTATACAGAGGAGACGTACAACAACCCCCATCCTCCGGCCTGCAGCTCCCCTTATAGAGGGTATACAGAGGAGACGTACAACAACCCCCATCCTCCTGCCTGCAGCTCCCCTTATAGAGGGTATACAGAGGAGACGTACAACAACCCCCATCCTCCTGTCTGCAGCTCCCCTTATAGAGGGTATACAGAGGGGACGTACAACAACCCCCATCCTCCGGCCTGCAGCTCCCCTTATAGAGGGTATACAGAGGAGACGTACAACAACCCCCATCCTCCGGCCTGCAGCTCCCCTTATAGAGGGTATACAGAGGAGACGTACAACAACCCCCATCCTCCTGTCTGCAGCTCCTTATAGAGGGTATACAGAGGGGACGTACAACAACCCCCATCCTCCTGCCTGCAGCTCCCCTTATAGAGGGTATACAGAGGAGACGTACAACAACCCCCATCCTCCTGTCTGCAGCTCCTCTTATAGAGGGTATACAGAGGAGACGTACAACAACCCCCATCCTCCTGTCTGCAGCTCCCCTTATAGAGGGTATACAGAGGAGACGTACAACAACCCCCATCCTCCGGCCTGCAGCTCCTCTTATAGAGGGTATACAGAGGAGACGTACAACAACCCCCATCCTCCTGCCTGCAGGACCCCATAGAGGGTATACAGAGGAGACGTACAACAACCCCCATCCTCCGGCCTGCAGCTCCTCTTATAGAGGGTATACAGAGGGGACGTACAACAACCCCCATCCTCCTGTCTGCAGCTCCCCTTATAGAGGGTATACAGAGGAGACGTACAACAACCCCCATCCTCCTGTCTGCAGCTCCTCTTATAGAGGGTATACAGAGGGGACGTACAACAACCCCCATCCTCCTGTCTGCAGCTCCCCTTATAGAGGGTATACAGAGGAGACGTACAACAACCCCCATCCTCCTGTCTGCAGCTCCCTTATAGAGGGTATACAGAGGAGACGTACAACAACCCCCATCCTCCTGTCTGCAGCTCCCCTTATAGAGGGTATACAGAGGGGACGTACAACAACCCCCATCCTCCTGTCTGCAGCTCCTCTTATAGAGGGTATACAGAGGAGACGTACAACAACCCCCATCCTCCTGTCTGCAGCTCCCCTTATAGAGGGTATACAGAGGGGACGTACAACAACCCCCATCCTCCTGTCTGCAGCTCCCTTATAGAGGGTATACAGAGGAGACGTACAACAACCCCCATCCTCCGGCCTGCAGCTCCCCTTATAGAGGGTATACAGAGGGGACGTACAACAACAACCCCCATCCTCCTGTCTGCAGGACCCCTTATAGAGGGTATACAGAGGAGACGTACAACAACCCCCATCCTCCTGTCTGCAGCCCCCTTATAGAGGGTATACAGGGTATACAGAGGAGACGTACAACAACCCCCATCCTCCGGCCTGCAGCTCCCCTTATAGAGGGTATACAGAGGGGACGTACAACAACAACCCCCATCCTCCTGTCTGCAGGACCCCTTATAGAGGGTATACAGAGGAGACGTACAACAACCCCCATCCTCCTGTCTGCAGCTCCCCTTATAGAGGGTATACAGAGGAGACGTACAACAACCCCCATCCTCCTGTCTGCAGGACCCCTTATAGAGGGTATACAGAGGAGACGTACAACAACCCCCATCCTCCTGTCTGCAGGACCCCTTATAGAGGGTATACAGAGGAGACATACAACAACCCCCATCCTCCTGTCTGCAGCTCCCCTTATAGAGGGTATACAGAGGGGACGTACAACAACCCCCATCCTCCTGTCTGCAGCTCCCCTTATAGAGGGTATACAGAGGAGACGTACAACAACCTCCATCCTCCTGTCTGCAGCTCCCTTATAGAGGGTATACAGAGGGGACGTACAACAACCCCCATCCTCCTGTCTGCAGGACCCCTTATAGAGGGTATACAGAGGAGACGTACAACAACCCCCATCCTCCTGTCTGCAGCTCCTCTTATAGAGGGTATACAGGGGACGTACAACAACCCCCATCCTCCTGTCTGCAGCTCCCCTTATAGAGGGTATACAGAGGAGACGTACAACAACCCCCATCCTCCGGCCTGCAGGACACCTTATAGAGGGTATACAGAGGAGACGTACAACAACCCCCATCCTCCTGTCTGCAGCTCCCCTTATAGAGGGTATACAGGGGAGACGGACAACAACCCCCATCCTCCTGTCTGCAGCTCCCCTTATAGAGGGTATACAGGGGAGACGTACAACAACCCCCATCCTCCTGTCTGCAGCTCCCCTTATAGAGGGTATACAGAGGAGACGTACAACAACCCCCATCCTCCTGTCTGCAGCTCCCCTTATAGAGGGTATACAGAGGGGACGTACAACAACCCCCATCCTCCTGTCTGCAGCTCCTCTTATAGAGGGTATACAGAGGAGAGGTACAACAACCCCCATCCTCCTGTCTGCAGCTCCTTATAGAGGGTATACAGAGGGGACGTACAACCAGCCCCATCCTCCTGTCTGCAGGATCCCTTATAGAGGGTATACAGGGGAGACGTACAACAACCCCCATCCTCCTGTCTGCAGCTCCCCTTATAGAGGGTATACAGAGGAGACGTACAACAACCCCCATCCTCCTGTCTGCAGCTCCTCTTATACAGGGTATACAGAGGAGAGGTACAACAACCCCCATCCTCCTGTCTGCAGGATCCCTTATAGAGGGTATACAGAGGAGACGTACAACAACCCCCATCCTCCTGTCTGCAGCTCCCCTTATAGAGGGTATACAGAGGAGACGTACAACAACCCCCATCCTCCGGCCTGCAGCTCCCCTTATAGAGGGTATACAGAGGAGACGTACAACAACCCCCATCCTCCTGTCTGCAGCTCCCCTTATAGAGGGTATACAGAGGAGACGTACAACAACCCCCATCCTCCTGTCTGCAGCTCCCCTTATAGAGGGTATACAGGGGAGACGTACAACAACCCCCATCCTCCTGTCTGCAGCTCCCCTTATAGAGGGTATACAGAGGATACGTACAACAACCCCCATCCTCCTGTCTGCAGGACCCCTTATAGAGGGTATACAGAGGATACGTACAACTACCCCCTTCCTCCGGCCTGCAGCTCCCCTTATAGAGGGTATACAGAGGAGACGTACAACAACCCCCATCCTGCTGTCTGCAGCTCCTCTTATAGAGGGTATACAGAGGAGACGTACAACTACCCCCATCCTCCTGTCTGTAGGATCCCTTATAGAGGGTATACAGGGGAGACGTACAACAACCCCCATCCTCCGGCCTGCAGCTCCCCTTATAGAGGGTACACAGGGGAGACGTACAACAACCCCCATCCTCCTGTCTGCAGGACCCCTTATAGAGGGTATACAGAGGATACGTACAACTACCCCCATCCTCCTGTCTGCAGCTCCCCTTATAGAGGGTATACAGGGGAGACGTACAACAACCCCCATCCTCCTGTCTGCAGCTCCTCTTATAGAGGGTATACAGAGGAGACGTACAACAACCCCCATCCTCCGGCCTGCAGCCCCCTTATAGAGGGTATACAGAGGGGACGTACAACAACCCCCATCCTCCTGTCTGCAGCTCCCCTTATAGAGGGTATACAGAGGAGACGTACAACAACCCCCATCCTCCGGCCTGCAGCTCCCCTTATAGAGGGTATACAGAGGAGACGTACAACAACCCCCATCCTCCTGTCTGCAGCTCCCCTTATAGAGGGTATACAGAGGGGACGTACAACAACCCCCATCCTCCTGTCTGCAGCTCCCCTTATAGAGGGTATACAGAGGAGACGTACAACAACCCCCATCCTCCTGTCTGCAGCTCCCCTTATAGAGGGTATACAGAGGGGACGTACAACAACCCCCATCCTCCTGTCTGCAGCTCCCCTTATAGAGGGTATACAGAGGGGACGTACAACAACCCCCATCCTCCTGTCTGCAGCTCCCCTTATAGAGGGTATACAGAGGAGACGTACAACAACCCCCATCCTCCGGCCTGCAGGACCCCTTATAGAGGGTATACAGAGGAGACGTACAACAACCCCCATCCTCCTGTCTGCAGGACCCCTTATAGAGGGTATACAGAGGAGACGTACAACAACCCCCATCCTCCTGTCTGCAGGACCCCTTATAGAGGGTATACAGAGGAGACGTACAACAACCCCCATCCTCCTGTCTGCAGCTCCCCTTATAGAGGGTATACAGAGGAGACGTACAACAACCCCCATCCTCCGGCCTGCAGCTCCCCTTATAGAGGGTATACAGAGGAGACGTACAACAACCCCCATCCTCCTGTCTGCAGCTCCCCTTATAGAGGGTATACAGGGGATACGTACAACAACCCCCATCCTCCTGTCTGCAGGACCCCTTATAGAGGGTATACAGAGGAGACGTACAACAACCCCCATCCTCCTGCCTGCAGGACCCCTTATAGAGGGTATACAGAGGAGACGTACAACAACCCCCATCCTCCGGCCTGCAGGACCCCTTATAGAGGGTATACAGAGGAGACGTACAACAACCCCCATCCTCCTGTCTGCAGCTCCCCTTATAGAGGGTATACAGAGGAGACGTACAACAACCCCCATCCTCCGGCCTGCAGGACCCCTTATAGAGGGTATACAGAGGAGACGTACAACAACCCCCATCCTCCTGTCTGCAGCTCCTCTTATAGAGGGTATACAGAGGAGACGTACAACAACCCCCATCCTCCGGCCTGCAGCTCCTCTTATAGAGGGTATACAGAGGAGACGTACAACAACCCCCATCCTCCTGTCTGCAGGACCCCTTATAGAGGGTATACAGAGGGGACGTACAACAACCCCCATCCTCCTGTCTGCAGGACCCCTTATAGAGGGTATACAGAGGAGACGTACAACAACCCCCATCCTCCTGTCTGCAGCTCCTCTTATAGAGGGTATACAGAGGAGACGTACAACAACCCCCATCCTCCTGTCTGCAGCTCCCCTTATAGAGGGTATACAGAGGGGACGTACAACAACCCCCATCCTCTTGTCTGCAGGACCCCTTATAGAGGATATACAGAGGAGACGTACAACAACCCCCATCCTCCTGTCTGCAGGACCCCTTATAGAGGGTATACAGAGGAGACGTACAACAACCCCCATCCTCCTGTCTGCAGCTCCCTTATAGAGGGTATACAGAGGAGACGTACAACAACCCCCATCCTCCTGTCTGCAGCTCCTCTTATAGAGGGTATACAGAGGAGACGTACAACAACCCCCATCCTCCGGCCTGCAGCTCCCCTTATAGAGGGTATACAGGGGAGACGTACAACAACCCCCATCCTCCTGTCTGCAGCTCCCCTTATAGAGGGTATACAGAGGAGACGTACAACAACCCCCATCCTCCTGTCTGCAGGACCCCTTATAGAGGGTATACAGAGGGGACGTACAACAACCCCCATCCTCCTGTCTGCAGCTCCCCTTATAGAGGGTATACAGAGGGGACGTACAACAACCCCCATCCTCCTGTCTGCAGCTCCCTTATAGGTGGTATACAGAGGAGACGTACAACAACCCCCATCCTCCTGTCTGCAGCTCCCTTATAGAGGGTATACAGAGGGGACGTACAACAACCCCCATCCTCCTGTCTGCAGCTCCCTTATAGAGGGTATACAGAGGAGACGTACAACAACCCCCATCCTCCTGTCTGCAGCTCCCTTATAGAGGGTATACAGAGGAGACGTACAACAACCCCCATCCTCCTGTCTGCAGCCCCCTTATAGAGGGTATACAGGGGAGACGTACAACAACCCCCATCCTCCTGTCTGCAGGACCCCTTATAGAGGGTATACAGAGGAGACGTACAACAACCCCCATCCTCCTGTCTGCAGCTCCCCTTATAAAGGGTATACAGAGGGGACGTACAACAACCCCCATCCTCCTGTCTGCAGGACCCCTTATAGAGGGTATACAGAGGAGACGTACAACAACCCCCATCCTCCTGTCTGCAGCTCCCCTTATAAAGGGTATACAGAGGAGACGTACAACAACCCCCATCCTCCTGTCTGCAGCCCCCTTATAGAGGGTATACAGGGGAGACGTACAACAACCCCCATCCTCCTGTCTGCAGGACCCCTTATAGAGGGTATACAGAGGAGACGTACAACAACCCCCATCCTCCTGTCTGCAGCTCCTCTTATAGAGGGGATACAGAGGGGACGGACAACAACCCCCATCCTCCTGTCTGCAGCTCCTCTTATAGAGGGTATACAGAGGGGACGTACAACAACCCCCATCCTCCTGTCTGCAGCTCCCCTTATAGAGGGTATACAGAGGAGACGTACAACAACCCCCATCCTCCTGCCTGCAGCTCCCCTTATAGAGGGTATACAGAGGAGACGTACAACAACCCCCATCCTCCGGCCTGCAGCTCCTCTTATAGAAGGTATACAGAGGAGACGTACAACAACCCCCATCCTCCTGTCTGCAGGACCCCTTATAGAGGGTATACAGAGGAGACGTACAACAACCCCCATCCTCCTGTCTGCAGCTCCCCTTATAGAGGGTATACAGAGGAGACGTACAACAACCCCTATCCTCCGGCCTGCAGCTCCTCTTATAGAGGGTATACAGAGGAGACGTACAACAACCCCCATCCTCCTGTCTGCAGCTCCCCTTATAGAGGGTATACAGAGGAGACGTACAACAACCCCCATCCTCCTGTCTGCAGCTCCCCTTATAGAGGGTATACAGAGGGGACGTACAACAACCCCCATCCTCCTGTCTGCAGCTCCCCTTATAGAGGGTATACAGAGGGGAAGTACAACAACCCCCATCCTCCGGCCTGCAGCTCCCCTTATAGAGGGTATACAGAGGAGACGTACAACAACCCCCATCCTCCTGTCTGCAGCTCCCCTTATAGAGGGTATACAGAGGAGACGTACAACAACCCCCATCCTCCTGTCTGCAGGACCCCTTATAGAGGGTATACAGAGGAGACGTACAACAACCCCCATCCTCCTGTCTGCAGCTCCCCTTAGAGAGGGTATACAGAGGGGAAGTACAACAACCCCCATCCTCCGGCCTGCAGCTCCCCTTATAGAGGGTATACAGAGGAGACGTACAACAACCCCCATCCTCCTGTCTGCAGCTCCCTTATAGAGGGTATACAGAGGAGACGTACAACAACCCCCATCCTCCGGCCTGCAGCTCCCCTTATAGAGGGTATACAGAGGAGACGTACAACAACCCCCATCCTCCTGTCTGCAGCTCCCCTTATAGAGGGTATACAGGGGAGACGTACAACAACCCCCATCCTCCTGTCTGCAGGACCCCTTATAGAGGGTATACAGAGGAGACGTACAACAACAACCCCCATCCTCCTGTCTGCAGGACCCCTTATAGAGGGTATACAGAGGAGACGTACAACAACCCCCATCCTCCTGTCTGCAGCCCCCTTATAGAGGGTATACCGGGTAGACGTACAACAACCCTCATCCTCCTGTCTGCAGCTCCCCTTATAGAGGGTATACAGAGGAGACGTACAACAACCCCCATCCTCCTGTCTGCAGGACCCCTTATAGAGGGTATACAGAGGGGACGTACAACAACCCCCATCCTCCTGTCTGCAGGACCCCTTATAGAGGGTATACAGAGGAGACGTACAACAACCCCCATCCTCCTGTCTGCAGCTCCCCTTATAGAGGGTATACAGAGGAGACGTACAACAACCCCCATCCTCCTGTCTGCAGCTCCCCTTATAGAGGGTATACAGAGGAGACGTACAACAACCCCCATCCTCCTGTCTGCAGCTCCCCTTATAGAGGGTATACAGAGGAGACGTACAACAACCCCCATCCTCCTGTCTGCAGCTCCCCTTATAGAGGGTATACAGAGGAGACGTACAACAACCCCCATCCTCCTGTCTGCAGCTCCCCTTACAGAGGGTATACAGAGGATACGTACAACTACCCCCATCCTCCGGCCTGCAGCTCCCCTTATAGAGGGTATACAGAGGAGACGTACAACAACCCCCATCCTCCTGTCTGCAGCTCCCCTTATAGAGGGTATACAGAGGAGACGTACAACAACCCCCATCCTCCGGCCTGCAGCTCCCCTTATAGAGGGTATACAGAGGAGACGTACAACAACCCCCATCCTCCTGTCTGCAGCTCCTCTTATAGAGGGTATACAGAGCGGACGTACAACAACCCCCATCCTCCTGTCTGCAGCTCCCCTTATAGAGGGTATACAGAGGAGACGGACAACAACCCCCATCCTCCTGTCTGCAGGACCCCTTATAGAGGGTATACAGAGGAGACGTACAACAACCCCCATCCTCCTGTCTGCAGCTCCTCTTATAGAGGGTATACAGAGGAGACGTACAACAACCCCCATCCTCCTGTCTGCAGGACCCCTTATAGAGGGTATACAGGGGAGACGTACAACAACCCCCATCCTCCGGCCTGCAGCTCCCCTTATAGAGGGTATACAGAGGAGACGTACAACAACCCCCATCCTCCTGTCTGCAGCTCCCCTTATAGAGGGTATACAGAGGAGACGTACAACAACCCCCATCCTCCTGTCTGCAGGACCCCTTATAGAGGGTATACAGGGGAGACGTACAACAACCCCCATCCTCCGGCCTGCAGCTCCCCTTATAGAGGGTATACAGGGGAGACGTACAACAACCCCCATCCTCCGGCCTGCAGCTCCCCTTATAGAGGGTATACAGAGGAGACGTACAACAACCCCCATCCTCCGGCCTGCAGCTCCTCTTATAGAGGGTATACAGAGGAGACGTACAACAACCCCCATCCTCCTGTCTGCAGCTGCCCTTATAGAGGGTATACAGGGGAGACGGACAACAACCCCCATCCTCCTGTCTGCAGCTCCCCTTATAGAGGGTATACAGAGGAGACGTACAACAACCCCCATCCTCCTGTCTGCAGGACCCCTTATAGAGGGTATACAGAGGAGACGTACAACAACCCCCATCCTCCTGTCTGCAGGACCCCTTATAGAGGGTATACAGAGGAGACGTACAACAACCCCCATCCTCCGGCCTGCAGCTCCTCTTATAGAGGGTATACAGAGGAGACGTACAACAACCCCCATCCTCCTGTCTGCAGCTGCCCTTATAGAGGGTATACAGGGGAGACGGACAACAACCCCCATCCTCCTGTCTGCAGCTCCCCTTATAGAGGGTATACAGAGGAGACGTACAACAACCCCCATCCTCCTGTCTGCAGCTCCCCTTATAGAGGGTATACAGGGGAGACGTACAACAACCCCCATCCTCCTGTCTGCAGGACCCCTTATAGAGGGTATACAGAGGAGACGTACAACAACCCCCATCCTCCTGTCTGCAGGACCCCTTATAGAGGGTATACAGAGGAGACGTACAACAACCCCCATCCTCCGGCCTGCAGCTCCTCTTATAGAGGGTATACAGAGGAGACGTACAACAACCCCCATCCTCCTGTCTGCAGCTGCCCTTATAGAGGGTATACAGGGGAGACGGACAACAACCCCCATCCTCCTGTCTGCAGCTCCCCTTATAGAGGGTATACAGAGGGGACGGACAACAACCCCCATCCTCCTGTCTGCAGGACCCCTTATAGAGGGTATACAGAGGGGACGTACAACAACCCCCATCCTCCTGTCTGCAGCTCCTTATAGAGGGTATACAGAGGAGACGTACAACAACCCCCATCCTCCTGTCTGCAGCTCCCCTTATAGAGGGTATACAGAGGAGACGTACAACAACCCCCATCCTCCTGTCTGCAGCCCCTTATAGAGGGTATACAGGGGAAACGTACAACAACCCCCATCCTCCTGTCTGCAGCTGCCCTTATAGAGGGTATACAGGGGAGACGGACAACAACCCCCATCCTCCTGTCTGCAGCTCCCCTTATAGAGGGTATACAGAGGAGACGTACAACAACCCCCATCCTCCTGTCTGCAGCTCCCCTTATAGAGGATATACAGAGGAGACGTACAACAACCCCCATCCTCCTGTCTGCAGGACCCCTTATAGAGGGTATACAGAGGGGACGTACAACAACCCCCATCCTCCTGTCTGCAGCTCCCCTTATAGAGGGTATACAGGGGAGACGTACAACAACCCCCATCCTCCGGCCTGCAGCTCCCCTTATAGAGGGTATACAGGGGAGACGTACAACAACCCCCATCCTCCGGCCTGCAGCGCCCCTTATAGAGGGTATACAGAGGGGACGTACAACAACCCCCATCCTCCTGTCTGCAGCTCCCCTTATAGAGGGTATACAGAGGAGACGTACAACAACCCCCATCCTCCTGTCTGCAGCTCCCCTTATAGAGGGTATACAGAGGAGAGGTACAACAACCCCCATCCTCCTGTCTGCAGCTCCCCTTATAGAGGGTATACAGAGGAGACGTACAACAACCCCCATCCTCCTGTCTGCAGCTCCTCTTATAGAGGGTATACAGGGGAGACGTACAACAACCCCCATCCTCCTGTCTGCAGCTCCCTTATAGAGGGTATACAGAGGAGACGTACAACAACCCCCATCCTCCTGTCTGCAGCTCCCCTTATAGAGGGTATACAGAGGAGACGTACAACAACCCCCATCCTCCTGTCTGCAGCTCCTCTTATAGAGGGTATACAGAGGAGACGTACAACAACCCCCATCCTCCTGTCTGCAGCTCCTCTTATAGAGGGTATACAGGGGAGACGTACAACAACCCCCATCCTCCTGTCTGCAGCTCCCTTATAGAGGGTATACAGAGGAGACGTACAACAACCCCCATCCTCCTGTCTGCAGCTCCCCTTATAGAGGGTATACAGAGGAGACGTACAACAACCCCCATCCTCCTGTCTGCAGCTCCTCTTATAGAGGGTATACAGAGGAGACGTACAACAACCCCCATCCTCTTGTCTGCAGCTCCTCTTATAGAGGGTATACAGAGGAGACGGACAACAACCCCCATCCTCCTGTCTGCAGGACCCCTTATAGAGGGTATACAGAGGAGACGTACAACAACCCCCATCCTCCTGTCTGCAGCTCCCCTTATAGAGGATATACAGAGGAGACGTACAACAACCCCCATCCTCCGGCCTGCAGCTCCCCTTATAGAGGGTATACAGAGGAGACGTACAACAACCCCCATCCTCCGGCCTGCAGCTCCTCTTATAGAGGGTATACAGAGGAGACGTACAACAACCCCCATCCTCCTGTCTGCAGGACCCCTTATAGAGGGTATACAGAGGAGACGTACAACAACCCCCATCCTCCTGTCTGCAGGACCCCTTATAGAGGGTATACAGGGGAGACGTACAACAACCCCCATCCTCCGGCCTGCAGCTCCCCTTATAGAGGGTATACAGGGGAGACGTACAACAACCCCCATCCTCCGGCCTGCAGCTCCCCTTATAGAGGGTATACAGAGGAGACGTACAACAACCCCCATCCTCCGGCCTGCAGCTCCTCTTATAGAGGGTATACAGAGGAGACGTACAACAACCCCCATCCTCCTGTCTGCAGCTGCCCTTATAGAGGGTATACAGGGGAGACGGACAACAACCCCCATCCTCCTGTCTGCAGCTCCCCTTATAGAGGGTATACAGAGGAGACGTACAACAACCCCCATCCTCCGGCCTGCAGCTCCCCTTATAGAGGGTATACAGAGGAGACGTACAACAACCCCCATCCTCCTGTCTGCAGGACCCCTTATAGAGGGTATACAGAGGAGACATACAACAACCCCCATCCTCCTGTCTGCAGCTCCCCTTATAGAGGGTATACAGAGGGGACGTACAACAACCCCCATCCTCCTGTCTGCAGCTCCCCTTATAGAGGGTATACAGGGGAGACGTACAACAACCCCCATCCTCCGGCCTGCAGCTGCCCTTATAGAGGGTATACAGGGGAGACGGACAACAACCCCCATCCTCCTGTCTGCAGCTCCCCTTATAGAGGGTATACAGAGGAGACGTACAACAACCCCCATCCTCCTGTCTGCAGGACCCCTTATAGAGGGTATACAGAGGGGACGTACAACAACCCCCATCCTCCTGTCTGCAGCTCCTTATAGAGGGTATACAGAGGAGACGTACAACAACCCCCATCCTCCTGTCTGCAGCTCCCCTTATAGAGGGTATACAGAGGAGACGTACAACAACCCCCATCCTCCTGTCTGCAGCCCCTTATAGAGGGTATACAGGGGAAACGTACAACAACCCCCATCCTCCTGTCTGCAGCTGCCCTTATAGAGGGTATACAGGGGAGACGGACAACAACCCCCATCCTCCTGTCTGCAGCTCCCCTTATAGAGGGTATACAGAGGAGACGTACAACAACCCCCATCCTCCTGTCTGCAGCTCCCCTTATAGAGGATATACAGAGGAGACGTACAACAACCCCCATCCTCCTGTCTGCAGGACCCCTTATAGAGGGTATACAGAGGGGACGTACAACAACCCCCATCCTCCTGTCTGCAGCTCCCCTTATAGAGGGTATACAGGGGAGACGTACAACAACCCCCATCCTCCGGCCTGCAGCTCCCCTTATAGAGGGTATACAGGGGAGACGTACAACAACCCCCATCCTCCGGCCTGCAGCGCCCCTTATAGAGGGTATACAGAGGGGACGTACAACAACCCCCATCCTCCTGTCTGCAGCTCCCCTTATAGAGGGTATACAGAGGAGACGTACAACAACCCCCATCCTCCTGTCTGCAGCTCCCCTTATAGAGGGTATACAGAGGAGAGGTACAACAACCCCCATCCTCCTGTCTGCAGCTCCCCTTATAGAGGGTATACAGAGGAGACGTACAACAACCCCCATCCTCCTGTCTGCAGCTCCTCTTATAGAGGGTATACAGGGGAGACGTACAACAACCCCCATCCTCCTGTCTGCAGCTCCCTTATAGAGGGTATACAGAGGAGACGTACAACAACCCCCATCCTCCTGTCTGCAGCTCCCCTTATAGAGGGTATACAGAGGAGACGTACAACAACCCCCATCCTCCTGTCTGCAGCTCCTCTTATAGAGGGTATACAGAGGAGACGTACAACAACCCCCATCCTCCTGTCTGCAGCTCCTCTTATAGAGGGTATACAGGGGAGACGTACAACAACCCCCATCCTCCTGTCTGCAGCTCCCTTATAGAGGGTATACAGAGGAGACGTACAACAACCCCCATCCTCCTGTCTGCAGCTCCCCTTATAGAGGGTATACAGAGGAGACGTACAACAACCCCCATCCTCCTGTCTGCAGCTCCTCTTATAGAGGGTATACAGAGGAGACGTACAACAACCCCCATCCTCTTGTCTGCAGCTCCTCTTATAGAGGGTATACAGAGGAGACGGACAACAACCCCCATCCTCCTGTCTGCAGGACCCCTTATAGAGGGTATACAGAGGAGACGTACAACAACCCCCATCCTCCTGTCTGCAGCTCCCCTTATAGAGGATATACAGAGGAGACGTACAACAACCCCCATCCTCCTGTCTGCAGGACCCCTTATAGAGGGTATACAGAGGAGACGTACAACAACCCCCATCCTCCTGTCTGCAGGACCCCTTATAGAGGGTATACAGGGGAGACGTACAACAACCCCCATCCTCCGGCCTGCAGCTCCCCTTATAGAGGGTATACAGGGGAGACGTACAACAACCCCCATCCTCCGGCCTGCAGCTCCCCTTATAGAGGGTATACAGAGGAGACGTACAACAACCCCCATCCTCCGGCCTGCAGCTCCTCTTATAGAGGGTATACAGAGGAGACGTACAACAACCCCCATCCTCCTGTCTGCAGCTGCCCTTATAGAGGGTATACAGGGGAGACGGACAACAACCCCCATCCTCCTGTCTGCAGCTCCCCTTATAGAGGGTATACAGAGGAGACGTACAACAACCCCCATCCTCCTGTCTGCAGCTCCCCTTATAGAGGATATACAGAGGAGACGTACAACAACCCCCATCCTCCTGTCTGCAGGACCCCTTATAGAGGGTATACAGAGGAGACATACAACAACCCCCATCCTCCTGTCTGCAGCTCCCCTTATAGAGGGTATACAGAGGGGACGTACAACAACCCCCATCCTCCTGTCTGCAGCTCCCCTTATAGAGGGTATACAGGGGAGACGTACAACAACCCCCATCCTCCGGCCTGCAGCGCCCCCTTCAGGCTCTCTTCCTCTTCTGCTCTTTGGACCGGACGATGTTTACATTTCCACAATAGCGGCTTTTGAGACTTTCTGCTCCGCAGCTCAGATTACCGACCGCAGGGAGCGGCCGCGGCGGAGCAGGAAACGGGGGGCCGCGGCGGAGTATACAGAGTGTGTATAGTCCTGTACTGAGCACTACTACTCCCAGCATCCTCTATATATACTACACCTCCCCAGCCTCCACCACAGATATATACTACACCCCCCCCGCCTCCACCACAGATATATACTACACCCCCCCAGCCTCCTCCGCAGAGACATACTACACCCCCCCAGCCTCCTCCGCAGAGACGTACTGCACCCCCCCAGCCTCCTCCGCAGAGACGTACTGCACCCCCCCAGCCTCCTCCGCAGAGACGTACTACACCCCCCCAGCCTCCTCCGCAGAGACGTACTACACCCCCCCAGCCTCCTCCGCAGAGACGTACTACACCCCCCCAGCCTCCTCCGCAGAGACGTACTACACCCCCCCAGCCTCCTCCGCAGAGACGTACTACACCCCCCCAGCCTCCTCCGCAGAGACGTACTACACCCCCCCAGCCTCCTCCGCAGAGACGTACTACACCCCCCCAGCCTCCTCCGCAGAGACGTACTACACCCCCCCAGCCTCCTCCGCAGAGACGTACTACACCCCCCCAGCCTCCTCCGCAGAGACGTACTACACCCCCCCAGCCTCCTCCGCAGAGACGTACTACACCCCCCCAGCCTCCTCCGCAGAGACGTACTACAGCCCCCCAGCCTCCTCCGCAGAGACGTACTACACCCCCCCAGCCTCCTCCGCAGAGACGTACTACACCCCCCCAGCCTCCTCCGCAGAGACGTACTACACCCCCCCAGCCTCCTCCGCAGAGACGTACTACACCCCACCCAGCCTCCTCCGCAGAGACGTACTACACCCCCCCCAGCCTCCTCCGCAGAGACGTACTACACCCCCCCAGCCTCCTCCGCAGAGACGTACTACACCCCCCCAGCCTCCTCCGCAGAGACGTACTACACCCCCCCAGCCTCCTCCGCAGAGACGTACTACACCCCCCCAGCCTCCTCCGCAGAGACGTACTACACCCCCCCAGCCTCCTCCGCAGAGACGTACTACACCCCCCCAGCCTCCTCCGCAGAGACGTACTACACCCCCCCAGCCTCCTCCGCAGAGACGTACTACACCCCCCCAGCCTCCTCCGCAGAGACGTACTACACCCCCCCAGCCTCCTCCGCAGAGACGTACTACACCCCCCCAGCCTCCTCCGCAGAGACGTACTACACCCCCCCAGCCTCCTCCGCAGAGACGTACTACACCCCCCCAGCCTCCTCCGCAGAGACGTACTACACCCCCCCAGCCTCCTCCGCAGAGACGTACTACACCCCCCCAGCCTCCTCCGCAGAGACGTACTACACCCCCCCAGCCTCCTCCGCAGAGACGTACTACACCCCCCCAGCCTCCTCCGCAGAGACGTACTACACCCCACCCAGCCTCCTCCGCAGAGACGTACTACACCCCCCCAGCCTCCTCCGCAGAGACGTACTACACCCCCCCAGCCTCCTCCGCAGAGACATACTACACCCCCCCAGCCTCCTCCGCAGAGACATACTACACCCCCCCAGCCTCCTCCGCAGAGACATACTACACCCCCCCAGCCTCCTCCGCAGAGACATACTACACCCCCCCAGCCTCCTCCGCAGAGACATACTACACCCCCCCAGCCTCCTCCGCAGAGACATACTACACCCCCCCAGCCTCCTCCGCAGAGACATACTACACCCCCCCAGCCTCCTCCGCAGAGACATACTACACCCCCCCAGCCTCCTCCGCAGAGACATACTACACCCCCCCAGCCTCCTCCGCAGAGACATACTACACCCCCCCAGCCTCCTCCGCAGAGACATACTACACCCCCCCAGCCTCCTCCGCAGAGACATACTACACCCCCCCAGCCTCCTCCGCAGAGACATACTACACCCCCCCAGCCTCCTCCGCAGAGACATACTACACCCCCCCAGCCTCCTCCGCAGAGACATACTACACCCCCCCAGCCTCCTCCGCAGAGACATACTACACCCCCCCAGCCTCCTCCGCAGAGACATACTACACCCCCCCAGCCTCCTCCGCAGAGACATACTACACCCCCCCAGCCTCCTCCGCAGAGACATACTACACCCCCCCAGCCTCCTCCGCAGAGACATACTACACCCCCCCAGCCTCCTCCGCAGAGACATACTACACCCCCCCAGCCTCCTCCGCAGAGACATACTACACCCCCCCAGCCTCCTCCGCAGAGACATACTACACCCCCCCAGCCTCCTCCGCAGAGACATACTACACCCCCCCAGCCTCCTCCGCAGAGACATACTACACCCCCCCAGCCTCCTCCGCAGAGACATACTACACCCCCCCAGCCTCCTCCGCAGAGACATACTACACCCCCCCAGCCTCCTCCGCAGAGACATACTACACCCCCCCAGCCTCCTCCGCAGAGACATACTACACCCCCCCAGCCTCCTCCGCAGAGACATACTACACCCCCCCAGCCTCCTCCGCAGAGACATACTACACCCCCCCAGCCTCCTCCGCAGAGACATACTACACCCCCCCAGCCTCCTCCGCAGAGACATACTACACCCCCCAAGCCTCCTCCGCAGAGACATACTACACCCCCCCAGCCTCCTCCGCAGAGACATACTACACCCCCCCAGCCTCCTCCGCAGAGACATACTACACCCCCCCAGCCTCCTCCGCAGAGACATACTACACCCCCCCAGCCTCCTCCGCAGAGACATACTACACCCCCCCAGCCTCCTCCGCAGAGACATACTACACCCCCCCAGCCTCCTCCGCAGAGACATACTACACCCCCCAGCCTCCTCCGCAGAGACATACTACACCCCCCAGCCTCCTCCACAGAGACATACTACACACCCCCCCCCCCCCCCCCCAGTTTCCTGCACAGATATATACGTCTCATCACTAGTGTATTGTGTCCTGCTGGTCTTCTTTCTCTGCGTATTCGCAGCGTATGATGTCTCGCTGATTCTGCAGGAGTTGGCGGTAGTATCTGGTGTCGGTGCGCCCACTCTGACCTTGTCACTGTGGTGGCTTCTCTGCCTACAATGGTCGCTCGCACAGCAGGTGGGATTGCAAAGGGGTTCTTGGTAAAGCAACTAATCTGTAGTGTGAAGTCTTTGTGACGCCAGTGCCTCTGAATGGATGCGTTGAGGTGATGAAATGAAGAGACAAGTCCATAGAGGTATCAGTGACTGAAGGCACACAGTTTACTTAAGCTTGAGAGTCGGGTACAGGGTTGACACTTTTCAGCTAGCAGGTCGTATCCTTAACAACCTCTTGAGCCTTAAATGACATTATTACAATAAATACATTATTTCCTTTGTCCTCTCCTGAAGAATGAGGCTGCCAGGCCAAGTTTAGAGGTTGCTTAACTAGGAGGTTATTTGTGGAGGAATGGAGGGAATAGTGCAGGCTATCCTGTGGGCACTGACTTCAGATTGTAAACTCACAGTTGTGGTGTCTGGTTTCTCTCCAGCCTCCGCTGGGGTCTGCCCTGGCTCAGATTCCTTCCGGCAGGGTTTAAAAAGACTCCCCTCTCCCCTCCTGCAAACTCCACGACTAGTCTTTCTCCATGACTCTCTCCAGGCCTGGTGTCGCGGCTTGTCGGTCACAACAACATCATGGCATGGTGGTTTAACCACAGACCTGTTGCCTTGTTATGCAGGCTAAGGGCGAGCACCCACTGGCGTTTTTTTACCTGCGTTTTGCGTTTTGCGTTTTTCCTGCACAGGCATAGAGATAACATGTGTTCCTGTCCACTGGCGTTTTTTTTGCATTGCGTTTGCGTTTTTAACATAGGAACTGTCAGTTGCATATGTGTCCTTATTTTTCTCCATGGAAATTAATGGCAAAGCCGCGAAAACGGCGCGAAAAAGCCGCGAAAAACGCCGCGGAAAACGCGCGGAAAAAACGCGGGACACGCGGCGAAAACGCTGCGTTTTTTTCACGCGGGAAACGCAAACGCCAGTGGGTGCTCGCCCTAAGGGTTAATGCACCGTGTGCAGAGTCTGCTGGTACTCTCTTTGCTGCATGGATGCGGGTTGGATTAGTCATGCCTGGGAGTAGGGTGGAGGTGTAGTTTTCTAGTCACTCTGCCAGTTTTCAGGTGCAGAGGGGCTATATATTCTCACCCCTCCTGGTGTCCAGTGCTGCTTATTCAGTTCTCTAGAGGAAAGGCTGGTGTCTCCCTAGGCTGGGTGGCAGAAGCACTATCTTTTCTCCTTAGAGAGACAGTGAGTGAGGAGACTCAAATTGCCATGCACGCCCCTCTGGGTAATATGCAAATTAGGGAGATGGACTAAAACCTTCACAGTGCCCCCTAGGCTGGTGAATTGCTACATGTTCACCTGGACTATTCCTCTCTTGCTGGCTACCAGGATTTCACTCACTAACCCCACCCACTCTCTGTCTTTTATACACTCCTCACTTACCAATTCTGAGCTAAAGGGAACCTCTTTACCCAATCCCAGGCTAGCTAGGGGTGACTGACAGATGTGAGAGCAGGTTAGGGGGGATTCTGCCTTGTCAGCTAGTGTTAGGTAGGGAGGACACCAGACATTAACTCTTTACTAACCATTTAAGACAATCAGTACACATACACACCCCACACGAGGCAGCTATAAAAGTGCTTTGGGACCCCCATTCGGGGCCACTACAGTTCTCTCGCTCTCCATATTCGCACTGTATTATGTCCCGCAGGTCCTCTCGCTCTCCGTATTAACGGTGTATTATGTCCCGCTGGTCCTCTCGCTTACTATATTCGCGGTGTATTATGTCCCGCTGGTCCTCCCGCTCACTGTATTCGCCGTGTATTATGTCCCGCCGGTCCTCTTGCTCTCCGTATTCGCAGTGTATTATGTCCCGCTGGTCCTCTCGCTTACTGTATTTGCGGTGTATTATGTCCCGCCGGTCCTCTTGCTCTCCGTATTCGCAGTGTATTATGTCCCGCAGGTCCCCTCGCTCTCCGTATTCGCAGTGTATTATGTCCCGCAGGTCCCCTCGCTCTCCGTATTCGCAGTGTATTATGTCCCGCTGGTCCTTTCGCTCTCCGTATTCGCAGTGTATTATGTCCCGCAGGTCCTCTCGCTCTCCGTATTCGTGGTGTATTATGACCCGCAGGTCCTTTCGCTCTCCGTATTCGCACTGTATTATGTCCAGCCGGTCCTCTCGCTCTCCGTATTCGCAGTGTATTATGTCCCGCAGGTCCTCTCTCTCTCCGTATCCGCACTGTATTATGTCCCGCTGGTCCTCTCTCTCACCGTATCCGCACTGTATTATGTCCTGCAGGTCCTCTCGCTCTCCGTATTCGCGGTGTATTATGACCCGCAGGTCCTCTCGCTCTCCGTATCCGCACTGTATTATGTCCTGCAGGTCCTCGCTCTCCGTATTCGCGGTGTATTATGTCCCGCTGGTCCTCTCGCTCTCCGTATTCGCGGTGTATTGTGTCCCGCCTATCCTCTCGCTTTCCGTATTCGCGGTGTATTATGTCCCGCTGGTCCTCTCGCTCTCCGTATTCGCAGTGTATTGTGTCCCGCCTATCCTCTCGCTTTCCGTATTCATGGTGTATTATGTCCCGCAGGTCCTCTCGCTCTCCGTATCCGCACTGTATTATGTCCTGCTGGTCCTCTCGCTCTCCGTATTCGCGGTGTATTATGTCCCGCAGGTCCTCTTGCTCTCCGTATTCGCGGTGTATTATGTCCCGCAAGTCCTCTCGCTCTCCGTATTCATGGTGTATTATGTCCCGCAGGTCCTCTCGCTCTCCGTATCCGCACTGTATTATGTCCTGCTGGTCCTCTCGCTCTCCGTATTCGCGGTGTATTATGTCCCGCAGGTCCTCTTGCTCTCCGTATTCGCGGTGTATTATGTCCCGCAGGTCCGTTCGATCTCCGTATTCGCGGTGTATTATGTCCCGCAGGTCCTCTCGCTCTCCGTATTCGCGGTGTATTATGTCCTGCTGGTCCTCTCGCTCTCCGTATTCGCGGTGTATTATGTCCCGCTGGTCCGTTCGATCTCCGTATTCGCGGTGTATTATGTCCTGCAGGTCCTCTCGCTCTCCGTATTCGCAGTGTATTATGTCCTGCTGGTCCTCTCGCTCTCCGTATTCGCGGTGTATTATGTCCCGCTGGTCCGTTCGATCTCCGTATTCGCGGTGTATTATGTCCTGCAGGTCCTCTCGCTCTCCGTATTCGCAGTGTATTATGTCCCGCAGGTCCTCTTGCTCTCCGTATTCGCGGTGTATTATGTCCCGCAGGTCCTTTCGCTCTTTGTATTCGCAGTGTATTATATCCCGCTGGTCCTCTCGCTCTCCGTATTCGCGGTGTATTATGTCCCGCTGGTCCTCTTGCTCTCCGTATTCGCAGTGTATTATGTCCCGCAGGTCCTCTCGCTCTCCGTATTCGCGGTGTATTATGTCCCGCTGGTCCTTTCGATCTCCGTATTCGCAGTGTATTATGTCCTGCTGGTCCTCTCGCTCTCCGTATTCGCAGTATATTATGTCCCGCCTATCCTCTCGCTCTCCGTATTCGCGGTGTATTATTTCCCGCAGGTCCTCTCGCTCTCCGTATTCGCAGTGTATTATGTCCTGCAGGTCCTCTCGCTCTCCGTATTCGCGGTGTATTATGTCCCGCTGGTCCGTTCGATCTCCGTATTCGCAGTGTATTATGTCCCGCAGGTCCTCTCGCTCTCCGTATTCGCAGTGTATTATGTCCCGCTGGTCCGTTCGATCTCCGTATTCGCAGTGTATCATGTCCCGCAGGTCCTCTCGCTCTCCGCATTCACGGTGTATTATGTCCCGCTGGTCCGTTCGCTCTCCGTATTCGCGGTGTATTATGTCCCATTGTTTTCCAGCTGTCCCTTTCCGGATTCACACTATTTACGCCCGGCTGTTTCTCGCTCTCCGTATTCGCGGTGTATTACGTTTTCCAGCTCTCATTTTCCGGATTCGCACTATTTACGCTCGGCTATTTCTCGCTCTCCGTATTCGCGGTGTATTATGTTTTCCAGCTCTTATTTTCCGGATTCGCACTATTTACGCCCGGCTGTTTCTCGCTCTCCGTATTCGCAGTGTATTATGTTTTCCAGCTCTCATTTTCCGGATTCGCACTATTTACGCCCGGCTGTTTCTCGCTCTCCGTATTCGCGGTGTATTATGTTTTCCAGCTCTCATTTTCCGGATTCGCACTATTTACGCCCGGCTGTTTCTCGCTCTCCATTTCTTTATCATTTTCTCCATAAAAGGGAATAAATAATCCGGGAAATCCAAGTTCTCTGGAAATCGGAGGAGCTGTCAGGATAATAAAGTCCAGGTGCTGCGAGGCCCCAGCGTGAGCGGCGCGGTCTGCGGAGGGAGTGGGGATCCCGCAGCGTATGGGGGGAGCAGGAGGAGGATGAGCGCAGCCTGGAGAGGAGTCTCCATGTCTACACGCCGTCACCCCATAATGTCATCCGTAAGTTCCCCTCTTATTCATAATTGGCGTATTTAAAGCCATACACACGGGGCGCTGCAGTGCGCTGGTGAAAACCAATGGCAGGCAACGACTGAACGAAATGCTCTGAGCTGACCCCCGGCGCTCGAGAACCAATCACAGCGGAGCCTGCGTCCTCCGGGGACAGGGGAACTGCTCCTTCTGCGTCCGGACCTCCTGACATAAAGTGACCAGCGGCCATGAGTTTGACACGTGTGACCACATACAGTACATGTGATCTAGCATGTAATCAGTGGGACGGGGACTGTGGAGGGCCTTGTGCTCAGCGCTCCCCCGTAGTAACCACTAGCAGTGGATCGGTGTCGCGCTGCCGGCACATTTATGGTGGTATCATCCTCAGCCTCTATGTAATCCGGCCGCCGTCTGTCTGCCCAGATGTGAAGCCGGTCACGTGCGCTGGTTATCCCGCTGTCCTTGGGGATAGATGAGCGCAGCTCTGAGGCAGCGCGCTGTGACAGACAGACCTCCTCGCAGTGCAATGACCTCGGGGCCAGCCTCATGAAAAGATGGACTAGGATGGGAAGTCGGCCTCTTCCTCACAGCGCAGCAACATCAATAGGAAATATTGAGCCCCCGTGATATCCGCGTGACCCAACGGAGCCTGGAACCTGCAGCGGCGAGCTGGTGATGTCACATGATGGCGGAGTGTGGGAATAGTACAAAGGAAGCGGCGGCCGCGTCCCTGTTTCCTCCCGGCCCCGCTGCCATGCTTATCTCTGACATGCTCAGGTGTGACAGGAAACATACGGCGCGGCCGACAGCGCGATGATTCACGGCTTCCATCTGTCTATAGGTCAGCGGACGTACCAGGAGATGATGGAGCTGCCAGCGCAAGGACATCAACTAAACCTGCAGGACGTGTATATTGTTTCCCGGGTCACTGACCTTCCCGCGAGGGCAGGAAACACGCGGTCCGCACTCATGTCACGGCTTCAGCGGTGTCCTTGGCCACCATCACCACCGCAGGACAGAAGCTGTCACTGGTAGCCACACAAGCCGCCCATCACATTCCTGGGGGCGCCCGGCAGCTGCTATTGAGGGGCCTCACGCAGGGAGGATTGTGCGGTTGGGGCAGCAGGACGGCGCTCACCGGACACATCCAAGGAAACATCATGGCCGTCTGTGTGAGTCCTCCACAAGAGACACTGTTAATGGAGAGTCATCACATGTCATGGCAATCCTGCCAGACAGGGCGAGGGGCGCTGCCAGAGAGGGGGACGGGCGCTGCCAGAGTGGGGGACGGGCGCTGTCAGAGAGGGGGAGGAGTGCTGCCAGAGGGGGGGAGGGGCCTGCCAGAGAGGGGGAGGGGCACTGCCAGAGAGGGGGACGGGTGCTGTGAATGAGAAGGAGGGGCGCTGCCAGAGAGGGGGACGGGCGCTGCCAGAAAAGAGGACAGGCGCTGCCAGAGAGGGGGAGGGGTGCTATGAATGAGAAGAAGGGGTGCTGCCAGAGAGAGGGAGGGACGCTGGCAGAGAGGGGGAGGGGCGCTGCCAGAGAGGGGGATCGGTGCTGCCAGAGAGGGGGACGGGCGCTGGCAGAGAGGGGGACGGGCGCTGCCAGAGAGGGGGACGGGCGCTGCCAGAGAGGGGGAGGGGTGCTGCCAGAGAGGGGGACGGGTGCTGCTAGAAAAGAGGACGGGTGCTGGTAGAGAGGGGGACGCGCGCTGCCAGAGAGGGGGACGGGTGCTGTGAATGAGAAGGAGGGGCGCTGCCAGAGAGGGGGACGGGTGCTGCCAGAAAAGAGGACTAGCGCTGTCAGAGACGAGGAGGGGCACTGCCAGAGGGGGGAACAGCTGCTGCCAGAGAGGGGGAGGGGCACTGCCAGAGAAGAGGAGGGGTGCTGCCAGAGAGGGGGACGGGCGCTGCCAGAAAAGAGGATGGGCGCTGCCAGAAAAGAGGACGGGCGCTGCCAGAGAGGGGGAGGGGCGCTGCCAAAGAGGGGAAGGTTGTTATGAATGAGAAGGGGATGGGGACGCTGCCAGAGAGGGGAACGGGTGCTATGAATGAGAAGGAGGGGCGCTGCCAGAGAAGAGAAGAAGCACTGCCAGAGAGGGGAAGGGGCACTGCCAGAGAAAAGGAGGGGCACTAACAGAGAGGGGGATGGGTGCTGTGAATGAGAAGGAGGGGTGCTGCCAGAGAAGAGGAGGGGCGCTGCCAGACAGGGAGAGGTGTGACCCTAAAGAAGAAAAAGTATATTGTCACAGAAGGGGACGGGTGACCCTACAGAAGAGGAGAGGTACTGCCAATCAGGGGGAGGTGGATAGCTCAATAGGTAGAGCTGCCACCTGGAACACAGGAGCTCCTGGGTTCAAGCCCTGACACCTATGGTGCCACCTCTACCTGCCAGATCTCAGGGGCTGTTCGTTCAGCTCACCTATGGTGCCAACCCTACCTGCCAGACCTCAGGGGCTGTTCGTTAAGCCCACCTGTAGTGCCACCCCTACCTGCCAGACCTCAGGGGCTGTTCGTTCAGCTCACCTGTAGTGCCACCCCTGCCTGCCAGACCTCAGGGGCTGTTCATTCAGCCCACCTGTAGTGCCACCCCTACCTGCCAGACCTCAGGGGCTGTTCATTCAGCCCACCTGTAGTGCCACCCCTGCCTGCCAGACCTCAGGGGCTGTTCATTCAGCCCACCTATGGTGCCACCCCTACCTGCCAGACCTCAGGGGCTGTTCGTTCAGCTCACCTATGGTGCCACCCCTGCTTCCCAGACTTAGGGCCGTTCTTTCTTCCAGACATTCAGCCCACCTATAGATCTAATTCTTTCTGCCACATGTGGATTATTGCTTGGCATCACCATTCTTTCCTGTAGATTGGAAGCTCTGTTGCCCACCAGGGCCCTGCTCCCCTGTACCATAAGTGCTGCACAATATGTTGATGTCACATAGATGAAGGCTGCTAATAAGAAGTATTCCAAGTAGTCTCCGCATGTGATGAGGTTCTGGCGGGTCACATGGGCAGCACCTCCGTCATCCCCCTCATTCTGGGGGAGAACCTCTAATCCCCTTCCAAGCCCCGAGCCACGAGGCCATGTCCTCCAGCTGGATGCCGACCAGATGCGTCCTATCTCTCTCCAGAATCGCATTTGTTTTCTTAATCTCTTTCCCATTCCTTGTACCAACCACAAGATTCATGGAGCCAAATCGGAGAAGACGTGTCCACCACGCAGACAGAGCAGGACAAATCTCATCCTCCTCACTGCAGAATATTCCGGAGGCTGCAGAGGAGCCAAGTAGAAGTGGGGGTCATCGCTCAGAGGAGGCGAAGATCTGGAGAGCAGAGACTGAAGAGGAGCGCAATCAGGAGATGTGGCCCGAGCTGCTGCTAATGACTAAAGCAGAAGCTCCATGGAAGCCTCAGCCCATTACAGGAAGGGGGCAGCTCATGCACGCATTATGGGGTGGGTTGTAAGGGGGTTTAGGCTTCCATAGGGGAGACCTGCATGTGGCTGGTAGTACATAGCAGCCACCCGTTCAACTATACATCCCCCCATCTCCTGCCGACTAGTCCGTGGGCCACAGCAGTGATGTCAGCATAGAGGGGATTTCCGAAAGCTTGGAGGGGGCAGATGTTGGGGGGATTCCAGAGAGGAGCGAAGACATCAATATAGGAGCTAATAGTAAGAGTGCTGCATAGGAGGGTGAGAGCAGGTGATTAGAGTGCAAGACAGGACAGTGTGAGCGGGTGATTAGAGTGCTGCATAAGAAGGTCAGAGCAGGTGATTAGAGTGCAAGACAGGACAGTGTGAGCGGGTGATTAGAGTGCTGCATAAGAAGGTCAGAGCAGGTGATTAGAGTGCTAGACAGGAAGATGAGAGCAGGTGATTAGAGTTCAAGACAGGAGAGTGTGAGCAGGTGATTAGAGTGCTGCATAAGAAGGTGGGAGCAGGTGATTAGAGTGCTGGACAGGAGAATGTGAGCAGGTGATTTGAGTGCTAGACAGGAGGGTGAGAGCAGGTGATTAAAGTGCAAGACAGGAGAGTGTGAGCAGGTGATTAGAAGGCAAAGCAGGAGAGTGTGAGCAGGTGATTAGAGTGCTGCATAGGAGAGTGTGACCAGATGATTAGAGTGCTGCATAAGAGAGTGTGGCCATATGATTAGAGTGCTGCATAGGAGAATGTGACCAGATGATTAGAGTGCTGCATAGGAGAGTGTGAGCAGATGATCTGAGTGCTGCATAGGAGAGTGTGACCATATGATTAGAGTTTTGCATAGGAGAATGTGAGCAGATGATTGGAGTGCTGCATAGTAGGGTGGGAGCAGATGATCAGAGTGCTGCATAGGAGGGTGTGACCACATAATTACAGTGCTGCATAGGAAAGTGTGAGCAGATATGAGTGCTGAATAGGAGAGTGTGAGCAGATATGAGTGCTGCATAGGAGAGTGTGACCAGATGATTAGAATGCTGCATAGGAGAGTGTGAGCAGATGATCAGAGTGCTGACTAGGAGGGTATGACCAGATGATTAGAGTGTTGCATAGCAGAGTGAGCAGATCTGAGTGCTGCATAGGAGAATGTGAGCAGGTGATTAGAGTGCTGCATAGGAGAGTGTGAGCGGATGATTAGAGTGCTGCATAGGAGAGTGCGAGCAGATGATTAGAGTGCTGCATAGGAGAGTGTGAGCAGATGATTAGAGTGCTGCATAGGAGAGTGCGAGCAGATGATTAGAGTGCTGCATAGCAGAGTGAGCAGATCTGAGTGCTGCATAGGAGAATGTGAGCAGGTGATTAGAGTGCTGCATAGGAGAGTGTGAGCGGATGATTAGAGTGCTGCATAGGAGAGTGTGAGCAGATGATTAGAGTGCTGCATAGGAGAGTGTGAGCAGATGATTAGAGTGCTGCATAGGAGAGTGCGAGCAGATGATTAGAGTGCTGCATAGCAGAGTGAGCAGATCTGAGTGCTGCATAGGAGAATGTGATCAGGTGATTAGAGTGCTGCATAGGAGAGTGTGAGCAGATGATTAGAGTGCTGCATAGGAGAGTGTGAGCAGATGATTAGAGTGCTGCATAGGAGAATGTGACCAGATGATTAGAGTGCTGCATAGGAGAGTGTGAGCAGATGATTAGAGTGCTGCATAGGAGAGTGCGAGCAGATGATTAGAGTGCTGCATAGCAGAGTGAGCAGATCTGAGTGCTGCATAGGAGAATGTGAGCAGGTGATTAGAGTGCTGCATAGGAGAGTGTGAGCGGATGATTAGAGTGCTGCATAGGAGAGTGTGAGCAGATGATTAGAGTGCTGCATAGGAGAGTGTGAGCAGATGATTAGAGTGCTGCATAGGAGAGTGCGAGCAGATGATTAGAGTGCTGCATAGCAGAGTGAGCAGATCTGAGTGCTGCATAGGAGAATGTGATCAGGTGATTAGAGTGCTGCATAGGAGAGTGTGAGCAGATGATTAGAGTGCTGCATAGGAGAGTGTGAGCAGATGATTAGAGTGCTGCATAGGAGAGTGTGAGCAGATGATTAGAATGCTGGGTAGAAGAAGATGAAATATTGAAGTAAATCCATTCACTCTCCTAAACCAGCAGGAATATCATAATTAACGTCTTTTCTCCCCCAAACCAGCAGAAACATTGCAGACTGAGGCTTTTCTTATTAGATGAGCACATATGACAGGGCTGATATCTGTGGCTGCGTGTTGTACTGCACATGTGTATACATGATCCGTGTAGATCACGTAGCGGTGGGACGGCTGGGTCTTCCTCCCTTACATCACAGCTTGGATCGCAGCCTTCTGCTGGCTGCAGCCTCTTCTAATCTGCTGAACCCCCCAGCATTTACTATTTATGGTCATTTTAGGTTTAGGAAATAAGACAGAGGTCACATGACGAGGGACAGAAGGCGTCTTATCAGTCCTTACACAAGCTGAGTGTGTGATAGCGACATTCTCCCACGGCTCTATACCCACAGTTCATGTCTTAGAAGGCGTTTACTCCTTATTATCAGCGTGTCATTGTCCCGCACCCCAAGTGTCATCCTCCTGTCCCCCAAGTGTCATCATCCCGTCCCCCAAGTGACATCACCCTGTGCCCCAAATGACATCACCCTGTGCCCCAAGTGACATCACCCTGTGCCCCAAATGACATCACCCTGTGCCCCAAGTGTCATCACCCTGTGCCCCAAGTGTCATCACCCTGTGCCCCAAGTGACATCACCCTGTGCCCCAAATGACATCACCCTGTGCCCCAAGTGACATCACCCTGTGCCCCAAATGACATCACCCTGTGCCCCAAGTGTCATCACCCTGTGCCCCAAGTGTCATCACCCTGTGCCCCAAGTGACATCACCCTGTGCCCCAAATGACATCACCCTGTGCCCCAAGTGTCATCATCCTGTGCCCCAAGTGTGATCATCCTGTGCCCCAAGTGTCATCATCCTGTCTCCCAAGTGTCATCACCCTGTGCCCCAATTGTCATCACCCTGTGCCCCAAGTGTCATCATCCTGCGCCCCAAGTGTCATCATCCTGCACCCCAAGTGTCATCATCCTGTCCCCCAAGTGACATCACCCTGTACCCCAAATGACATCACCCTGTGCCCCAAGTGTCATCATCCTGTGCCCCAAGTGTCATCACCCTGTGCCCCAAGTGACATCATCCTGTCCCACAAGTGCCATCACCCTGCGCCCCAAGTTTCATCACCCTGTACCCCAAGTGCCATCACCCTGTCCCACAAGTGTCATCATCCTGTCCCCCAAGTGTCATCACCCTGTACCCCAAGTGCCATCACCCTGTCCCACAAGTGTCATCATCCTGTCCCCCAAGTGTCATCATCCTGTGCCCCAAGTGTCATCATCCTGTCCCCCAAGTGTCATCATCCTGCACCCCAAGTGTCATCACCCTGTACCCCAAGTGCCATCACCCTGTCCCACAAGTGTCATCATCCTGCACCCCAAGTGTCATCATCCTGTGCCCCAAGTGTCAGCGTATTGTTTTTCTCTGTTAGGATTGGGGTCACGCTGTTAATATCAGGGTCACTCTGTTATGATTGGGATCACTCTGTTTGGGTGGGGGGCACTCTGTTAGGGTGGGGGGCATTCTGTTAGGGTCTTAGTCACTCTGTTAGGGTTGGCACTCTGTTATGATTTGGGTCACTCTGTTATGATTGGGGTCACTCTGTTAGGGTTGGGGGCCCTCTGTTATGATTGGGGTCACTCTGTTAGGGTGGGGGTCACTCTGTTAGGGTTGGGGTCCCTCTGTTATGATTGGGGTCACTCTGTTTGGGTTGGGGTCCCTCTTTTATGATTGGGGTCACTCTGTTAGGGCCAAAGTCTCTCTGCCAGGGTCAGAGTAACTCTGTTATGATTAGGGTCACTCTGTAAGGGTCGGAGTCACTCTGTTATGTTTGGGGTCACTCTGTTTGGGTGGGGGGCATTCTGTTAGGGTCAGAGTCACTCTGTTAGGGTTGGCACTCTGTTATGATTTGGGTCACTCTGTTATGATTGGGGTCACTCTGTTAGGGTTGGGGTCACTCTGTTATGATTGGGGTCACTCTGTTAGGGTTGGGGTCACTCTATTATGATTGGGGTCACTCTGTTAGGATGGGGGGTCACTCTATTATGATTGGGGTCACTCTGTTAGGGTTGGGGTCCCTCTGTTATGATTGGGGTCACTCTGTTAGGGTTGGGGGCCCTCTGTTATGATTGGGGTCACTCTGTTAGGGTGGGGGTCACTCAGTTAGGGTTGGGGTCCCTCTGTTATGATTGGGGTCACTCTGTTTGGGTTGGGGTCCCTCTGTTATGATTGGGGTCACTCTGTTAGGGTGGGGGTCACTCTGTTAGGGTTGGGGTCCCTCTGTTATGTTTGGGGTCACTCTGTTTGGGTGGGGGGCATTCTGTTAGGGTCAGAGTCACTCTGTTAGGGTTGGCACTCTGTTATGATTTGGGTCACTCTGTTATGATTGGGGTCACTCTGTTAGGGTTGGGGTCACTCTGTTATGATTGGGGTCACTCTGTTAGGGTTGGGGTCACTCTATTATGATTGGGGTCACTCTGTTAGGGTGGGGGGTCACTCTATTATGATTGGGGTCACTCTGTTAGGGTTGGGGTCACTCTGTTATGATTGGGGTCACTCTGTTTGGGTTGGGGTCCCTCTTTTATGATTGGGGTCACTCTGTTAGGGCCAAAGTCTCTCTGTCAGGGTCAGAGTAACTCTGTTACGATTAGGGTCACTCTGTTAGGGTCGGAGTCACTCTGTTATGTTTGGGGTCACTCTGTTTGGTTGGGGGGCATTCTGTTAGGGTCAGAGTCACTCTGTTAGGGTTGGCACTCTGTTATGATTTGGGTCACTCTGTTATGATTGGGGTCACTCTTTTAGGGTCGGAGTCACTCTGTTGTGATTGGGGTCACTGTTATGGTTGGAGTCATTATGTTAGGGCCGGGGCTACTCTGTTAGGGTGAGGGGCACTCTGTTAGGGTTGAAGTCTCTCTGCCAGGGTCGGAGTCACTCTGTTATGTTTGGGGTCACTCTGTTATGATTGGGGTCACTCTGTTCGGGTGGGGGGCACTCTGTTAGGGTCGGAGTCACTCTGTTAGGGTTGGCACTCTGTTATGATTGGGGTCACTCTGTTAGGGTTGGAGTCACTCTGCTATGATTGGGGTCACTGTTATGGTCGGAGTCATTATGTTAGAGCCGGGGCTACTCTGTTAGGGTGAGGGGCACTCTGTTAGGGTTGAAGTCTCTCTGCCAGGGTCGGAATCACTCTGTTATGTTTGGGGTCACTCTGTTATGATTGGGGTCACTCTGTTAGGGTTGGAGTCACTCTGCTATGATTGGGGTCACTGTTATGGTCGGAGTCACTATGTTAGGGCCGGGGCTACTCTGTTAGGGTGAGGGGCACTCTGTTAGGGTTGAAGTCTCTCTGCCAGGGTCGGAATCACTCTGTTATGTTTGGGGTCACTCTGTTACGATTAGGGTCACTCTGTTAGGGTCGGAGTCACTCTGTTATGTTTGGGGTCACTCTGTTTGGTTGGGGGGCATTCTGTTAGGGTCAGAGTCACTCTGTTAGGGTTGGCACTCTGTTATGATTTGGGTCACTCTGTTATGATTGGGGTCACTCTTTTAGGGTCGGAGTCACTCTGTTGTGATTGGGGTCACTGTTATGGTCGGAGTCATTATGTTAGGGCCGGGGCTACTCTGTTAGGGTGAGGGGCACTCTGTTAGGGTTGAAGTCTCTCTGCCAGGGTCGGAGTCACTCTGTTATGTTTGGGGTCACTCTGTTATGATTGGGGTCACTCTGTTCGGGTGGGGGGCACTCTGTTAGGGTCGGAGTCACTCTGTTAGGGTTGGCACTCTGTTATGATTGGGGTCACTCTGTTAGGGTTGGAGTCACTCTGCTATGATTGGGGTCACTGTTATGGTCGGAGTCATTATGTTAGGGCCGGGGCTACTCTGTTAGGGTGAGGGGCACTCTGTTAGGGTTGAAGTCTCTCTGCCAGGGTCGGAATCACTCTGTTATGTTTGGGGTCACTCTGTTATGATTGGGGTCACTCTGTTAGGGTGGGGGGGACTCTGTTAAGGTCGGAGTCACTCTGTTAGGGTTGGAGTCACTCTGCTATGATTGGGGTCACTGTTATGGTCGGAGTCATTATGTTAGGGCCGGGGCCACTCTATTAGGGTTGAAGTCTCTCTGCCAGGGTTAGAGCAACTCTGTTATGATTTGGGTCACTGTTATGGTCAAAGTCATTATGCTAGGGCCGAGGTCACTTTGTTAGGATTGGGGTCACTGTTATGGTTGGAGTCATTATGTTAGGGCCGGGGCCACTCTGTTAGGGTGGGGGCACTCTGTTATGATTGGGGTCACTGTTATGGTCGGAGTCATTATGTTAGGGCCGGGGTCACTCTGTTAGGGCCGGAGTCACTCTGCTAGGGTCAGGCGGTCAGTGTAGCTCCTCTTCTTCATCGCCTTCGCGCTGGATTACAGAGGACTTTCCTCCTCCCTCTCTTGGTAGCTGTGAAGCCGCCACATTTCCTGTTTTCCTTCTTCTGGCTGCTACTGCGCCGCGTCGCCCCCCAATTTTTAGAATTAATCTTTTCTTCTATGTTTCCAGCAATAAGTTAAACAAAACCAAATGTTTTTTCTCTTGGCGAAGCGAGGCGGGAGCTCAGAACATAAACCTCATGTAAGAAGTGAGAGAAGTGCCGCAGCTGCCGAGAGCTCTGGAATGTTGGGACAGGAGGTGATCGGGGGTACAGAAGACCCTCAGACCAGAAGTTCTGTCCACCCTCCATAATCAGCACCGCGGGAGGGGCGGTCACTCATAATACCCCCAGTAGTAGAATTACCCTTCAGAGGCCACAGAGGATGATAGACTGGGTCATATGAAAAGGTCGGACAGGTATAACCCTTTCTTGACCGGGGTCCTGGGTAACATTCGATTTTTGGATAATTTTCATGTTGCTGACATATCCCACCTCCCGCCCTCACTTCCAGGGCTCCGGGTATCGGACCTTCATGACTGCTGTCTGCGAGGGAACGCGTAAATAGGACGCACGCTCTGCTGGAACTCTTCCAGAACAATCTACAAAAGGTCCTTCACAAAGCTCTGAGCCTCCATGTCTTCCATCAGAGGATTGATCCACTACTTACTACCTTGAGAGGAAAAAACAGACCCTCCTGACCGGGAGCATACCGTCCATACATACGTAGGCTCTGAGCAGACATCCAATATGGTGGAGCATGATGAGCGTGGAGCAGGAAGCCGTCAATCACATGAGGCCATAGTGATGGTTGTAGACACTCCTCAGACCACAAGCATTCCCAGAGGGATCCCACACGCTTCCCAGAAGTCAGGCCTGCGACTCCCATGATGAACTCCAGATGACTCAAGTCAAAGGTTTAAGAAACTTGTCGGCAAGAAACCTCAGAGCTAAAGCCGAGCCATACTATTAACCATACAAAAGAGCTCAGGTCTAACCCTAAACATGCCCCTATTAACCCTCCCTCCGATGACACTAATCCTACTCTTACTAAGCCTTTCTATACTAACCCTATTTCCTAACTCTAACTACCATAACCCTAACTGTACCCCTACTAACCCTATGTATACTATCTGTACCCCTACTAACCCTATGTATACTATATGTACCTCTACTAACCCTATCTATGCTAACCGTAGCCCTACTAACCCTATCTATGCTAACCATACTCCTACTAACCCCATCTATTCTAACTATACTCCTACTAACCCTATGTATACTATCTGTACCCCTGCTAACCCTATCTATACTAACCGTACCCCTACTAATCCTTTGTATACTAACCATACCCCTACTAACCCTATCTATACGAAGCATACACCTACTAATTCTATCTATACTAACCGTATTCCTACTAACCCTATCTACACTGACCGTACCCATACTAACCCCATCTATACTAACCGTACCCCTACTAACCCTACCCCTACTAACCCTATCTATACTAACCGTACCCTGACTAACTCTATCTATACTAACCCTACCCCTACTAACCCTATGCACACTAACCGTACCCCTACTAACCCTATGCATACTTACCGTACCCCTACTAACCCTATCTATACTAACCGTATCCCTACTAATCCTATGTATACTAACCATACCACTACTAACCCTATCTATACTAACCCTACCCCTACTGACCCTATTTATACTAACCGTAACCCTACTAACCCTATGCATACTAACCGTACCCCTACTAACCCTATCTACACTAACCATACTCCTACTAACTCTATGAATACTAACCGTACCCCTACTAACCCTATGAATACTAACCGTATCCCTACTAACCCTATGTATACTAACCGTACCCCTACTAACCCAATGTAAACTAACCGTACCCCTACTAACCCTATCTATACTAACCGTACTCCTACTAACCCTATGTATACTAACCGTACCACTACTAACCCTATCTATACTAACCGTACCCCTACTACCCTATGTATAGGTGCACTGCCCACACTGGATCCTCAGCCTCGGTGCACTGTACATTCTAGACCCTCAATCTTGTTGCACTGCCCACACTGATTTCTCAGCCTTGGTGCACTGCCCACACTGGATTTTCATCCCTGGTGCACTGTGCATTCTAGATCCTCAATCCTGTAGCACTGGCCACACTGGTTCCTCAGCCATGGTGCACTGCCCACAATGGATCCTCAGCCTTGGTGCACTGTACATTCTAGATCCTCAATCCGGGTGCACTGTCCACACTAGATCCTTAGCCCTGGTGCACTGTACATTCTAGATCCTCAATCCGGGTGCACTGTCCACACTAGATCCTTAGCCCTGGTGCACTGTACATTCTAGATCCTCAATACTGGTTCACTGTCCACACTAGATCCTTAGACCTGGTGCACTGTGCATTCTAAACCCTCAATCCTGTTGCACTGCCCACACTGGATGCTCATCCTTGGTGCACTGTACATTCTAGATCCTCAATCCTGTTGCACTGCCCACACTGGATGCCCATCCTTGGGGCACTGTACATTCTAGATCCTCAATCCTGTAGCACTGCCCACACTGGATCCTTAGCCTTGCTGCACTGCCCACACTGGACCCTCAGCCTTGGTGCTCTGTACATTCTAGATACTCAATCCTGGTGCACTGCTCACTCTAGATCCTCAGCCCTGGTACACTGTACATTCTAGACCCTCAATCCTGTTGCACTGCCCACACTGGATGCTCATCCTTGGTGCACTGTACATTCTAGATCCTCAATCTTTGTGCACTTCCCACACTGGATCATCAGCCTCAGTGCACTGTATATTCTAGATGCTCATTCTTAGTGAACTGTACATTCTACATCCTCAATCCTGGTGCACTGCCCACACTGGATCCTCAGTCCTGGTTTACTGCTCACACCGGTTCCTTATCCTTGGCGCACTGTACATTCTACATCCTCAGTCCTGGTGCACTGCCCACACTGAATCCTCAGACTTGGTACACTGCCCAAACTGGATTCTCAGTCTTGGTGCACTGTACATTCTAGATCTTCAATCCTGGTGCACTGCCCACACTGAATCCTCAGACTTGGTACACTGCCCAAATTGGATCCTCAGTCTTGGTGCACTGTATATTCTACATCCTCAGTCCTGGTGCACTGTACATTCTAGACCTTCAATCCTGTAGTACTGCCCACACTGGATGCTCATCCTTGGTGCACTGTACATTCTAGATCCTCCATTCTGGTGCACTGCCCACCCTGGATCATCAGCCTTGGTGCATTGTACATTCTAGATCCTCGATCCTGGTGCACTGCTCATTCTGGTTCCTCAGCTCCAGATCGCACCAGAGGTCTTCCTATGTTCTTTGCTGGAGCCAGAGGCTGATGTGTAGGATTGTTATAAGGTGCATCTGTCTAGGAGGAAGGAGAGCGGTATTAACTAGGTGTCTTTACAAGAAACATATATGGCGGTGGCCTTTGATGGGATGTCTGGAGGGGTTATGTCAGGCTATGGGGGGCTGTGGCCTTCCACTTTACCACCAGCTATAATCTATACTCATCAGAAGTGAATTATCCAGTAGATTAGATCCATAATATGAATGGCGCTGAGCCAGCGCAGCAGATGTGGCGACACATGTCCTAGATTACGTTCTTAACTCTACTGTTTGTAGCTCGGCCAAAACATGTGCCGACTCAGAAGTGCAGAAAGTGTGTGATAACAGGAACCACGAGACAAGAAGATGAGTGGAACCTCCCTATCATCCGGGAAAGAAGCCTGCTCTATCACATAGTCACTGAATGTTCACCAAATTGTCAATGCATGGTCATTGAATGGTCATTGATTGGTCACTAAATTGTTAATGGATGGTCATTGAACAGTCAACCGATGGTCACTGAATGGTCAATAAATGGCCACTGACTGGCCCCTAAATTGTCAACTGATGGTCACTGAATAATCACTGAATGGTCAACAGATGGTCACTGATTGGTCCCTAAATTGCTAATGGATGGTCATTAAATAGTCAACCGATGGTCACTGAATGGTCATTAAATGGGGACTGAATGGCCAACAGATGGTCAATAAATGGGGACTGAATGATCAACAGATGGTCACTGAATGGTCAATAAATGGGGATGAAATGATCCACAGATGGTCACTGAATGGTCAATAAATGGCTACTAAATGGTCAATAGATGGTCACTGAATGGTTTGTAAATAGCTACTGAATGGTCAATGGAAGGCCAGTGAGTAATCAACAAATGGTCACTGAACAATTATTGAATGGCCACTAAATGGTCAACGGATGGCCACTGAATGGTCAATAAATGGCCACTGACTGGTCACTAAATTGTCAACTGATGGTCACTGAATAATCACTGAATGGTCAACAGATGGTCACTGAACGTCCATAAATGGTCAGTGAATGGTCAACGGATGGCCACTCAATGGTCACTGTGGACAGAAGCGCAGTTGCCCGGTAGGCCATTGGCTTCCATAATATATATGGAGTTCTGGGGATTGGGCTCGTTGTTCTTTTGCTTGCAGTTTCCAATGGAGGTGACCATGAGGGGATCTTGTAAGGACTGGACTGACCGCTCTCCCCACACAAGGAGGTTAAAAGCTGCAAGTGGAAAGAACCTGCTGCCGTCTTCAGGGGTCCACGTCCTCAGTGCCAGGATGCCCACCACTGCCAGGACCCTGAGTACCGCTCAGCCTCCAGATGGGCCTGATCTGTTAATAACGACAAAGAACCTTCGGGGCGCCCACCCACTGGCGTTTTTTTTCCCTGCGAAATTCGCAGCATTTTTTTCTCTGCAGGGGTCTATGGGACTTGTAATGTTAAAATCGCGATCGCGCAAAATCGCAATTTACCGCGAAATCGCGATTTTCCGCGATCGCGATTTTAACATTACAAGTCCCATAGACCCCTGCAGAGAAAAAAATGCTGCGAATTTCGCAGGGAAAAAAAACGCCAGTGGGTGGGCGCCCTCGGAGAGCGAAATAATCTGTTCACAGAGCAAAGCGGCAGAGAAGTGAGGAGAACCCTCAGAGCTGACACTCTACTGGGAGGTTCTGTACAAACAGCGTCATTCTTAGGCCGTATTTACACGGGAAAGAGCGATATTGGACCAAGAAAGTCGGACCGATAATACGCTCAGAAATGTGTGATGTTTCCCCTGCGAGTGCGAAGAGTTGTGTGAAAAAAACCACATCTCAGCGTATCACACCAACGTGAAACTCACCTGTGCGAGCGCAGCGCCATATTGTTAACTCTCCCATAGGAAGTAATGGAGGAGTTATCTGAGGAATTGCAGAGACGGACGCGCTGCGAGAGAAAAATCACACGCGAACATCGAAAATAACCGCTTCTGTTTTTGTGCACGCTTTGCAACACAAAAATCCCCCCTGTAACCACAGGCGGCGGGCGAGGGCAGAGGAGCCGCTGCGCAGATGTTCTCGCAGCTACGGGGCGTGGTTGCGCACGAATAGGGTTTTTCCCTCTCAGGACGTTTAAACTCTGTGGCGCAGCGCAGGATTTCGAAAACAACTGCAAGAAGAACGGTCCGGCCCGACGCGCACCATTACCGGGCGGCGATACCGCGAATGAAAACCAAACCATTGAAATCGGAGGTTTTGTTTCGTCCCGTTATGCGGCCGCAATTCTCACGCCCGTGTGAAGAAGCTCTGAGGCCGGAGGAAGGAAATCACGTGAGTTCTGTGCGTTTGTGCATTGCCCAGAACCCGCATGTTGTTTTCAGAGGCTTTATGTCCACGGACGCAGGAATTATGGTGGCGGCGTCCCACACATCGCACTGCGCACGGATAGGATGTCCTGTGTGAGACTCTTACATAAGGGCTTTGACAGACGAGCGTGCTCTTGCCCGTTTTTCCACGCAGGATTTTCCTGCTCGCATTACGCAGAGCAGAACCCACTGACTTCAACGGGTTGATTATCACTTCTTGTTTTTGTGCCTGCAGTACGTCTTCTTCCATCTTGTGGGTGCCTGCGCACCACAGCGCCCCCTAGTGGTCTATGGGAGGCGCTCATACCCGCCATCACTGGCGTCTCATCAGGGTGGGGTGTTTTCTGCCCACACAAATACAGCCATCCACAGTGCAAAAGAATTGCGCAGGAGGGAGCGTATCGCGTAACACGCTCGTCTGTTCGAGCCCCTTGGCCGTATTCGCATGGACAGTTCCGGGCGCAGCGGCAGTGTGAATATGGCCTCGGGGAGCCTCACACACGGGGTCTGACCGCTCGCGATATGGCCAGACGTCGCGGGAGGGATGGACCGACTGATCAGTGATGTTTCTCCCATGTAGAGAATCACCGCGCGTTCCCTATGTAAGAGTCGCCCATTATTTCCTATGGCAGGCATAAACTTCGTATCGCGCCTCCACGTGAAAACGGCTTTCATGTTATGCGATTTTTCTATCTTTACTATTGAAAAAAACAGCGATTTTTACATGCATGAAAACCGTAGGTCCCGCGGCGCGGCGTGACGTTGTGGCGAGCTCCGCACTGAATGAGATGGTGACGTAAGGCACAATGTCCGCCGCTCATGCTTCATGTCTCCAGCCTCGGAATGTGTCTGCTTGTTTATGATGTGCGGCTCCGGAGACAGTAAATAGCCCGCAGCCGCCGCTGACCTCTCCGGGCGCCATCACTGCCAGCAACAGATGTGGCGGTGATTAATGGCTGACCTCTGGTTGGGGGGATGGGGCCGAGCGCAAACACATATACACAGCGATTACAGCTCCGCAGGCCTCACTGAGGGGACAATAGGGGTATATAGAGCCGCTCCCCGGGCCGCAGTCCTGCTATCATCTACCCCACAGCCGGCGGCGCCGTCATGCATCGCCTCCCCGTACCCCAGGCCTGTCTTACTGTCATAGTGACCCTGCTTGTACGACCAACCACCCAGCAGGATGCCACGGAGGGGCATCTCACCCACCGGTCACCACAGGAACACGTATGTGATCGTTATATCACTGAAAGACCCCTTTATTACAGCCCCCGGCCTTTTATTAGACCCCCCAGGCTCTCAGGATTGGCGCCCCCTATATGGTAATTCTCCCCGTGACCCCGGAGTGCGGCATAAAGTCACGTGACATTTTCCGCTGATCAGTTTCAGTGTGAATCCACATTAGTTGGAAGATCCAGCGATCGGAGCGACTTCCAACGAGGCCGGTCATCGGTGCCTGACTAGCCGGAGTCTCACCGCCAACCGTGTGGGATTTATTATGTAACGGTCTGGAGAGTATACAGAGAATGGCGCGATTGAGGAAAACATCCAGCGAAAGGGGATCCTGCGGACGGAAACAACTCATCAGTGAAAGGGGTCGGAGGAGGATGTCAGGAATCGTTCTGACCAACAGGCTGCACAGTCAGCTGAATACAACGCTGGAGCTCCAACTAACGTGTCCGAACGCACAACTCGCCGTTCCTCCACACGGATGGTATAACAGCAGATGACCAGTTCCAGCGCCATTGTGTCTAAGAGAAACAGAAAGACTCCAGCGGGCAAAAGAGCGCAAAACTTGTATCACTGAGCAGCAGAAGAATATCTCCTGGTCAGATGGAGACAGATTTATGTTGCTGATGGGAGGGCAGAATTTGGTGTAAGCAGCATGAATCGCTGACCCCTTCCTGTCAGCCGGTCAGAACATGTCAGCACCATCTTCTAATCTGCTGCAACTACAAGAAGCTTCCTGTCCGCAGGGGCAAATATTCCTGCAGGAGGATTTCATCACCAAGTGGGATCTAGACCTTGACAAATCCCTGCGGATCTGAAGGCCAAAGAAGCTAATAAGGGTCCACTCAGTATAAGAGATATGCAGCATTGGCTTTGGTCATGCCCCCCAGCACACCCAGCCCCCTCAGCTTCCACCAGCGCCCCAAGCGCCTTCGGCTTCCACCAGCTTCCCCAGCTCCCTCAGCTTCCACCAGCGTCCCCAGCAGCCTCAGCTTCCACCAGCACCCTTAGCTTCCACCAGCCTCCCGAGGTAGCCTCAGCTTCCACCAGTACCCTCAGCTTCTACCAGTGCCCTCAACTTCCACCAACATCCCCAGTGCCCTTCGTTTCCCCCAGCATCCCCAATGCCCCCAGCTTTCACCAGCACCCTAAGCTTCCACCAGCTTCCCCAGCACCCTCAGCTTCCACCAGTGTCCCCAGCAGCCTCAGCTTCCACCAGCACCCCGAGCTTCCACCAGCGTCCCCAGCAGCCTCAGCTTCTACCAGCGACCTCAGTTTCCACCAGCTGCCTTGGCTTCCACAAGCGCCCCAAGCACCTTCAGCTTCCACCAGCATCCCCAGCACCCTCGGCTTTCACCAGTGCCCCCAGCTGCCTCAGCTTCCACCAGCGACCCAGTGCCCTCAGCTTCCACCATCGTCCCCAGCACCCTCAGCTTCCCCCAGCATCCCTAGTGCCCTCAGCTTCCACCAGCACCCTGAGCTTCCATCAGCGTCCCCAGCAGCCTCAACTTCCACCAGCACCCTGAGCTTCCACGAGCATCCCCAGTGCCCTCAGCTTCCATCAGTGCCTCAAGCGCCCCCCATGCCCTCAACTTCCACCAGCGCCTCCAGCATCACCAGTGTCCCAAGTGCCTTCAGCTTCCACCAGCGTCCCCAGCAGCCTCAGCTTCCACCAGTGTCCACCAGCGTCCCCAGCACTCTAAGCTTTCATCAGCCCCCCCAGTACCCTCAGCTTCCACCAGCATACCCAGCAGCCTCAGCTCCTCCAGCATCCCCAGCAGCCTCAGCTTCCACCAGCACCCCCAGCACCCTCAGCTTCCACCAGCGCCCCAAGCACCTTTAGCTTCCCCCAGCGTCCCCAGCAGCTTCAGCTACCACCAGCATCCCCAGCAGACTCCGCTTCCACCAGAATCCCCAGTACCCTCAGCTTCCACCAGCGCCCCCAGTACCCTCAGCTTCCACCAGCATACCCAGCAGCCTCAGCTTCCGCCAGCGTCCCCAGCAGCCTCAGCTTCCACCAGCGCCCCCAGCACCCTCAGCTTCCACCAGCACCCTAAGCTTTCACCAGCGCCCTCAGCTTCCACCAGCGCCCCAAGCGCCCTCAGCTTCCACCAGTGCCCCAAGTGCCTTCAGCTTCCACCAGCGTCCCCAGCAGCCTCAGCTTCCACCAGCATACCCAGCAGCTTCAGCTTCCCCCAGCGTCCCCAGCAGCCACAGCTTCAACCAGTGCCCCCAGCACCCTCAGCTTTCTTTAGCGTCTTCAGCTTCCACCAGCGTCCCCAGTACCCTCAGCTTCCACCAGCGCCCCCAGTACCCTCAGCTTCCACCAGTATAACCAGCAGCCTCAGCTTCTGCCAGCATCTCCAGCAGCCTCAGCTTCCACCAGCACCCTCAGCTTCCACCAGCACCCTAAGCTTTCACCAGCGCCCTCAGCTTCCACGAGCGCCCCAAACGCTTTCAGCTTCCACCAGCGTCCGCAGCAGTCTCAGCTACCACCAGCATCCCCAGCAGCCTCAGCTTCCACCAGCATCCCAAACACCCTCAGCTTCCACCAGCGCCCCCAGCTCCCTCAGCTTCCACCAGTGTCCCCAACGCCCTCAGCTTTCCCCATCATCCCCAGCGCACTCAGCTTCCACCAGCATCCCCAGCAGCCTCAGCTTCCACCAGCGTCCCCAGCACCCTGAGCTTCCACCAGCCCCCCAGCTTCCCCAGTGCCCTCAGGTTCCATCACTGCCTCAAGCGCCCCCGTGCTCTCAGCTTCTACCAGCACCCTCAGCTTCCACAAGCGCCTCCAGTGTCCCCAGTGCTCTCAGCGTCCTCAGCTTCCACCAGCGCCCACAGATTCAACCAGCGTCCCAAGTGCCCTCAGCTTCCACCAGCATCCCCAGCACCCTTAGCTTCCACCAGTGCCTCAAGCACCGCAGTGCCCTCAGCTTCCACCAGCACCCCAAGCGCCCTCAGCTTCCACCAGTGTCCCCAGCACCCTCAGCTTCCACCAGAGCCCCAGGCGCCCTCAGCTTCCACCAGTGTCCCCAGCGCCCTTAGCTTCCACCAGCTCCCCAAGCGCCCCAGTGTCCTCAGCTTCCACCAGCACCCCCAGCGTCCCCAGTGCCCTCAGCTTCTACCAGTGTCCCCAGTGCCCTCAGCTTCCACCAGCACCATCAGCTTCCACAAGCGCCCCCAGTGTCCCCAGTACCCTCAGGTTTCACCAGTGCCTTCAGCTTCCACCAGCGTCCCCAGTGCCCTCAGCTTCCACCAACACCCTCAGCTTCCACCATCGCCCCAAGCGCCCTCAGCTTCCACCAGCACCCTCAGCTTGCACCAGCGCCCCCAGTGTCCCCAGTAACCTTACCTTCCACCAGCGTCCCTAGCACCATCAGGACTGATCACACCTCAGGAGCAGACTGTAAGCTCTGAGGGTCAGGGACGGCCACCAGGCACTGCACATAGGTAGGCCATTACGACTGATCGCATCTCCGGAGTAGACTGTAAGGTCTGAGGATCAGGGACGGCCACCAGGCACAATATATGGGGAGGCCATCAGAACTGATCACACCTCAGAAGTAGACTGTAAGTTCTGAGGGTCAAGGACGGCCACCAAGCACATCACATGGGGAGGCCATCAGGGCTGATCCCATCTCAGGAGTAGACTGTAAGCTCAGTGGGTTAGGGACAGCCACCAGGCACATCACATGGGGAAGCCATCAGGGCTGATCACATCTCAGCAGTAGACTGTAAGCTCTGAGGGTCAGGGACGGCCACCAGGCACATCACATGGGGAGGCCATTAGGACTGATCACATCTCAGATGTAGACTGTAAGCTTTATGGGTCAGGGACGGTCACTAGCCATGACACATGGGGAGGCCATCAGGACTGATCACATTTCAGGAGTAGACTGTAAGCTCTGAGAATCAGGGATGGCCACCAGGCAATACACATGGGGAGGCCATCAGGACTGATCACATCTCAGGAATAGACTGTAAGCTCTGTGGGTCAGGGACGGCCACCAAGCACGACACATGGGAAGGCCATCAGGACTGATCACATCTCAGAAGTAGACTGTAAGCTCTTAGGGTCAGGGACGGCCACCAGGCACAACACATGGGAAGGCCATCAGGACTGATCCCATTTCTGGAGTAGACTGTAAGGTCTGAGGGTCAGGGACGGCCACCAGCCACAATACATGGGGAGGCCACCAGGACTGATCACATCTCCAGAGTAGACTGTAAGCTCTGAGGGTTGGGGACGCCCACCAGGCAATACACATAGGGAAGCCATCAGGACTGATCACATGTCAGGAGTAAACTGTAAGCTCTGTGGGTCAGGGATGGCCACCAGGCACTACACATGGGTAGGCCATAAGGACTAATCACATCTCTGGAGTAGACTGTAAGCTCTGTGGGTCAGGAACGGCCACCAGGCACTACACATGGGTAGGCCATCAGGACTGATCGCATCTCCGGAGTAGACTGTAAGGTCTGAGGGTCAGGGACAGCCACCAAGCACAATACATGGGGAGGCCATCAGAACTGATCACATCTCCGGAGTAGACTGTAAGCTCCGAGGGTCAGAGACGCCCACCAGGCAATACACATGGAAAGGCCATCAGGACTGATCACATCTCTGGAGTAGACTGTAAGCTCTGTGGGTCAGGGACGGCCACCAGGCACTACACATGGGAAGGCCATCAGGACTGATCACATCTGCAGCTGAGGCGGAATGTTTGCGGTCGGAGCCAGGAGAATGATTTGCAGACGATTCTCCAGCGTCGCGTCCTTAGATGGGAAGACGTCTATAAATGTTCCACACGTCCGCAACACCTTATAATAACATTCCCTTAGACTATGAAGTGGAAGGAGAGGAGAGCGGTTCTCCAGGGTGCCAGAGCTTCCTACTGCTCCTCCTGGCAGTAATCCCCCTCCAATGCATCTACACTACATTTAGTATGTCCCATCTTCTCCTCCAGTATTATGTTTATAGCCCCTCCTGTATACTACAAATGTCTTATAGCTCTTCCTGTATACATAATACATATGTCTAATATTCACCACCTGTATCTACATTATGTCCCACATCCCCATTCTGTAGGTACACTACCTAAATATCATATCCCTCCTCCTGTCTTTAAAATCATATCCCCATATGACCCATATCCATCCTCCTGTATGTAGACTACATATCTCTCATATCCCCCAACCTGTATCTAAGCTACATAAAATATGTCCCATTTCTCCCCTCCTGTATGTGTACTACATATATCTAATATCCTCCATCTTCATGTACACTACATATGTCCCATTTCCCCCTTCCTGTATGTACACTACATATCTCTCATATTCCCCCTCCTGTTTCTATTATACATGTGTCTCATTTTCCCCCTCCTGTAACTACACTACACAGGTTTCACCTTCACTCTCCTGTATGTATATTGCTGCTATCTCATATTGCCCCTCCTGTATCTATACTACATATATTTCATATCCCCCTCCTGTATCTATACTACATATATCCCATATCCCCCTCCTGTATCTATAATGCATACATCTCATAACCCCTCCTGTATCTATTATACATATATCTCATATTCCACCTCCTCTATCTATAGTACAAATATCTCATATCCCCCTCCTGTATGTATTATACATATGTCCCATAGCCCCCCCCCCCGTATCTATACTACATGTATCTCATATTCCCCCTCCTGTATCTATCATCCATATATCTCAAATTCCCCCTCCTATAACTATTATACATATATCCCATATCCCCCCTCCTCTATATATCATAATAATAATAATCTTTATTTGTATAGCACCAACGTATTCCGCAGCGCTTACCTATCATACAAATATCTCATATCCCCCCTCCTGTATCTATACTACATATATCTAATATCCCCCCTCTTGTATCTATGTTACATTTATCGCATATCCCCCCTCCTGTATCTATACTGCATATATCTCATATATCCCACCTGTATTTATACTACATATATCTCATATTTCCCCTTCTGTGCCTATTATACATGTGTCCCATATCCCCCCACCTGTATCTACAGTACACAGATTCACCTTCTCCCTCCTGTATGCACACTGCTGCTATCTCATATTCCCCCTCATGCATTTATACTATATATAGCTCATAACCCCTCCTGTATTTATCATTCATATATCTCATATTACCCTCCTATATCTACACCACATAGGTTTCACCTTCCCCCACCTGTATGTATACTGCTGCTATCTCATATCCCCCCTCCTGTATCTATACTATATATATCTCATATCCCCCTCCTGTATCTGTACTACATTTATCTCATATCCCCCTCCTGTATCTAGCATACATATATCTCATATCCCCCCCCTGTATCTAATTCTTTTGCGCATAGAATTGAATAATCGAGTTGGGACCCATTAGCTTTTCCTATTTATGACATAATCAATGCTCGTGCCAAATTTCATGTTTCTATGACATTGGGAAGCGAGAAAATTAGATTCCGTACGTAAAATTTGGACGCTAATTCTTTGGTGCTAGAATTGAATAATCGAGTTGGGACCCATTAACTATTCCTATTTATGACATAATCAATGCTTGTGCCAAATCTCAAGTTTCTATGACATTGGGAAGTGAGAGAATTAGTGGCAGTGATGGAAATCGAATGATCTACGTGGGGGGGGCGTAACTGTCGACGATGCTCACACGCGCGCCATTTATCGTAGGATAGTTGTACTATGCCTATAATCTTCCCAGGACTGTACTCAACAACTTCCCAAAGTTTCATCGCGATCGGATGAATGGTGTAGTAGCGCATAAAGGACAAATAGACAGACAGACAGACATACATTCAATGTTATATATATAGAAGACGAAAGCCCTCACTGACTCACTGACTGACTCACTCACTCACTGACTCGCCAAAAGTTCTCCAACTTCCCGATGTCGTAGAAACATGAATTTTGGCATAAGCATAGATTATCTCCAAAATAGGAAAAGTAATTGGGTCCCAACTCGATTATTCAATTCTAGCGCAAAAGAATTAGCGTCAAAATTTTACGTACGGAATCTAAATCTCTCACTTCCCAATGTCATAGAAACTTAAAATTTGGCACGGGCATTGATTATGTCATAAATAGGAAAAGGTAATGGGTCCGAACTGGATTATCGAATTCTAAGCGCCAAAGAATTAGCGTCCAAATTTTATGCAAGGAATGAAATTTTCTCACTTTCCTGTGTCATAGAAACGTGAAATTTGGCAGGAGCATTGATTATGTCATAAATAGGAAAAGCTAATGGGTCCCAACTCCATTATTCAATTCTATGTGCAAAAGAATTAGCATCCAAATTTTACGTATGGAATCTAATTCTCTTACTTCCCGGTGTCATAGAAATGTGAAATTTGGCACGGGCATTGATTATGTCATAAATAGGAAAACCTAATGGGTCCCAACTCCATTATTCAATTCTATGCGCAAAAGAATTAGCGTCCAAATTTTAAGTACGGAATGTAATTTTCTCACTTTCCGGTGTCATAGAAACGTGAAGTTTGGCACAAGCATTGATTATGTCATAAATAGGAAAAGCTAATGGGCCCCAACTCGATTATTCAATTCTATGCGCAAAAGAATTAGCATCCAAATTTTACGTACGGAATCTAATTTTCTCACTTTCCGGTGTCATAGAAACGTGAAATTTCGCACGAGCATTGATTATGTCATAAATAGGAAAAGTTAATGGGTCCCAACTCCATTATTCAATTCTATGCGCAAAAGAATTAGCGTCCAAATTTTACGTACGGAATGCAATTTTACTTACTTTCCGTTGTCATAGAAACGTGAAATTTGGCAGGAGCATTGATTATGTCATAAATAGGAAAAGCTAATGGGTTCCAACTCGATTATTCAATTCTTAGTGCAAAAGAATTAGTGTCCAAATTTTGCGTACAGAATTTAATTCTCCAACTTCCCGATGTTGTAGAAACATGAAATTTGGCAAAAGCATAGAATATGTCATAAAAGGGAAAACCTAATGGGTCCCAACTCGATTATTTCATTCTAAGTGCAAAAAAATTAGCATCCAAATTTTACGTACGGAATCTAATTCTCTCACTTCCATGTGTCATAGAAACTTGAAATTTGGCACGAGCATTGATTATGTCATATATTGGAAAAGCTAATGGGTCCCAACTCGATTATTCAATTCTAAGTGCAAAAGAATTTGCATCCAAATTTTACGTACGGAATCTAATTCTCTCACTTCCCTTTGTCGTAGAAACATGAAATTTGCCATGAGCATTGATTATGTCATAAATAGGAAAAGTTAATGGGTCCAAACTCGATTATTCAATTCTAAGTGCAAAGGAATTAGCGTTGAAATTTTACGTACGTAATCTAATTCTCTCACTTCCTGATGTCATTTTATATGAAGGAAACGTCGCATGGTTGCCTCCACGTGGTGTTTCCTGAGTAACGCAGAGAACTATGCAAAATGGTGAACATATGTTTTTCCTCGGTATCTCTAAAGTAACCACGACTTCATAAGATTTTCCGTGTGAACACCAGATAAACACCAGTACCAAATTAACTCGGGCGAAGCCGGGTATATCAGCTAGTCATACATATATCTGATATCTCCCTTCCTGTATCAATTGTACATATGTCCCATATCCCCTTCCTATATCTATCATACATATATCTCATATTCCCTCTCCTGTATCTATCATACATTAGTCTCATATCCCTCTCCTGTATCTACCATACATATATCTCATAACCCCCCTCCTGTATCTGCACTACATAGGTTTCACCTTCCCGCTACTGTATGTACACTGCTGCTATCTGGTATTTCCCCTCCTGTATCTGTATTACATAAAGCTCATAACCCCTCCTAAATCTATCATCTATATATATAAAGACGAAAGCCCTCACTGACTCACTCACTCACTGACTGACTGACTCACTGACTGACTCGCCAAAAGTTCTCCAACTTCCTTATGTCGTAGAAACACGAATTTTGGCGCAAGCATAGATTATCTCCAAAATAGGAAAAGTAATTGGGTCCCAACTCGATTATTCAATTCTAGTGCAAAAGAATTAGCGTCGAAATTTAACATTCATAATCTAAATCTCTCACTTCCCAATGTCATAGAAACTTAAAATTTGGCAAGAGCATTGGATATGTCATAAATAGGAAAAGTTAATAGGTCCCAACTTGATTATTCAATTCTAAGCGCAAAAGAATTAGCGTCCAAATTTTACATACGGAATCTAATTCTCTCACTTCCCGGTGTCATAGAAACTCAAAATTTGGCAGGAGCATTGATTATGTCATAAATAGGAAAAACTAATGGGTCCCAACTCAATTATTCAATTCTATGCGCAAAAGAATTAGCGTCCAAATTTTACGAACGGAATGTATTTTTCTCACTTTCCAGTGTCATAGAAACGTGAAATTTGGCACGAGCATTGATTATGTCATAAATAGGAAAAGCTAATGGGTCCCAACTCCATTTTTCAATTCTATGCGCAAAAGAATTAGCGTCCAAATTTTACGTACGGAATGTAATTTTCTCACATAGAAACTTAAAATTTGGCACGAGCATTGATTATGTCATAAATAGGAAAAGCTAATGGGTCCCAACTCGATTATTGAATTCTATGCGCAAAAAGATTAGCGTCCAAATTTTAGGTACAGAATGTAATTTTCTCACTTTCCGGTGTCATAGAAACTCGAAATTTGGCAGGAGCATTGATTATGTCATAAATAGGAAAAGCTAATGGGTCCTAACTCAATTATTCAATTCTATGCGCAAAAGAATTAGCGTCCAAATTTTACGTACGGAATGAAATTTTCTCACATAGAAACTTAAAATTTGGCACGGGCATTGAATATGTCATAAATAGGAAAAGCTAATGGGTCCCAACTCCATTATTCAATTCTATGCGCAAAAGAATTAGTGTCCATATTTTACGTACAGAATGTAATTTTCTCACTTGCCGGTGTCATAGAAATGTGAGATTTGGCACAAGCATTGATTATGTCATGAATAGGAAAAGCTAATGGGTCCCAACTTGATTATTCAATTGTATGCGCAAAAAGATTAGCGTCCAAATTTTAGGTACAGAAAGTAATTTTCTCACTTTCCGGTGTCATAGAAACTCGAAATTTGGCATGAGCATTGATTATGTCATAAATAGGAAAAGCTAATGGGTCCCAACTCGATTATTCAATTCTATGCGCAAAAGAATTGGTGTCGAAATTTTACATACATAATCTAAATCTCTCACTTCCCAATGTCATAGAAACATGAAATTTGCCATAAGCATTGAATATATCATAAATTGGAAAAGCTAATGGGTCCCAACTCGATTATTCAATTCTAGCGCTAAAGAACTAGCGTCCAAATTTTATGTACGGAATCTAATTCTCTCACTTTCCGGTGTCATAGAAACGGGAAATTTGGCAGCAGCATTGAATATATCATAAATAGGAAAAGTTAATGGGTCCCAACCCGATTATTCAATTCTAAGTGCAAAAGAATTAGCATCCAAATTTTACGTATGTAATCTAATTCTCTCACTTCCTGATGTCATTTTATATAAAGGAAATGTCGCATGGTTGCCTCCACGTGGTGTTTCCTGGGTAACGCAGAGAACTATGCAAAATGGTGAACATATGTTTTTCCGGTATCTCTAAAGTAACCACGACTTCATAAGATTTTCCGTGTGAACACCAGGTAAACACCAGTACCAAATTATCTCGGCTTATATCCCCCTTGTGTATTTATCATTTATATATCTCATATTCCCCCTCCTGTATCTACACCACATAGGTTTCACATTCACCCTCCTGTATGTACACTGCTGCTATCTCATATCCCCCCGCTGTTTCTATACTACATATATCTAATATCCCCCCTGTATTTATACTACATATATCTCATATCCACCCCTGTATCTATCATACATATATCCTATATCCCCCTCCTGTATCTATACTACATATATCTCATATCCTCCTGCTGTATCTATAGTCCATATATCTCATATCCCCCCTCCTGTATCTATCATATATATATCTCATAAACCTCCTCCTGTATCTACACTACATAGGTTTCACCTTCTCCCTCCAGCATATAGCTCATATCCCCCTCCTGTATTTATCATTCATATATCTCATATTCCCCCCTTCTGTATCTACTATACATATATCTCATATCCCCCTCCTATATCTACACTACATAGGTTTCACCTTCCCCCTCCTGTATCTATGTTACATATATCTCATATTCCCCCTTCTGTGCCTATTATACATGTGTCCCATATCCTTCCACCTGTATCTACAGTAGATAGGTTTCATGTTCTCCCTCCTGTATGTACACTGCTGCTATCTCATATTCCCCTCCTGTATCTATACTACATATAGCTCATAACCCACTCGTATATTTATCATTCATATATCTCATATCCCCTCTCCTGTATCTATACTACATATATCTCATATCCCCTCCTGTATCTATCATACATACATCTCATATCCCCCCTCCTGTACCTATACTACATATATCTCATAACCCCCCTCCTGTATCTATCATACATATATCTCATATCTCGCTTCCTGTATCTATCATACATATATTGCATACCCCCTGCTGTATCTATTGCACATATGTCCCATATCCCCCTCCTGTATCTATACTACATATATCTCATATCCCCTTCCTGTATCTATCATACATATATCTCATATTCCCCCTCCTGTATCTATCATACATATATCTCATATTCCCTCTCCTGTATCTATCATACATTAGTCTCATATCCCTCTCCTGTATCTATCATACATATATCTCATAACCCCCCTCCTGTATCTACACTACATAGGTTTCACCTTCCCGCTACTGTATGTACACTGCTGCTATCTGATATTCCCCCTCCTGTATCTATATTACATAAAGCTCATAACCCCCTCCTGAATCTATCATACATATAGCTCATATCCCCCTCGTGTATTTATCATTTATATATCTCATATTCCCCCTCCTGTATCTACACCACATAGGTTTCACCTTCACCCTCCTGTATGCACACTGCTGCTATCTCATATCCCCCCGCTGTTTCTATACTACATATATCTAATATCCCCTCCTGTATTTATACTACATATATCTCATATCCTCCTGCTGTATCTATATTACATACAGTATATCTCATAATCCCCCTCCTGTATCTATCATACATATATCTCATAAACCTCCTCCTGTATCTACACTACATAGGTTTCACCTTCTCCCTCCTGCATGTACACTGTTGGTATCTCATATCCCCCCTCCTGTATCTACACTACATGTAGCTTATATCCCCCTCATGTATTTATCATTCATATATCTCATATTCCCCCTCCCTTCTGTATCTATTATACATATATCTCATATCCCCCTCCTATATCTACACTACATAGGTTTCACCTTCCCCCTCCTGTATCTATGCAACATATATCTCATATTCCCCCTTCTGTGCCTATTATACATGTGTCCCATATCCTTCCACCTGTATCTACAGTAGATAAGTTTCATGTTCTCCCTCCTGTATGTACACTGCTGCTATCTCATATTCCCCTCCTGTATCTATACTACATACAGCTCATAACCCCCTCCTAAATCTATTATACATATTGCTCATATCCCACTTGTATATTTATCATTCATATATCTCATATTCCCCCTCCTGTATCTATCATACATGTATCCCATACCCCCCTACTGTATTTACACTACATAGGTTTCACCTTCTCCATCCTGCATGTACACTATTGCTATCTCATATCCCCCCTCCTGTATCTATACTACATGTAGCTCATACCCTTCTCCTGCATCAATCTTACATATATCTCATATCCCCCTCCTGTATTTATCATTCATATATCTCATATTCCCCCTCCTGTATCTACTATACATATATCTCATACCCCCCTCCTAGATCTACACTACATATGTTTCACCTTCCTTCTCCTGTATGTACACTGCTGCTATTTCATATCCTCCCTACTGTATCTATACTACATATATCTCATATCCCCCTCCTGTATCTATACTACAGATATCTCATATCCCCCTCCTATATCTATCTTACATATATCTCATATCCCCTCCTGTATCTGTCATACATATATCTCATATCCCCCTTCCGTATCTAATATACATATATATCTCATATCTCCCCTCCTGTATCTATCATACACATATCTCATGTCTTATATCTACACTATATAGGTTTCACCTCCCCCCCCCCCTGCCCTTTGTATGTACACTGCTGCTATCTCATATTGCCCCTCCTGTATCTATACTACATATAACTCATATCCCTCTCCTGTATCTATCATACATATATCTCATATCCCCCCTCCTGTATCTATTAAACATGTGTCCCATATTGTCCCTCCTGTATCTACACTACATAGGTTTCACCTTCCCCCTCCTGTGTACAGTGCTGCTATCTCATATCCGCCTCCTGTATCTATCATACATATATCTCATATCTCCCCCCCTGTATCTTTCATATGTATGTCCCTTATCTCCCCTCTTGTATCTACACTACAGCGGTTTCACCTCCCCCCTCCTGTATCCACACTACACATGTTCTATGTCTTTCTCTCCGTGTGTTGGACACATGTTTCATGCACTCTCAGAGGGGGTCTGACAATGTCACGGAGTCTCCAGCTGTACAAGGCTTCCTTTGTTCTGTGCTTCTCGGGTAGAGCAGAATAACTTTTTCCATCCGTACATACATCCTATCTCCAGGTATTCTGAGAATTGGGGGAGGCAGTGAGCAGTGGGGTAGAGTGCTAGCTCCTGGGACCAGTATGAGGAGGTCTGCAGATAGAAGGACAGCAGGAATCTCCTCACCCACATATATCCCCGGGCTCCAGATAGACGGGGCTTGGATTATTTCAGATTGTGTGAGGCAGTCATATCTGCACTCTGTGAGCAATCAGACTGTGGGGTCCCGCAGAGGACACAAGGGGGCCCCACTTGAGGGAGGAAGGCATATGGCGATATATGCCGGTATATAAAAAAAAGTACTGCGGCATTATATACCGGTATTACAGGAACAGCGTGGTATTAAATACCGGTATTACAGCAGCAGTGCTGTATTACATACCAGTATTACAGGAGCAGTGCGGTATTATATACCTATAAAACAGGAGCATGCGGTATTATTAACCCAGTATTGCAAGAGCAGTGCGGTATTATATACCGGTATTACAGGAACGGTGTGGTATTAAATACTGGTATTACAGGAGCTAGCTGTATTATATACTGGTATTACAGGAGCAGTGCTGTATTATATACCGGTAATACAAGAGCAATGTGGTATTATATACTGGTATTACAGGAGCAGTGCGGTATTATTAACCCGGTAGTGCAGGACCAGTGCGGTATTATATGCCGGTAATACAGGAACAGTGCGGTATTACATACTGGCAGTGCGGTATTATATACTGGTACTATAAGAGCAGTGCATTATTATATACCCATATTACCGGAGCAGTACGGTATTATATACTGGCAGTGCGGTATTATATACTGGTACTACAGGAGCAGTGTTGTAATATATACCAATATTGCAGGAGCAGTGCGGTATTATAAACCGGTATTACAGGAGCAGTGCGGTATTATATACTGGTGCTACAGGAGCAGTGTGGTATTATATACTGGTATTACAGGAACAGTGCGGTATTATATACTGGTATTACAGGAACAGTGTAGTATTATATACCGGTATAACAGGAGCAGTATGGTATTATATACTAGCAGTGCGGTATTATATACCGGTATTGCAGTAGCAGTGAGGTATTATATACTGATACTACAGGAGCAGTGTGCTATTTTATACTGGTATTACAGGAGCAGTGCGGTATTATATACCGGTATTACAGGAGCAGTGCGGTATTATATACCAGTATTACAGGAGCAGTGTGGTATTATATACTGGTGCTATAGGAGCAGTGTGGTATTATATACCGGTATTACAGGAACAGTGCGGTATTATATACTGGTATTACAGGAACAGTGTAGTATTATATACCGGTATAACAGGAGCAGTACGGTATTATATACAAGCAGTGCGGTATTATATACCGGTATTGCAGTAGCAGTGAGGTATTATATACTGGTACTACAGGAGCAGTGTGCTATTTTATACTGGTATTACAGGAGCAGTGCGGTATTATATACCGGTATTACAGGAGCAGTGCGGTATTATATACCAGTATTACAGGAGCAGTGTGGTATTATATACTGGTGCTATAGGAGCAGTGTGGTATGATATACCGGTATTACAGGAACAGTGCGGTATTATATACTGGTATTACAGGAACAGTGTAGTATTATATACCGGTATAACAGGAGCAGTACGGTATTATATACTAGCAGTGCGGTATTATATACCGGTATTGCAGTAGCATTGAGGTATTATATACTGGTACTACAGGAGCAGTGTGCTATTTTATACTGGTATTACAGGAGCAGTGCGGTATTATATACCGGTATTACAGGAGCAGTGAGGTATTATATACCGGTATTGCAGTAGCAGTGCGGTATAATCTACCTGTACTACAGGAGAAGTGCGGTATTGTATACCAGTATGGCAGTAGCAGTGCGGTATTATATACCGGTATTACAGGAGCAGTGCAGTATTATATACTGGCAATGCGGTATTATATACTGGTACTACAGGAGCAGTGTGGTTTTAAATACTGATACTACAGTAGCAGTGTGATATTATATACCGGTATTACAGGAGCAGTGCGGTATTATATACCGGTATTACAGGAGTAGTGCGGTATTATATACCGGTACTACAGGAGCAGTGCGGTATTATATACTGGTATTACAAGTGCAGTGTGGTATTATATACCAGTATTACAGGAGCAGTGCGGTATTATATACCGATATGACAGAAGCAGTGCGTTATTATATACCGGTATTAGGGCTCCCACCCACTAGCGTTTTTTTCTCCACTGCGCTGCAAGAGTAAGTGAAAACTCTCGCAGAGCAGTGCGAGAAAATCACTGCGATATCGCAGCGACAGTCTCTTCAATGGGGCCAGCGGCAGCAGCGCTAGCCCCATTGAAAAGATATGGAGAATGCCGCGGACTTCTGCCACAGGAGTTTCCTTCATCCCCGCACTGCTGCCGATCCCATTGAAAGCAGTGGTTTCTGACAAGCCCCGCAGAATTATTATTGGAGAAGGGCTTGAAATATAAGCCCTTCCCCGATAATCATAAAAAAGTGGTTAAAAAAATAATTAAAAATTATACTCACCTCTCCTGCTGTCAGCCGCGTCCTCCGGCTGGCTCCCCGACACTGCTACTGAGCTCTATCAGCAGACGGGGATTTAAAAATCCCCGCCTCCTGAAAGGGCTGTGCAGATTGGCTGAGGGCTCAGCCAATAGCAGCTATTGCTTAGCTATTGGCTGAGCGCTCAGCCAATGACAGATAGCTCTTAGCTATTCACTCATGAATAGCAATATCTTAGCTATTAGAGGTCCCCGCGGAGATGAAGGAAACTCCTGTCACAGCTGTGGCAGAAGTCCGCGGCATTCTCCATATCTTTTCAATGGGGCTAGTGCTGCTGCCGCTGGCTCCATTGAAAAGACTGGCGATGTCGCAGCGATATCCCAGCGATTTTGGGATATCTGCCTGCGTTTTTCTCGCACTGCGATGCGAGACTTTAACTTTAGAATCGCATCGCAGTGGAGAAAAAAACGCCAGTGGGTGGGAGCCCTTACAAGAGCAGTGCAGTATCATATACTGGTATTACAGGAGCAGTGCGGTATTATATACTGGCAGTGCGGTATTATATACTGGCAGTGCGGTAATATATACCGGTATTGCAGGAGCAGTGCAGTATTATATACCGGTATTGCAGGAGAAGTGCGGTATTATATACTGGCAGTGTGGTATTATATACCGGTATTACAGGAGCAGTGCAGTATTATATACTGGCAGTGCGGTATTATATACCAGTATTGCAGGCGCAGTGCAGTATTATATACCGGTATTGCAGGAGCAGTGCAGTATTATATACTAGTAGTGCTGCATTATATACCGGTATTACAGGAGCAGTGCGGTACTATATACTGGCAGTGTGGTATTATATACCGGTACTACAGGAGCAGTGCGGTTTTATATACTGGCAGTGCTGTATTATATACTGGTATTACAAGAGCAGTGCGGTATTATATACTGGCAGTGCTCTATTATATACTGGCAGTGGGGTATTATATACCGGTACTACAGAAGCAGTGCGGTATTATATACTGGCATTGCTGTATTATATACCGGTATTACAGGAGCAGTGCGGTATTATATACTGGCAGTGTGGTATTATATACCGGTACTACAGGAGCAGTGCGGTATTATATACTGGCAGTGTGGTATTATATACCGGTACTACAGGAGCAGTGCGGTATTATATACTGGCAGTGCGGTATTATATACTGGTATTACAGGAGCAGTGCAGTATTATATACCGGTATTGCAGGAGCAGTGCGGGATTATATACTGGCAGTGCGGGATTATATACCGGTATTACAGGAGCAGTGCGGTATTATATACTGGCAGTGCGGTATTATATATTGATATCACAGAAGTAGCTCCAGTAATGAGGCAGTTAATCACGCTCCATGGAAAGTCTGAAGCGCTGGCGGAGTTAAAGCCTTTCCCCTGGTCTCTGTTTACCCCGTGTCCTAATATTAGCCGGTCCCGGGGGATTCGGACGATGAGCTCATGTCTGTGGACTGCGGCCCGTTAACCACATCCCTGCCGGGGGCCACCAATACCTGCCACAACATACAAGTCACCCGCTGCCATCCGAACCAGCATTCATACGGGGAGATGTGCCGCCGAGAACCGTTACACGCCGCACAAGGTCCGTTTTATCGTTGGTCAGCTCCTCGCCGCCCGGTTCACACGTGTGGCGGTCGCGGAGCGCTCGGAGCGGTCCGTTACTCTCCGTTCAAGAACTTATTTTCTTTTCAGTTTGCGTTGAAACATTTTACTTGGATCTACATCACGGCGAGCAGCCGAAGCGCCAATCATGTACCAAGGGGCGCGGATCCAGCTGCCCGTCATCGGTGGGATTATCGGATAGTGTCGCCGGTCTTCCGCCGCCATGTAATGGTTAGCAATTGCCTGAGGGAGGGGCCACGTCGGCGGGATGGAAGGAACATGACCAGAACCTCCCCAAGGAGGAAGCGTCCACCTCCGGATCGGCCTGGCGGCAGCGGATCGGGCACTCGGCATCTCCGGACGGTTGGGCAGACTTTAAGCCACTAGCGACCGCCATATTTTGTGCCTTAAAGGATTGTCCAGTTGTAAACCACTGATGGGCCACTGAGCCCCTTACCACCGGGGGGCGTACATCATCATCCTGGGTGGCATTACGTGGGGCGGCATCACGAGCTGCACCTGCTCCGTACAAGGCGGGCGCCGGCTGTCTGCGCTAGCACACCCTGCATGAAAAAGCCGCCATCAGTGCTGACGCTGGTCTCAGCTGTTAACCCTCTAAATGCCATGTTCAGGGGTCCCAAATGTCGCCCCCACAATGTGATGGTGGGTGGCTGTTCAGTTGCCATGGTAGCTGGGGACCTTCTGAAGGCTCCCAGGGTTGCCATGATAACATGCCTGTGAGGGCGGCCGATGGCGTGGTCCGTGGACAGCCGGCCAGGACTCCCTATAATGTAACACTGATGCAACCAAATAAGGAAGTGACAGTTTAAATAGTGTTTTTACGTGTAGCGTCTTCACACTGAAAGTAAAACCCACTCATCCCTCTGCCGCGTTCCACGCCCCCGGATGGTGTGTGGCGCGGCGCCGAGGGACTTGTGTGTTACGGTGCAGCCTGCAGTTTCTGTCGGTAGTAGTTTGGGGCACCGATAACCTCTTATTCCGCTCTTTGGCCGTCAGGAGCAGCGAGACACTGGAAGTAGTTTTTTTGTTCTTTTTATTCGGCGTTCGCAGCGAGGCGTAAATGGCCCGCCCCTCCGCTCTGACGCTCACTGCAATACCAGCAAAATATCACATTTATCTCATTTTTACGTTTCTACTGCTCTTACTCACTATAAACCCCTTCTTATGCGGTTCGGGCGCACGCCGCTTGTTGGGCGCTTTTTACTGCATTTTTTGGCAAGATAAACGTTGGAAAAACAGCAATTATGACTTCAGATGATTTGTCCGCCGCTCACCATAACGGCGGCATCTCATCCTTCGGGTCGTTACGAGCGCGGACAGAATTTATGAAATATTTTACAGTAGATTTTTTTTTACTAAACTTTATTGAACTTTTTGAAGACTATTTTTAGTCTGTCAGACTTGAAGATGCGATCATTTGGCCGCCAGCATAGTACACTGCAGTACTTCCGTATCATGTACTATCCATATGCCGGAGGCTGAGATAGCCGGCAGTCATGGAGGCCCTTGTCAGGCACCTCGGGATCGCATCGCAGGAGGAGACTGGAGACGGATGAATGGTGATGACATGGAGCCCCCAAAGCCACTGGCTATTACTACAGAGAACCTGGTGCAGGTGGCAGTGACACAAGGATGGGGGCGCCGTCTACACAGGTAGATGCACTAGCTGGTGTCCCGCTATACGAGGACCTTCAGCTCTTCATATACAGAGTCACCCAGACCCAGGGGCGTGACTATAGGGGATGCGGTTACACCCGGGCGCAGGAGCCTTAGGGGGCCCATAAGGCCTCTCCTCCATATAGGGATCACAGTACTATGAATAAAGCACTATAGTTGGGGGCCCCGTTACAGGTTTCACAATGGGGCCCAGGAGCCTCAAGTTACACCTCTGCCCAGACTTGATAGAGGTCCCCCCATCACCCCTCCCAACGCTCAGATAGCCGGCTCAGAACACACAGCTGACCACACAAACGGCGGTCCGGCTTCACCGGATGTCATCCTCCTCCTCCTCATCATATAGTTCCCACAAGTAAGAGATGTGATGATAGTGGAGACCGGTGTGGGGAGGGGTGACGTCCGATGACCGCTCCTTGTGGCAGTCATGAGATGGAGAAGACACCGGACACTCAACAATGGGTGTTCTATACTCAGAATCTTCCCAGGAGCCTCCACCCTCCTACCACGTGGGGTACGTGAAAGCTTCACCTCCAGGTCACCAAGTGAGATTTGTGTCCACTTATGTATGTAATGTAGCGTGTTCTGCGTCCCTCAGCTTCCTCGCGTGTGGAAGACGCTTCTGGACTCTTTGTCCTCCTCCAGACCCCTCTAGACTCTTTGTCCTCCTCCAATAAGTTGTTTCCTCCAAACTCCTCTGTGTCCCTAACGACTCTTCTGTCCTGATGGAGACTCTTCCGTCCCCTTCCGACTTTAGTCCTGTCCAGACTCTTTTGTCCCCTCCTGACTCCTGCAGTCCCTCTTGATTCCTCCTTTCCCTCCAGTGTTTTAAAGGGCCACATGGGTGATTTTGTATACATTCATGCTGTAGCCCACCCCATCACCTGTATATATGTCAGCTACTGTTACTTTTGTTAGTTACTCCTTTATCTTAGAGACCCCCCTATCTCCTCAGATGGTCATGTGATCTCAGTTCTGACCTGCTCAGATCCACTTGGGGTTCTGTGTCCAGTTTCTAGTCAGATTCTCAGTCTGTGTGATGCACGGACCTGTAGTGTCCCAGAACACCATCCTGGTCCCCTCCATAATTGTCACATGTCTGTCTTATGTGGATGCACTGTGCAAAGCCGTCCTGTCTATTCTCTGTTTGTGTGTTGCACAGCTGCAGCATCTGAAGGGTTAACTCCCATAAAATCATTGCCTGTCAGCTCTGCTGCTGAATGTATCTATCCTCCTGTGTCATGTGGTACAAGTGAGGTTATAAATGTGAGTGTCTGAGAGCGGGAGTGGTTGTTGATGATCGTCCATCTGCCCATGCTGTTGATAGACCCACAGTGATGCAGGGAAGCACCTTCAGCTTCCTTGCATTGAAAATGGAGAAGAAGGAGAGGCTCCCCATGTTGGAGCTGAGGATCTTCCCTCTTCACATGAGAGAACGAGTGAGGCACTAAATTCCCCGGAGTGAGAACAATCCCCCAAGTATTTCTGTATAGAGCGACCCATCATACAAGGTACCCGTTCACGCTACAGGCATTATTTTTCCTGTGCGGCTGTCCGTCCTCAGGATCACCGCACAGAGGTACGTGATTGTGACCCCCACGTGGATGATGTGCAGGGTGCATCTAGGCTAAGCCTTCTTCTAAGTGATTTCTTGCCAGAGAGTATGTGGAGAGGATCTTCTCTTTATTCCTCCCCTGGAGTATATATATAATGTCCAGGACTGGTGACATACAGATAACGTGGACTATAGGGCCGTATTGGTCCTGTGTTTCCTCCCACCTCTGAGCTTCTGCCTGTAACTGCTCCCGTCAATCTACCTGTAATTACCTGCGTGCAAAGTTTATCCAAGTAAAGTTTTACTGGGCCTCACCCGCTCCTGAGGACCCGAGGTACCATACACTTGGCCAGTGTTTATTACTCCGCCGCATAGGATAACGGTGTGGGAGCGGTGGCGTCACGAGTGATATACATATATACTTTCATGAGCATTTCCCCTGTGTTACCACTCGGCTACACCGTGACAGGGACTGGGCCTCCAGCCATACCCACAGTGTTCATTTCTCCGTGACACTGTAATAACTTTAGCCTCCCTCTCACAGGGTGTTACAGATCTACCACAGAAACTGCCTACAGGGGGACACAAGCAGTCCTGGCACAGTAACTGACGATCACACAGGTATAATAGTGGAGATCACAGCTGATCCTCCTGGCTGGATACTTATGGGCTGTAGCTAATTTAAGTGACTATAGAAGGTAATGGTAATTACACTGTCCCCCCCCCCCCCAGCAGGCAGAAGTGGTATAGCCTCAGCTAATGCTGTGCTGATACACCATGGGATTGATGTGAAAGTGAAAGCAAAATTTTCACCCTCAAGATGGTGGCTGATAAGCATCAGACAAGGGGCTGCACTGCATGAAGTGGCTGCAATACGCAGATGAGACCTCCAGTTTGTGACAGGCAATCAGATGAGGGGACAGAGATGGAAAATGTGTTTTTGCTACAGTGGGCCATTAAGCAACTGTTTCTACAAGGTGTAGTTAAAAAGTCGATCCAGCGCTATATCTCATACTGGTGTCCTGTAGTGATATAACAATGGTGTACTTGAATAGGAAGGCGTGGGTGTGCTACACAATGGTATGGAGCACGGGTTACTGGGGGCCCCGGAACATGGATTACAATTTTATGTTGTGGCCCCTGTAAGAGATAGAGAGTAAAACTCAAACGCAAGGCTGAAGATTAGCGTATGAGAAGTAGATATTGTCCTTCTGGGTGGGACGGTGGCTATGACTGAAGTAAGGAGAGCATGCTGGAAGCGGCCTCTTCTGCTACGATACACGCATGGAGCCGTCGCTGGACCGGTGCTCATTCCAGGTACTCTGAACGCGGATCGGTACCTGAACCCCCTCAGACGGCGACGGACGACCTCCTAGATGACCGGCTCCATCGTAGCAGGAGGGCAGATCATCCGGTTAAGGATACGTGGGGCGATTATCGCCTGAACTCTCGCTGGAGTCAGGGAATCCGGTGAACATGTGACCGCGGACCGGGCGCTGAGCGAGACATTGTTCACCTGTCGGAGACACTTGGCAGAAATAAGAGCCAAGCGACTATCAGGCCGTGCAAACAGAGCCGCTCAGTCTATGACCAACTGTATATTGTGAATGGAGGCAGGCGCCCGAAACGATCCCAGTCATGGAACGACTATCGCTACTGTATAACTAGAGGAGAGATAGCCAGGCGCAGACCATGCGATGCACCCCACAGCCGTCCCATGTAAAGGGACCCTTACACGCCTGGGGAGCAAGAAAACAGCACCTAGGGCGGGGCAAAGAAACGGTGACCCCATTGAGTATGTATGGTGTGATCCTGCCGCCCCACCTTACTGATGCGTAGACCTATCCATGACCCCCTGGAGTGGCCACCATGCACAGCGCTCTCCTCCAGCCGTGCATCAGCTTATCTCTTCAGAAAACCTCTGATGTTCTGCGTCGCACCTGCAAGACCACTTCGGAAAACCTCAACTTGATGGAAGCGTTGCAGAAAGGTTGCAGTTGGACCAGACTGCAGTGTATGACCACGGTTTCCCTGTCTACGGGCTGATGATGGTGGGGTGTCCTGGACTGGGGCTGCCATGGGTGGCGGGATGTGAGGGTGCAGGGGCTCCTGGGTGCGATAAGAAGCTTGATGAGATGTTGATATTCTGATATTTCCATGAAGCTCCTGTGGTGCCACCACTCGTTCCTCACCACAGTGGCACGTGGACTTCCCAGCCGTCACCTCCTCAGCTCTAACATCAAACCTGATCTGTAATAGGAATAGAGCGAAGCTCGGAGGTGTCAGAGGATCTCCCAGAACAATGACGGAGAAAGAAGAGTGAGGAAGGAAGTCGACGACATCCATCATAGGAAAACATCCGCCTTGCAGGTCCTGATCCCTGGCGTCGTTATCCCAAGCACCCCCCACCCCAAGCACATGGCTCCGCAGCGAGAAGGTCCTGGCTCCGACATCCCATCACACTCATACCAGGAGGCATTTTCCGCTTGTTGACCCCTCGCTTGGTAATCCTTCTTAATTGTTCTAGAAAATCATCCAAACAGACCTGATGAGAAACAGCGGCCTCGGCTACAGAGTCCTGGATGAGATCCATTACACGGCGCCTATAACCCGCTCATTACACAGCTAAATATAGCAGCAGAAATATGCTCCGCACCGTGCCAAGTCCTACATCATAGTAGCCTGCAGCCGATCCCAGCACCGCTCAACGTCTACACCGCGAGCACACTAGGGGACCGAGAGAACTGTCACTATACGGAGTGCCACCAACCCTCTACAGCCCCATAATATGCTCCGCACCCTGCCAAGTCCTACATCATAGTAGCCTGCAGCCGGTCCCTGCACCGCTCAACGTCTACACCGCGAGCACACCAGGGGACCGAGAGAACTGTCACTATACGAAGTGCCACCAACCCTCTGCAGCCCCATAATATGCTCCACACCGTGACAAGTCCTACATCATAGTAGCCTGCAGCCGGTCCCAGCACCGCTCAACGTCCAAACCCCAAGAACACCAGGGGACCGAGAGAACTGTAACTATATAGAGTGCCACCAACCCTCTACAGCCCTATAATATGCTACGCACCCTGCCAAGTCCCACATCATAGTAGCCTGCAGCCGGTCCCAGCACTGCTCAATGTCTACACCGCAAACACACCAGGGGACCAAGAGAACAGTCACTATATAGAGTGCCACCATAGTAGCCTGCAGCCGGTCCCAGCACCGCTCAACGTCTACACCGCAAACACACCAGGGGACCAAGAGAACAGTCACTATATAGAGTCCCACCAACCCTCTACAGCCCCATAATATGCTCCAAACCGTGCCAAGCCCTACATCATAGTAGCCTGCAGCCGGTCCAGCACCGCTCAATGTCTACCCCCCGAACACACCAGAGGGCCGAGAGAACTGTCACTATACGGAGTGCCACCAACCCTCTACAGCCCTATAATATACTCCGCACCGTGCCAAGTCCTACATCATAGTAGCCTGCAGCTGGTCCCAGCACCGCTCAATGTCTACACCGCGAGCACACCAGGGGACCGAGGGAACTGTCACTATATAGAGTGCCAACAACCCTCTACAGCCCCATAATATGCTCCGCACCGTGCCAAGTCCTACATCATAGTAGCCTGCAGCCGGTCCCAGCACCGCTCAACGTCTACACCGCGAGTACACAGAGGGACCGAGAGAACAGTCACTATACGGAGGGCCACCAACCCTCTACAGCCCTAAAATATGCTCCGCACCGTGCCAAGTCCTACATCATAGTAGCCTGCAGCCGTTCCCAGCACCGCTCAATGTCTACACCGCGAGTACACAGAGGGACCGAGAGAACAGTCACTATACGGAGGGCCACCAACCCTCTACAGCCCCATAATATGCTCCGCACCGCGCCAAGTCCTACATCATAGTAGCCTGCAGCCGGTCCAGCACCGCTCAACGTCTACACCACGAACACACCAGGGGACCGAGAGAACAGTCACTATACGGAGTGCCACCAACCCTCTACAGCCATATAATATGCTCCGCACTGTGCCAAGTCCTACATCATAGTAGCCTGCAGCCGGTCCCAGCACCACTCAACGTCTACACCGCGAATACACCAGGGGATCGAGAGAACTGTCACTATACGGAGTGCCACCAATCCTCTACAGCCCTATAATATGCTCCGCACCGTGCCAAGTCCTACATCATAGTAGCCTGCAGCCGTTCCCAGCACCGCTCAACGTCTACACCGCGAACACACCAGGGGACCGAGAGAACTGTCACTATACGGAGTGCCACCAACCCTCTACAGCCCTATAATATGCTCCGCACCGTGCCAAGTCCTACATCATAGTAGCCTGCAGCCGGTCCAGCACCGCTCAATGTCTACACCGCGAGTACACAGAGGGACCGAGAGAACTGTCACTATATAGAGTGCCACCATAGTAGCCTGCAGTCGGTCCCAGCACCGCTCAATGTCTACACCGCGAGCATACCAGGGGACCGAGAGAACTGTCACTATACAGAGTGCCATCAACCCTCTACAGCCCTATAATATGTACCGCACCGTGCCAAGTCCTACATCATAGTAGCCTGCAGCCGTTCCCAGCACCGCTCAACGTCTATACCGAGAGTACACCAGGGGACCAAGAGAACTGTCACTATACGGAGTGCCACCAACCCTCTACAGCCCCATAATATGATCCGCACCGTGCCAAGTCCTACATCATAGTAGCCTGCAGCCGGTCCCAGCACCGCTCCATGTCTACACCGCGAGCATACCAGGGGACCAAGAGAACTGTCACTATACGGAGTGCCACCAACCCTCTACAGCCCCATAATATGATCCGCACCGTGCCAAGTCCTACACCATAGTAGCCTGCAGTCGGTCCCAGCACCGCTCAATGTCTACACCGCGAGCACACCAGGGGACCGAGAGAACTGTCACTATACGGAGTGCCACCAACCCTCTACAGCCCCATAATATGCTCCGCACCCTGCCAAGTCCTACATCATAGTAGCCTGCAGCCGGTCCCAGCACCGCTCAACGTCCAAACCGCAAGCACACCAGGGGACCGAGAGAACTGTAACTATATAGAGTGCCACCCATCCTCTACAGCCCCATAATATGCTGCGCACCGTGCCAAGTCCCACATCATAGTAGCCTGCAGCCGGTCCCAGCACTGCTCAATGTCTACACCGCAAACACACCAGGGGACCAAGAGAACAGTCACTATATAGAGTGCCACCATAGTAGCCTGCAGCCGGTCCCAGCACCGCTCAACGTCTACACCGCAAACACACCAGGGGACCAAGAGAACAGTCACTCTATAGAGTCCCACCAACCCTCTACAGCCCCATAATATGCTCCAAACCGTGCCAAGCCCTACATCATAGTAGCCTGCAGCCGGTCCAGCACCGCTCAATGTCTACCCCCCGAACACACCAGAGGGCCGAGAGAACTGTCACTATACGGAGTGCCACCAACCCTCTACAGCCCTATAATATGCTCCGCACCGTGCCAAGTCCTACATCATAGTAGCCTGCAGCCGGTCCCAGCACCGCTCAATGTCTACACCGCAAACACACTAGTGGACCGAGAGAACTGTCACTATACGGAGTGCCACCAACCCTCTACAGCCCCATAATATGCTGCGCACCGTGCCAAGTCCTACATCATAGTAGACTGCAGCCGGTCCCAGCACCGCTCAACGTCTACCCCCCGAACACACCAGGGGACCGAGAGAACAGTCACTATATAGAGTGCCACCAACCCTCTACAGCCCCATAATGTGCTGCGCACCGTGCCAAGTCCTACATCACAGTAGCCTGCAGCCGGTCCCAGCACCACTCAACGTCTACACCGCGAGCACACCAAGGGACCGAGAGAACTGTCACTATATGGAGTGCCACCAACCCTCTACAGCCCCATAATATGCTCCGCACCGTGCCAAGTCCTACATCATAGTAGCCTGCAGCCGGTCCCAGCACCGCTCAACGTCTACACCGCGAGCACACCAGGGGACCGAGAGAGCTGTCACTATACGGAGTGCCACCAACCCTCTACAGCCCTATAATATGCTCCGCACCGTGCCAAGTCCTACATCATAGTAGCCTGCAGCCGTTCCCAGCACCGCTCAACGTCTACACCGCGAGCACACCAGGGGACCGAGAGAGCAGTCACTATACGGAGGGCCACCAACCCTCTACAGCCCCATAATATGCTCCGCACCGCGCCAAGTCCTACATCATAGTAGCCTGCAGCCGGTCCAGCACCGCTCAACGTCTACACCACGAACACACCAGGGGACCGAGAGAACAGTCACTATACGGAGTGCCACCAACCCTCTACAGCCATATAATATGCTCCGCACTGTGCCAAGTCCTACATCATAGTAGCCTGCAGCCGGTCCCAGCAACGCTCAACGTCTACACCGCGAGCACACCAGGGGACCGAGAGAACAGTCACTATACGGAGTGCCACCATACCTCTACAGCCCCATAATATGCTGCGCACCCTGCCAAGTCCTACATCACAGTAGCCTGCAGCCGGTCCAGCACCGCTCAACGTCTACACCGCAAACACACCAAGGGACCGAGAGAACTGTCACTATACGGAGTGCCACCAACCCTCTACAGCCCTATAATATGCTCCGCACCGTGCCAAGTCCTACATCATAGTAGCCTGCAGCCGGTCCAGCACCGCTCAATGTCTACACCGCGAGTACACCAGGGGACCGAGAGAACTGTCACTATATAGAGTGCCACCATAGTAGCCTGCAGTCGGTCCCAGCACCGCTCAATGTCTACACCGCGAGCATACCAGGGAACCGAGAGAACTGTCACTATACGGAGTGCCACCAACCCTCTACAGCCCTATAATATGTACCGCACCGTGCCAAGTCCTACATCATAGTAGCCTGCAGCCGTTCCCAGCACCGCTCAACGTCTATACCGAGAGTACACCAGGGGACCGAGAGAACTGTCACTATATAGAGTGCCACCATAGTAGCCTGCAGTCGGTCCCAGCACCGCTCAATGTCTACACCGCGAGCATACCAGGGGACCGAGAGAACTGTCACTATACGGAGTGCCACCAACCCTCTACAGCCCCATAATATGATCCGCACCGTGCCAAGTCCTACATCATAGTAGCCTGCAGCCGGTCCCAGCACCGCTCAACGTCCAAACCGCAAGCACACCAGGGGACCGAGAGAACTGTAACTATATAGAGTGCCACCCATCCTCTACAGCCCCATAATATGCTGCGCACCGTGCCAAGTCCCACATCATAGTAGCCTGCAGCCGGTCCCAGCACTGCTCAATGTCTACACCGCACACACACCAGGGGACCGAGAGAACTGTCACTATACGGAGGGCCACCAACCCTCTACAGCCCCATAATATGCTCCGCACCGTGCCAAGTCCTTCATCATTGTAGCCTGCAGCCGATCCCAGCACCGCTCAACGTCTACACCACGAACACACCAGGGGACCGAGAGAACAGTCACTATACGGAGTGCCACCAACCCTGTACTGCCCTATAATACGCTCCGCACCGTGCCAAGTCCTACATCATAGTAGCCTGCAGCCGGTCCCAGCACCGCTCAACGTCTACACCACGAACACACCAGGGGACCGAGAGAACAGTCACTATATAGAGTGCCACCAACCCTCTACAGCCCTATAATATGCTCCGCTCCGTGCCAAGTCCTACATCATAGTAGCCTGCAGCCGGTCCCAGCACCGCTCAACGTCTACACAGCGAACACACCAGGGGACCGAGAGAACAGTCACTATATAGAGTGCCACCAACCCTCTACAGCCCTATAATATGCTCCGCTCCGTGCCAAGTCCTACATCATAGTAGCCTGCAGCCGGTCCCAGCACCGCTCAACGTCTACACCGCGAATACACCAGGGAACCGAGAAAACTGTCACTATATAGAGTGCCACCAACCCTCTACAGCCCTATAATATGCTCCGCTCCGTGCCAAGTCCTACATCATAGTAGCCTGCAGCCGGTCCCAGCACCGCTCAACGTCTACACCGCGAGTACACAGAGGGACCGAGAGAGCAGTCACTATACGGAGGGCCACCAACCCTCTACAGCCCTATAATATGCTCCGCACCGTGCCAATTCCTACATCATAGTAGCCTGCAGCCGGTCCCAGCACCGCTCAACGTCTACCCCCCGAACACACCAGGGGACCGAGAGAACTGTCACTATATAGAGTGCCTCCAACCCTCTACAGCCCTATAATATGCTCCGCACCGTGCCAAGTCCTACATCATAGTAGCCGGCAGCCGTTCCCAGCACCGCTCAACTTCTACACCGCGAGTACACCAGGGGACCGAGAGAACTGTCACTATACGGAGTGCCACCAACCCTCTACAGCCCTATAATATGCTCCGCACCGTGCCAAGTCCTACATCATAGTAGCCTGCAGCCGGTCCCAGCACCGCTCAATGTCTACACCGCGAACACACCAGGGGACCGAGAGAACTGTCACTATACGGAGTGCCACCAACCCTCTACAGCCCTATAATATGCTCCACACCCTGCCAAGTCCTACATCATAGTAGCCTGCAGCCGGTCCCAGCACCACTCAATGTCTACACCACGAATACACCAGATGGCCGAGAGAACAGTCACTATACGGAGTGCCACCAACCCTCTACAGCCCTATAATATGCTCCGCACCGTGCCAAGTCCTACATCATAGTAGCCGGCAGCCGTTCCCAGCACCGCTCAACTTCTACACCGCGAGTACACCAGGGGACCGAGAGAACTGTCACTATACGGAGTGCCACCAACCCTCTACAGCCCCATAATATGCTCCGCACCGTGCCAAGTCCTACATCATAGTAGCCTGCAGCCGGTCCCTGCACCGCTCAACGTCTACACCGCGAGCACACCAAGGGACCGAGAGAACAGTCACTATACGGAGTGCCACCAACCCTCTACAGCCCTATAATATGCTCCGCACCGTGCCAAGTCCTACATCATAGTAGCCTGCAGCCGGTCCCAGCACCGCTCAACGTCTACACCGCGAGTACACTAGGGGACCGAGAGAACTGTCACTGTACGGAGTGCCTTCAACCCTCTACAGCCCTACAATATGCTCCACACCCTGCGAAGTTCTACATCATAGTAGCCTGCAGCCGATCCCAGCACCGCTCAATGTCTACCCCCCGAACACACCAGAAGGCCGAGAGAACTGTCACTATATAGAGTGCCACCAACCCTCTACAGCCCCATAATATGCTCCGCACCCTGCCAAGTCCTACATCATAGTAGCCTGCAGCCGGTCCCAGCAACGCTCAACGTCTACACCGCGAGCACACCAGGGGACCGAGAGAACTGTCACTATATGGAGTGCCACCAACCCTCTACAGCCCCATAATATGCTGCGCACCGCGCCAAGTCCTACATCATAGTAGCCTGCAGCCGGTCCCAGCACCGCTCAACGTCTACACCGCGAGCACACCAGGGGACCGAGAGAACTGTCACTATACGGAGTGCCACCAACCCTCTACAGCCCTATAATACTCTCCGCACCCTGCCAAGTCCTACATCATAGTAGCCTGCAGCCGGTCCCGGCACCGCTCAACGTCTACACCGCGAGTACACCAGGGGACCAAGAGAACTGTCACTATATAGAGTGCCACCAACCCTCTACAGCCCTATAATATGCTCCGCACCCTGCCAAGTCCTACATCATAGTAGCCTGCAGCCGGTCCCAGCACCGCTCAACGTCTACACCGCAAACACACCAGGGGACCGAGAGAACTGTCACTATACGGAGTGCCACCAACCCTCTACAGCCCTATAATATGCTCCGCACCGTGCCAAGTCCTACATCATAGTAGCCTGCAGCCGGACCAGCACCGCTCAACGTCTACACCGCAAACACACCAGGGGACCAAGAGAACAGTCACTATATAGAGTGCCACCAACCCTCTACAGCCCCATAATATGCTCCGCACTGTGCCAAGTCCTACATCATAGTAGCCTGCAGCCAGTCCCAGCACCGCTCAACGTCTACACCGCGAGCACACCAGGGGACCGAGAGAACTGTCACTATACGGAGGGCCTCCAACCCTCTACAGCCCTATAATATGCTCCGCACCGTGCCAAGTCCTACATCATAGTAGCCTGCAGCTGGTCCCAGCCACGCTCCACGTCTACACCGCGAGTACACAGAAGGACCAAGAGAATTGTCACTATATAGAGTGCCACCAACCGTCTACAGCCCTATAATATGCTCCGCACCGTGCCAAGTCCTACATCATAGTAGCCTGCAGCCAGTCCCAGCACCCCTCAACGTCTACACCCCGAGTACACCAGGAGACCGAGAGAACAGTCACTATATAGAGTGCCATCAACCCTCTACAGCCCTATAATATGCTCCGCACCGTGCCAAGTCCTACATCATAGTAGCCTGAAGCCGGTCCCAGCACCGCTCAATGTCTACACAACGAACACACCAGGGGACCGAGAGAACAGTCACTATACGGAGTGCCACCAACCCTGTACTGCCCTATAATACGCTCCGCACCGTGCCAAGTCCTACATCATAGTAGCCTGCAGCCGGTCCCAGCACCGCTCAACGTCTACACCACGAACACACCAGGGGACCGAGAGAACAGTCACTATATAGAGTGCCACCAACCCTCTACAGCCCTATAATATGCTCCGCTCCGTGCCAAGTCCTACATCATAGTAGCCTGCAGCCGGTCCCAGCACCGCTCAACGTCTACACAGCGAACACACCAGGGGACCGAGAGAACAGTCACTATATAGAGTGCCACCAACCCTCTACAGCCCTATAATATGCTCCGCTCCGTGCCAAGTCCTACATCATAGTAGCCTGCAGCCGGTCCCAGCACCGCTCAACGTCTACACCGCGAATACACCAGGGAACCGAGAAAACTGTCACTATATAGAGTGCCACCAACCCTCTACAGCCCTATAATATGCTCCGCTCCGTGCCAAGTCCTACATCATAGTAGCCTGCAGCCGGTCCCAGCACCGCTCAACGTCTACACCGCGAGTACACAGAGGGACCGAGAGAGCAGTCACTATACGGAGGGCCACCAACCCTCTACAGCCCTATAATATGCTCCGCACCGTGCCAATTCCTACATCATAGTAGCCTGCAGCCGGTCCCAGCACCGCTCAACGTCTACCCCCCGAACACACCAGGGGACCGAGAGAACTGTCACTATATAGAGTGCCTCCAACCCTCTACAGCCCTATAATATGCTCCGCACCGTGCCAAGTCCTACATCATAGTAGCCGGCAGCCGTTCCCAGCACCGCTCAACTTCTACACCGCGAGTACACCAGGGGACCGAGAGAACTGTCACTATACGGAGTGCCACCAACCCTCTACAGCCCTATAATATGCTCCGCACCGTGCCAAGTCCTACATCATAGTAGCCTGCAGCCGGTCCCAGCACCGCTCAATGTCTACACCGCGAACACACCAGGGGACCGAGAGAACTGTCACTATACGGAGTGCCACCAACCCTCTACAGCCCTATAATATGCTCCACACCCTGCCAAGTCCTACATCATAGTAGCCTGCAGCCGGTCCCAGCACCACTCAATGTCTACACCACGAATACACCAGATGGCCGAGAGAACAGTCACTATACGGAGTGCCACCAACCCTCTACAGCCCTATAATATGCTCCGCACCGTGCCAAGTCCTACATCATAGTAGCCGGCAGCCGTTCCCAGCACCGCTCAACTTCTACACCGCGAGTACACCAGGGGACCGAGAGAACTGTCACTATACGGAGTGCCACCAACCCTCTACAGCCCCATAATATGCTCCGCACCGTGCCAAGTCCTACATCATAGTAGCCTGCAGCCGGTCCCTGCACCGCTCAACGTCTACACCGCGAGCACACCAAGGGACCGAGAGAACAGTCACTATACGGAGTGCCACCAACCCTCTACAGCCCTATAATATGCTCCGCACCGTGCCAAGTCCTACATCATAGTAGCCTGCAGCCGGTCCCAGCACCGCTCAACGTCTACACCGCGAGTACACTAGGGGACCGAGAGAACTGTCACTGTACGGAGTGCCTTCAACCCTCTACAGCCCTACAATATGCTCCACACCCTGCGAAGTTCTACATCATAGTAGCCTGCAGCCGATCCCAGCACCGCTCAATGTCTACCCCCCGAACACACCAGAAGGCCGAGAGAACTGTCACTATATAGAGTGCCACCAACCCTCTACAGCCCCATAATATGCTCCGCACCCTGCCAAGTCCTACATCATAGTAGCCTGCAGCCGGTCCCAGCAACGCTCAACGTCTACACCGCGAGCACACCAGGGGACCGAGAGAACTGTCACTATATGGAGTGCCACCAACCCTCTACAGCCCCATAATATGCTGCGCACCGCGCCAAGTCCTACATCATAGTAGCCTGCAGCCGGTCCCAGCACCGCTCAACGTCTACACCGCGAGCACACCAGGGGACCGAGAGAACTGTCACTATACGGAGTGCCACCAACCCTCTACAGCCCTATAATACTCTCCGCACCCTGCCAAGTCCTACATCATAGTAGCCTGCAGCCGGTCCCGGCACCGCTCAACGTCTACACCGCGAGTACACCAGGGGACCAAGAGAACTGTCACTATATAGAGTGCCACCAACCCTCTACAGCCCTATAATATGCTCCGCACCCTGCCAAGTCCTACATCATAGTAGCCTGCAGCCGGTCCCAGCACCGCTCAACGTCTACACCGCAAACACACCAGGGGACCGAGAGAACTGTCACTATACGGAGTGCCACCAACCCTCTACAGCCCTATAATATGCTCCGCACCGTGCCAAGTCCTACATCATAGTAGCCTGCAGCCGGACCAGCACCGCTCAACGTCTACACCGCAAACACACCAGGGGACCAAGAGAACAGTCACTATATAGAGTGCCACCAACCCTCTACAGCCCCATAATATGCTCCGCACTGTGCCAAGTCCTACATCATAGTAGCCTGCAGCCAGTCCCAGCACCGCTCAACGTCTACACCGCGAGCACACCAGGGGACCGAGAGAACTGTCACTATACGGAGGGCCTCCAACCCTCTACAGCCCTATAATATGCTCCGCACCGTGCCAAGTCCTACATCATAGTAGCCTGCAGCTGGTCCCAGCCACGCTCCACGTCTACACCGCGAGTACACAGAAGGACCAAGAGAATTGTCACTATATAGAGTGCCACCAACCGTCTACAGCCCTATAATATGCTCCGCACCGTGCCAAGTCCTACATCATAGTAGCCTGCAGCCAGTCCCAGCACCCCTCAACGTCTACACCCCGAGTACACCAGGAGACCGAGAGAACAGTCACTATATAGAGTGCCATCAACCCTCTACAGCCCTATAATATGCTCCGCACCGTGCCAAGTCCTACATCATAGTAGCCTGAAGCCGGTCCCAGCACCGCTCAATGTCTACACAACGAACACACCAGGGGACCGAGAGAACAGTCACTATACAGAGTGCCACCAACCGTCTACAGCCCTATAATATGTACCACACCGTGCCAAGTCCTACATCATACGAGCCTGAAGCCGGTCTCAGCACCGCTCAACGTCTACACCCCGAGTACACCAGGAGACCGAGAGAACAGTCACTATATAGAGTGCCACCAACCCTCTACAGCCCTATAATATGCTCTGCACCGTGCCAAGTCCTGCATCATTGTAGCCTGCAGCCGGTCCCAGTACCGCTCAACGTCTACACCGCGAACACACCAGAGGGCCGAGAGAACTGTCACTATACGGAGTGCCACCAACCCTCTACAGCCCCATAATATGCTCCGCACCGTGACAAGTCCTACATCATAGTAGCCTGCAGCCAGTCCCAGCACCGCTCAACGTCTACACCGCAAGCACACCAGGAGACCGAGAGAACAGTCACTATATAGAGTGCCACCAACCGTCTACAGCCCTATAATATGCTCCACACCGTGCCAGGTCCAACATCATAGTAGCCTGCAGCCGGTCCCAGCACCGCTCAACGTCTACACCGCAAGAACACCAGGGGACCAAGAGAATTGTCACTACACGGAGTGCCACCAACCGTCTACAGCCCTATAATACTCTCCGCACTGTGCCAAGTCCCACATCATAGTAGCCTGCAGCCGGTCCCAGCACCTCTCAACGTCTACACCGAGAGTACACCAGGGACCGAGAGAACAGTCACTATATGGAGTGATCCAACCCTCTACAGCCCTATAATACACTCCGCACCGTGCCAAGTCCTACATCATAGTCCTCATCCATAAAGCCCCCACAGCCCTGCGCCGCCCTACATTGTATCCCTCATCCATAAAGCCCCCACAGCACCGTGCCGCCCAACATTGTATCCCTCATTTCAATCCACCACCCACCTCATGCCCTCCGTTAACTAAATCAGATTAAGCACCCCTTTAATTCAATCCTTCCATTCAAACCTAAAAGACTTCTTCCGAGCAGCACCAGTCCTCTGGAACACGTTACCAAAACTATCCGGGCAATCCATGACTTCAGGTGTGCTCTAAAAACGCACCACTTTACGGAGGCATAGCATATCCCCTAAACCAAACCCATCTGTACCACCTGAAAACATGCTCCCTGACCTACTGACTGCAATCCCTGCCAGCAACCATAAACTGCCCCCTGCAGTCATACTGATTCAGCCTCTATACGGCCTGACCATTGTCTGTGTATAGCATCCCTCACTCTCCACCTCAACACACCATGCACATCTCCAGCCCGCCATACCGCGCACATCTCCAGCCCCGCCATACCGTACACATCTCCAGCCCTGCCATACCGTACACACCTCCAGCCCTGCCATACCGTACACACCTCCAGCCCTGCCATATCGTACACACCTCCAGCCCTGCCATATCGTACACACCTCCAGCCCCTCCATACCGTACACATCTCCAGCCCTGCCATACCGTACACACCTCCAGCCCTGCCATATCGTACACACCTCCAGCCCCTCCATACCGTACACATCTCCAGCCCTGCCATACCGTACACACCTCCAGCCCTGCCATATCGTACACACCTCCAGCCCCTCCATACCGTACACATCTCCAGCCCCTCCATACCGTGCACATCTCCAGCCCTTTACCTTCTGTATCCCCCCATTATCTGTAGTATGTAAGCTCGTTGGAGCCCCTCACCCCTACTGTCTCCATCAGCTGATGACTACATGGAACCGGGGTTTTGTATCTGTTCTCTCATGTTTTGTAAGTGTTGCGGAATATGTTGGCGCCATATAAGTAAAGATTATTATTACGACCCCATGAGTGGCTGGTCTGAGCCCAATTTTACTTCTCTCCTCCTCTAAAATGACATTACATGAAGAGTCATGTGTGCTAAGTGTAAATACCCCAGGGAATCTAACATTACGCCTCCACCCCACATTAGTAGATTAACCATCCCACATATCAGTACATTATTCCCCTCGTAGTCAGCGAAACGGCCATTATGTGTGTGTATTTATTTCAACTCCGCCCTTACAGGGGCGCCGGTTATTCTCCCGACTTGATGCTGTTTGGCCCTCTGCGTGTCTCCTGTCTGGATACAGTTTAGTCCCGTCTTGTCTGTTAATTCCGTTTTAAGGTTTGCCAGACGGCTGAGTCTTGTCTTGTGTTTATGTTACTGCAGCGTTTGAGGAGCAGGCCCCAGCCTAGGAGACAGCGGGGGTAGAGTAGTTCACTTGTCACGGCGGCTCTACTATCTTCCAGCCGGAGGGTAACCAGGGACACATCCGCGCAGGCAGACTATATTAAATAGGGAAACCCACGAGTGGATTACTTTAGTTCTTCTTGTCACTCGTGACGCCACCGTTCCTTCCTCCGCAGTGATCTCTTTGGGGAATAAATAATAGTCCACACACGGAGTAGAGTTCAAAGGGCCAAACCAGGAATGGTTTGTGAAGCCGTTTACTGAGAAGCTTGAATAAACAATTCACAACAGTCCTCTTTACATCCAGCGGCACATTAGTGAGGGATCAGAACACGTGAAGTGACAGGGAGGAAACACGGGAGAACACGGTGACTTACAGAGGACGAGTTATCTGTTGTCCCTGGTCCCGGACACCGACTCTGGAGAAACTCCACAAACACTCTACCGGTCCATGGAACTTGTAACACCTTCACCTCCCACCGCTCGGTGGGAAAACTCCACAGAAGAAGGGGTTCATGGCATTAGAGGGGCATCCGCTCAGCCTCTCCCATCTCTTCTTGTTGTCAGACTGAGGATGTCCGAGTACGGGCCAGGCTCTCTTTCTCTCTCCAAGAAAACAGCCAAAAAGCCCTTCTCACACACCTTGCACCCACATATATAACGAGGTCACATGACCTACAAATAGATACTTTACCAGACATAACCAAGACAGTAACCCATTCAGTGCTGCAAAGGTGCAAAACACATCATATTCACACACATAGAAGACAGTGGAAAAACACAGACGCACAAGACTACATGGACCATCCAGAGCTTCCCGAACGCATGTGCACATTAACTTCTGTACACTACATGACCATTTTGTGTTTCCTGCATTTTTGTGATAAAATCCATGAATAGAGGGGCGTGTCCGGCTAATGGCGGGATAGGTCGCACACAGAGCGATCTCCCGTGTCCTCTACCCGACCCGCAGCTCTGAAGCACCCAGCAGCGGCCAAAACTAACCTCCGGACACAGTATCATGAAGAGAAGACAGCAGCGGCCCCAGGGTTCCACGGCGAGCGGAGGAAAGGGCGCACTAGAAAGATTCCTCGGCGCCCCGGCAGAAGCTCCGGCGAAATCCAAGATGGCGCCCACTCTCGCGAGAGTGCGGGTCCTGAAGGCAGACCTCACAGTACCGGCTCCAGCAGGAGAAGAGCAGCATCACAGAGGGTCCCCATTAAAGAAAAGAGGCCAAGATCAGCAGCCTGATGCTGGGGAGAGGCAGAGAGAAGGTCCCAGGAGCGGGTCAGATATGGCGGGGAAAGTGCCTATGATCTCCCCAGACAGGGGAACAGTGAGTAGTTTGGGCAGCAGCCCCTGCACCCCACGCAATACACTCTCCCCCCAGCTCCAGACCTCACAGAGGGCAGGAATGGTAGCCCATACACGTGGCCGCAGACCCCCGAATCCCATAGTGCAATCACCGAAGCAAAAAAGGGATGCGACCCCCCCCCCTTCCCCCGCAGAGGCTAAAGAAGAGGCCTGGGAAAGCCGCATAATGGCCATACCCACAAAATCAGAATTGGACAGTCTCTTCCAAAGACTTGAAACGTGAAATAAGCAGGTCATGGAGCAGATACACACGGACAAGCAGCACTTAGGCCATAGAATTCTACAGGTTGAGGAGACACAGGAGAGCACGGCGGCCATTTTGGAAACACATAGGCAGGCAATACAGGCACAAGCTGATCAAATCACAAGCATCATCATGCACATTGACGACCTGGAAAACAGGAACCGCAGGAATAACTTGCGTATACGCGGCCTGCCAGAAGAAGTAGAGGGGCAACATTTGGAGACATGGGCGCAATCATTTTTTCAGCAGTTAATAGACTATTCACTGGAGCGCCTTATTGAGATCGACCGCATACATAGGGCCCGAGGCCCCAAACCGATCGACCCCAATAGGCCAAGAGACATTATAGGTAGGATCCACTTCTTCAAAATAAAGGACACAATTCTCCGCAAAGCTAGAGAAAAAGGGGACTTACAATACAAAGGCAAACCAATAATGCTCTTACAAGACTTAGCTCGACACACCTTGCGCCTGAGAGGGGCCCTGAGACCGCTCCTAACAACCCCGAAAAGCCAGGGAGTCCCATACAGATGGGGATTCCCCTTTTCTCTCACAGCCAGGAAGGACGGGAAGACGGCCACGTTCCGTTCCCTAGGGGACCTACCGAACTTTTTGGGCACGCTAAATTTGCCAATGATCTCACTACCTCACTGGCCGGAAACACCGTCAGTCGTGGCCCCCACCACCCAGGAACAGTGGCAAACCATACAACCGAGACCACAACGAGAGAGACGGATGCCAGCTGACCAGGCCACATGACTTTAGCATCTTTGATTTACTGAAACAATCCCCATCTCACGGGACATACGGAGCCATTATTTTCCAGTTGTTTAACTCTCACAGCACACTTTGGTTTAACAACCACAGCGGCAAAGTTTTTCTTGTGTCACCTCCTGCTTTCTAGTTCAGAAGTGGGGGCGCGGTGGGGCGCGTGGAGGGGCAGCGGAGGGAGCAGACCTAGGATGCTTAATATCAGCTACCCGGCGACAGAGGGGGGTTCGGTTCCCACCTCGATGCGCCAGGATACACCTAACCCGATGGCCTCGTTTAGGGGTGCGGGGTTTGCCTCCCCTTCTGACCAGCTGTGCGCCAGTCTTAATATCATTATGCGCCCCCACTATAAGTTCATTGATAAAGATACTGTTTGGTTTATGCTTGTGTGACTGTTATAGCTAATGTTAAAGTTAATGCAAATGTTGGTGTCTCATGCGTCAGAGCCCAAGGCCTATTAAAGAGGCCTATTGCATATTTAAAAATCCTTAGTCCTGTGGGGGACGCGGGAGGACAAAGCCTATACCGGTCGTTCCCTCACACCTCCCACTCCAGGTGACCCAATGCACTTTGTGCAAATACTGGCAATTAATAGGCCAGTAGCTCACCTACTCAGTAAATGCAGCTACTCATCGCTGCACAAGGTCCGTACGGCGGACCTCCCCTCTTTCTTACTTCCCCACCCATCACTATCTCTCTATCCAACTTTCTCTCTTCATCCCACAACCAAGTACCTACCTCGGCCCCACTCCCCCTCAGACCGACCCACAAGCAGGCCTATCAAAATGAAAACCAGATGGCCGACTTAAATTTCTGCTCCTTTAACACAAGGGGGCTGAAAAAACCAGCAAAGAGAGGACAAATTATTGACCATCTACACAAGAAAAGAATTATGATAGCCCTCCTTTCAAGATACGAAAATCCCCAAAATGCAAACACCGCCACTACACCACTTGGTTCCATAGCCCTCACCCAACTAAAAAAGCGTGTGGAACTTCCATTGCCATTCACAAATGCCTGCCCCACAAACTTATATCTTCGGAGGTGGACAAAAATGGGAGGTTTATATTCATGAAGATACTGGTGAATAATCAAACTTCAACTGTGGCAAATGCTTACTTCCCTAACCAGGGCCAGAAACAGTTTGGCATCCGGGTGTTGGGGACACTGGCGAAATTCGCAGACGGATCCAATATCATCCTCGGAGGCGACTTTAATCTAAGCATGGACCCTGCACGTGACTCGTCGGGGGGTAAGTCGGGGACTTCCCCCTCAACCACACGCAAACTCAAGTCAGAATTAGCAAATCTCAGATTGGTAGACCTATGGAGAACACTACATCCAAGGGAGAAAGACTACAGTTATTACTGATCCGCACACAATAGCTACCATAGATTGGACTATCTTTACCTATCACACAGGTTACTAGATAGATCTCCCTCCTCCACAATAGGCACGTTCATTTGGTCAGACCATGCTCCAGTCTGGGGTTCCCAGAGGACAGGTAGAAGAGACAGCAGCACATCTTTCAATTGGCGCTTGAAGGACAACTTGTTAGATGACGCAGCCTGTAAGCAGGAGATACAACAGACCATAGACGATTTCAGATCTATCCATCAAACAGACCCCACCCCAGCACCCATTAAATGGGAGGCCCTCAAGTGAGGAATATTTATTGCGCACGGGGCCAGGCTCAAAAAAATCAGAACAGCCAAGCTAGAAGAGTTATTGCAATGCCTAGATAAATTAGAAACAACCAATAAGTCGTCCCCGGCAGATAACATCGCCGCAGAAATATCTTCAACGCGGACGGAAATACTCTGTATACTAGATCAGGCCTCACTTTGCCAGCGAGATAAATTAAAAGGGAGGTTCTATGAATTCGGAGACAACTGCGGCAAGGGATTAGTGAGTGCCTTGAACCCTAGATCACAACAGACGTACATATTTGCAACAGACCGGGAGAGGGGTTAGTCCACCATAATACCAGCATTCTGGAAAGCTTCCAAACGTTCTATCGGGACCTATACAATTTGGAGGAAGGAAGGGGAGCGCAGGGACAAGAATTAAGCACTGAGAGAAACACATATATAGCAACCCATACCCCTACCTCTATACCAGACCCCGACAAACAGGCCCTCGAAGGAGACCTCACACTGCAGGAACTGAAGGAAGTGGTAACGTCACTGAAGTTAGGCAAGAGTCCGGGCCCAGATGGCTTTACACCCCGCTTCTTTAAAACATTTATTAACCAACTGGCCCCTATAACACTAGAAGCCTTTAACACTGTCTCTAGGACATGCCCCTTCCCGAAACAGGCCCTGCAAGTGGTGATCACTGCCCTCCCCAAACACGGGAAGGACCCTACCCACTGCGGAAATTACAGGCCAATTTCGTAACTAAACATCGACACGAAATTGTTCTCTAGGATGCTTGCGGGTCGTCTCCAGCCCCACATTCCCACCCTGATACACGGTGATCAAGTGGGATTTGTACCCGGCAGGGAAGCCGGAGACAACACAATAAGAACACTGTCGCTCCTGTCTAGGGCTCAGAGCTCAGGAGAACAATTATGTCTTTTAACAGTTGACGCCGAGAAAGCATTTGACAGGGTGGGATGGGGGTTCCTGGAGGCGGCCCTCGAGCAAATAGGGCTGGGTCCGAGGTTTCTAGGGTGGGTAATGGCACTATATTATGATCCCTCCGCCCGAATCAGGGTTAATGGCAGGTTATCTCAACAGATCCAGATCAAACATGGCACCCGTCAGGGTTGCCCCTTGTCCCCCTCCCTATATATTATTGTCTTGGAGACTCTGCCAAATGCCCTACGGGCAAACGACAATATCGGAGGAGTCCAGACGAACAACGAAGAGCAGAAAATCGCCCTATACGCCGATGACCTATTAATTTACATAACCAACCCTAGAATCGCCCTACCTAACATCCTAAAAGAGTTCCATCAATTCGGACGACTTTCATACTTTAAAGTAAACCTGAGTAAATCTGAGATCCTTAATGTCAATGTTCTGGAAGAGGAAATAGAGGCCATGAGGCCCGCTTTTCTATTTTCCTGGAATAAGAACAGCATTAAATATCTAGGAATCACAATCACACCAGACATAGCTGACCTTTTCCAAAAAAATTATAAACCTCTCCTAACCAAAGTAGAAGAAGACATGGACAAATGGCGCGCAGTACCCCTTTCCTGGTTAGGCCAAGTTAGTACGGTCAAAATGAACATCCTCCCTAGATTACTATATGCCCTTTAAACTGTACCGATACGACCACCGGGAGCCTTTCTAAACCAGGTCAGGAGGACGATGATGCGATTTATATGGGGCGGTAGACGACCTAGACGTAACTGGAGCGCACTCACCGGCCCGCGAGAGCGTGGCGGGAGGGGAATACCAAACATCGCACTATATTACAAGGCCACTCTATCATGATGCATTTTAGACCTAATACATAGGAGCCCTCAAAAACGCTGGGTGATGATGGAACAGGATGCTATACCATACAAGGGCCAGGGCCTACTGTGGCTACCAGGTCATACGTGCTTCAGAAACCTAGGATTGTCACCTTTCATTGAAAACATCCTGCTGGCCTGGGTAGGTCCAGCTACAAAAGCAAAACTAATAGCGAGATGGGCCCCCCTGACGCCCCTAGTAGGCAACACGGATATCCCATTATTCCTCAAAGGTTCATCTCCCACAAATATAATGACGGCCGCACACCCAACAGAGATCCCGAGGGTTCAGGACATGCTGGGGACAGAGGGTCTTAAGACTCTGAGGGAGGTGATTGGAGACCGGGGCCCCCCGGCTGGAGCATGGTACCAGTACCTCCAACTAAGCCATTATATAAGATCCTTGGGAAATCTAGAAGAAATAAACACCTTTGACACCTTTTGAGAACCAATTCATTTTTAATCAGACGAAGAACAGGAAAATTTCAGACTTATATAAATTCCTGGTGGATGAGGAAACAAGGGACAAAGGGATGGACCTGGAGAAGGAATGGGAACGAGAATTAGGAGCTACACTCACAGAAGAGGCATGGAGAAAAGCCTACATTCTGACATTTAAAATAAACATCTCGAGCAAGCTACAAGAACTAAATTATAAGATCCTCACGAGATGGTACAGGACCCCGGAGAGATTGGCCAGATTCTACCCCAACACCCGGATGTCTTCTGGAGATGCCTGTCGGAAAAAGGTACCCTTACCCATATATGGTGGTCATGTCTGCTGATAGGCCCTCTTTGGCAGGAAGTAGGTGCTCTCTATACATGGGTCAGCGGTAACCAGACACACCTAACCCCGGAACTCACATTATTATCCATGTTTCCCGGATCTCTGGCCCAGGCCAAGAGTTCACTATTGAGATTTTTCATTCTTGCAACACAAGTGATCCCTAGAAAATGGAAGTCCACATCCCCACCCTCCGGGATAATGTGGCTAGAAGCACTAGACAACATTAGGCACTTAGAGGAATTATACGCCAGAGACAAGATGAGATACAATAAATATCTATCAGTATGGTTCTCCTGGAACCAGCTCCGAGACATACAGGAGGTGATTACATGGGTGGTGAGCGGAACTATCCCACCCCCTCGATCACGTCTGCTCCTGGTCGACACGGTTTCCTAAGTGTTGGAGCTACCACTTGATTAATTTACGCTGATTAGGTCGGATCCCCCTTCCCCTCTCATCCTACCCATAGCCCATTTTTCACCCCCACCTTAACTCTCTCTCTTACTCCCCCCCAAATATAAGCCTTTTCTAAACCTCCTATCACTGACCTGTAGTGTGATGTCGTATGATGTATAGTTATGTTTTACATTTGCTCTCCTCTTCACTTGCTTGAACGATTTGGGCATATATCTGATAGTGATAGCATTTATTTTGCTTGCCCAGGCGAGACTTGCAGTAAGAACAACCGAGGAGATTTAAGGACAAGAGATTAACAGTTTTTCTGTAATAACTTTGATTTATTTTGGTATAAATGTCATCGTTCATAAGATAAAATCAATGACTACAACTTGACCCATAAACTCCATGAATATGATGGTCCATTATGGACATGAATGACCTCTGATCTGACCAGTTGGTGACTTCCAAGTACGGACATCGCAGCTTCTGGACCCTCCAGAGTCCACTCTTGGCCATGTTACTGGTAGATGGAAGCCATCCGGTGTGTGCGGTGCCGCCAGGTTCAGGGAGACCTTGTAAACTGACCGAATGTGGACAATGAAGCCTTGTATGATCTATGAAGACATCACCCACATCGTCTGCCCTCGCTCAGGGGGTCTCACAGGATATTGGACCATCCATTAGCATCCAAACCATTCGTAAGGGACAGCATGTGAAGGGTTACCACGGACGAGCGGTGGCACACAACATCACAGCAGTGACTGCACAGTGGCGCCTGTTGTGGATGACTACAGTACTCCATCTTCCAATCGGATGCCGCACCCTGCCAAAACGTAACGCTGTGGTTGGCCATACATAGCATCAGAGTACAGCGGGGACGATGGAGCAGTTGTACAACACGGTGTCAGGACTACAAGTACCAGCACTAAACCTCCTTGCAGGTCCTCTGCTCCATGCTTCATGGTACCAGTCACTATGTAGGTCCTTGTAGCGCTAGTATGTGCCGGCGGTGCGGCGCTGAATGGCGCCCTGACATTTCTGTATCACTACTGCTTACCCTTAAATCCACAGCCGTAGCACCAGGTTCCAGCATGCGCCTCTACGCCTCCCCAATGCATCCCATGGTCTTGTGTGCCTTGGCAGCAGCTGCCTGACACTAGATGCTGCGTCCATGTTGGTTTTCTCTAATGTTATCCCTTAGGGACCTTTCACACACGTGGACTATTTCTGCAATACGTGCCTAAAGACGCAGCTTAACCCCTTAATTTTGTATTTTGTCGCCGCCGTCCGAGGCCTGCTTTTGTTTTTCCGTCTCCGTAGTTGTATGAGGGCTCGTTTTTTGCGAGACGTCCTGCAGTTTCTACTGGTAACATTTTGGGGGACAGACGACTTTTTGATCACTTTTTATACATTTTTTTCTTGAAGACGGCTGACCTAAAAAGCGCAGTTCTGAAGTTGTGTATTTTTTCCTGCTGACATTTACCTGCGGGACGAATAATGTGTAACTTTGAGGGCAAAAACAGACGTCGGCGCGTGTGATAACGCTGTACGGAGCGCGGCTGCGTGTGATAACGCTGTACGGAGCGCGGCTGCGTGTGATAACGCTGTACGGAGCGCGGCTGCGTGTGATAACGCTGTACGGCGCGCGGCTGCGTGTGATAACGCTGTACGGAGCGCGGCTGCGTGTGATAACGCTGTACGGAGCGCGGCTGCGTGTGATAACGCTGTACGGAGCGCGGCTGCGTGTGATAACGCTGTACGGAGCGCGGCTGCGTGTGATAACGCTGTACGGAGCGCGGCTGCGTGTGATAACGCTGTACGGAGCGCGGCTGCGTGTGATAACGCTGTACGGAGCGCGGCTGCGTGTGATAACGCTGTACGGAGCGCGGCTGCGTGTGATAACGCTGTACGGAGCGCGGCTGCGTGTGATAACGCTGTACGGAGCGCGGCTGCGTGTGATAACGCTGTACGGAGCGCGGCTGCGTGTGATAACGCTGTACGGAGCGCGGCTGCGTGTGATAACGCTGTACGGAGCGCGGCTGCGTGTGATAACGCTGTACGGAGCGCGGCTGCGTGTGATAACGCTGTACGGAGTGCGGCTGCGTGTGATAACGCTGTACGGAGCGCGGCTGCGTGTGATAACGCTGTACGGAGCGCGGCTGCGCAGGAACGGGGCTTATAATCCTGCCGCTCCCACTCCGCGCCATAGCCCAGGAGGTTGACTAAGACAGCGGGTAGATGCGCCCCGCACGTGTAGTCAGCGCTGCATACAGGGAAGTATCTTCTCTCACCCGTACTACCAATGGTCCCGTTTCGTCCAGTTATGTGTCGTGATTAACATGGCCGCACAGCGGATCCAACATAGCGCCCATGTGTTTAAGCCTGAGAGATTGGACTTTTATGGGCACTGCGATGCCAAATATGATTTGGGGGTTGTTTCATTTTGGGTTTTTTGGAACTTTGATTTTTTATAATATAAAACGTATTTTTTCACTTGTTTTAACAATTTTGTTTAGCAGGGGACTCGAACTTACAATGATTTGATGACGTATACTATATACTGTAGCACATGGTATTTCTATTAGGACAGATCACATGCCCCTCCTCATAGGCCCTTCTGAAGGAAGTTGCGCCCTCACAGAATTTATTGGAAAATGTGGAACAAAGAAACGTATCACCGTCCAATCACTGCGGGCGACACCGAAAGTTACACCTTCCTGCTGTGAAAAGTAACAAATGGTTACAAAGGTCTAACCCGGACGAATGGATCCATAATGTGACATGAACACAACACTACACTGATAAGAGTAAAGAATCGGATGCCATGACTAAACATGGTCTCCAGTAAGCAGTCAGCCCCAACCCCGTCCCCGAGCGCCAGGGACACCCCAGCTTCATGAGCGCAAGACTAATCTATATTAACCCTTGAATAACAAGACAGATCAGCTTGAGGCCGGCGGCACACGGGCGGGTCGTATTCTGCATGCGAGAGCCTGTTGCGGAATCTGACCCTGTGCCCGACTGGCATCCGCACGTACCTGTATCTTCTTCTTTTCTGCCCTGCGGATGGTTGGCACGGCTCGCCGCCGGACATGCACTGTACAGATTTTTTTTTAACTCCTGCTTTTCCTGCAATGTCAATTGTGGATGGGCCGCGGGTCGGACGGCTGCCATTGACTTCAACGGAAGCCGTCCGTGTGGGAACCGCAGTAAAATGGAGCCTGCTGAGATATTTCATCCGCGAGCGGAAACCAATTGTGCGCATGAAGAATCGTTTTTCCACAGCATGCTATGGAGGGTTATTGCCGCAGACCCCCGAGGAGGACGCCCGCCCCGGACTCCGCAGCACACTGCCTAGTAGCATTACATGGGATGACTGCCATCCACATAATCACTCCAACCATTCAGATCACTGAGAAGTCGCCGCTGGTTGATAAAATGTCGCCTGGAACCGTTGTTGGTATGTAAATAACGTGCGAAGCCGCTAGCATGGAGATCCGTCCCGGCGACGTGTCGGCCAACAGCTAATGAGCAGCAGGCGCGCTGTGTGAGAGCAGACGGGCGGCTGTCGTTCAAACAACTCTTCTCAGCGCCAAGCTGAACTATAATTGCGCAATGTAGCGGCGCCCGGACTGTCTTATCCCTGGCATTCGGTTTTTACGTTCCTACCGCCATCGGGTCTTCGGACTACAAGCGTCAGCGCAATGGAAGCCTCTTTCATCTCCATGACGCTCCCATTGTTCTCTGCAGACCTTCCGCTCGGGGATCCGACCTCCATGTGGGAAGCGGGCGCTGAGACCCCCAGACGGGGGACATATGCCAAACCAATCCCCTCCAGCACCAGCAGTCACTTTATACAGACGACCGAATAATCATTCAACAGTGCGAATGCAAACGCTAATCATTCCGTGTAAACGAGTGCTAATTCGCCTAAGACTCCCACGAGGCCCACGGCCGCTGACAGCACCGACATCCCTCAATATGGCGCTCTCCTCCCTCAGTGGCCGAGTTGTGGATGAGACCAGTGCTTGAGGCGCATGACGTGAACCCACCTGACAGCTGCAGGCAGGTAGGTGGCCTTCCTCTGGTCCTCTACTGGGCTGCACTCCAGACAGCAGCCTGGTAATTAGTGACCATCTGGCTGCAACCGTTTCCCAGGTCTTGACTCTTTCTGACTCCTGGCTACTAGCGTGTGTGACCACTGCCCGCCCTGGACCTGGAGGTCTAAGTGGCTTCATCTTTTTGAAGTGTTTATGTGGGTGATCCCGTATCTATGCAGTAACCTTGGTTCTGGTACCGTATCTATTTATAAAGCTCAGTTCTGGTATAGTATCTATGTGGCAATATTTGGTTCTGGTACTGTATCCGTTCAGTAACATTGGTTCTAGTACTGTATCTATGTAGTTAACTCAGTTCTGGTATTGTATCTATCGATTAAGCTTGATTCTGTTATCATAGCTCTGTAGTAAGCTGAATTCTGGTATTATATCTATGCAGTAAGCTTGGTTCTGTTATTGTATCTTTGTAGTACTATTGCATCTATGTAGTAATCTTAGTTCTGGTACCATATCTACGTAGTGATCTTTGTTTTCTTCTATCTCTAATACCAGTATTGTACCTGTGCAGTAAGCTAGGTTCTATTTTCACATTAATATAGTACGCTTGGTTCTGGTATTGCATCTATGTAGTGAGCTTGGTTCTGTTAGCATATTTATGCAGTAAGCTCAGTTCTGGTGCCCTATCTGTAGTAAGTGTCATGTCATTATTAAAACATTAGACTGGGGGTGGGCACAATCTTTATACAGCCCAGGGCCGGTGGTAAACTGAATCGGCCCCTGAGAGAGTCAGACTGCATAAAGGGGTGAAATAATACTAGTATAGAAGCCGGGCCGTTCTCACTAGAAGACAATGTGCTGATGATGCAGCCGCCTGGCATGGAGTGCCACACCCTACAGCACTACAGAACTCAGCGTCCTCTCTGAATACAGAGGGCCCCTCGCAGGTATGGTATGTGGGGCCCTTTGCACTTTTGGCAGTGGACCCCATACCTACTGGGTCCTTGTGCCCTGGAGTCTGATATACTCGGCGCTGTGTATATACAGGGGTCGCTCGGCGCTGTATACAGAGGAGCAGACATTCATCTAGAAGGAACACGTCTGGAAACATCTGTAACACAGAAGACTCCATCAAGCACCATCCTGAACCCCCAGAGCTTGCATTCTTTACCGCCAGGATGGAAGGTGGACTGCAGGGTTAATATCCAGAGTTAGGGAAGGGTGGGGGGGGGCAGGAAGTTTTGGGAGGGGGTTGGGAATGAAGATTTTCTTTCAGTTGTCTCTCTCCTCCCCCCTCAGTCACAGTCTCCTGCTCCAGACTTTCTTCTCCCTCTCCAGGAGGATGCTGGCAGTGCTGAGCTGTACAAGGAAACTTAAGGAGGCTTGTGAGAGTGTGGGGGCAGCGAGGTACCGTTCCAGAGGGGGCAGCGGACACATGAGACCAGCCTGCTTCCAGGAGACCAAGTCTGATCTGCATCCACAAGACCAACTCTGATCTGGAGTCAGTAGATCACATGTGACTTGGACTCGGGAGACCAAGTCTAATCTGGACTCGGGAGACCAAGTCTAATCTGGAGTCAGGAGAACAAGTCTGATCTGGATTTAAGAGACCAAGTCTGATCTGGACTCGGGACACCAAGTCTGATCTGCAGTCAGGAGACCAAGTCTGATCTGGACCCAGGAGTCCACATGTAATCTGGTCTTGGGAAACGCAGTCTGATCTAGACCCAGGAAAGCAAGCGTGATTTGGCTTCAGGAGATGGTGTGATGTGGTGAGGATTTCCGCAGCCGAGGGAGAGGTTTGTTGGAAGAGACGTGGAGTATTTGCGGTGATGTAGTCAGATCACTTGGATCGTAGTCTGGGATTTACACGCTTTGTCACATAAGGGGATATGTTCTTGGTTATGTTGAGGAACACCACAGCTTGCTGAGCTCCTGAAGGTACTACCACTGCTATCTGCTTGTATTTGCAGACATCTGCCTGACACGTGACAGCGGCCCCCATCAGGCGGAAAGACATCCCTGCGGAATTCATCGTTGATACATCGTTGACACTTTGTATCCTTCGGGGTCCCATGAAGCTCTTGGCTGCTGGCCTTGGATTGGGGAGTGCAGGACTGCTGGTCTCCGTAGTGAAGTCACTTCTTCACCCAGTGTGACCCGCAGACCAGTCCTGGTTTCTTCCACCGATGACTTCTTGGCTGTGACGCTCTTGGATTCTGCCCATCTTGTCCGTCGGGGTCTCGACAGTTGATTACAGTCACAATAATGATGATGAAAAGATCTAAAGTTTTGTGGTCCCTAATCTACTTACTGTACATTAGTGAAGCCTATGCCACCAACTACCCTCCTCGATATAACCTGTACACAGGGGGCGCTGCCCTTCAGGGACAAATGATGACAGCGCAGGGGGTGACACAGGCCCAGAATGGACTGCGGGCTGCCAGTCGGCACAGGTAGGTGACAATATCTGCCACAATGGGATATAGATTCTGTATGGGACAGGGAGGGCATGACCATGTGGCATTGGGGTAACTGATCTCCAGAGAGTGACGCCACGTATCCTAGAGGCCCCACGCATGCCCCCTCCACCACATTACCTATTACTATACAACTGACTCTCATCATAAGAAAGCTTAAACCATTGACGTCCTGCAGTAAACGGCCCTCCTCGATACCGTAAGGAAACCATCTGCAGATGTTCAGCCATGAGACGTGTGATAACTGGATGCTCTACGGCCAAATGATTCTACGGGGACGTCACAGGACACATATCCCTCAGACGTGGCCCAGCCAGGATAAAGCCCTTGTTCCTGGGGTCCGTGGTGGCCAGCAGATCTACTGGTAGAGGGGCACCGGTGACTGCACTGCTGGCAGAGATTACCCCTCCTTGGGGTCATACATGGGGTTCACTATATGGCCCTCTCCTACAGACAGGACAGCCCGGTCCAGACCCTTACTAGGGTGCAGCCATCTTCCGTTTGTTGGGATATATCACTATATTGTGACTATATAGAAACAACCACATATAAGTCTACAGCTGCAGAATTTAGGGCCCCTGATTGTTGGCCAAACAGAAGTCCTCTAACACAGAATGATTAGGTTATACATCAGACTCCCCTCAGAAAGGAACACGTGCCCGGCCAACACACCTGATATAGTCTTCTGATATCACCCCTCAAACATGTGATTTATTCTCCTGATATCACCTCTCATATACCTGATATCATCTCCTTATATCACCCCTCCATCTCCAGAAATCACCCCTCAAGCACTGATATATCTTCCAATATCGCTCCTCATACACCTGACATAATCTCCTTATATCACCCTTCATATACCCGATATAGTGTTCTGATATCACCCCTCAAACATGTGATATATTCTCCTGATATCACCTCTTATATACCTGATATCATCTCCTTATATCGCCCCTCCATCTCCAGAAATCACTCCTCATACACCTGACATAATCTTTTTATATCACCATTCATATACCTGATATAGTCTTCTGATGTCACCACTCATACACATGACATAATCTCCTGATATCGCCCCTCAAACATCTGATATGGTCTTTTGAAATCACCCCTCATACACAACATAATCTTACAATATGACGCCTCAAACACCTGATAAAATCTCCTGATATCACCGCTCGAATACCTGATATAGTCTTCTGATATCACCCCTCAAACACATTATATGATCTGCTGATTTCACCACTCATACACCTGATATAGTCTCCTAATATCAACTCTCATGTACGTGATTTAATCTCCTAATATCAACCCTCATGCACCTGGTATAATTTCCTTATATCATCTCTCATGTGCATACTATAACCCCCCTTATTACCTTTACCTCATCTAATATCTTTGTATATGACCCCTCATACACCTGATATAACCTCCTGATATCACTTCTCGTACACCTGATATAATTTGCTGATATCAACTGTCATAAACCTGATGTAATCTCCATATATAATATCTCATACACCTGATATAATCACCCTGATATCACCTCTCATACATGTGATATAATTTCCCGACACCACCCCTCATACACCTTACATAATATTCTGATATCACCCCTCATATACTTGATATAGTCTTCTTAAATCACCCTTCATGCACCAACGATAATCTCCTGATATTACCTCTAACACATATGATATCTTCGGATATGACCACTCACATACCTAATATAACCTCCTGATATAACCTCTCATACACCCAATTCGTGGTATCACCTCTCATACACCTGATATAATCTCCAAATATCACCTGGTATACACCTGATATCATCTCCGGATATGGCCTCTCATACACCAGATATAATCTACTGATATCACCCCTCAAATACCTCATATAATCTCCGGATGTCTCCTCTCATACACCTGATATAATCTCCAAATATCACCTGGTATACACCTGATATAATCTCCTGATATCACCCCTCATACACCAGATATAATCTACTGATATCACCCCTCATATACCTAATATAATCTCCGGATATCTCCTCTCATACACCTGGTATAATATCCTGACATTGCCTCTCATACAGTTGATATATTATTTTATGATATCACCCCTCATACACCAGATATAATCTACTGATATCACCCCTCATATACCTCATATAATCTCCTGATATCTCCCCTCATACACCTGATATAGCCTCCTGATATCACCCCTCATACAGCTCATATAATCTCCTGATATCACTTTTCATATACCTCATATAATCTCCGGATATCTTCTCTCATACACCTGGTATAATATCCTGACATTGCCTCTCATACAGTTGATATATTATTTTATGATCATATCACCCCTCATACACCTGACATAATCTCCTGATATGACCTGTGATATAATCTCTGATACATTTCCCGATACTTCCAGATACACCTGGCAGGGTTCCCGGTAGTTCCCAGTCGTATGTGAAGTGCTCGGGTCTCCCCCGGACTTCCCTCCTTGGTGTTACTGTAAGCATCTGTAATCCATGTGATCGATTGACCCCGACTCATCGTAGTCAGCGGTGGACGGAAGATCTGTGCTGTGGCTTTTTTGACATCGCAGAGGATTGTCTAGGACCATTTCTGAAGTCCCGGTCCTCACGACCCCCAACATGTTTTCAGGATGTCTTATAGAGGGAAACTTGTGGCAATTTATAAGGCAATAGAATGAGGAAATCCTGAAAACCGGACCTGTTGGCCGGTCATGACGACTGGAGTGTGGGATACACTGCAAGAACATTATGTTATGTACATGCAGCGCACTACAGCAGCACTCCTCGGAACGGACGCAGGATTGTGTCCTTTTAAAACCGCAAACACTCACTCAGCATTTGCACTCACAACTTGCACCTCTCCAGGCAATGATAGAAGGACTCCTGTCCCTAACTAATCAGGGAAAGTGGGGTCCCCTGCCTAAAAGCAGGGTGATCGTCCTGATAAGGGCGCCCCCACTGTCTTCATCTGGGACCTTGCTATCCCTGATCAGGAACCTGGAGCATGCACAAAACACACAGGACATGTCAAAACACTGTTCACACACACTGTACACAGAACAGGACTGCACATAGAGCACATGTGTGGCCACATGCACAGCCATACCACATGTCACTGTTCACACCAACACACATGGTTGTGCATACAAGATAGAACAGGACCCCCACCCAGAGCCCACATGCATACAGATGGAATGATATAGCCAGTCCAAGTGTCCTCACACCAGCCACCATACTGACATAGGGAACAGTGTCAGGCATCACCCATCTGACACACACATAGAACATCAGACGTCTGGAGGCCGCACCTGCCCAGGGATAGGGAGAAACCTGCGGGCACCTGCACCTGTGTGGTCACCGTACCATACATTACACAATGCACACACCCCAGAACGCAAGGAGGGGAGGGACAACAGGTGTCCAGACCGTCCTCAGGGGAGGAGAGAGAGACACTACAGACAAGCATGCAACCACCAGCTCTGAGTGGGAGATTAATAGTGATACATGAAGCACTAACCAGCAATCTCTCACAAGAGTTTGCTGGTATTTATCTGCTGCAGACCAGGGGGATTGGCTGGTGGAGAATACCACACCCAGCCTACATACCATTACCCCCTACCTGTGAAGGTGTGCACAAGGAAGCCTGTAGAACAACAGGTCCCAGAAGCACAACCCTAACACATTTCAGTGGTGATTGGATCAGAAAGGGGTTTCAACCTCTATGTAGAAAAAAATATTTGTATTTACTGACAACAAGCAGAGATGTGGACATGATGAGGGCTTGGAACACAACGTGTATACAATGATTAATCCATCAACAACGTCTGACGTCTTCACCTGAACACCTCGGATGTCTCAGTACACCGGTCTCACCGCGTCCGTACATGACGGAGCGCCCAGTGCTGTCCGGTCGTCCTCCACCTGCTGCAACAATCCTCCGTCTATGTGAAGAAGAAAGAAAGACGCTGAGGTCACCGTGCCAAGATGATGCCCATCTCTACTGCCACAGGGGCACAAGTGTTGAGGACGGGCATTCTCCGTTCTCCTCCATCACATTGTCAGCTTCTTACCTAGTGGCTGATAACAAGGAGCAATAGCTCACAGTCAGCTATCAGTCTATACCAGGATATGCTATGTCTATACTGGTCTCTTCTATACTCCCTCAGGACATGATATCTCTATATGCATCCCTTCTATACTCCCAAAGAGGACATGCTACCTCTATACTGGTCCCTTCCATACTCCCCGAGGGCATGTTACCTCTATACTGGTCCCTTTTATACTCCCCCAGGACATGTTATCTCTATACTGGTCCCCTCTATACTCCCCCAGGGCATGTTACCTCTATACTGGTCCCTCTATACTCTCCCTCAGGACATGTTACCTCTATACTGGTCCCTTCTATACTCCCCCAGGACATGTTACCTCAATGCTAGTCCCTTCTATACTCCCCCAGGACATGTTACCTCTATACTGGTCCCTTCTATACTCCCCTAGGGCATGTTATGTCTATACTGGTCCCGTACATACTCCCCAGGACATGTTATATCTACACTGGGCACTTCTATACTCCCCTAGGGCATGTTACCTCTATACTCGCCCCTATATACTCCCCCAGGGCATGCTACCTCTATACTGGTCCCTTCTATACTCCCTGAGGTCATGTTACCTCTATACTGGTCCCCTCTATACTCCCCCAGGGCATGTTACCTCTATACTGGTCCCTTCTATACTCCCCCAGGACATGTTACCTCAATGCTGGTCCCTACTATACTCCCCCAGGGCATGTTACCACTATACTGGTCCCTTCTATACTCCCTCAGGGCATGTTACCTCTATACTGGTTCCTGCTATACTCCCCCAGGGCATGTAACCTCTGTACTGGTCTCTTCTATACTCCCCCAGGGCATGTTACCTCTATACTGGTCCCTTCTATACCCCCCACCCCCAGGGCATTTACCTCTATACTGGTCCCTTCTATACTCCCCCAGGGCATGTTACCTCTATACTGGTTCCTTCTATACTCCCCCAGGGCATGTTACCTCAATGCTGGTAACTTCTATACTCCCCCAGGGCATGTTACCACAAAAACTGGTCCCTTCTATACTCCCCCAGGGCATGTTATCTGTATACTGGTCCCTTCTATACTCCCCCGGGGCATGTTACCTCAATGCTGGTCCCTCTATACTCCCCCAGGGCATGTTACCTTTATACTGGTCCCTTCTTTACCCCCCACCCCCAGGGCATTTACCTCTATACTGGTCCCTACTATACTCCCCCAGGGCATGTTACCTCTATACTGGTTCCTTCTATACTCCCCCAGGGCATGTTACCTCAATGCTGGTCCCTTCTATACTCCCCCAGGGCATGTTACCACTATACTGGTCCATTCTATACTCCCCCAGGGCATGTTACCTTTATACTGGTCCCTTCTATACTACCCCAGGGCATGTTACCTCTATACTAGCCCCTTCTATAATCCCCCAGGGCATGTTACCTAAATGCTCGTCCCTTCTATCCTCCCCCTGGGCATGTTAACTATATACTGGTCCATTCTATACTCCCCCAGGGCATGTTACCTCTATACTGGTCCCTCTATACTCGCCCAGGGCATGTTACCTCAATGCTCGTCCCTTCTATCCTCCCCCAGGGCATGTTAACTATATACTGGTCCATTCTATACTCCCCCAGGGCATGTTACCTCTATACTGGTCCCTCTATACTCGCCCAGGGCATGTTACCTCTATACTGGTCCCTCTATACTCGCCCAGGGCATGTTACCTCTATACTGGTCCCGTACATACTCCCCAGGACGTGTTATATCTATACTGGGCACTTCTATGCTACCCGTAGAATATGTTACTTCTATATTGAACCCTTCCATTACCCCCAGGACATGTTATATTTATACAGTCACTTCTATACTCCCCCAGGACATATTATCTCTATACTGGTCCCTTCTATACTCACCTAGGGCATGTTACCTCTATACTCGTCCCTCTGTACTCCCCCAGGGCATGCTACCTCTATACTGGTCCCTTCTATACTCCCCCAGGGCATGTTACCTCTATACTGGTCCCCTCTGTACTCCCCCATGGCATGTTACCTCTATACTGGTCCCTTCTAGACTCCCCCAGGGCATGTTATCTCTATACTAGTCCCTTCTATACTCCCCAGGGCACGTTACCTCAATGCTGGTTCCTCTATACTCCCCCAGGGCATGTTACCATTATACTGGTTCCTCTATACTCCCCCAGGGCATGTTACCTCTATACTCGTCCCTCTATACTCCCCCAGGGCATGTTACCTCTATACTGGTCCCTTCTATACTCCCCTAGGGCATGTTATGTCTATACTGGTTCCTCTATAGTCCCCAGGACATGTTATATCTATACTGGGCACTTCTATGCTACCCGTAGGATATTTTATTTCTATATTGAACCCTTCTATTACCCCCAGGACATGTTATGTCTATACGGTCCCATCTATACTCCCCCAGGACATGTTATATTTATACAGTCACTTCTATACTCCCCCAGGACATATTATCTCTATACTGGTCCCTTCTATACTCCCCTAGGGCATGTTACCTCTATACTCGTCCCTCTATACTCCCCCAGGGCATGCTACCTCTATACTGGTCCCCTCTATACTCCCCCAGGGCATGTTACCTCTATACTGGTCCCTTCTATACTCCCCCAGGACATGTTACCTCAATGCTGGTCCCTACTATACTCCCCCAGGGCATGTTACCACTATACTGGTCCCTTCTATACTCCCTCAGGGCATGTTACCTCTATACTGGTTCCTTCAATACTCCCCCAGGGCATGTAACCTCTGTACTGGTCTCTTCTATACTCCCACAGGGCATGTTACCTCTATACTGGTCCCTTCTATACCCCCCACCCCCAGGGCATTTACCTCTATACTGGTCCCTTCTATACTCCCCCAGGGCATGTTACCTCTATACTGGTTCCTTCTATACTCCCCCAGGGCATGTTACCTCAATGCTGGTCCCTTCTATACTCCCCCAGGGCATGTTACCACAAAAACTGGTCCCTTCTATACTGCCCCAGGGCATGTTATCTGTATACTGGTCCCTTCTATACTCCCCCGGGGCATGTTACCTCAATGCTGGTCCCTCTATACTCCCCCAGGGCATGGTACCTTTATACTGGTCCCTTCTTTACCCCCCACCCCCCAGGCCATTTACCTCTATACTGGTCCCTTCCATACTCCCCGAGGGCATGTTACCTCTATACTGGTCCCTTTTATACTCCCCCAGGACATGTTATCTCTATACTGGTCCCCTCTATACTCCCCCAGGGCATGTTACCTCTATACTGGTCCCTCTATACTCTCCCTCAGGACATGTTACCTCTATACTGGTCCCTTCTATACTCCCCCAGGACATGTTACCTCAATGCTAGTCCCTTCTATACTCCCCCAGGACATGTTACCTCTATACTGGTCCCTTCTATACTCCCCTAGGGCATGTTATGTCTATACTGGTCCCGTACATACTCCCCAGGACATGTTATATCTACACTGGGCACTTCTATACTCCCCTAGGGCATGTTACCTCTATACTCGCCCCTATATACTCCCCCAGGGCATGCTACCTCTATACTGGTCCCTTCTATACTCCCTGAGGTCATGTTACCTCTATACTGGTCCCCTCTATACTCCCCCAGGGCATGTTACCTCTATACTGGTCCCTTCTATACTCCCCCAGGACATGTTACCTCAATGCTGGTCCCTACTATACTCCCCCAGGGCATGTTACCACTATACTGGTCCCTTCTATACTCCCTCAGGGCATGTTACCTCTATACTGGTTCCTGCTATACTCCCCCAGGGCATGTAACCTCTGTACTGGTCTCTTCTATACTCCCCCAGGGCATGTTACCTCTATACTGGTCCCTTCTATACCCCCCACCCCCAGGGCATTTACCTCTATACTGGTCCCTTCTATACTCCCCCAGGGCATGTTACCTCTATACTGGTTCCTTCTATACTCCCCCAGGGCATGTTACCTCAATGCTGGTAACTTCTATACTCCCCCAGGGCATGTTACCACAAAAACTGGTCCCTTCTATACTCCCCCAGGGCATGTTATCTGTATACTGGTCCCTTCTATACTCCCCCGGGGCATGTTACCTCAATGCTGGTCCCTCTATACTCCCCCAGGGCATGTTACCTTTATACTGGTCCCTTCTTTACCCCCCACCCCCAGGGCATTTACCTCTATACTGGTCCCTACTATACTCCCCCAGGGCATGTTACCTCTATACTGGTTCCTTCTATACTCCCCCAGGGCATGTTACCTCAATGCTGGTCCCTTCTATACTCCCCCAGGGCATGTTACCACTATACTGGTCCATTCTATACTCCCCCAGGGCATGTTACCTTTATACTGGTCCCTTCTATACTACCCCAGGGCATGTTACCTCTATACTAGCCCCTTCTATAATCCCCCAGGGCATGTTACCTAAATGCTCGTCCCTTCTATCCTCCCCCTGGGCATGTTAACTATATACTGGTCCATTCTATACTCCCCCAGGGCATGTTACCTCTATACTGGTCCCTCTATACTCGCCCAGGGCATGTTACCTCAATGCTCGTCCCTTCTATCCTCCCCCAGGGCATGTTAACTATATACTGGTCCATTCTATACTCCCCCAGGGCATGTTACCTCTATACTGGTCCCTCTATACTCGCCCAGGGCATGTTACCTCTATACTGGTCCCTCTATACTCGCCCAGGGCATGTTACCTCTATACTGGTCCCGTACATACTCCCCAGGACGTGTTATATCTATACTGGGCACTTCTATGCTACCCGTAGAATATGTTACTTCTATATTGAACCCTTCCATTACCCCCAGGACATGTTATATTTATACAGTCACTTCTATACTCCCCCAGGACATATTATCTCTATACTGGTCCCTTCTATACTCACCTAGGGCATGTTACCTCTATACTCGTCCCTCTGTACTCCCCCAGGGCATGCTACCTCTATACTGGTCCCTTCTATACTCCCCCAGGGCATGTTACCTCTATACTGGTCCCCTCTGTACTCCCCCATGGCATGTTACCTCTATACTGGTCCCTTCTAGACTCCCCCAGGGCATGTTATCTCTATACTAGTCCCTTCTATACTCCCCAGGGCACGTTACCTCAATGCTGGTTCCTCTATACTCCCCCAGGGCATGTTACCATTATACTGGTTCCTCTATACTCCCCCAGGGCATGTTACCTCTATACTCGTCCCTCTATACTCCCCCAGGGCATGTTACCTCTATACTGGTCCCTTCTATACTCCCCTAGGGCATGTTATGTCTATACTGGTTCCTCTATAGTCCCCAGGACATGTTATATCTATACTGGGCACTTCTATGCTACCCGTAGGATATTTTATTTCTATATTGAACCCTTCTATTACCCCCAGGACATGTTATGTCTATACGGTCCCATCTATACTCCCCCAGGACATGTTATATTTATACAGTCACTTCTATACTCCCCCAGGACATATTATCTCTATACTGGTCCCTTCTATACTCCCCTAGGGCATGTTACCTCTATACTCGTCCCTCTATACTCCCCCAGGGCATGCTACCTCTATACTGGTCCCCTCTATACTCCCCCAGGGCATGTTACCTCTATACTGGTCCCTTCTATACTCCCCCAGGACATGTTACCTCAATGCTGGTCCCTACTATACTCCCCCAGGGCATGTTACCACTATACTGGTCCCTTCTATACTCCCTCAGGGCATGTTACCTCTATACTGGTTCCTTCAATACTCCCCCAGGGCATGTAACCTCTGTACTGGTCTCTTCTATACTCCCACAGGGCATGTTACCTCTATACTGGTCCCTTCTATACCCCCCACCCCCAGGGCATTTACCTCTATACTGGTCCCTTCTATACTCCCCCAGGGCATGTTACCTCTATACTGGTTCCTTCTATACTCCCCCAGGGCATGTTACCTCAATGCTGGTCCCTTCTATACTCCCCCAGGGCATGTTACCACAAAAACTGGTCCCTTCTATACTGCCCCAGGGCATGTTATCTGTATACTGGTCCCTTCTATACTCCCCCGGGGCATGTTACCTCAATGCTGGTCCCTCTATACTCCCCCAGGGCATGGTACCTTTATACTGGTCCCTTCTTTACCCCCCACCCCCCAGGCCATTTACCTCTATACTGGTCCCTTCTATACTCCCCCAGGTCATGTTACCTCTATACTGGTTCCGTCTATACTCCCCCAGGGCATGTTACCACTATACTGGTCCATTCTATACTCCCCCAGGGCATGTTACCTCAATGCTGGTCCCTTCTATACTCCCCCAGGGCATGTTACCACTATACTGGTCCATTCTATACTCCCCCAGGGCATGTTACCTTTATACTGGTCCCTTCTATACTCCCTCAGGACATGTTACCTCTATACTGGTCCCTTCTATAATCCCCCAGGGCATGTTACCTCAATGCTCGTCCCTTCTATCCTCCCCAGGGCATGTTAACTATATACTGGTCCATTCTATACTCCCCCAGGGCATGTTACCTCTATACTGGTCCCTCTATACTCGCCCAGGGCATGTTACCTCTATACTGCTCCCGTACATACTCCCCAGGACATGTTATATCTATACTGGGCACTTCTATGCTACCCGTAGAATATGTTACTTCTATATTGAACCCTTCCATTACCCCCAGGACATGTTATATTTATACAGTCACTTCTATACTCCCCCAGGACATATTATCTCTATACTGGTCCCTTCTATACTCACCTAGGGCATGTTTCCTCTATACTCGTCCCTCTATACTCCCCCAGGGCATGCTACCTCTATACTGGTCCCTTCTATACTCCCCCAGGGCATGCTACCTCTATACTCGTCCCTCTATACTCCCCCAGGGCATGCTACCTCTATACTGGTCCCTTCTATACTCCTCCAGGGCATGTTACCTCTATACTGGTCCATTCTATACTCCCCCAGGGCATGTTACCTCTATACTCGTCCCTCTATACTCCCCCAGGGCATGCTACCTCTATACTGGTCCCTTCTATACTCCCCCAGGGCATGTTACCTCTATACTGGTCCCCTCTGTACTCCCCCAGGGCATGTTACCTCTATACTGGTCCCTTCTATACTCCCCCAGGACATGTTACCTCTATACTGGTCCCTTCTATACTCCCCCAGGGCATGTTACCTCTATACTGGTCCCTTCTATACTCCCCCAGGACATGTTACCTCTATACTGGTCCCTTCTATACTCCCCCAGGGCATGCTACCTCTATACTGGTCCCTTCTATACTCCCCCAGAGCATGTTACCTCAATGCTGGTCCCTTCTATACTCCCTCAGGGCATGTTACCTCTATACTGGTCCCTTCTATACTCCCCCAGGGCATGTTACCTCTATACTGGTCCCTCTATACTTTCCCAGGACATGTTATCTCTATACTGGTCCCTTCTATACTCCCCCAGGACATGTTATCTCAATGCTCGTCCCTTCTATACTCCCTCAGGGCATGTTACCTCTATACTGGTCCCTTCTATACTTCCCCAGGGCATGTAACCTCTATACTGGTCTCTTATATACTCCCCCAGGGCATGTTACCTCAATGCTGGTCCCTTCTATACTCCCCCAGGGCATGTTACCTCTATACTGGTCCGTTTTATACTCCCCCAAGGCATGTTACCTCAATGCTGGTCCCTTCTATACTCCCCCAGGACATGTTATCTCTTTACTGGTCCCTCTATACTTCCCCAGGACATGTTATCTCTATACTGGTCCCTTCTATACTCCCCAGGACATGTTATCTCTATACTGGTCCCTTCTATACTCCCCCAGGGCATGTTACCTCTATACTGGTCCCTTTTATACTCCCCCAGGACATGTTATCTCTATACTGGTCCCTTCTATACTCCCCCAGGGCATGTTACCTCTATACTGGTCCCTTCTATACTCCCCCAGGGCATGTTATCTCTTTACTGGTCCCTCTATACTTCCCCAGGACATGTTATCTCTATACTGGTCCCTCTATACTCCCCCAGGACATATTACCTCTATACTGGTCCCTTCTATACTCCCCCAGGACATGTTACCTCAATGCTGGTCCCTTCTATACTCCCCCAGGACATGTTACCTCAATGCTGGTCCCTTCTATACTCCCCTAGGGCATGTTACCTCTATACTGGTCCGTTTTATACTCCCCCTGGGCATGTTACCTCAATGCTGGTCCCTTCTATACTCCCCCAGGACATGTTATCTCTATACTGGTCCCTTCTATACTCCCCCAGGGCATGTTATCTCTTTACTGGTCCCTCTATACTTCCCCAGGACATGTTACCTCAATGCTGGTCCCTTCTATACTCCCCTAGGGCATGTTACCTCTATACTGGTCCGTTTTATACTCCCCCTGGGCATGTTACCTCAATGCTGGTCCCTTCTATACTCCCCCAGGGCATGTTACCTCTATACTGGTCCCTTCTATACTCCCCCAGGACATGTTATCTCTATACTGGTCCCTTCTATACTCCCCCAGGGCATGTTACCTCTATACTGGTCCCTTCTATACTCCCCCAGGACATGTTATCTCTTTACTGGTCCCTCTATACTTCCCCAGGACATGTTATCTCTATACTGGTCCCTTCTATACTCCCCAGGACATGTTATCTCTATACTGGTCCCTTCTATACTCCCCAGGACATGTTATCTCTATACTGGTCCCTTCTATACTCCCCCAGGGCATGTTACCTCTATACTGGTCCCTTCTATACTCCCCCAGGACATGTTACCTCTATACTGGTCCCTTCTATACTCCCCCAGCGCATGTTACCTCTATACTGGTCCCTTCTATACTCCCCCAGCGCATGTTACCTCTATACTGGTCCCTTCTATACTCCCCCAGGACATGTTACCTCTATACTGGTCCCTTCTATACTCCCCAGGGCATGTTATCTCTTTACTGGTCCCTCTATACTCCCCCAGGACATGTTATCTCTATACTGGTCCCTTTTATACTCCCCCAGCGCATGTTACCTCTATACTGGTCCCTTCTATACTCCCCCAGGGCATGTTACCTCAATGCTGGTCCCTTCTATACTCCCCCAGGGCATGTTACCTCTATACTGGTCCCTTTTATACTCCCCCAGGGCATGTTACCTCTATACTGGTCCCTTCTATACTCCCCCAGGGCATGTTATCTCTTTACTGGTCCCTCTATACTTCCCCAGGACATGTTATCTCTATACTGGTCCCTTCTATACTCCCCTAGGACATGTTATCTCTATACTGGTCCCTTCTATACTCCCCCAGGGCATGTTACCTCTATACTGGTCCCTTCTATACTCCCCCAGGGCATGTTACCTCTATACTGGTCCCTTCTATACTCCCCCAGGGCATGTTATCTCTATACTGGTCCCTTCTATACTCCCCCAGGGCATGTTACCTCTATACTGGTCCCTTCTATACTCCCCCAGCGCATGTTACCTCTATACTGGTCCCTTCTATACTCCCCCAGGACATGTTACCTCTATACTGGTCCCTTCTATACTCCCCAGGGCATGTTATCTCTTTACTGGTCCCTCTATACTCCCCCAGGACATGTTATCTCTATACTGGCCCCTTCTATACTCCCCAGGACATGTTATCTCTATACTGGTCCCTTCTATACTCCCCCAGGGCATGTTACCTCTATACTGGTCCCTTCTGTACTCCCCCAGCGCATGTTACCTATATACTGGTCCCTTCTATACTCCCCCAGCGCATGTTACCTCTATACTGGTCCCTTCTATACTCCCCAGGGCATGTTATCTCTTTACTGGTCCCTCTATACTCCCCCAGGACATGTTATCTCTATACTGGCCCCTTCTATACTCCCCAGGATATGTTATCTCTATACTGGTCCCTTCTATACTCCCCCAGGGCATGTTACCTCTATACTGGTCCCTTCTATACTCCCCCAGGGCATGCTACCTCTATACTGGTCCCTCTATACTCCCCCAGGGCATGTTACGTCTATACTGGTCCCTTCTATACTCCCCAGGATATGTTATCTCTATACTGGTCCCTTCTATACTCCCCCAGGGCATGTTACCTCTATACTGGTCCCTTCTATACTCCCCCAGGGCATGCTACCTCTATACTGGTCCCTCTATACTCCCCCAGGGCATGTTATCTCTATACTGGCCTCTTCTATACTCCCCAGGATATGTTATCTCTATACTGGTCCCTTCTATACTCCCCCAGGGCATGTTATCTCTATACTGGCCCCTTCTATACTCCCCAGGACATGTTACCTCTATACTGGTCCCTTCTATACTCCCCCAGGGCATGTTATCTCTTTACTGGTCCCTCTATACTTCCCCAGGACATGTTATCTCTATACTGGTCCCTTCTATACTCCCCCAGGACATGTTATCTCTATACTGGTCCCTTCTATACTCCCCAGGACATGTTACCTCTATACTGGTCCCTTCTATACTCCCCCAGCGCATGTTACCTCTATACTGGTCCCTTCTATACTCCCCCAGGACATGTTACCTCTATACTGGTCCCTTCTATACTCCCCGAGGGCATGTTACCTATATACTGGTCCCTTCTATACTCCCCCAGGGCATGTAACCTCTATACTGATCTCTTCTATACTCCTCGAGGTCATGTTACCTCTATTCTGGTCCCTTTTATACTCCCCCAGGACCTGTTACCTCTATACTGGTCCCTTCTATACTCCCCCAGGGCATGTTACCTCTATACTGGTCCCTTCTATACTCCCCCAGGGCATGTTACCTCTATACTGGTCCCTTCTATACTCCCCCAGGGCATGTTACCTATATACTGGTCCCTTCTATACTCCCTCAAGACATGATATCTCTATGTGGGTCCCTTCTATACTCCACCAAGACATCTTATCTTTATAGCTGTTCCTTCTATATGCCCTTCCTATATTCTGGTAGGGTGTTTGTAGTATGCAGACGACATAGTAGTATTCTGTGTGTAGCCTTAACCGTCTTCTTGTACACTTACCTTTCAGCCTTTGGGCTATAGTCACGTCCGCTGTGTGCGCAGCTCCATCTGCTGGCGGGATAGTATACTGCATGCTTATCTCTGAAGATGATGACATAGAGATTATCATCCAGTACCTAAAGGGTTACAATGTGTGTAAAGTATCACTGTGCTTACCACCATGGACCCCCTGTGTCAGTCACTTGTGCCTCTTGCTCTCCCCGTGTGTCACAGTTATTACTGTCTCCTTCTCCCTGTGTCACATGTATTAGTGTCCCCCCAGCCTCAGGACACGCAGTACTATTATATGGGCTCTGCTACATTTCATGGCGTGATCTGATCCTTGTGTTTCTTTCCCAGGAATTGGTGCGCCTATGTCGTGACGCGGACGGTCACCTGTATGGTGGAAGACGGGGTGGAGGCCTATGTGAAGCCAGAGTATCAGCCATGTGTGTGGGGTCAGATCCAGTGTCCCCGCACCGTCCTGTAAGTGCCGGGGACACGTCTCAAGACTATGTTTGCAGCATACAATGTAGATTTCTTCTTCACTTCTCCTCCAGGCTCATCTGTCACTGTAAGGGTCTCAGCTGTAGACCGGACCCTCCTTCTGGTCCAGACACTGTCATCCTCCACCTACTCCTCTTCCTCCAGTCCCTCTTCTTGCCTCTTCCTCCTTCTCCGTCTCCTGATCACTGTTCTCCTCCTCCTTCGTCTGATCACTGTTCTCTTCACCCTCCTCCTCTAGTCTTGTTCTTGCCTTTTCCTCCCTCTCCTGATTTTTTAACTGTTCCCCTCCTAGTTCAGTCGATGTTCTCCCCCTGCTCCTTCTCCTGATCACCATTCTTGCCTCTTCCTCCTCATCCTTCTGATTTGGTCACTGTTCTCCTTCTCTTCCTCCTGGTCTGGACAATCCTTTCCTGATCCTCCTGGTCCAGTAACTATTGTTCTTCTCCTTCTTCTCCTGATCCACTGTTTTCACCTCTTCCTCCAGTCTCTCTTCTTGCCTTTTCCTGCTTATGATTGGTCCAGTCATTGTTCTTCTCTTCCTCCTAATTTGGACACTGTTCTCCTCCTCTTGGTCCAGTTACTGTTTTCACCTCCTCCTCCTCCTCCTCCTCCTCCTCTAGTCATTGTTCCTACCTCTTCCTACTTCTGATTTGGTCACTGATTTGGTCTTTCTCCTGCTCCAGTCACGGTTCTCTCCCCTCTCCCCTTGGTCCGGTTATTGTTCTCCTCCTCTTCCTAGTCCCGTTAAGATTGTTCTCCTTTTTCTTTGCCACCTGATCACTGTTCTTCTCCTCCTTCTCCGGACACTGTTCTCCTGATCACTGTTCTCTTCCCCCTCCTCCTCTTGGTCCGGTCATTGTTTTCCTACTCTTCCTCCTGGTCCAGTCACTGTTCTCACCTCCTCCTCTTCCTCTAGTCACTGTTCTTATCTCTTCCTTCTTCTGGTTTTGTCACTGTTCTCCTTCTCCTGCTCTGGACACTGTTCTCCTCCTCCTTTTCCTGATCACTGTACTCTTTCCTTGGTCTAGTCATTGATCTCTTCCTCCTGGTCCAGTCACTATAGTTCTACACCTCCTTCTCCTGATTCAGTCACTGTTCTTGCCTCTTCCTCCTTCTCTTTCTGATTTAGTAACTGTTCTCCTCTTTGTCCGGTCACTATTCTTCTTCTTTTCACTGTTCTCTTCCCCTCGTCCTCCTCGTCCAATCACTGTTCTCCCCTCCTCCTCCAGTTACTGTTCTTACCTGTTCCTCCTTCTCTTTCTGGTTTGGTCACTGTTCTCGTTCTCCTGGTCCTGACAATGTTCTCCTTGCCTTGATCCCTGTTCTATTTCTCCTCCTCCTCTTGGTCTGGCCATTGCTCTCCTCCTCCTGGTCCAGTCACTATTCTTCTCTACCTCCTTCTCCTGATCCAGTCACTGTTCTCACCTGCTCCTCTTCCTCCAGTCACTGTTCTTGTGCTTCCTCCTCTCCTTTTGATTTGTAGACTGTTCTCCTCTTTCTGATCACTGTTCTCTTTCCCCTCCTCCTCTTGGTCCAGTCATTGTTCTGCTTCTCTTCCTAATGGGTTGGTCACTGTACTCCTCTGCCTCCTTCTCATCACTGTTCTTTTCCCCCTCCTCCTCTTGGTCCAGTCATTGTTCTTCTTCTCTTCCTTCGGGGCTGGTCACTGTTCTCCTCTTGTTCTCCTTCTCTTCCTCCTGGATCGGTCATTGTTCTTCCTGTCTTCCTCCTGGGCCAGTAATTGTTCTCCTTCTCTTCCTTTGAGGCTGGTCACTGTTCTCCTTCTGATCACTGTTCTCTTCCTTCTCTTCCTCCTGGGCCGGTCACAGTTCTCCTCTGCCTCCTTCTCATCACTGTTCTTTTCCCCCTCTTCCTCTTGGTCCAGTCATTGTTCTCCTTCTCTTCCTTCGGGGCTGGTCACTGTTCTCCTCTTGTTCTCCTTCTCTTCCTCCTGGATCGGTCATTGTTCTTTCTGTCTTCCTCCTGGGCCAGTAATTGTTCTCCTTCTCTTCCTTTGAGGCTGGTCACTGTTCTCCTTCTGATCACTGTTCTCTTCCTTCTCTTCCTAATGGGTCGGTCACTGTACTCCTCTGCCTCCTTCTCATCACTGTTCTTTTCTCCCTCCTCCTCTTGGTCCAGTCATTGTTCTCCTTCTCTTCCTTCGGGGCTGGTCACTGTTCTCCTCTTGTTCTCCTTCTCTTCCTCCTGGATCGGTCATTGTTCTTCCTGTCTTCCTCCTGGGCCAGTAATTGTTCTCCTTCTCTTCCTTTGAGGCTAGTCACTGTTCTCCTTCTGATCACTGTTCTATTCCTTCTCTTCCTCCTGGGCCGGTCACAGTTCTCCTCTGTCTCCTTCTCATCACTGTTCTTTTCTCCCTCTTCCTCTTGGTCCAGTCATTGTTCTCCTTCTCTTCCTTCGGGGCTGGTCACTGTTCTCCTCTTGTTCTCCTTCTCTTCCTCCTGGATCGGTCATTGTTCTTCCTGTCTTCCTCCAGGGCCAGTAATTGTTCTCCTTCTCTTCCTTTGAGGCCGGTCACTGTTCTCCTTCTGATCACTCTTCTCTTCCTTCTCTTACTCCTGGGCCGGTCACAGTTCTCCTCTGCCTCCTTCTCATCACTGTTCTTTTCTCCCTCTTCCTCCTGGGCCAGTAATTGTTCTCCTTCTCTTCCTTTGAGGCTGGTCACTGTTCTCCTTCTGATCACTGTTCTCTTCCTCCTGGGCCGGTCACGGTTCTCCTCTGCCTCCTTTTCCTCTGTAATGCTACTTGAGACAAGCCTACTCTTCTTGGAGTTGCAGGCCTCCTCTTTTTCTGGAAGTCTTCTGGACATGGTGAGTTGCCTTCTGTCAGATACAATGTGAGCTCACATAATGTCCTGCTGGTTCTGAGCTTCTATAGTAACTTCCATATGACCAGTATATAAGAAACCTCACCGGTGTCCCTGCATGTCTCCTGTATCTGCTCCCACTGGGTGATGCCGTCTCAGCACCCACTGCTGTCTTATCTGTACTACTCCTTAGGAGGACTCGCCGCTCCTCACAATCATGCAGCAATAGGTGATTTTCAGGGTAGAATCATCATTCATCCTTTCTCCCATCCCACTGCAGGTATCGCAGCTACATGAGACCCCGATACAAAATAGCATACAAGATAGTGACAGACATGGAATGGAAATGTTGTCATGGATATTCAGGAGATGATTGCACGGAGGGACCAGTAAATGGAGCTCAGGTCACAACCACTCGACCCAGGCCAAGGCCTGTAAGACCCAACTTTTCTGGATCCAATGGAGGAGGCCATCTCAGTGGATCTGGAGGTGAGGGTAAGTCTATTGTGCCATCCTTGTATGTGGCTGTACTATGCACCCCTGACTTCCCCTTCTGTCCTCCCCTGTTTTCTCTTCTGTGCACAAACTCCACCTTCTATGCTCCCCCAACTCCCCCTGCTGGGCCCCCATGATTTTGTATTCTGTGTACCCCCCAACCTCCCTTGCTGCTGCACTCCACTGATGCCCCCTGCTACATTCCGCTGATTCACCCTGCAGCGCTCCGCTGCCCCCCCATCCCTGCTGTGCTCTGCTGATTCACCCTGCTGCACTCTACTGACTTCCTCTACTGTGCTCCGCTGATTCTACCTTCTGTGCTCTGCTAACTACCCCTACTGGGCTTCGCTGATTCCACCTGCTGCGTTCCGCTGACCCCCCTTCTGTGCTCTGCTGATGGCCCCTGCTGTGCTCCCCAGACTCCCCTTGTTGTGCTCCGCTGACTCCCCTACTGTGCTCTGCTGATACCCCCTGCTTTGCTCCACTGACTCCCCCTACTGTACTCCGCGGATTCCACCTGCTGTGCTCCACTGACGCCCCCTGCTACATTCAGCTGATTCCCCCTGCTGTGCTTCACTGACCGCCCCCTGCTGCGCTACACTGACCACCCCCTGCTGCGCTACACTGACTCCCTCTAGTGTGCTTCACTGACTCCCCCACTGTGCTCTGCTGATGGCCCCTGCTGTGCTCCCCAGACCCCCCTGTTGTGTTCTACTGACTCCCTCTGCTTTGCTTCCTTGATTCCCTCTGCTGCGCTCCACTGACTCCCCCTACTTTCATCTACTGTGCTCCACTGATGCCCCCTGCTACACTCTGCTGATTCTCCCTGCTGCGCTCTGCTGCCCCACCCCTTGCTATGCTCCACTGACTCCCCATGTTGTGCTCCGTTGACTTCCCCTGTTGTGCTCCACTGATTCCCCATGTTGTGCTCAGCTGACTTCCCCTGCTGTGCTCCACTGACTCCCCATGTTGTGCTCAGCTGACTTCCCCTGCTGTGCTCCGCTGACTTCCCCTACTTTCCTCCACTGACTCCCCCTGCTGCGCTCCACTGACTTTCCTTACTGTGCTCCACGGATTCCACCTACGGTGCTCCACTGATGCCCTCTGTACACTATGCTGATTCTCCCTGCTGCGCTCCGCTGACTTCCCCTGTTGTGCTCCGCTGACTCCCCCTGTTGTGCTCCGCTGACTTCCCCTGCTGTGCTCCACTGACTCCCCATGTTGTGCTCCGCTGACTCCCCTGTTGTGCTCCGCTGACTTCCCCTGTTGTGCTCCACTGACTTCCCTTACTGTGCTCTGCGGATTCCACCTACGGTGCTCCACTGATGCCCTCTGTACACTATGCTGATTCTCCCTGCTGCGCTCCACTGACTCCCCCTGTTGTGCTTCGCTGACTCCCCCTGTTGTGCTCCGCTGACTTCTCCTGCTGTGCTCCGCTGACTCCCCCTGTTGTGCTCCGCTGACTTCCCCTGCTGTGCTCCACTGATTCCCCATGTTGTGCTCCGCTGACTCCCCCTGTTGTGCTCCGCTGACTCCCCCTGCTGCGCTCCACTGACTTCCCTTACTGTGCTCTGCGGATTCCACCTACGGTGCTCCACTGATGCCCTCTGTACACTATGCTAATTCTCCCTGCTGCGCTCCACTGACTCCCCCTGTTGTGCTCCGCTGACTCCCCCTGTTGTGCTCCGCTGACTTCCCCTGTTGTGCTCCGCTGACTTCCCCTGCTGTGCTCCACTGACTCCCCATGTTGTGCTCTGCTGACTCCCCCTGTTGTGCTCCGCTGACTCCCCCTGTTGTGCTCCGCTGACTCCCCCTGTTGTGCTCCGCTGACTTCCCCTGCTGTGCTCCGCTGACTCCCCCTGTTGTGCTCCGCTGACTTCCCCTGCTGTGCTCCACTGACTCCCCATGTTGTGCTCCGCTGACTCCCCCTGTTGTGCTCCGCTGACTTCCCCTGCTGTGCTCTGCTGACTCCCCCTGTTGTGCTCCGCTGACTCCCCCTGTTGTGCTCCGCTGACTTCCCCTGCTGTGCTCTGCTGACTCCCCCTGTTGTGCTCTGCTGACTCCCCCTGTTGTGCTCCGCTGACTCCCCCTGTTGTGCTCCGCTGACTCCCCCTGTTGTGCTCCGCTGACTTCTCCTGCTGTGCTCTGCTGACTCCCCCTGTTGTGCTCCGCTGACTTCCCCTGCTGTGCTCCACTGACTCCCCATGTTGTGCTCCGCTGACTCCCCCTGTTGTGCTCCGCTGGCTTCCCCTGCTGTGCTCCACTGACGCTCCTTACTTGCTGTGCTGCTTTGCATTGGTGCCCCCTGTGTAGGCTTTCACATTCTGAGGTTGCAGACTGTCACACAGCAGCAGGAGTCATGTAATGGGGTCTCCATGTCTCTTGGGTCTTCCTTCTCTCCATGTTAGCACAACTCTGGGTTCACGTCTATATGAGGGATTGGAGGCAGGATTTTCCCAGTGCCCATAATGTGTATGGAGGTATCCCAACTCTTCCCTGATGGCAAATATCGGAGGAAAGAGGGATCGATATGCTGAATGTCAACATGTTAACCCTTCAGTCTGTAAGGGCCACAGAGCAGTCTGGAAGTAAGGGTCTGGCAGTACCTTACTCCCCTCTCTCTATTGAGCAAGTGTAATGTCCCACAGCCACCAAGCCACGACACTGTGAGATGACAGGGTAGACATGGCGCTTGTCACAGTGGCTCCACCAAACTCCTCCCCAGAGGGACGCGTACGGCCTAAGCCAAGGCACCGGTAGGCCTCTTCCAGGCAACGCTGGGAGAACGGTTACCTGTATAGCTGTGTAGTGGACTTCAGAAGTTGTCACTCGTGATGCCACCGTTCCTTCACATCATTGGTTGTCCGGGGGAGAATAACAGGGTCCACACACGGTTATAATGAATACCTCAATCACTGGGAACGGGCCGTGACTGGAACTTTACTTCTTTAAGGTAACTTTCACACACCAGTGCAGGAAGGACAATTTTAGCAAGGTCAGGGAGGAGAACACAGGATGACACCGGGCCTACAGGCTGAGTTATCTGTAAGGCTCCACTCCTGGAGAGACACACCGGAGGTGGAAAGAACACTCCGCTGACACTCACTTGTAGATGGAACACTACACGGCAGGCTTCTTACTTCCACTCACTCAAGGTAGGGGTCCTGGGATGGGGGCATCACAATACCTCTCCTCTGCCTCCATTCTTCACCACATGAGGGTTGAAGGTACCCCAATGTGGCCGGAACTCTCCCTCCACACTCTACCGTTGAAGCAATGGAACTCCCTCCTGACTTCTTGCGGACACATATATATCATACACCATCACATGATAAGACAGTTTGTTACATTTTCTAGACATATCCCAGACATTCACAGACATTAACCTCTTACATGCTGCAGCTGTGCCATACACATAACTAAAGACAAGACACTTTGCACAGAGCATCCACACTGAAGACATGACATGTATGACAGTTATGGAGGGGCCAGATATATAGACTTCGGGCCACTACACAAGCGTACGTTCTGCCAATCATTATGGAGCATTTATGCCCACCTTGTGTCTGTAATTGGTCCCTGAGGACCACGGTTGTTCTTCTGATTTCAGTCTCTGCATAACATTGGACTATCTGGTCACCTCGCTCCATGACTCCTGTGACCTCCTCCTCGCGGCCTCCTCCTGTGGCCTGGACTCTATCCTCCTTGGCAATATCCCGCTGTGTCCTGCACTCTCTCCGCCTCAGAGTCTTGCCTACATGTTCCCATCTTTGTTTTGCTTCTGGATCTGCTATTTCTTACCATTTACTTTCTCTCTGGCTCTTTGCAGTTTCTCTCTGGGTTCTGTCTTCTCCTCAAGCTTCCACTCCTCCTAGTATGTGGTCATCAGAAAGCTCCCCACTATGAGGTATTACCAGGCATCAGTCTGTTCATGTAAAGGGGCCTGAGATGCAGACAGTAGTTCACATAGTCAGGGGCGTCCCTACCATAAGGCTGCCTGTGGCTGCTGCCTCAGACAACAGTCTACAGGACCTTAGAGGGGCGCCCCCACCATAAGGCTACCTGTGGCTGCTACCTTAGCTGGCAGTCTACAGGACCTTGGAGATGCTCCCCTACCATAAGACCACCTGAGGCTGCTGCCTTAGCTGGCAATCTACAGAGGCTTAAAGGGGCGTCCCTACCATAAGGTTACCTGTGGCTGCTGCCTTAGCAGGCAATCTACAGGACCTTAGAGGGGCGCTTCTACCATAAGGTTACCTGAGGCTGCTGCCTTAGCTGGCAATCTACAGAGCCTTAGAGGGGCACCCCTACCATAAGGTTACCTGAGGCTGCTGCCTTAGCTGGCAATCTACAGAGCCTTAGAGGGGCACCCCTACCATAAGGTTACCTGTGGCTGCTGCCTCAGTCGGCAGTCTACAGGACCTTGGAGGTGTGCTCCTACCATAAGACTACCTGAGGCTGCTGCCTTAGCCGGCAATCTACAGGACCTTAGAGGGGCACCCCTACCATAAGGTTACCTGTGGCTGCTGCCTTAGCTGGCAATCTACAGAGCCTTAGAGGGGCACCCCTACCATAAGGGTACCTGTGGCTGCTGCCTTAGCTGGCAATCTACAGGACCTTAGAGGGGCACTCCTACCATAAGGCTACCTGAGGCTGCTGCTTCGGCCGGCAGTCTACAGGACCATAGAGAGGCGCTCCTACCATAAGACTACCTGAGGCTGCTGCTTCGGCCGGCAGTCTACAGGACCTTGGAGGTGTGCTCCTACCATAAGACTACCTGAGGCTTCTACCCCCCGGGCTGGTAATTATTTTTATCAGACATTAATGGCCAGTAACAAACATTTGTGTGCTACAAGTCGGCCGGGCAACCGCTACTGAGTGTGTGACCTCTCCCCCCGGCATCCACAAGCGCCATCCTGTATGCAGCACAGACCCCGGGGCGTAGAGATCAGAGTTCGCAGACTCCGTAGCGGCTGGGGGAGTAAAATGCCTGTTGGGTTGCTGCCGGGGCTCAAGCCAATAGGGGGGGGGGCACTATTAGTATTGGGACTGCTATGGGGGACACAAAGGAGACACTATTACTACTGGGACCACTAAGGGAACACAATTACTACTGGGACCCCTAAGGGGACACTATTACTACTGGGACTATTAGGGTGTCACTATTACTACTGGGACTATTAGGGGCGTCACTATTACTACTGGGGCAACTAAGAGGACACTATTACTATTGAGGCCACTATGAGGGACACCATTACTACTGGGACTACTAGGGGGGGTTCTCTAGTACTACTGTGGCTGCTAACAGAGTCACTATTACCATTTGACCATTAAGGGGGTTACTACCGGTATTACCACTGGAGCTTCCATTGAGGCTACCACTGGGGTCACTGTTACACTGTCACTTCAGGCGAATCTCAATGGTTGAAATATGTGTTGGGCATCTTGTGTATTGATGCTTTCAATGCCTGTAAAATAGGTGTTTGGGGTGTTTTTGTGGGGGTTGGGGTGCCATTGCACACTTTGCCTCCGGTATTAAAAAGGCATGGGTACCCCTGCACATAGTAATACTCTCCGATTAACTCGTCTGTGGTTTCCATCAGGTCAAGGAGACTCCGAGAAAGTGAAGCAGCTGGAGGACAAAGTGCAACGTCTGACCAAGGAGCTGCAGAACTTACAGTCTACTTTTCAAGGGATGAATGAGAAATTCCAGTCTGAGGTTCGTCTGACTGTGGAAAATATGTTAAACGGGAAGCAGCTTGCAGATTCTTCCAACAGCCAGTCCGACATGTCTGAAAAACTCAATGATATTCAGACCCTCCTGACAAACCTGGACAGGAAGGTGAAGAACCACGATGAAGAGCTTGGAAATCGGAACCACGACAAGCCAACCGGTGGCCCCGATATTACAGGCCTGAGAAGAGACATCTTACAAGAGGTGGAAAGAAGGATGCAGCAGTCATGTTCTGCGTGCCTTTCGGGAGTGGAGGGCTTCCGTACTCAGAACAACGAGGACAGAGACCGTGTACGAGGACTGGAGAAACTCATCAACTCTGTGGACCAGAGGAACAGAGAAGCCGTGCAGAACATCCAGTCACGTGTGGTGGAGCTGACGGCACGGCTGCCGAAGGATTGCTGCATGGAAGTCACCGACCTGCGCAGAAGAGTAGGCGAGGCGGAAAGGAGAGCGGACACCTTGTCTGGATCTGTGGTGGCCCTGACCGTCCGTCTAGACAAGGAACTAGGGGAAGGGGACAATGACATCAGCCATGGGGGCACGAACCTGAACACCCGCCTGTCAGACATCGAAGGGCGAATGAACACCACCAGAAGGACCTTGGAGGAACATTATTACCACTATAGGGACGAGATGAAAAATTACTTCCAGGATGAGATTGATAAATTGAAAGATGATTTGCAGAATCGCATTCGAGACAATGACTACAAAATCAACATTCTGTTGACAGAGCTGGGCAACAGTTCCGACTTCCGGGACCTGATGGAGCAGAAGATGCTGATTTTCTCTCATGATATAAATTCCCTGAAAGATCGGGTAGGAAAGAATGAAGATCACATCAGAAAGGTTGGTCAAGATGTGCAGATCCTGACCAAGCAGCTGACCAGCTCCGTCCACCACTGCGAGGACCAATGCAGCAAGCAGAGTTCAGATGTCGTCTCTGACTTAGAGGACAGGGTGAAGCAAAACGCAGACCAGATCCAGATCATCCACTCTGATCTCACGGATCTACGAGAGTCAGGCAGCAAGATGCAAGGGACACTCAACCAGCTGGAAGATGAGCTCAGCAATGTCAAGACCTTCACAAAGTCATTCAATGACCTAAAGGATGGCCAGGACCGGTTCACCAGCACCATCCTGGATGATCTGGACAGGTTTGATCTGAACATTGCTCAGTATCAGAATGACACCAACGGGAAGCTGTTGGACATGGAGAACGACATCTCCTCCCTTAAGAAGATGATAGAGTTTGACTACAGGAGCTGCGGGCAGGTTTGCTCCAACCTGCAGGAGGAGGTGGGCAAGTTAAGGGAGCGGGTGGAGGAGTGCACTGCCACCTGCCACATCATCCAGAAGAAGGAGGAGGAGAGCCTCAGCGGCTCCAACAAACCTCTCGATGGCTTCACCGTCTTCGGAGGAAGCTCTGGCGGAGAACTCAAGCATCTGCAGGGAGAACTCTCCAACATCATTGTGACCTTCACGTCCCTCAATGACAGCGTTAAGGACCTACAAGAAAGTGTGGAGAAACACGAGACGGACATCCATGACCTTGGGACCACCAAGCACAAACTCATCTCCGAGATTAATAAGCTGCAAGAAGAGGTGACCGAACACATCAAGGACAACGCCGAGAAGTTCCTCCTCTTCCAGAAGGAAATCAACAGTTTTGGCAACATGGTGATCGAGGAGAGCCAGGAGTGCCGGCGGTCCTCAGGAGGACTGGAGGACCGAGTCTCTAAGCTGGAGGACGTCTGCCTTAAGCTGGATACAGTCTCAGGCAGCTTGCAGAAAATAAAGGAAACCCTCAACAAGCATGTGTCCGGCCTGTGGAGCTGCGTGCAGGAGGTAAACAGTACCCTCAGGACGCACTCCGCCTGGTTCGATAGACTTCACAATAAGCAGCTCAACGGCATCAACGGCAGATTAAACACCCTGAACAACTCCATGATCATCCTGTCCTCCGAGTTCCAGAACTTCACACTGCAGGACTTTATGGGTAAGATGCAAGGGTTAATTATAACACCGACCTGTGCTGGACGGGCAGCGTATATGTATACACTGAATAACCGTACTACATCATACTGCCATACACGCACCTCGGTACAACATTATACTTCCATATACCCACCCCAGTACTAATTATACTGCCATACACTCAACCAAATACTACATAGTACAGCCATACACTCAACAAGATACTACATAATACAGTCATACCCTCAATCAGATACTACATAGTACACCCATACACTCAACAAGATACTACATAATACACCCATACACTCAACCAAATACTACATAGTACAGCCATACACTCAACAAGATACTACATAATACAGTCATACACTCAACCAGATACCACATAGTACAGCCATACACTCAACAAGATACTACATAATACAGCCATACACTCAACCAGATACTACATAGTACAGCCATACACTCAACAAGATACTACATAGTACAGCCAGACACTCAACCAAATACTACATAGTACAGCCATACACTTAACCAGATACTACATAGTACAGCCATACACTCAACAAGATACTACATAGTACAGCCAGACACTCAACCAAATACTACATAATACTACTATGCACTCACCTTGGCGCTATATTATACTGCCATACACTCACCTTGGCGCTATATTATACTGCCATACACCCACCCCAGTACTAATTATACTGCCATACACTCAACCAGATACTACATAGTACAGCCATACACGCACCTCGGTACAACATTATACTGCCATATACCCACCCCAGTACTAATCATACTGCCATACACTCAACCAAATACTACATAGTACAGCCATACACTCAACAAGATACTACATAATACAGCCATACACTCAACCAGATACTACATAGTACAGCCATACACTCAACAAGATACTACATAATACAGCCATACACTCAACCAGATACTACATAGTACAGCCATACACTCAACAAGATACTACATAGTACAGCCAGACACTCAACCAGATACTACATAGTACAGCCATACACTCAACAAGATACTACATAGTACAGCCAGACACTCAACCAGATACTACATAATACTACTATGCACTCACCTTGGCGCTATATTATACTGCCATACACTCACCTTGGCGCTATATTATACTGCCATACACCCACCCCAGTACTAATTATACTGCCATACACTCAACCAGATACTACATAGTACAGCCATACACGCACCTCGGTACAACATTATACTGCCATATACCCACCCCAGTACTAATCATACTGCCATACACTCAACCAAATACTACATAGTACAGCCATACACTCAACAAGATACTACATAATACAGCCATACACTCAACCAGATACTACATAGTACAGCCATACACTCAACAAGATACTACATAATACAGCCATACACTCAACCAGATACTACATAGTACAGCCATACACTCAACAAGATACTACATAGTACAGCCAGACACTCAACCAAATACTACATAGTACAGCCATACACTCAACCAGATACTACATAGTACAGCCATACACTCAACAAGATACTACATAATACAGCCATACACTCAACCAGATACTACATAATACTACTATGCACTCACCTTGGCGCTATATTATACAGCCATACACTCACCTTGGCGCTATATTATACTGCCATATACCCACCCCAGTACTAATTATACTGCCATACACTGAACCAAATACTACATAGTACAGCCATACACTCAACAAGATACTACATAATACAGCCATACACTCAACCAGATACTACATAGTACAGCCATACACTCAACAAGATACTACATAATACAGCCATACACTCAACCAGATACTACATAGTACAGCCATACAGTCAACAAGATACTACATAGTACAGCCAGACACTCAACCAAATACTACATAGTACAGCCATACACTCAACCAGATACTACATAGTACAGCCATACACTCAACAAGATACTACATAATACTGCCATACACTCAACCAGATACTACATAATACTACTATGCACTCACCTTGGCGCTATATTATACTGCCATACACCCACCCCAGTACTAATTATACTGCCATACACTCAACTAGATACTACATGGTACAGCCATACACTCACCTCGGTGCTCTATTATACTGCCATACACTCAACCAGATACTACATAATACCACTATACACTTACCTTGGTGCTATATTATACAAACATACACTCACCCCAGTACTACATTATACTGCCACACTCACCTCAGTACTACATCATACTGCCATACACCCACCGCAGTACTAGATTATACAGCCATACTCACCTCAGTACTACATCATACAGCCATACACCCACCGCAGTACTACATTATACTGCCATACTCACCTCAGTACTACATCATACAGCCATACACCCACCCTGGGTACTACATCATGCAGCCATACACCCACCCCAGTGCTGCATTATGCAACCATACACTCAACCAGATACTACATAATACCACCATACACTCACCTTGGTACTTTATTTTACAGCCATACACTCACCCCCATACTACATCATATTACCATACACCCACCGCGGTACTACATCATACTGCCATACACCCACCCTGGTACTAAATCATACTGCCATACACCCACCTAGGTATTACATCATACTGCCATACACCCACCCCGGGTACTACATCATACTGCCATACATTCACCCCAGTATATTATACAGCCACACACCCACCCCGGTACTACATCATACTGCCATACACCCACCCCGGGTACTACATCATACAGCCATACACCCACCCCGGGTACTACATCATACTGACAAACACCGACCCCCGTTATTATATCATACTGCCATACATTCACCCCAGTATATTATACAGCTATACACACACCCCGATACTACATCATACAGCCATACACCCACCCCGGTACTACATCAAACTGCCATACACCCACCCCGGATAGTACATCATACAGCCATACACCCACCCCAGTACAACATCATACTGCCATACACCCACCCCGGTACTACATCATACTGCCATACACCCAACCTGGTACTAAATCATACTGCCATACACCCACCCCGGTATTACATCATACTGCCATACATTCACCCAAGTATATTATACAGCCATACACCCACCCCGGTACTACATCATACTGCCATACACCCACCCCGGGTACTACATCATACAGCCATACACCCACCCCGGGTACTACATCATACTGACACACCGACCACGGTATTACATCATACTGCCATACATTCACCCCAGTATATTATACAGCTATACACACACCCCGATACTACATCATACAGCCATACACCCACCCCGGTACTACATGATACTGCCATACACCCACCCCGGGTACTACATCATACAGCCATACACCCACCCCAGTATTACATCATACTGCCATACAATCACCCCAGTATATTATACAGCCATACACCCACCCCGGTACTACATCATACTGCCATACACCCACCCCGGGTACTACATCATACAGCCATACACCCAGCCCGGGTACTACATCATACTGCCATACACCGACCACGGTATTACGTCATACTGCCATACACCTACCCCGGTATTACATCATACTGCCATACAATCATCCCAGTATATTATGCAGCCATACACCCACCTTGGTATTACATCATACTGCCATACACCCACCCCGGGTACTACATCATACAGCCATACACCCACCCCAGTACTACATCATACTGCCATACACCGACCCCGGTACTACATCATACTGCCATACACCCAACCTGGTACTAAATCATACTGCCATACACCCACCCTGGTATTACATCATACTGCCATACATTCACCCCGGTGTATTACACAGCCATACACCCACCCCGGTACTACATCATACTGCCATACACTCACCCCAGGTACTACATCATACAGCCATACACCCACCCCGGGTACTACATCATACTGACAAACACCGACCCCGGTATTACATCATACTGCCATACATTCACCCCAGTATATTATACAGCTATACACCCACCCCGATACTACATCATACAGCCATACACCCACCCCAGTACTACATCATACTGCCATACACCCATCCCCGGTACTACATCATACCGCCATACACCCACCCCGGTACTACATCATACTGCCATACACCCACCCCGGGTACTACATCATACAGCCATACACCCAGCCCGGGTATTACATCATACTGCCATACACCGACCCCGGTATTACGTCATACTGCCATACACCTACCCCGGTATTACATCATACTGCCATACAATCACCCCAGTATATTATGCAGCCATACACCCACCCCGGTACTACATCATACTGCCATACACCCACCCCGGGTACTACATCATACTGCCATACACCCACCCTGGGTACTACATCATAATGCCATACACCCACCCCAGTGCTGCATTATGCAGACATACACTCAACCAGATACTACATAATACCACCATACACTCACCTTGGCTCTATATTATACAGCCATACACTCACCCCCATACTACATCATATTACCATACACCCACCCCGGTACTACATCATAATGCCATGCACCCACCCCGGTACTCCATCATACTGCCATGCACCCACCCCGGTACTACATCATACTGCCATACACCCACCCCTGTACTACATCATACTGCCATACACCCACCCCGGTATTACATCATACTGCCATACACCCAACCCGGTATTACATCATACTGCCATACACCCACCCCGGTACTGCATTATACTGCCATACACCCACCCCGGTACTGCATTATACAGCCATACACCGACCCCAGTACTACATCGTACTGCCATACACCCACCTCAGTACTACACCATACTGCCATACACCCACCCCGGTACTACATCATATTGCCATACACCCACCCCGGGTACTACATCATACTGCCATACACCCACCCTAGGTACTACATCGTACAGCCATACACCCACCCCAGTACTACATCATACTGCCATACATTCACCCCAGTATATTATACAGCCATACACCCACCCGGTACTACATCATACAGCCAAACACCCACCCCGGATACTACATCATACAGTTATACACGCACCCCGGTACTACATCATACTGCCATACACCCACCCCAGGTACAACATCATACAGCCATACACCAACCCCAGTACTACATCATACTGCCATACACCCACCCCGGGTACTACATCATACAGCCATACACCCACCCCGGGTACTACATCATACTGCCATACACTGACCCCGGTATTACATCATACTGCCATACATTCACCCCAGTATATTATACAGCCAAACACCCACCCCGGTATTACATCATACTGCCATACACTCACCCCGGTATTATATCATACTGCCACACAATCACCCCAGTATATTATGCAGCCATACACCCACCCCGATACTACATCATACTGCCATACACCCACCCAGTGCTGCATTATGCAGCCATACACTCAAGCAGATACTACATAATACCACCATACACTCACCTTGGCTCTATATTATACAGCCATACACTCACCCCCATACTACATGATATTACCATACACCCACCCCGGTACTACATCATACTGCCATACACCCACCCTGGTACTAAATCATACTGCCATACTCCCACCCCGGTATTACATCATACTGCCATACACCCACCCCGGTACTACATCACAATGCCATACAGCCACCCCGGTACTAGATCATACTGCCATACACCCACCCCGGTACTACATCATACTGCCATACACCCACCCCGGTACTACATCATACTGCTATACACCCACCCCGGTATTACATCATACTGCCATACACACACCCCGGTATTACATCATACTGCCATACACCCACCCCGGTACTACATCACAATGCCATACAGCCACCCCGGTACTAGATCATACTGCCATACACCCACCCCGGTACTACATCATACTGCCATACACTCACCCCGGTACTACATCATACTGCCATACACCCACCCCAGTACTACATCATACAGCCATACACCCACCCCGGATACTACATCATACAGCCATACACCCACCCCGGTACTACATCATACTGCCATACACCCACCCCAGGTACTACATCATACAGCCATACACCCACCCCAGTAGTACATCATACTGCCATACACCCACCCCGTACACTACATCATACTGCCATACACTGTCCCCGGTACTGCATCATACTGCCATACATTCACCCCAGTATATTATACAGCCATACACCCACCACGGTGCAACATCATACTGCCATACACCCACCCCGGGTACTACATCATACTGCCATACACCCACCCCGGGTACTACATCATACAGCCATACACCCACCCCGGGTACTACATCATACTGCCATACACCCACCCCAGTGCTGCATTATGCAGCCATACACTCAACCAGATACTACATAATACCACCATACACTCACCTTGGCGCTATATTATACAGCCATACACTCACCCCCATACTACATCATATTGCATTACACCCAACCCGGTACTACATTATAATGCCATACACCCACCTAGGTACTACATCATACTGCCATACACCCACCCCAGTACTACATCATAATGTCATACACCCACCCCGGTATTACATCATACTGCCATACACTCATCCCCATACTACATCATATTGCCATACACTCAACCCGGTACTACATCATAAAGCCATACACCCACCCCGGTACTACATCATACTGCCATACACCCACCCCGGTACTACATCATACTGCCGTATACCAACCCGGTATTACATCATACTGCCATACACCCACCCCGGTACTGCATTATACTGCCATACACGCACCACGGTATTACATCATACTGCCATACACCCACCCCGGTATTACATCATACTGCCATACACCCACCCCGGTATTACATCATACTGTCATACACCCACCCCGGTATTACATCATACTGCCATGCACCCACCCCGGTGCTACATCATACTGCCATACACCCACTCCAGTACTACATCATACTGCTATACACCCACCCTGGGTACTACATTATACTGCCATACACCCAACCTGGTACTAAATCATACAGCCATACACCCACCCCAGTACTACATCATACTGCTATACACCTACCCCGGTACTACATCATACTGCCATACACCCACCCCGGTATTACATCATACTGCCATACATCCACCCCATATTACATCATACTGCCATACACCCACCCCGGTATTACATCATACTGCCATACACCCACCCCGGTACTACATTATACTGCCATACACCCACCCCGGGTACTACATCATACAGCCATACACCCACCCCGGTACTACATTATACTGCCATACACCCACCCCGGGTACTACATCATACAGCTATACACCCACCCCGGTACTACATTATACTGCCATACACCCACCCCGGGTACTACATCATACTGCCATACACCCACCCAGTGCTGCATTATGCAGCCATACACTCAACCAGATACTACATAATACCACCATACACTCACCTTGGCTCTATATTATACAGCCATACACTCACCCCAGTACTACACTATACTGCCATACACTCACCCCCATGCAACATCATATTGCCATACACCCACCCCAGTACTACATCATAATGCCATACACCAACCCCGGTACTACATCATAATGTCATACACCCACCCGGGTATTAAATCATACTGCCATACACACATACCCATACTACATCATATTGCCATACAGCCAACCCGGTATTACATCATACAGCCATACACCCACCCCGATACTGCATTATACTGCCATACACCCACCCCGGTACTACATCATACAGCCATACCCCCCCCCCCCCGGTATTACATCATACTGCCATACACTAACCCTGGGTACTACATCATACTGTCATACCCCACCCCGGTACTGCATTATACTGCCATAAACCCACCCCGGTACTGCATTATACTGCCATACACCCACCCCGGTACTACATCATACTGTCATACACCCCCCCCCCCCCGGGTACTACATCATACTGTCAGACACCCACCCCAGTAGTACATCATATTGCCATACACCCACCCCAATACTACATCATACTGTCATACACCCACCCCAGTAGTACATCATAGTGCCATACACCCACCCCGGGTACTACATCATACAGCCATACACCCACCCCGGGTACTACATCATACTGCCATACACTGACCCCGGTATTACATCATACTGCCATACATTCAACGCAGTATACTATACAGCCATACACCCACCCCGGTACTAATTATACTGCCATACACCCACCCCGGGTACTACATCATACTGCCATACACCCACCCCGGGTACTACATCATACAGCCATACACCCACCCCGGGTACTACATCATACAGCCATACACCCACCCTGGGTACTACATCATACTGCCATACACCCACTCCAGTGCTGCATTATGCAGCCATAGACTCAACCAGATACTACATAATACCACCATACACTCACCTTGGCGCTATATTATACAGCCATACACTCACCCCAGTACTACACTATACTGCCATACACTCACCCCCATACTACATCATATTGCCATGCACCCACCCCGGTACTACATCATAATGTCATACACCCACCCCGGTATTACATCATACTGCCATACACTCATCCCCATACTGCATCATATTGCCATACACTCAACCCGGTACTACATCATAATGCCATACACCCACCCCGGTACTACATCATACTGCCATACACCCACCCCAGTACTACATCATACTGCTATACACCCACCCTGGGTACTACATCATACTGCCATACACCCAACCTGGTACTAAATCATACACCATACACCCACCCCAGTACTACATCATACTGCTATACACCTACCCCGGTACTACATCATACTGCCGTATACCAACCCGGTATTACATCATACTGCCATACACCCACCCCGGTATTACATCATACTGCCATACACCCACCCCGGTACTACATCATACCGCCATACACCCACCCCGGTACTACATCATACTGCCATACACCCACCCCGGGTACTACATCATACAGCCATACACCCAGCCCGGGTATTACATCATACTGCCATACACCGACCCCGGTATTACGTCATACTGCCATACACCTACCCCGGTATTACATCATACTGCCATACAATCACCCCAGTATATTATGCAGCCATACACCCACCCCGGTACTACATCATACTGCCATACACCCACCCCGGGTACTACATCATACTGCCATACACCCACCCTGGGTACTACATCATAATGCCATACACCCACCCCAGTGCTGCATTATGCAGACATACACTCAACCAGATACTACATAATACCACCATACACTCACCTTGGCTCTATATTATACAGCCATACACTCACCCCCATACTACATCATATTACCATACACCCACCCCGGTACTACATCATAATGCCATGCACCCACCCCGGTACTCCATCATACTGCCATGCACCCACCCCGGTACTACATCATACTGCCATACACCCACCCCTGTACTACATCATACTGCCATACACCCACCCCGGTATTACATCATACTGCCATACACCCAACCCGGTATTACATCATACTGCCATACACCCACCCCGGTACTGCATTATACTGCCATACACCCACCCCGGTACTGCATTATACAGCCATACACCGACCCCAGTACTACATCGTACTGCCATACACCCACCCCAGTACTACACCATACTGCCATACACCCACCCCGGTACTACATCATATTGCCATACACCCACCCCGGGTACTACATCATACTGCCATACACCCACCCCAGGTACTACATCGTACAGCCATACACCCACCCCAGTACTACATCATACTGCCATACATTCACCCCAGTATATTATACAGCCATACACCCACCCGGTACTACATCATACAGCCAAACACCCACCCCGGATACTACATCATACAGTTATACACGCACCCCGGTACTACATCATACTGCCATACACCCACCCCAGGTACAACATCATACAGCCATACACCAACCCCAGTACTACATCATACTGCCATACACCCACCCCGGGTACTACATCATACAGCCAAACACCCACCCCGGGTACTACATCATACTGCCATACACTGACCCCGGTATTACATCATACTGCCATACATTCACCCCAGTATATTATACAGCCAAACACCCACCCCGGTATTACATCATACTGCCATACACTCACCCCGGTATTATATCATACTGCCATACAATCACCCCAGTATATTATGCAGCCATACACCCACCCCGATACTACATCATACTGCCATACACCCACCCAGTGCTGCATTATGCAGCCATACACTCAAGCAGATACTACATAATACCACCATACACTCACCTTGGCTCTATATTATACAGCCATACACTCACCCCCATACTACATGATATTACCATACACCCACCCCGGTACTACATCATACTGCCATACACCCACCCTGGTACTAAATCATACTGCCATACTCCCACCCCGGTATTACATCATACTGCCATACACCCACCCCGGTACTACATCACAATGCCATACAGCCACCCCGGTACTAGATCATACTGCCATACACCCACCCCGGTACTACATCATACTGCCATACACCCACCCCGGTACTACATCATACTGCTATACACCCACCCCGGTATTACATCATACTGCCATACACACCCCCCGGTATTACATCATACTGCCATACACCCACCCCGGTACTACATCACAATGCCATACAGCCACCCCGGTACTAGATCATACTGCCATACACCCACCCCGGTACTACATCATACTGCCATACACTCACCCCGGTACTACATCATACTGCCATACACCCACCCCAGTACTACATCATACAGCCATACACCCACCCCGGATACTACATCATACAGCCATACACCCACCCCGGTACTACATCATACTGCCATACACCCACCCCAGGTACTACATCATACAGCCATACACCCACCCCAGTAGTACATCATACTGCCATACACCCACCCCGTACACTACATCATACTGCCATACACTGTCCCCGGTACTGCATCATACTGCCATACATTCACCCCAGTATATTATACAGCCATACACCCACCACGGTGCAACATCATGCTGCCATACACCCACCCCGGGTACTACATCATACTGCCATACACCCACCCCGGGTACTACATCATACAGCCATACACCCACCCCGGGTACTACATCATACTGCCATACACCCACCCCAGTGCTGCATTATGCAGCCATACACTCAACCAGATACTACATAATACCACCATACACTCACCTTGGCGCTATATTATACAGCCATACACTCACCCCCATACTACATCATATTGCATTACACCCAACCCGGTACTACATTATAATGCCATACACCCACCTAGGTACTACATCATACTGCCATACACCCACCCCAGTACTACATCATAATGTCATACACCCACCCCGGTATTACATCATACTGCCATACACTCATCCCCATACTACATCATATTGCCATACACTCAACCCGGTACTACATCATAAAGCCATACACCCACCCCGGTACTACATCATACTGCCATACACCCACCCCGGTACTACATCATACTGCCGTATACCAACCCGGTATTACATCATACTGCCATACACCCACCCCGGTACTGCATTATACTGCCATACACGCACCACGGTATTACATCATACTGCCATACACCCACCCCGGTATTACATCATACTGCCATACACCCACCCCGGTATTACATCATACTGTCATACACCCACCCCGGTATTACATCATACTGCCATGCACCCACCCCGGTGCTACATCATACTGCCATACACCCACTCCAGTACTACATCATACTGCTATACACCCACCCTGGGTACTACATTATACTGCCATACACCCAACCTGGTACTAAATCATACAGCCATACACCCACCCCAGTACTACATCATACTGCTATACACCTACCCCGGTACTACATCATACTGCCATACACCCACCCCGGTATTACATCATACTGCCATACATCCACCCCATATTACATCATACTGCCATACACCCACCCCGGTATTACATCATACTGCCATACACCCACCCCGGTACTACATTATACTGCCATACACCCACCCCGGGTACTACATCATACAGCCATACACCCACCCCGGTACTACATTATACTGCCATACACCCACCCCGGGTACTACATCATACAGCTATACACCCACCCCGGTACTACATTATACTGCCATACACCCACCCCGGGTACTACATCATACTGCCATACACCCACCCAGTGCTGCATTATGCAGCCATACACTCAACCAGATACTACATAATACCACCATACACTCACCTTGGCTCTATATTATACAGCCATACACTCACCCCAGTACTACACTATACTGCCATACACTCACCCCCATGCAACATCATATTGCCATACACCCACCCCAGTACTACATCATAATGCCATACACCAACCCCGGTACTACATCATAATGTCATACACCCACCCGGGTATTAAATCATACTGCCATACACACATACCCATACTACATCATACAGCCATACACCCACCCCGATACTGCATTATACTGCCATACACCCACCCCGGTACTACATCATACAGCCATACCCCCCCCCCCCCCCCCGGTATTACATCATACTGCCATACACTAACCCTGGGTACTACATCATACTGTCATACCCCACCCCGGTACTGCATTATACTGCCATAAACCCACCACGGTACTGCATTATACTGCCATACACCCACCCCGATACTACATCATACTGTCATACACCCCCCCCCCCGGGTACTACATCATACTGTCAGACACCCACCCCAGTAGTACATCATATTGCCATACACCCACCCCAATACTACATCATACTGTCATACACCCACCCCAGTAGTACATCATAGTGCCATACACCCACCCCGGGTACTACATCATACAGCCATACACCCACCCCGGGTACTACATCATACTGCCATACACTGACCCCGGTATTACATCATACTGCCATACACCCACCCCGGTACTAATTATACTGCCATACACCCACCCCGGGTACTACATCATACTGCCATACACCCACCCCGGGTACTACATCATACAGCCATACACCCACCCCGGGTACTACATCATACAGCCATACACCCACCCTGGGTACTACATCATACTGCCATACACCCACTCCAGTGCTGCATTATGCAGCCATAGACTCAACCAGATACTACATAATACCACCATACACTCACCTTGGCGCTATATTATACAGCCATACACTCACCCCAGTACTACACTATACTGCCATACACTCACCCCCATACTACATCATATTGCCATGCACCCACCCCGGTACTACATCATAATGTCATACACCCACCCCGGTATTACATCATACTGCCATACACTCATCCCCATACTGCATCATATTGCCATATACTCAACCCGGTACTACATCATAATGCCATACACCCACCCCGGTACTACATCATACTGCCATACACCCACCCCAGTACTACATCATACTGCTATACACCCACCCTGGGTACTACATCATACTGCCATACACCCAACCTGGTACTAAATCATACACCATACACCCACCCCAGTACTACATCATACTGCTATACACCTACCCCGGTACTACATCATACTGCCGTATACCAACCCGGTATTACATCATACTGCCATACACCCACCCCGGTACTGCATTATACTGCCATACACGCACCACGGTATTACATCATACTGCCATACACCCACCCCGGTATTACATCATACTGCCATACACCCACCCCGGTATTACATCATACTGTCATACACCCACCCCGGTATTACATCATACTGCCATGCACCCACCCCGGTGCTACATCATACTGCCATACACCCACCCCAGTACTACATCATACTGCTATACACCCACCCTGGGTACTACATTATACTGCCATACACCCAACCTGGTACTAAATCATACAGCCATACACCCACCCCAGTACTACATCATACTGCTATACACCTACCCCGGTACTACATCATACTGCCATACACCCACCCCGGTATTACATCATACTGCCATACATCCACCCCATATTACATCATACTGCCATACACCCACCCCGGTATTACATCATACTGCCATACACCCACCCCGGTACTACATTATACTGCCATACACCCACCCCGGGTACTACATCATACAGCCATACACCCACCCCGGTACTACATTATACTGCCATACACCCACCCCGGGTACTACATCATACAGCTATACACCCACCCCGGTACTACATTATACTGCCATACACCCACCCCGGGTACTACATCATACTGCCATACACCCACCCAGTGCTGCATTATGCAGCCATACACTCAACCAGATACTACATTATACAGCCATACACTCACCCCAGTACTACACTATACTGCCATACACTCACCCCCATGCAACATCATATTGCCATACACCCACCCCAGTACTACATCATAATGCCATACACCAACCCCGGTACTACATCATAATGTCATACACCCACCCGGGTATTAAATCATACTGCCATACACACATACCCATACTACATCATATTGCCATACACCCAACCCGGTATTACATCATACAGTCATACACCCACCCCGGTACTGCATTATACTGCCATACACCCACCCCGGTACTACATCATACAGCCATACACCCCCCCCCCCCCCGGTATTACATCATACTGCCATACACTAACCCTGGGTACTACATCATACTGTCATACACCCACCCCGGTACTGCATTATACTGCCATAAACCCACCCCGGTACTGCATTATACTGCCATACACCCACCCCGGGTACTACATCATACTGCCTTACACCCACCCCGGTACTACATCATACTGTCATACACCCCCCCCCCCCCGGGTACTACATCATACTGTCATACACCCACCCCAGTAGTACATCATATTGCCATACACCCACCCCAATACTACATCATACTGTCATACACCCACCCCAGTAGTACATCATAGTGCCATACACCCACCCCGGGTACTACATCATACAGCCATACACCCACCCCGGGTACTACATCATACTGCCATACACTGACCCCGGTATTACATCATACTGCCATACATTCAACGCAGTATACTATACAGCCATACACCCACCCCGGTACTAATTATACTGCCATACACCCAACCCGGGTACTACATCATACTGCCATACACCCACCCCGGGTACTACATCATACAGCCATACACCCACCCCGGGTACTACATCATACAGCCATACACCCACCCTGGGTACTACATCATACTGCCATACACCCACTCCAGTGCTGCATTATGCAGCCATAGACTCAACCAGATACTACATAATACCACCATACACTCACCTTGGCGCTATATTATACAGCCATACACTCACCCCCATACTACATCATATTGCCATACACCCACCCCGGTACTACATCATAATGTCATACACCCACCCCGGTATTACATCATACTGCCATACACTCATCCCCATACTGCATCATATTGCCATACACTCAACCGGGTACTACATCATAATGCCATACACCCACCCCGGTACTACATCATACTGCCATACACCCACCCCAGTACTACATTATACTGCTATACATCCACCCTGGGTACTACATCATACTGCCATACACCCAACCTGGTACTAAATCATACACCATACACCCACCCCAGTACTACATCATACTGCTATACACCTACCCCGGTACTACATCATACTGCCATACACCCACCCCGGTATTACATCATACTGCCATACACCCACCCCATATTACATCATACTGCCATACACCCACCCCGGTATTACATCATACTGCTATACACCTACCCCGGTACTACATCATACTGCCATACACCCACCCCGGTATTACATCATACTGCCATACACCCACCCCATATTACATCATACTGCCATACACCCACCCCAGTACTACATCATACTGCTATACACCCACCCTGGGTACTACATCATACTGCCATACACCCAACCTGGTACTAAATCATACACCATACACCCACCCCAGTACTACATCATACTGCTATACACCTACCCCGGTACTACATCATACTGCCGTATACCAACCCGGTATTACATCATACTGCCATACACCCACCCCGGTACTGCATTATACTGCCATACACGCACCACGGTATTACATCATACTGCCATACACCCACCCCGGTATTACATCATACTGCCATACACCCACCCCGGTATTACATCATACTGTCATACACCCACCCCGGTATTACATCATACTGCCATGCACCCACCCCGGTGCTACATCATACTGCCATACACCCACCCCAGTACTACATCATACTGCTATACACCCACCCTGGGTACTACATTATACTGCCATACACCCAACCTGGTACTAAATCATACACCATACACCCACCCCAGTACTACATCATACTGCTATACACCTACCCCGGTACTACATCATACTGCCATACACCCACCCCGGTATTACATCATACTGCCATACACCCACCCCATATTACATCATACTGCCATACACCCACCCCGGTATTACATCATACTGCTATACACCTACCCCGGTACTACATCATACTGCCATACACCCACCCCGGTATTACATCATACTGCCATACACCCACCCCATATTACATCATACTGCCATACACCCACCCCAGTACTACATCATACTGCTATACACCCACCCTGGGTACTACATCATACTGCCATACACCCAACCTGGTACTAAATCATACACCATACACCCACCCCAGTACTACATCATACTGCTATACACCTACCCCGGTACTACATCATACTGCCGTATACCAACCCGGTATTACATCATACTGCCATACACCCACCCCGGTACTGCATTATACTGCCATACACGCACCACGGTATTACATCATACTGCCATACACCCACCCCGGTATTACATCATACTGCCATACACCCACCCCGGTATTACATCATACTGTCATACACCCACCCCGGTATTACATCATACTGCCATGCACCCACCCCGGTGCTACATCATACTGCCATACACCCACCCCAGTACTACATCATACTGCTATACACCCACCCTGGGTACTACATTATACTGCCATACACCCAACCTGGTACTAAATCATACAGCCATACACCCACCCCAGTTTTACATCATACTGCTATACACCTACCCCGGTACTACATCATACTGCCATACACCCACCCCGGTATTACATCATACTGCCATACATCCACCCCATATTACATCATACTGCCATACACCCACCCCGGTATTACATCATACTGCCATACACCCACCCCGGTACTACATTATACTGCCATACACCCACCCCGGGTACTACATCATACAGCCATACACCCACCCCGGTACTACATTATACTGCCATACACCCACCCCGGGTACTACATCATACAGCTATACACCCACCCCGGTACTACATTATACTGCCATACACCCACCCCGGGTACTACATCATACTGCCATACACCCACCCAGTGCTGCATTATGCAGCCATACACTCAACCAGATACTACATTATACAGCCATACACTCACCCCAGTACTACACTATACTGCCATACACTCACCCCCATGCAACATCATATTGCCATACACCCAACCCGATACTACATCATATTGCCATACACCCACCCCAGTACTACATCATAATGCTATACACCCACCCTGGGTACTACATCATACTGCCATACACCCACCCCGTATTACATCATACTGCCATACACCCACCCCAGTACTACATCATAATGCCATACACCAACCCCGGTACTACATCATAATGTCATACACCCACCCGGGTATTAAATCATACTGCCATACACACATACCCATACTACATCATATTGCCATACACCCAACCCGGTATTACATCATACAGTCATACACCCACCCCGGTACTGCATTATACTGCCATACACCCACCCCGGTACTACATCATACAGCCATACCCCCCCCCCCCCGGTATTACATCATACTGCCATACACTAACCCTGGGTACTACATCATACTGTCATACACCCACCCCGGTACTGCATTATACTGCCATAAACCCACCCCGGTACTGCATTATACTGCCATACACCCACCCCGGGTACTACATCATACTGCCTTACACCCACCCCGGTACTACATCATACTGTCATACACCCCCCCCCCCCCCGGGTACTACATCATACTGTCATACACCCACCCCAGTAGTACATCATATTGCCATACACCCACCCCAATACTACATCATACTGTCATACACCCACCCCAGTAGTACATCATAGTGCCATACACCCACCCCGGGTACTACATCATACAGCCATACACCCACCCCGGGTACTACATCATACTGCCATACACTGACCCCGGTATTACATCATACTGCCATACATTCAACGCAGTATACTATACAGCCATACACCCACCCCGGTACTAATTATACTGCCATACACCCACCCCGGGTACTACATCATACTGCCATACACCCACCCCGGGTACTACATCATACAGCCATACACCCACCCCGGGTACTACATCATACAGCCATACACCCACCCTGGGTACTACATCATACTGCCATACACCCACTCCAGTGCTGCATTATGCAGCCATAGACTCAACCAGATACTACATAATACCACCATACACTCACCTTGGCGCTATATTATACAGCCATACACTCACCCCAGTACTACACTATACTGCCATACACTCACCCCCATACTACATCATATTGCCATGCACCCACCCCGGTACTACATCATAATGTCATACACCCACCCCGGTATTACATCATACTGCCATACACTCATCCCCATACTGCATCATATTGCCATACACTCAACCGGGTACTACATCATAATGCCATACACCCACCCCGGTACTACATCATACTGCCATACACCCACCCCAGTACTACATCATACTGCTATACATCCACCCTGGGTACTACATCATACTGCCATACACCCAACCTGGTACTAAATCATACACCATACACCCACCCCAGTACTACATCATATTGCTATACACCTACCCCGGTACTACATCATACTGCCATACACCCACCCCGGTATTACATCATACTGCCATACACCCACCCCATATTACATCATACTGCCATACACCCACCCCGGTATTACATCATACTGCCATACACCCACCCCGGTACTACATTATACTGCCATACACCCACCCCGGGTACTACATCATACTGCCATACACCCACCCAGTGCTGCATTATGCAGCCATACACTCAACCAGATACTACATAATACCACCATACACTCACCTTGGCTCTATATTATACAGCCATACACTCACCCCAGTACTACACTATACTGCCATACACTCACCCCCATGCAACATCATATTGCCATACACCCAACCCGGTACTACATGATATTGCCATACACCCACCCCAGTACTACATCATAATGCCATACACCAACCCCGGTACTACATCATAATGTCATACACCCACCCCGGTATTACATCATACTGCCATACACACATACCCATACTACATCATATTGCCATACACCCAACCCGGTATTACATCATACTGCCATACACCCACCCCGGTACTGCATTATACTGCCATACACCCACCCCGGTACTACATCATACAGCCATACACCCACCCCGGTATTACATCATACTGCCATACACCCACCCCGGTACTACATCATACTGCCATACACCCACCCCGGTATTACATCATACTGCCATACACCCACCCCGGTACTGCATTATACTGCCATACACCTACCCCGGTAATACATCATACTGCCATACACCCACCCCGTATTACATCATACTGCCATACACCCACCCCGGTATTACATCTAACTGACATACACCCACCCCGGTACTACATCATACTGCCATACACCCACCCCAGGTACTACATCATACAGCCATACACCCACCCTGGGTACTACATCATACTGTCATACACCCACCCCGGTACTGCATTATACTGCCATACACCCACCCCGGTACTGCATTATACTGCCATACACCCACCCCGGGTACTACATCATACTGCCTTACACCCACCCCGGTACTACATCATACTGTCATACACCCCCCCCCCCCGGGTACTACATCATACTGTCATACACCCACCCCAGTAGTACATCAAACTGCCATACACCCACCCCAATACTACATCATACTGTCATACACCCACCCCAGTAGTACATCATACTGCCATACACCCACCCCGGGTACTATATCATACAGCTATACACCCACCCCGGGTACTACATCATACTGCCATACACTGACCCCGGTATTACATCTAACTGACATACACCCACCCCGGTACTACATCATACTGCCATACACCCACCCCAGGTACTACATCATACAGCCATACACCCACCCTGGGTACTACATCATACTGTCATACACCCACCCCGGTACTGCATTATACTGCCATACACCCACCCCGGTACTGCATTATACTGCCATACACCCACCCCGGGTACTACATCATACTGCCTTACACCCACCCCGGTACTACATCATACTGTCATACACCCCCCCCCCCCCCGGGTACTACATCATACTGTCATTCACCCACCCCAGTAGTACATCAAACTGCCATACACCCACCCCAATACTACATCATACTGTCATACACCCACCCCAGTAGTACATCATACTGCCATACACCCACCCCGGGTACTATATCATACAGCTATACACCCACCCCGGGTACTACATCATACTGCCATACACTGACCCCGGTATTACATCATACTGCCATACATTTACCCCGGATACTACATCATACTGCCATACACCCACCCCGGGTACTACATCATACTGCCATACACCCACCCCGGGTACTACATCATACAGCCATACACCCACCCTGGGTACTACATCATACTGCCATACACCCACTCCAGTGCTGCATTATGCAGCCATACACTCAACCAGATACTACATAATACCACCATACACTCACCTTGGCGCTATATTATACAGCCATACACTCATCCCAGTACTACACTATACTGCCATACACTCACCCCCATACTGCATCATATTGCCATACACTCAACCCGGTACTACATCATAATGCCATACACCCACCCCGGTACTACATCATACTGCCATACACCCACCCCGGTACTACATCATACTGCCAAACACCCAACCCGGTATTACATCATACTGCCATACACCCACCCCGGTACTGCATTATACTGCCAGACACCCACGCCGGTACTGCATTATACTGTCATTCACCCACCCCAGTAGTACATCAAACTGCCATACACCCACCCCAATACTACATCATAATGTCATACACCCACCCCGGTATTACATCATACTGCCATACACTCATCCCCATACTGCATCATATTGCCATACACTCAACCCGGTACTACATCATAATGCCATACACCCACCCCGGTACTACATCATACTGCCATACACCCACCCCGGTACTACATCATACTGCCAAACACCCAACCCGGTATTACATCATACTGCCATACACCCACCCCGGTACTGCATTATACTGCCAGACACCCACGCCGGTACTGCATTATACTGATATACACCCACCCCGGTATTACATCATAGTGCCATACACCCACCCCAGTACTACATCATACAGCCATACACCCACCACGGTATTACATCATACTGCCATACACCCTCCCCGGTATTACATCATACATCCATACATCCACCACGGTATTACATCATACTGCCATACACCCACCTTGGTATTACATCATACAGCCATACACCCACCCCGGTACTACATCATACTGCCATACACCCACCCCGGTATTACATCATACTGCCATACACCCACCCCGGTACTGCATTATACTGCCATACACCTACCCCGGTAATACATCATACTGCCATACACCCACCCCGGTACTGCATTATACTGATATACACCCACCCCGGTATTACATCATACTGCCATACACCCACCCCGGTACTACATCATACTGTCATGCACCCACCCCGGGTTCTATATCATACTGCCATACACCCAACCTGGTAATAAATCATACGGCCATACACCCACCCCAGTTCTACATCATACTGCCATACACCTACCCCGGTACTACATCATACTGTCATACACCCACCCCGGTATTACATCATACTGCCATACACCCACCCCGGTACTACATCATACTGTCATGCACCTACCCCGGGTACTACATCATACTGCCATACACTCAACCTGGTAATAAATCATACAGCCATACACCCACCCCAGTTCTACATCATACTGCCATACACCTACCTCGGTACTACATCATAATGCCATACACCCACCCCGGTATTACATCATACTGCCATACACCCACCCCGTATTACATCATACTGCCATACACCCACCCCGGTACTGTATTATACTGCCATACACCCACCCCGGTACTACATCATAATGTCATACACCCACCCCGGTATTACATCATACAGTCATACACCCACCCCGGTACTGTATTATACTGCCATACACCCACCCCGGTACTACATCATACAGCCATACACCCACCCCGGTATTACATCATACTGCCATACACCCACCCCGGTACTACATCATACTGCCATTCACCCACCCCGGTATTACATCATACTGCCATACACCCACCCCGGTACTGCATTATACTGCTATACACCCACCACGGTACTGCATTATACTGCCATACACCCACCCCGGGTACTACATCATACTGCCATACACCCACCCCGGGTACTGCATCATACAGCCATACACCCACCCCAGTACTACATCATACAGCCATACACCGACCCCGGTACTACATCATACTGTCATACACCCACCCCAGGTACTACATTATACATCCATACACCCAACCTGGTACTAAATCATACTGCCATACACCCACCCTGGGTACTACATCATACTGCCATACACCCAACCTGGTACTAAATCATACTGCCATACACCCACCCCGGTATTACATCATACTGCCATACACCCACCCCGGTATTACATCATACTGCCATACACCCACCCCGGTACTACATCATACAGCCATACACCCACCTTGGTATTACATCATACTGCCATAAACCCACCCCAGGTACTACATTATACATCCATACACCCAACCTGGTACTAAATCGTACTGCCATACACCCACTCCGGGTATTACATGATACTGCCATACACACACCACGGTACTACAGCATACAGCCATACACCCACCCCAGTACTACAGCATATTGCCATGCAACCACCCCGGTACTACATCATACTGTCATACACCCACCCCAGTACTACATCATACTGCCATACACCCACTCCGGGTACTACATCATACTACCATACACCCACCCTGGGTACTACATCATACTGCCATACACCCAACCTGGTACTAAATCATACTGCCATACACCCACCGCGGTATTACATCATACTGCCATACACCCACCCCGATATTACATCATACTGCCATACACCCACCCCGGTACTACATCATACAGCCATACACCCACCCCGGTACTACATCATACAGCCATACACCCACCTTGGTATTACATCATACAGCCATACACCCACCCCGATATTACATCATACAGCCATACACCCACCTTGGTATTACATCATACAGCCATACACCCACCCCGGTATTACATCATACTGCCATACACCCACCCCGGTACTACATCATACTGTCATACACCCACCCCGGGTACTACATCATACTGCCAGGCACCCACCCCTGTACTACATCATACTGCCATACACCCACCCCGGTACTACATCATACAGCCATACACCCACCCCGGGTACTACATCATACAGCCATACACCCACCCCAGTACTGCATTATACAGCCATACACCCACCCCGGTACTACATCATACAGCCATACACCCACCCCAAGTACTACATCATACTGCCATACACCCACCCCTGTACTACATCATACAGCCATACACCCACCCCGGTATTACATCATACTGCCATACAATCACCCCAGTATATTATACAGCCATACACCCACCCCGGTATTACATCATACTGCCATATACCCACCCCGGTATTACATCATACTGCCATACACCCAACCCGGTACTGCATTATACTGCCATACACCCACCCCGGTATTACATCATACTGCCATACACCCACCCCAGTGCTGCATTATACAGCCATACACCCACCCTGGTATTACATCATACTGCCATACACCCACCCCAGTGCTGCATTATACAGCCATACACCCACCCCGGTATTACATCATATTGCCATACACCCACCCCAGTACTGCATTATACAGCCATACACCCACCCCAGTACCACATTATAGCGCCATACTGGTGCTTTATCTCCCAAGACATCTGCCTCACTTGTATGCTGTGTAGCAATCAGGACACAGTTATAAATGGAAGTCGCCTGTCAGGATTCAGCATTACAATTAACCAGATTCTTCTATATTGTTAGGTCTACCAGGTCCTCCTGGGGAAACTGGGAAAACAGGACCACAAGGCCCTCCAGGCCCTCAGGGACCACCTGGGAAAGCTGGACCTTCTGGAAAGGAAGGACCTGTCGGACCACCAGGTGAGAGCTCTCCATGGCAGGGGACATATAGAAGTGCATGTGATGGGGTCTGCATGTAGCTGGTGTGATACGTGGTGCACATAGTGACGGGTTATGGGTTAGCCGGCTGGCGTCTGCGCTCCATGATTAGGTTTGGGTATAAGTGTTGGGTTCAAGGTCCTCCATTCCATGCAACAATCCAAGACTATCCATTGAGTCATGATCAGACGGATTATATTATATGGGTGGTGTGGTCTTAGATATTACATGAGGCCAGTGGACACTATTACTACCAGCTGCGGTTATCTTCTAGTGATGGACCCTTGTACATATATGGCCACATCTGTAGACATTTATTCTTTTGTTGATGCTTTTTTGTGTTTTGTTTTTTTTAGGATTTCCAGGAGAACAAGGTGAGACGGCTATAATAAAGAATATACAGGCTGTATGACAAGAGAGAGGTGTAGATTTTATCACCCCTATATCATCACATATATGGACAGGGGATCAGCAGATACCACCACTATATCATCACAGACATGGACAGGGGACCAGCAGATACCACCACTATATCATCACAGACATGGACAGGGGACCAGCTGATACCACCACTATATCATCACAGACATGGACAGGGGACCAGCTGATACCACCAGTATATCATCACAGACATGGACAGGGCACCAGCAGATACCACCTCTATATCATTACATACATGGACAGGGGACCAGCAGATACCACCACTATATCATCACATACATGGACAGGGGACCAGCAGATACCACCACTATATCATCACAGACATGGACAGGGGACTAGCAGATACCACCTCTATATCATTACATACATGGACAGGGGACCAGCAGATACCACCACTATATCATCACATACATGGACAGAAGACCAGCAGATACCACCACTATATCATCACATACATGGACAAGGGACCAGCAGATACCACCACTATATCATCACATACATGGACAGAAGACCAGCAGATACCACCACTATATCATCACATACATGGACAGAAGACCAGCAGATACCACCACTATATCATCACATACATGGACAGAAGACCAGCAGATACCACCACTATATCATCACATACATGGACAAGGGACCAGCAGATACCACCACTATATCATCACATACATGGACAGAAGACCAGCAGATACCACCACTATATCATCACATACATGGACAGAAGACCAGCAGATACCACCACTATATCATCACATACATGGACAGAAGACCAGCAGATACCACCACTATATCATCACATACATGGACAAGGGACCAGCAGATACCTCCACTATATCTTCACATACATGGACAAGAGAACAGCAGATACCACCACTATATCATCACATACATGGACAGGGGACCAGCAGATATCACCACTATATCATCACATATATGCACACAGGACCAGCTGATACCACCACTATATCATCACAGACATGGACAGGGGACCAGCAGATATCACCACTATATCATCACATATATGGACACAGGACCAGCAGATACCTCCACTATATCTTCACATACATGGACAAGAGAACAGCAGATACCACCACTATATCATCACATACATGGACAGAGAACAGCAGATACCACCACTATATCATCACATACATGGACAGAGAACAGCAGATACCACCACTATATCATCACATACATGGACAGGGGACCAGCAGATACCACCACTATATCATCACAGACATGGACAGGGGACCAGCAGATATCACCACTATATCATCACATATATGGACACAGGACCAGCAGATACCACCACTATATCATCACATACATATCCATGGAGACCAGGAGATATCACTTCTACATCATCACATACATGGATGAAAGTGGTAATATTTGCTGTTCCCCTGACTATGTTTGTAATGATAGATTGGGTAATATCTGCTATTCACCCATCCATGTATGAAATGATATAGGATTGAATCATATACATGGATGGGAGAACAGCAGATATCATTACTATATCATTACATACTTGGATAGAAGAACAGCAGATAAAACCACTATATCATCTTATATGTGGACAGAAGAACATCAGCTATTACCTCTATATCATCACATAGATATACAGAACAGCAGATATTACCTCCATATCATCACATAGATGTACAGAACATCAGATATTACCTCTATATCATCACATAGATACACAGAACATCAGCTATTACCTCCATATCATCACATAGATGTACAGAACATCAGATATTACCTCTATATCATCACATAGATACACAGAACATCAGATATTATCTCTATATCATCACATAGATACACAGAACATCAGCTATTACCTCCATATCATCACATAGATATACAGAACAGCAGATATTACCTCCATATCATCACATAGATGTACAGAACATCAGATATTACATCCATATCATTACATAGATATACAGAACATCAGATATTACCTCTATATTATGACATACATGGACAGCACAACAGATATACTGTAGATGTCCTGATGGGTCAGTAATTACTAGGAAGCCTACCGAGTGTCTAGACCCCCCTTACACCTCCATGTGCTCTATGTTTGAGGACCACAGTGAAGTGTCTGTGTATCCACCCTGTAGAACCGCTACTTTGTATTTCAGGTCCCATCGGTGATCTACCTGACGTTCCTCATATCTCCTTCTCGGCTGCACTCACGTATCCAATAACAGAGCCTGGAACTATTCCATTCGACAAGCTCTTGGTAAATGACGGTCATGCCTACGACGCATCATTAGGTGAGCAATGGCTTCCTTGCATAAATCCAGAACCACGTGTGCAGTCACAATACCAGAAGCCGTGGATATAATAGTTATCGCCTCCAGTCACAATACCCAATATTACACATGTATCCTCCTCCTGCTGCTCCAGAGGTGGGGCCATGAGAAATTGTGGGTGTAAGCTGCAGATTTTGGGTGTTCCCCCTTCCCCTTGCTCCTCAGGGGCCAGCTCTTTTTAGTGTGATGTCAAAGTTGTGCTGTGTGCTCTAAGCCAATAAGCTGCCTCGCCCTACAGCATGCAGTCTCCAAGACAGGGAGGACAGGCTGCAGCTGCATCTCCCTCCTCCCTGCCTACCATTTACTATATTACCCTAGACATATTCTTTGGTCAGTGAGACAGGAAGATGGGAGACTACAGGCTGCAGGCAGGAAGAAGGGAGACTACAGGCTGCAGGCAGGGAAAAAAGAGACTGCAGGCTGCAGGCAGGGAGAAAAGAGACTACAGGCAGCAAGAAGGGAGACTACAGGCTGCAGGCAGGAAGAAGGGAGACTACAGACTGCATGCAGGAAAAATGGAGACTACAGACAGCAGGCAGGAAGAAGGGAGGCTGCAGGCAGAGGGAGGGGAACTACAGACTGCAGGCAGCAGGCAGGGAGGAAAGAGACTACAGGCAGGAAGAATGGAGACTACAGGCTGCAGGCAGGAAGAAGGGAGACTACAGGCTGCAGGCAGGAAGAAGGGAGACTACAGACTGCATGCAGGAAGAAGGGAGGCTGCAGGCAGAGGGAGGGGAACTACAGACTGCAGGCAGCAGGCAGGGAGGAAAGAGACTACAGACTGCAGGCAGAGAGAGAAAAAAGGCTACAGGTTGCAGGCAGGGAGAAAGGAGACTACAGATTGCAGGCAGGAAGAAGGGAGGCTGCAGGCAGAGGGAGGGGAACTACAGACTGCAGGCAGCAGGCAGGGAGGAAAGAGACTACAGACTGCAGGCAGAGAGAGAAAAAAGGCTACAGGTTGCAGGCAGGGAGAAAGGAGACTACAGGCTGCAGCCAGGGAGAAAAAAATACTACAGGCAGGAAGAAGGGAGAGTACAGGCTGCAGGCAGGGAGAAGGGAGACTACAGGCTGCAGGCAGAGAGAGGGGAACTACAGGCAGAGAGAGGGGAACTACAGACTGCAGGAAGGGAGAAAGGACACGACAGACTGCAGGCAGGGAGAAGAAAGACTACAGGCTGCAACCAGGGAGAAGGGAGACTACAGGCTGCAGGCAGGAAGAAGGGAGACTACAGGCTGCTGGCAGGGAGAAGAGAGACTACAGGCTGCAGTAAGGGGAACTACAGGCTGCAAGCAGGGAGAGGGGAACTACAGGCTGCAAGCAGGGAGAAGAAAGACTACAGGCTGCAGCCAGGGAGAAGGGAGACTACAGGCTGCAGGCAGGAAGAAGGGAGACTACAGACTGCAGGCAGGAAGAAGGGAGGCTGCGGGCAGAGAGAGGGGAACTACAGACTGCAGGAAGGGAGAAAAGAGACTACAGGCTGCAGGCAGGGAGAAAAGATACTACAGGCAGGAAGAAGGGAGACTACAGGCTGCAGGCAGGAAGAAGGGAGACTACAGACTGCAGGCAGGAGGAATGGAGGCTGCAGGCAGAGAGAAAAAAGGCTACAGGCTGCAGGCAGGGAGAAGGGAGACTACAGACTGCAGGCAGGAAGAAGGGAGACTACAGGCTGCGGGCAGGGAGAAAAGAGACTACAGGCTGCAGCCAGGGAGAAAAAAAGACTACAGGCAGGAAGAAGGGAGAGTACAGGCTGCAGGCATGGAGAAGGGAGACTACAGGCTGCAAGCAGGGAGAAAAAAGGCTACAGGCTGCAGACAGGAAGAAGGGAGGCTGCAGGCAGAGAGAGGGGAACTACAGACTGCAGGAAGGGAGAAAGGAGACGACAGACTGCAGGCAGGGAGAAGAAAGACTACAGGCTGCAGGCAGGGAGAAAGGAGACTACAGACTGCAGGCAGGAAGAAGGGAGAGTACAGGCTGCAGGCATGGAGAAGGGAGACTACAGGCTGCAAGCAGGGAGAAAAAAGGCTACAGGCTGCAGACAGGAAGAAGGGAGGCTGCAGGCAGAGAGAGGGGAACTACAGACTGCAGGAAGGGAGAAAGGAGACGACAGACTGCAGGCAGGGAGAAGAAAGACTACAGGCTGCAGGCAGGGAGAAAGGAGACTACAGACTGCAGGCAGGAAGAAGGGAGACTACAGGCTGCAGGCAGGGAGAAAAGAGACTACAGACTGCAGGCAGAGAGAAAAAAAGGCTACAGGCTGCAGGCAGGGAGAAAGGAGACTACAGACTGCAGGCAGGGAGAAGAAAGAGTACAGGCTGCAGCCAGGGAGAAAAAAAGACTACAGGCAGGAAGAAGGGAGAGTACAGGCTGCAGGCAGGGAGAAGGGAGACTACAGGCTGCAGGCAGGGAGAAAAAAGGCTACAGGCTGCAGGCAGGAAGAAGGGAGGCTGCAGGCAGAGAGAGGGGAACTACAGACTGCAGGAAGGGAGAAAGGAGACGACAGACTGCAGGCAGGGGGAAGAAAGACTACAGGCTGCAACCAGGGAGAAGGGAGACTATAGACTGCAGGCAGGAAGAAGGGAGACTACAGGCTGCAGGCAGGAAGAAGGGAGACTACAGGCTGCAGGCAGGAAGAATGGGAACTACAGGCTGCAGGCAGGGAGAAGAAAGACTACAGGCTGCAGCCAGGGAGAAAAGAGACTACAGACTACAGGCAGGAAGAAGGGAGACTACAGACTGCAGGCAGGGAGAAGAGAGACTACAGGCTGCAGGAATGGGAACTACAGGCTGCAGGAAGGGAGAAGAAAGTCTACAGGCTGCAGGCCGAAAGAAGGGAGACTACAGACTGCAGGCAGGAAGAAGGGAGGCTGCGGGCAGAGAGAGGGGAATTACAGACTGCAGGAAGGGAGAAAAGAGACTGCAGGCTGCAGGCAGAGAGAAAAAAGACTACAGGCTGCAGGCAGGGAGAAAAGAGACTACAGGCAGGAAGAAGGGAGACTACAGGCTGCAGGCAGGAAGAAGGGAGACTACAGGCTGCAGGCAGGAAGAAGGGAGACTACAGGCTGCAGGCAGGAAGAAGGGAGACTACAGACTGCAGGCAGGAAGAAGGGAGGCTGCAGGCAGAGGGAGGGGAACTACAGACTGCAGGCAGGGAGAAGAAAGACTACAGGCTGCAGGCAGGGAGAAAGGAGACTACAGACTGCAGGCAGGAAGAAGGGAGACTACAGGCTGCTGGCAGGGAGAAAAGAGACTGCAGGCTGCAGGCAGGGAGAAAAGAGACTACAGGCAGGAAGAAGGGAGACTACAGACTGCATGCAGGAAGAAGGGAGACTACAGGCTGCAGGCAGAGAGAAAAAAGGCTACAGGCTGCAGGCAGGGAGAAAGGAGACTACAGACTGCAGGCAGGGAGAAGAAGAGTACAGGCTGCAGCCAGGGAGAAAAGAAGACTACAGGCAGGAAGAAGGGAGAGTACAGGCTGCAGGCAGGAAGAAGGGAGAGTACAGGCTGCAGGCAGGGAGAAGGGAGACTACAGACTGCAAGCAGGAAGAAGGGAGGCTGCAGGCAGAGGGAGGGGAACTACAGACTGCAGGCAGCAGGCAGGGAGAAAAGAGACTACAGACTGCAGGCAGAGAGAAAAAAAGGCTACAGGCTGCAGGCAGGGAGAAAGGAGACTACAGACTGCAGGCAGGGAGAAGAAAGAGTACAGGCTGCAGCCAGGGAGAAAAAAAGACTACAGGCAGGAAGAAGGGAGAGTACAGGCTGCAGGCAGGGAGAAGGGAGACTACAGGCTGCAGGCAGGGAGAAAAAAGGCTACAGGCTGCAGGCAGGAAGAAGGGAGGCTGCAGGCAGAGAGAGGGGAACTACAGACTGCAGGAAGGGAGAAAGGAGACGACAGACTGCAGGCAGGGGGAAGAAAGACTACAGGCTGCAGGCAGGAAGAAGGGAGACTACAGGCTGCAGGCAGGAAGAATGGGAACTACAGGCTGCAGGCAGGGAGAAGAAAGACTACAGGCTGCAGCCAGGGAGAAAAGAGACTACAGACTACAGGCAGGAAGAAGGGAGACTACAGACTGCAGGCAGGGAGAAGAGAGACTACAGGCTGCAGGAATGGGAACTACAGGCTGCAGGAAGGGAGAAGAAAGACTACAGGCTGCAGGCAGAAAGAAGGGAGACTACAGACTGCAGGCAGGAAGAAGGGAGACTACAGACTGCAGGCAGGAAGAAGGGAGGCTGCAGGCAGAGAGAAAAAAAGGCTACAGGCTGCAGGCAGGGAGAAAGGAGACTACAGGCTGCAGGCAGAGAGAAAAAAGACTACAGGCTGCAGGCAGGGAGAAAAGAGACTACAGGCAGGAAGAAGGGAGACTACAGGCTGCAGGCAGGAAGAAGGGAGACTACAGACTGCAGGCAGGAAGAATGGAGGCTGCAGGCAGAGAGATAAAAAGGCTACAGGCTGCAGGCAGGGAGAAAGGAGACTACAGACTGCAGGCAGGAAGAAAGGAGACTACAGGCTGCAGGCAGGGAGAAAAGAGACTGCAGGCTGCAGGCAGGGGTAAAAGAGACTACAGGCAGGAAGAAGGGAGACTACAGGCTGCAGGCAGGAAGAAGGGAGACTATAGACTGCAGGCAGGAAGAATGGAGGCTGTAGGCAGAGAGAAAAAAGGCTACAGGCTGCAGGCAGGGAGAAGGGAGACTAGAGACTGCAGGCAGGAAGAAGGGAGGCTGCAGGCAGAGGGAGGGGAACTACAGACTGCAGGCAGCAGGCAGAGAGAAAAGAGACTACAGACTGCAGGCAGAGAGAAAAAAAGGCTACAGGCTGCAGGCTGGGAGAAAGGCGACTACAGACTGCAGGCAGGGAGAAGAAAGACTACAGGCTGCAGGCAGAGAGAGGGGAACTACAGACTGCAGGCAGGGAGAAAAAAGGCTACAGGCTGCAGGCAGAGAGAGGGGAACTACAGACTGCAGGCAGGGAGAAAAAAGGCTACAGGCTGCAGGCAGGAAGAAGGAAGAAGGGAGACTACAGGCAGAGAGAGGGGAACTACAGACTGCAGGAGGGGAGAAAGGAGACTACAGGCTGCAGGCAGGAAGAAGGGAGACTACAGGCTGCAGCCAGGGAGAAGGGAGACTACAGGCTGCAGGAAGGAAGAAGGGAGATTACAGACTGCAGGCAGGAAGAAGGAAGACTACAGGCAGCAGGCAGGAAGAAGGGACACTACAGACTGCAGGCAGGGAGAAGAGAGACTACAGGCTCCAGGAAGGGGAACTACAGGCTGCAGGCAGGGAGATGGGAACTACAGGCTGCAGGCAGGGAGAAAAAAGGCTACAGGCTGCAGGCAGGAAGAAGGGAGGCTGCAGGCAGAGAGAGGGGAACTACAGGCTGCAGGCAGGGAGATGGGAACTACAGGCTGCAGGCAGGAAGAAGGGACACTACAGACTGCAGGCAGGGAGAAGAGAGACTACAGGCTCCAGGAAGGGGAACTACAGGCTGCAGGCAGGGAGATGGGAACTACAGGCTGCAGGAAGGGAGAAGAAAGACTACAGGCTGCAGCCAGGGAGAAGGGAGACTACAGACTGCAGCCAGGGAGAAGGGAGACTACAGGCTGCAGGCAGGAAGAAGGGAGACTACAGACTGCAGGCAGGAAGAAGGGAGACTACAGACTGCAGGCAGGGAGAAGGGAGACTACAGACTGCAGGCAGGAAGAAGGGAGGCTGCAGGCAGAGAGAGGGGAACTACAGACTACAGGAAGGGAGAAAAGAGACTGCAGGCTGCAGGCAGGGAGAAAAAAGACTACAGGCTGCAGGCAGGGAGAAAAGAGACTACAGGCAGGAAGAAGGGAGACTACAGGCTGCAGGCAGGAAGAAGGGAGACTACAGGCTGCAGGCAGGAAGAAGGGAGACTACAGACTGCATGCAGGAAGAATGGAGGCTGCAGGCAGAGAGAAAAAAGGCTACAGGCTGCAGGCAGGGAGAAAGGAGACTACAGACTGCAGGCAGGAAGAAGGGAGGCTGCAGGCAGAGGGAGGGGAACTACAGACTGCAGGCAGCAGGCAGGGAGAAAAGAGACTACAGACTGCAGGCAGAGAGAGAAAAAAGGCTACAGGTTGCAGGCAGGGAGAAACGAGACTACAGACTGCAGGCAGGGAGAAGAAAGACTACAGGCTGCAGGCAGAGAGAGGGGAACTACAGACTGCAGGCAGCAGGCAGGGAGAAAAGAGACTACAGACTGCAGGCAGGGGGAAGAAAGACTACAGGCTGCAGCCAGAGAGAAGGGAGACAACAGACTGCAGGCAGGAAGAAGAGAGGCTGTGGGCAGGGAGAGGGGAACTACAGGCTGCAGGGAGGGAGAAGGGAGGCTACAGGCTGCAGGAAGGAAGAAGGGAGACTACAGGCTGCAGGAAGGAAGAAGGGAGATTACAGACTGCAGGCAGGAAGAAGGAAGACTACAGGCAGCAGGCAGGAAGAAGGAAGACTACAGACAGCAGGCAGGGAGAAGAGAGACTACAGGCTGCAGGAAGGGAGAGAGGAACTACAGACTGCAGGCAAGAAGAAGGGAGACTACAGACTGCCGGCAGGGAGAAGAGAGACTGCAGGCTGCAGGAAGGGAGACTACAGGCTGTAGGCAGGGAGAAAGGAGACTACAGGCTGCAGGAAGGGAGAAGGGAGACTGCAGGCTGCAGGAAGGGAGACTACAGGCTGCAGGCAGGGAGAAAGGAGACTACAGGCTGCAGGAAGGGAGAAGGGAGACTACAGGCTGCAGGCAGAGAGAAGGGAGAGGGGACTACAAGCTGACGGCAGAGAGAGGGGGACTGCAGGCAGGGAGAAGAAAGACTACAGGCTGCAGTCAGAGGGAAGGGAGAGCGGGACTTCAGGCTGCAAGATGAGAGATACGGCTGAGCACACGCGTCTGGAGATATGGACACTCCTCTAAACATCCAGGCAGCGCTGGCGTCGGGCACACATCTCTGCAGCAGGGTTGCCCACTGTCCAGCCTGTCCATTCTCCTGCAGTGTCAGTTATTTTCTGGGCCGCTGCTACTTCTGCAGGTTGGTGTGATTATATCTGAGGCCATGTGATCCTCACTGATTGATGACAAACTGACCTGTTTACATCATTCTGTAACCCTACATCCATAAAACGATCATGACGGGTCCTATAATAAATCCCCGGGTCCTGTAATATATCCCGGGTCTTGTAATAAATCCCGGGTCCTGTAATAAATCCCTGAATCCTGTAATAAATCCCTGGATCCTGTAATAAATCCCTGGATCCTGTAATAAATCCCTGGGTCCTGCAATAAATCCCGGATCCTGTAATAAATCCCGGATCCTATAATAAATCCCGGGTCCTGTAATAAATCCTGGATCCTGTAATAAATCCCGGGTCCTGTAATAAATCCCTGGATCCTGTAATAAATCCCTGGGTCCTGTAATAAATCCCTCGGTCCTGTAATAAATCCTTGGATCCTGTAATAAATCCCTGGGTCCTATAATAAATCCCGGGTCCTGTAATAAATCCTGGATCCTGTAATAAATCCCTGAATCCTGTAATAAATCCCTGAATCCTGTAATAAATCCCGGGTCCTGTAATAAATCCTGGATCCTGTAATAAATCCCTGGGTCCTGTAATAAATCCCGGGTCCTGTATTAAATCCCTCGGTCCTGTAATAATACCCGGGTCCTGTAATAAATCCTGGATCCTGTAATAAATCCCTGGATCCTGTAATAAATCCCTGGGTCCTATAATAAATCCCGGGTCCTGTAATAAATCCTGGATCCTGTAATAAATCCCTGAATCCTGTAATAAATCCCTGGATCCTGTAATAAATCCCTGGGTCCTGTAATAAATCCCGGGTCCTGTAATAAATCCCTTAATCCTGTAATAAATCCCTGGATCCTGTAATAAATCCCGGGTCTTGTAATAAATCCCCAGGTCCTGTAATAAATGCCGGGTCTTGTAATAAATCCCTTAATCCTGTAATTAATCCCCGGGTCCTGTAATTAATGCCGGGTCCTGTACTAAATCCCCGGGTCCTGTAATAAATCCCGGGTCTTGTAATATATCCCCAGATCCTGTAATAAATCCCTGGATCCTGTAATAAATCCCTGGATCCTGTAATAAATCTCGGGTCTTGTAATAAATCCCCGGGTCCTGTAATGAATCCCGGGTCTTGTAATAAATCCCCGGGTCCTGTAATAAATCCCGGGTCTTGTAATAAATCCCTGAATCCTGTAATAAATCCCTGGATCCTGTAATAAATCCCTTAATCCTGTAATAAATCCCTGGATCCTGTAATAAATCCCGGGTCTTGTAATAAATCCCTGGGTCCTGTAATAAATCCCTGGATCCTGTGATAAATCTCGGGTCTTGTTATAAATCCCCGGGTCCTGTAATAAATCCCGGGTCTTGTAATAAATCCCCGGGTCCTGTAATAAATGCCTGGGTCCTGTAATAAATCCCTGAATCCTGTAATAAATCCCTGGATCCTGTAATAAATCCCGGGTCTTGTAATAAATCCCTGGGTCCTGTAATAAATCCCCAGGTCCTGTAATAAATCCCTGGGTCCTGTAATAAATCCCTGGATCCTGTAATAAATCCCGGGTCTTGTAATAAATCCCTGGGTCCTGTAATAAATCCCCAGGTCCTGTAATAAATCCCTGGGTCCTGTAATAAATCCCCAGGTCCTGTAATAAATCCCTGGATCCTGTAATAAATCCCCAGGTCCTGTAATAAATCCCTGGGTCCTGTAATAAATCCCTGGATCCTGTAATAAATCCCGGGTCTTGTAATAAATCCCTGGGTCCTGTAATAAATCCCCAGGTCCTGTAATAAATGCCGGGTCCTGTAATAAATCCCCGGGTCCTGTAATAAATGCCGGGTCCTGTAATAAATGCCGGGTCCTGTAATAAATCCCCAGATCCTGTAATAAATCCCTGGATCCTGTAATAAATCTCGGGTCTTGTAATAAATCCCCGGGTCCTGTAATAAATCCCGGGTCTTGTAATAAATCCCCGGGTCCTGTAATAAATCCCCGGGTCCTGTAATAAATGCCGGGTCCTGTAATAAATGTCGGGTCCTGTAATAAATCCCTGGGTCCTGTAATAAATCCCGGGTCCTGACGGAGACTGGGGGGAGGATCATCATCCATTCGAACTTTTGACTTTCCTTTCTAGGACAGTAACATTAACCATGTGAGATCCTTCCAGTAACGATGCCACCTTCTCTTGGCAGGTATATTCACGGCACCTGTGGCTGGACGATACTACTTCAGTGCCATTTTAACTGGCTACAAAGATGAGAAGCTTGAAGCGGTCCTCTCCAAATCAAACACGGGCATTGCACGTGCGGACTCGGCGGGCTACCAGCCGGAGGGCCTGGAGAAGAAGCCCCTAGTGGAGGACAAGACCCCTCCCGGTGCCCTGGCTATCTTCAATATTATTCTGCCGCTGAACGCTGGGGACACCATCTGCATTGACCTGGTGACCGGACGCTTGGCCTATTCTGACGAGCCCCTGACAATCTTTAGTGGAATTCTCCTATACGAGGGGGAAGCAGATTATGAATAGACCATATTGGTTCAGCCCTTCTGAGAAGCTCATTCTCAAGGTAACCGGAAGGACAAAGAGATTTCATCATCAGTTTAAATACCTTTCATCTGTGAGAACTGTAGGGGCTTAAGAAGAATTAGGGGTCACCCCGTGCCCTCTGACACTGAGCCCCAGGGAGCACCGCAGAACGAGCCTGTCTTATCAGTATTACCACCACCATGTACCTCACTTCGTCACCCCCATGATAAAACCACTGACGTTACCCCGGCACCACGACTCCCAACGCTCACTCAACTGAGAACCAGTGACTGGCCGTCCATATATATGTGAACCTCCATGTACAGTCCGGTAGAGCCACCTACCACATCCCAATGCGGGTCAAAGGTATTTCACGTGGATGGGGGGGGTCTATGTTCTTGCACATGACCATATACAAGGAATGCTTCAATGTTGAAGGGTCTCAGTCATGACAGACTTCTATAACCCGTCCATCAAATGTCTTCTAAAGTCATCATTGAGAGCTGGCAGCAGAAGGGTACTCGGCCCGGAACCCCTCGTCTGTTATCAGAAGATGCCTTTAACATAAAACAATACCATGGAGGACAGCGCAGAAGATCTACAGTAAACTGACCATCTCATTGTTCAGAGCCTGCCAAACCAAGAGCACATAAAGGTTTAAGACCCCACATGACCCCCATGGACAGGACATAGCATGCACCACATAGCCAAAGCCCTCTACACTGCAGCTATTCACTCCGTGCGTATATATATATATATATATATATATATACATATATATAAGGCTGGGACATAGGTGGACTACTCCAGTATTCTACATGTAGTGCACATGTACAGAGCTAAAGACCTCACATCTCACGTCCGCACCCCCGCACAATACTTCTGCCTATTTATATATTTATAAGGAAGCATGAGACCTCATACTCTTTTGCCCTCAGATTCTCATTAGTCATTACCCCCCCCCCCCCCCCCCCCAGTCATTACCCCAGGACATCAGAGTCATAAAAGAAGAAATGGAGAAGAGGCTAGGAGATGGGAGAGCAATGAGATAACCTTTCTCAAAGTACTATAAATATACTTCCAATGCTGAGATAGAAGCCAAATGATGAGATAGATGTGCAGTAATAAGGTAGACCTGGAGTGAGGAGATAGATGGCAGAGGTAGACGTCGAGAGAGAAGGTAGACATCAAGGGATAAGATAAACATTGAGGGAGGAGGTAGACGTCGAGTGAGGAGGTAGATATCGTGTGAGGAGGTAGACATCAAGGGGAGACGTAGACATGTGAGGAAGTAGACGTCAATGGAGGAGGTAGACGTTGTGTGAGGAGGTAGACGTCAAGGGAGGAGGTAGACATCGAGGAATGAGGTAGACATCGAGGGAGGAGTTAGACGTCGAGGGAGGAGGTGAACGTCCAGTGAGGAGGTAGACGTTGAGTGAGGAGGTAGACGTCGAGTGATGATGTTGATGTTGAGTGATGATGTAGACGTCGATGGAGGAGATAGACGTTGAGTGAGGAGGTAGACATCGAGGAATTACGTAGACATTGAGGGTGGAGTTAGACGTCGAGGGAGGAGGTAGGTGTCGAGGGAGGAGGTAGACATCAAGTGAGGAGGTAGGCGTCGAGGGAGGAGGTAGACATCAAGTGAGGAGGCAGACGTCTAGGGAGGAGGTAGACGTCGAGTGATGATGTAGACGCTGAGGAAGGAGGTAAACATCAAACGAGGAGGTAGACGTCGAGTGAGGAGGTAGACGTCGAGGGATGATGCAGACATCAAGGGATGATGTAGACATTGAGGGAGGAGGTAGACGTCGAGTGATGATGTAGATGTCAAGGGATGATGTAGACGTCGAGTGAGGAGGTAGACGTCAATGATGATGTAGACGTAGAGGGAGGAGCTAGATGTCGAGTGAGGAGGTAGACGTTGAGTGAGAAGATAAGCTTTGAATCCTCGCAGTGTAGAGGTGTTAATTTAAGCTCCTGACCCTCAACCTACTGTGTGCCATTTTTAATATTGGGATCTACTTACATGGTAGAGGGACCTTTGGGCCACCCCATGCACTTACCTCTTTTCCTCTTATAGCTATACCTCTGAGACTAAATGATTGGTTAGTTTTGGACATGTGCAGAGCCTGTGATCTCTCTTAGAATCTTGATGTCAATGAGAACTAAGTTTCTCCAGTGCTATCTAATACAAACGTCCCAAACCAGGCAGATAGTATAAAATGCACATCGTGCTGCTTTTTCACTTCCCATTGACTTAAATATCTGAGTTGTTGTAATTGACTGTTGGAGAATTAATGGGTAAGACATCGGCTGTCATCCTCATGTACCAAATGTTGTCCAGAATGTGTGCGGACGTCCTCAGTCATGATGGGATCCATTCATTGCTGCTACATCCAACTCTATTACAAATATTACAGACAGCAATAGGAACATGAGGAAAATTAGGAGGGCATGCTCTATAAGTGAAAGCTGCACATGCTCTGCAAGGACAGAGGGATGACTCTACAATGGAGGACAAGACGCTCTACAAGGCAAGGTAGTATGCTCTCCAAGTGAAGGAGGTGCATGCTCTGCAAGTAACGGATGGACATTCTCTACAAGGGAATAATGGAAACACTGTACAAACGAAGGGTGGACATGCTCTTCAAGGTAGAGGACATGCTTTATAGAGGGGTGGGCATACTCTAAAAAGGAGTACGGCGTGCTTCACAAGGGAGGAGGGATGCTCCTCAAGTGAAGGATGGACATGCTCTACAAGGAAAGAGTAGATACATACTCTACAAGTGAATGGGGATATGCTCTACATGGGGGGGGTGTAGATGCATGCTCTACAAATGAAATGTGGGCATGCTCTTCAAGGGAGTGGGGCATGCTCTACAAGAGGATAGTTATACGAGCAAAGGGCAGACGCATGCTCTACAAATAAAACAGGACATGCCTTTGCATGGAAGGCACATATTTTTCCTGGGTTTTTTGGTTTTCATCTTTGTTTAGCCTTGTATCTTAGGATGTGACATCACCACTGTCCCTGACACATAATTAAGAGGTCATAGGTTCTGCTGACAATAAAATTCTTCATAGTCACAGTCACACAACTCCGTGTGGCCCCGTAAGGACGTCACACTCCAGGAGGCAGCTGTGCTTGTATGCTGTCATCTTATCTTTCTGGCTAGCTGCCTCCGTGATACCAAAAAGCTTGGGAGCCAGGATCTCCTGTGACCTGAGCACAACGTTCTCTTAAGCTGGATGTTGAGTTGTACCCTTATTATTGTTACTGTATCTTGCATTGTATAGTTTGGGATTTTCAATAAAGTTTATTGTTAAAAAAACCCAAAAAGCATAAAATGAATTAACTTGTCTGATGGAAACCGTAAAATAGGATATAAAAGATGTGTGAGGGGTCCTGAGGGTCTCGGACGCAATCGGTGGGAAGCACTACTACCTCGATCCACCACCCCAACTTACCTGTAGTTCTGGGGAGGTCAGATCTGGTACCAACACGTTACACTAGTCCTTGCCATCTGGACCATACTACCAGGAGGTGGTATTAAATACAAGCCAGGACATTGGCATTGTGGCCACATACATACCTAGCAGGTAGGTTCCCCATTTTTTCCACACCATTTTATGCACTTTTGAGATTAACTCTGGTCGGTAGCAGTAATGAGCATGTCCATGGTAATATGATACACTATGGTGACAACAGTCCCGGGTCGCACGTAGAAGGGGATGACATGGGATGTGAGTCACATTATTCCATCCGGTGTTGGCCCCTTTGCCCTCAATGACTCCAGTCACCCTTCACGGCCGCTTCCCACTAGATCCCCATAGATGCATGGAAGGATTTGCCTCCATTCCTGGAGGAGCTTCAGATAGTGATGTGGGATAATGGACATGTTGGGTGTGCACGGGTATGACGGTCTAGTCTGTCCCAAGGATGCTTGATGCGATTGAGATCCGGACTTTGGGTGGCCAATGAAGTCTGCAGACGTTCTGCTCCCCCACACTGTGTGCCGTATGACATGGAGCTTGGTCATGTTGGTGGAGACACGGAGCTGTACCAGAGTATTACCACAGGGGAGGGGATGCCACATTGTCCAAGATGTCTCTGTATTGGTGGATGGTGGACTTTACTATAACCAATAGCCCGTGTCCTTCATCCACCCATAACAGACCCTCCTCCAAACTTCACTGTTGGGACGATGATGTAATGTAGAAACCGCTCTTCAGACAACCATCACACCCAAGTGCCGCCATCTGATGGGAAGATGGTGGACTGTGATTCATCAGTCCACAACACTTGCTTCCGCTCACTTACGGTCTGTCCCTCCAAGCCCCATCGCAGGCGCCTCTGTGCAGTCACTGCTGTGATGTTATGTGCAGTCGCTCATCCGTGGTAACCCTTCACATGCTGTACCCTATGGATGGTTCTGGTACTAATGGATGTCCCAATGTCCTGTGAGACCCCCTGAGCGAGGGCAGACGATGTGTGTGATGTCTTCAGAGCTCCTACAAGGCTTTGCTGTCCATGTTCTGTCAGTTTACAAGGTCTCCCTGAACCTGGCGGCACGGCACACACCGGATGGCTTCCATCTCCCAATAACATGGCCAACAGTGGACTCTGGTAGGTCCAGAAGCTGCAATGTCCATACTGATTGGTTAATGACATCCCACCTCCAGACCCCGTTGTCAACTCTACACCTGGTGACATCCCACCACCAGACCCCATGTCAACTCTACACCTGGTGACATCCCACCTCCAGACCCCATTGTCGGCTCTACACCTGGTGACATCCCCTCACCAGACCCCATTGTCAGCTCTACACCTGGTGACATCCCCTCACCAGCCCCCTTGTCAACTCTACACCTGGTGACATCCCACCTCCAGACCCTGTTGTCAACTCTACACCCGGTGACATCGCCCCACCAGACCCCGTTGTCAGCACTACACCCGGTGACATCCCACCGCCAGACCCCATTGTCAGCTCTACACCTGGTGACATCGCCCCACCAGACCCCGTTGTCAGCACTACACCCGGTGACATCCCACCGCCAGACCCCATTGTCAGCTCTACACCTGGTGACATCGCCCCACCAGACCCCGTTGTCAGCACTACACCCGGTGACATCCCACCGCCAGACCCCATTGTCAGCTCTACACCAGGTGACATCGCCCACCACCAAACCCCGTTGTCAGGTCCTTTATACCTAAGACACATTACCTGGCCGCACCGGATGTTGGGGGGCCAATACGTTCGTCAACATAGTGTATGCGTCATGTATTTAGTAATGTATTCGAATCATACAATCTGTTTGCTTATTTCTTCCTCTATGCATATAGATTCTGCCAGCTTAGATGGCTGTTCTTGCCAGTCTCATAGACTTAGGAATGTCAGTAGGAATGCTTAACCTCTGCTTAATTCATAGAATCCTAGCCTGGTAGACTTAGAAGGGACCTCCAGGGTCATCCGGTCCAACCCCCTGCTCAGTGCAGGATCCCTAAATCATCCCGGATAGATGTCTGTCCAGCCTTTGTTTGAACACTTCCATTGAAGGAGAACTCCCCACCTCCCGTGGCAACCTGTTCCACTCATTGATCCCCCTCACTGTCTAATATCTAATCTGTGTCTCCTCCCTGTCAGTCTCATCCCATTGCTTCTAGTCTTTCCTTGTACAGATGAGAATAGGGCTGATCCCTCTGCACTGTGACGGCCCTTCAGATATTTGTAGACCGCTATTAAGTCTCCTCTCAGCCTTCTCTTCTGCTAAACATTCCCAGATCCTTTAACCGTTCCTCATAGGACATGATTTGCAGACCGCTCACCATCTTGGTAACTCTTCTCTGGGCTTGCTCCAGGTTGTCTGTGTCTTTTATAAATGAGTTTCAGAAGGTTTGATGTTCACAATCTGCACAACCCCTGGATTACAGGACCAGTGCTCTAACCCCTGAGCTATGAAGCCTGCTTACATTCAAACTCCTCCTAAGGGCAGATCTGTGACTTCCATTCTAGTGATAAATGTATATGGCTGGAAAGCTCCTTTAAGAAGGCTGGAGCTACAGATCTTCTGCTTCAGGAGAACTACAGCAGTATTTGCCCTCAAAGGCACGACACCCAATCTTCACCCAGTAACCCTGTTCATCGTGGAGCACTAAGTCATTACCGAGGATGTTCAGTACTAGAAGAACATGGCTCTGCATGTGAGCTTCCTGACAACAGGGGAGTTTTGTAGCAGAGATGTCAGGAAGGAGAATCTGGGTGCCATTAACCCTATCCAATCCACTGTCTGACATCTGAAGACATTCTGATTGAAGGCTGTACAGCTGCGATGTCGGAAGACGTCTGGCAGGGTATTCTTACAGTATACTACTGGCTGCTTTGTTGTCAGGGGCCTCTCCAGCATGTCCCATACCGCAGTACTGGCTCTAGCCAGTAGATGGTGCCATTGTATAATGGCAGAAAGAGAAAGCCCCCTAGGAAACCCTGCATCCATTGTCTTCAGCCCCCTCCACTCATCTGATCCTCTGGACTGGATAATAATCATCATATGATGGAGCGTCCTCACCGTCATCTCCTCCACATCTACAGAACGAGGACCATGATGATCCCCAGATGATAGAACATGTCCACCATGACCTTCTCCATATATACAGAACCAGGACCATGATAATTCCTGGATGATAAAAATGTGATTGTTCCCAGCAAGAGAAACCATGTAATCCTGTAGATATGAGAACTTTTAGTGGCGAACTAAAATGCATGATGTAATAATAGCGAGCTTCCGAACCAACGCAGGGTTCTTCTTCAGGCTTATGGATTGGATCTGAAGAGGCACGGATATTTATACACACTTATAACATACATACTTATGACAAGGCACAGAAGCCTGAAGCCTGAAGAAGACCCCTGCGTTGGTTGGAAGCTCACTATAACATCATGTATTATTGTTGGCCATTATAAGGTATCATATCTACAAGATTACGTCGTTTCTCTTGCTGGGAACAATCACATTTTTCTCTACTGGCGACACGGTACCAGATCTTTGTTTTCATTATTCCTGCATGATGGAACGTTTCCACCATGACCTCCTCCACATAGACAGGACTAAGGCAATGATAATAATCTCCGGTTAATGGAACATATCCACTATCAGCCTCCTCACATATACAGAACCATGACAATGACATAATCCTCAGATGATGGAACATCTCCACCTTCACATGTAAGGTGTCTGAGGAACCTGGGTGCACATCCACATCTGCCATAAACTGGCATCTTCCTCTGTTAAACAATATGCCATCAAATTCCACATGCTGGCTTTGAATTAAACCTGGAACACTTTTTCTTTGGTGGTGACATCTCCCCTGGAGGGGCTGGCAGGGCATATCAAAGATGAACTAGCCCTACAAGGCACTTTTACTTCAGGTGGGCTGCACCTCTCTATAATAATAAAGAGATGGCGGCAGCATCAAAGGTGTAGAGTAAAATCCAAGTTCCTTTTATTGCTCCATGTCATTAAAAAGGCAACGTTTCCACTACATGTCTTTATCAAGGCTTCTCCTAATGACATGGAGCAATAAAAGGAACTTGGATTTCACTCTACACCTTTGATGCTGCCGCCTTTATTATTATGGATTCATCTTGGGGATTGAAGGTCCATGATCCCACTTTTTGGTGGCTGTGCCTAAGTAGACCTCACCCTGCTTTGGGATTCGCTCTTGGGTGCTGCCGGACACCTGCATACTGGATTGGGCTGCACCTCTCTGTCTTCAAAGTAAAGGCCCAGGAGATTGTCTCTTTTTTTTAATTATTATTATTCTTTATTTATTCAGGAAAGACATCTACAAGTTCAACCGACGGGGCTGTAGTAAACCTTTGTTACAGAGTAAGAGTTGACCAGTGTTAGTTGTTACAGAAGCAAAACCTTTCTTGATTTTTTCTCAATGAAGGTTGGGATGATGGGGAAGGTAAGGGTAGGAGGGGTATGTGGGGGGAGGGGGAGGGGATTGGGGGGAGGGGAGAACATCAATTGTTATATTGTAACCTCTAACTCCATAGGAAAATCCTGAGACGAGTGAAACATGCAGGTTCTGTTTGAATTAAATTGTAGCTAAAGAGACTGTATGCCATTTAGTGGGATGTAGAGGGGGGGGGGGGGGGGGCCTGGCCATTGGCCCCATATTTTTTTGAATTGCTCGTGTGTTCTACATGACCAACTTGTCATTTCTTCGAAGCGGCGTATTTCGTTTACCTTCGCTATCCATTCCGTGTAGGTGGGAGCTGTTGGTTGGAGCCATGCTAGGGGAATTATAGCTTTCGCTGCTGATATGAGGTGACTAATCAGATTGGTTTTTGAGGGCTTATAGGTTGCTGACGGTTTTGCTAAGAACACATGTTCCGGGTGGAGAGTAAATGATCTGCGGGTTATTTCGCGTATTTTATTTTTGACTTGGCTCCAAAAGGGCCTAATTCGTGGACATGACCCCCATATGTGTATAAAGGAGCCTACATGCTCATTACATCTCCAGCACAGATTAGTGTTAGAGAGTTTATATGCATATGGGGTTTTATACCATCTAGTGATAAGCTTATAGTGGTTCTCTTGTAATTCGGTGCATCTAGAATATCCGTGTGAGTTGTTCAATATGAATTTCACCTCTTTGTCTGATAAGTTAAAGGGGTTGTCCCGCGCCGAAACGGGTTTTTTTGTTTTTTTTCAATAGCCCCCCCCCCCCCCTGTTCAGCGCAAGACAAACCCGATGCATGTGTTGAAAAAAAAAACCGGATAGTGCTTACCCGAATCCCCGTGCTCCGGTGACTTCTTACTTACCTTGCGAAGATGGCCGCCGGGATCTTCACCCTCGGTGGACCGCAGGGCTTCTGTGCGGTCCATTGCCGATTCCAGCCTCCTGATTGGCTGGAATCGGCACACGTGACGGGGCGGAGCTACGATGAGCAGCTCTCCAGCACGAGCGGCCCCATTCAACACGGAGAAGACCGGACTGCGCAAGCGCGTCTAATCGGCGATTAGACGCTGAAGTTAGATGGCACCATGGAGACGAGGACGCTAGCAACGGAACAGGTAAGTGAATAACTTCTGTATGGCTCATAATTAATGCACAATGTACATTACAAAGTGCATTAATATGGCAATACAGAAGTGTATAGACCCACTTGGTGCCGCGGGACAACCCCTTTAATTCCGAGCTCCATCTCCCAGGATCTGATGTATGCTGGTCTAGATGTTTCTTGATGGGTTATGAATTTCTTTTTTAGGAGAGCTAGTTTCCTACTTTGAGTGGTTCGAGTTTCGACATTTCTCTCAAAATCTGTAAGAGGACGAGTCGATGGGAACTTTTTATTGAATTTGTTGAGGATTTTGGTTATGTGTAGGGTTTGAAGTTGGTTGAGTCGAAGGCCCGGTATTGAAGCTAGCAGTTTTTCAGTTAGATGCGTGTTTTTGAGGTCTCGGTGGGACCAAAGGTCTGCTATTGAAAGTATATCTAGGTTAGTCCAGACCTGTTTAGTGTGTTTGTCTAAGTCCATATCTAGGTACTCTGGCACAAGGGACAGAGGTGCTATGGGGGATGGACGGGGAGCTATTTCTTTTTGTAGCAAAGCCAATGTTTTGCATATTCCTTTCAGGAGAAGGTCGTAGGGTTTTTTTAACGTAAGTTTTATGTGGAGGGCTCCATAAGTCTCCTTTGAGGGATTTTCCATATGACGCTTGTGCTAGTGCAAAGAGATGAGCGAACGTACTCGGTAAGGGCGATTTCGCAATCGAGCACCGCGATTTTCGAGTACTTCACTACTCGGGTGAAAAGTACTCGGGGGCACTGTGGGTGAGCGGGGGGTTGCAGCGGGGAGTGGGGGGGAGAAGGAGAGAGAGAGGGCTCCTCCCTGTTCCCCGCTGCTACCCCCCGCTCCCCTCTGCAACCCCCCGCCCCACAGCGCCCCCCGAGTACTTTTCACCCGAGTAGTGAAGTACTTGAAAATTGCGGTGCTCGATTGCGAAATCGCCCTTACCGAGTACGTCCGCTCATCTCTACTAGTAGTGCACTTACAATTAGGTTTTTTGAGGGTTTGATTAATTCCAGCCATCTGTTGAGCTGTATTGCTTTATAATATTGTGCCATATCGGGGAGGTTTATGCCTCCATGCTCTTTTCTCTGGGCTAGGAGTTTATGTGGTAGTCTGGGTCTTCTGCTGTTCCATAGGAATCTGGAGTGATGATTTAATGCGTTTGAAGAAGGAGCTTGGCAAGTGGATCGGTACCATTTGTAGTTTGTACAGTATTTTAGGTACGATATATGGTTGGATCAGATTTTTCCTGCCAAACCAAGTAAGGAATGGCAGGTCATATGTTCGAAGGAGTGCTGCTATTTCTTCTGTTAGGGGAGCAAAGTTTTTGTTATATAGGTTTTCTAGGTTTTTTGTTATGAGGATCCCTAAGTATTCTATATGGGTTTCAGCCCAGCTAAAAGGAGAGGTTTATTTGAGTTTTTTTGCGGCTGATGGCGGGATGGTGATATTTAATATAGTAGACTTTGAGGTATTTACTTTAAAGTTCAAGATTGAGCTGCATGTTTGTAATATTTGTTATTTTGGCGAGGCTTTCTTCTGGGTTTGTTAGGATGAAGTATGTCATCAGCAAATGCTACTGTTTTATTGAGTAGTGGTCCAGCTCTATTCCTTTGATTTCATTACTCTGTTACCATCTGTAGCAGAATTTCCATTGTGAGTATGAATAGGGTGGGGGACGGGGGGCGGCCCTGCCGAGTGCCGTTGGTTATTGGGAAGGGCGGGGAGAATATATCATTCACTTTTATTTTTGCACTAGGATTGGAGTATAGTGTGAATATTGCTTGAATTAATGTAGGTGGGAAGTTGCATTTTTCTAGTACCGCTTACATAAAGACCAATCTACGCGGTCAAAGGCTTTTTCTGCGTCAATGCCTAGGAATATTAGGGGGATTTTGCTGTGTTGCGCGTATTTTATAATGTGTAGGAGACGGATTGAAGTGTCTTTACCTTCGCGTCCCACCACGAATCCTGACTGTTCTTCATGTATTAATTTTGGGGTGATTTTATGAATTCTGCTGGAAAGTAGTTTAGCCCATATTGTAATATCTTGGTTTAATGAAGATATAGGCCTATAACTGCCACATAGTTGGGGGTCTTTCCCCTCTTTATGTATCAATGTAATGAAAGCTTCTTGGGTTTGTTTGGGCAGCTGTGCTCCACTCCATAGAGCGTTAAACGTGGAGACTAGTTGTGGTAATAATATTTCTGAGAATGTTTTCTAGTAGACCAGAGGGAGGCCGTCTGGGCCCGGGCTTTGGTGTAAGGGAAGCTGTTCAGTATTAGTGTCAGTTCTTCGATGGTGACTGGTTTGCTAATTCGGAGGCTTCGTTGCGGCTCAGTTTGGGGAGAGTTAAAGAGGATAGGAGTTTCTCTATTTTTTCTTTTTTGTCCTCATTTTTTGGTTATCTGGTTTGTTTAAGTTATAGAATTCTTTATAGAATTCTTGGAAGATCTGGGCTATTTTGGTGGAATTGTTGTGCGTGTTTCCCCTGTGGTCTGTAATGCTGGATATATGTGTCTTACTTTTGGCTTTTTTGATTAGTGAGGTCATGAGTCTGCCTCCCTTGTTGCCATGTGAGTAAAGCTGGTGCTTAAAGTAGAGCATAGATTTTGCGAATTTGTTGTTAAGTATGTCTTTCAGTTCTCTTAAAGGGGTTGTCCCGCGGCAGCAAGTGGGGTTCAGCACTTCTGTATGGCCATATTAATGCACTTTGTAATATTCATCGTGCATTAAATATGAGCCATACAGAAGTTATTCACTTACCCCCTCCGGTGCTGGCGTCCCTGTCTCCATGGCAACGATGAAGCCTCTTCTCTGGTCGCACGAACAGTCGCGCTTGCGCCTTGAAGGATTCCTCTCTGTCTCCCTCCGGGCTCACGAGCTGCGTCCTGGCTCCTCCCTCTTCTCCGCATCATCCTAGCTCCGCCTCTGTCACGTGGTGCCGATCAGCCAATGAGGTGGCTGTAATCGGCAGTGCAACGCAAGACTGGAGAAGAAAATCCATAGTGCACCATGGGAGAAGACCTGCGGTGCACCATGGGAGAAGACCAGCGGCGCCATCTTTGAAAGAAGAAAAGAAGAATCTTCAAAGCTGCAGAACGGGGATGCAGGTAAGCGAATTTAAAAAAAAATAAAATAACAAATGCATTCTTTTTATCTCTGCACAATGTAGGAATCTATGGAAAAAAAAATGTTGGATTTCGCGGCGGGACAACCCCTTTAATTCTGTTAATTTTGTTTGGGCTTCTTGTGCTTTTTTTGTTTTGATTTTTGCTCTAGGGAGGATATTTGTGTGAGTAGGTCGGCGATGACTTTTTGATTGCGTTTTTTATGTGCTGCGCCTAATGATATAAAAAGGCCTCTGATGTACGCCTTGTGGGTCTCCCACACTAAAGGGTGTTTGTCAAGAGACTGAGCATTTTCTAAGTTTTTTGATATGGTTTCAGTCATTTCTTGGTTTTCTATAAGTGCCTCGTTTAATCTCCAACTCCAGCTTCTGCGTGTTGATCCCATTAGGGTGAGAGATGCTGTTACTGGAGCATGGTCGGAGACTATTATGTTTCCTATATTGGGGTGCATTAGAGATGAGGATGAGATGAGGACATAAAAAGACTATTCTTTGGTGTGTTTTGTGTACCTGTGAGTAAAAGGAGTAATCTTTGGTTGATGGGTTAAATGTCCTCCAGGTATCTATGACTTGGATCTCTTGTAATGCATGTGGAAGTTTTTTCCTTGCTTTTTGGGGTATTTGGGATCTCCCGGAGGAAGAGTCTAAGATAGGGTTTAAAGTAAGGTTGAGATCAGTTCCCAGAATTATTTTTCCTTCTGCAAATATTTTAAGTTGTTTTTGAGCTTCTAGTAGCCAGGGGATCTGATTTTTATTTGGGGCGTAGAGATTCGCTAAAGTGATTGTTTCAGAGTATAATTTGCCTTTTAAGAAAAGCATTCTGCCCTCTGAATCTACCAGTTTATTTTCTAGAGTGAGTGGGATGGAGGAGTGGAGTGCTATGGCTAGAGGAGTGGAGTGCTATGGCTAGAGGAGTGGAGTGCTATGGCTAGAGGAGTGGAGTGCTATGGCTAGAGGAGTGGAGTGCTGTGGCTAGAGGAGTGGAGTGCTATGGCTAGAGGAGTGGAGTGCTATGGCTAGAGGAGTGGAGTGCTATGGCTAGAGGAGTGGAGTGCTATGGCTAGAGGAGTGGAGTGCTGTGGCTAGAGGAGTGGAGTGCTATGGCTAGAGGAGTGGAGTGCTGTGGCTAGAGGAGTGGAGTGCTATGGCTAGAGGAGTGGAGTGCTATGGCTAGAGGAGTGGAGTGCTATGGCTAGAGGAGTGGAGTGCTATGGCTAGAGGAGTGGAGTGCTGTGGCTAGAGGAGTGGAGTGCTGTGGCTAGAGGAGTGGAGTGCTATGGCTAGAGGAGTGGAGTGCTATGGCTAGAGGAGTGGAGTGCTATGGCTAGAGGAGTGGAGTGCTATGGCTAGAGGAGTGGAGTGCTGTGGCTAGAGGAGTGGAGTGCTATGGCTAGAGGAGTGGAGTGCTGTGGCTAGAGGAGTGGAGTGCTGTGGCTAGAGGAGTGGAGTGCTATGGCTAGAGGAGTGGAGTGCTATGGCTAGAGGAGTGGAGTGCTATGGCTAGAGGAGTGGAGTGCTGTGGCTAGAGGAGTGGAGTGCTATGGCTAGAGGAGTGGAGTGCTATGGCTAGAGGAGTGGAGTGCTATGGCTAGAGGAGTGGAGTGCTGTGGCTACTCCTTTAGATGCGCTCGTGGGGTGATTGTTGAAGTGCCATTTGTCAAATGGTCTTTTTGGGAACTTGGGTATTCTTTCGCCTTTGAGGTGTGTCTCTTGTAAGAATACCAGTTGTGCTTTAAGCTTTTTTAAAAGCCACATGACTTGGCTCCTTTTTGGGGTAAGTTTAACCCTTTAGCGTTTAAAGTGGCGATGTTGAGTTCTTCTGCCATTTGGTGTTGTATTGTGGAGTTTCGTGTTGGTGCTAGGTTCTATCAGTGTTTGGATGTTCTTAGTGGATGGGTATGGTCTAGGCTTGGGTGGTGGTGGGGAGGGGGTGGAAAGGGAAAACCTTAACTTGCAGTATATGCCCGGGATGTAATCCGGGTTTGATGTGATGCTACACAGTCTGACAGGGGAACAGTCAGTGGTATTGGTGTGTAGTTTGTTCTGAATGAGATGTGCCCTACATAAAGCAGTCGGCAAATACATGAAACTTTGAATTTGTCTAAACTGCTAAGTTTCTTATATTTTGTCTGTGTTCTTAGCTTTCTAATACAACATAACTAAACAGCTTAGGTAATACATTCTAAGTGAAAAGGGGTAGAACGTGTGACCCTCTGCCGCCCCCCTTACGAGGAGAGAGAGGCGCACAGGTATATCTTGGCGGTTATTTCAGCACCCAGACCTAACTCAACAGCGTCTGCCCGCCGCCGGGCCGTCTAGGGGGTCAGGCACACCGCAGGGGGAAGAAGCCCCCACGAGTGGGCCCAAGCCAACCATCCGAGCCGGGGGAAGGGAGAGAACATGTCCTCAATCGGGGGAGGCTAGTTCAACAATTGCATCAGATGTAAATATACATTAATACTCATCAACGCCATTTTCCAGCCGAGTCTCTTCTCCGGGAGGAAGAGGCCGATGTGTAATGCGGACGTCTTTCTGGAGTCTCTGGCTAAGACAAGAGTTCAATGAGAATATGAAAAGAAATGGACATTGTGTAAGGACAAGGTAGTCATCCAACAGGACATAGGTGAAGAGAACGTTCAGTTACTGACAGGGATCAGAACGAGTCGGTCCTTTTACTGTACCATACTCTCTTTTCATGCAAGGACTTCATTCTTCTTGTGGGGTGGGAGAAGTAGGTCGCAGCTGCCGAAAGTCGAGTCTGGCTCTGGAGTGTCTGTTCTTTGGCGATTTAGAGCGTGACACTGCCTTCCAGGGTGTCTGTTTCTCTGTTTTCTTGTATTCTTCTTTTTCTCCTAGAGGCATCCATGAGGGGACCTGGATTGGTTCTATGTTCAGTGTCTTCCAGACTTTCTCTAGATCTGTTGGTGTATGTATGGTAATGCGTTTGCCATCTTTAAGTATCGCCAGTCCAAATGGAAACAACCACGTGTACTGTAGGTTTTTTGCTCTAAGCACCTCGAGAAGGGGTTTCAGTTGTCTTCTTTTTGCGAGGGTGGAAGGTGCTAGGTCTTGGTATAAGTGGATGTCAGCGTCTTGATATTTTATTTGGTCTCTGGAGGCCGCCAGGATTGCCTGTGTGTCATTGAAGGAGAGGAGACCACAAATTACATCCCTTGGGGGATCTCCCGCTCTTGGTTTGGGCCTGAGTGCTCTGTGTATCCTTTCGATAGTGATCAATTTGGCACGCTCCTCGCCTAGTAGATTGGAGAACAGGGATGTGGCCATGTTTCTGAGGGATTCAGATGTGACAGATTCAGCGAGGCCTTTGATTCTGATGTTGCGTCTGCGGCTCCTGTTCTCCTGGTCTTCGATCAGGGTTAATGCTCTGTCGATCTGATCTCTCTGCGTTTCCATGCGGTCCGATAGATCATTTGATTGTGTGATAAGGTCTGTGCAGGTATTCTCTAAGTCTTCCACTCTGTTGCCTATTTGCAGAATCTCTGCTTTTATTTCTGTTAATTCCTTTAGGACTGGATGTATGGCTTGTGCTAGAGCCTTTTTGAGGAAGTTCTTAGATATATTGGATCTATGTGCGCCATATATTTCTGTTTCGTTGTCACTTTCTATTCCTGATGCTGTGAGATTTTCATCTTCTGTTGTTAGTGGAGGGTTCTTTTTGGATGAACCGGCCGGTGACTGGGCACTTCTCTTTTTTAGATAGCGTTGCAGGTCCGTTTGGTTTTTAGTAGTAGACATCTGTCCAGTTGCTGCTGACGTTTTTTCTTTAGTTGTCTTGACCATTGTGCTGTTTATTATGAGCTGTTGCTTTTACATAGGGCACCGGTATGGGTGCCGATTCAGAACATGGTTGTTGCACAACTTTGTTGCTTGTGGTAATTTGAGAAAGTCTTATAAGTGCTTATGGTAGTGCAGTTTAGGGGAGAGTGGGGGTGGGGGTTGCCGTTTGCTGCAGATGAAGTATATGCAGCGGGTATGTGCGGCATGTGTATGCAGCGAGTGGGGGACGTGGGTCAGCACCACTGGGTAAGAGAGCCTGTGCTAGGCTGTTCAGGTAGCTTGGTCCACAAAATGAATTACTAGGTGGGCTCACACTGGTTATTTGCAGGGTGAATGCTTGTGCTGACCTAATAGGGCCAGCTGTTGTTAATGAAGCTTTGCACAGTCTCTTCCAGGGATGGGACACTCGGCCTCTGTATGGGGGAGAGGTTAGCTCTGTTCTGGGCAAGCGGAGTGAGAGGATTCTAAGACCCACCGGCACTGACACTTGCTTGCTCCGGTCAGTGACAGGGGTTTCAGCTCTAGCGGGTATTTCACTTCCCCTCCGTACCTGTTGTTGTCTCGGAGGTGCCTCCTCTCTTCTCTTTTCTCTGTTGGAGGTCCGTCGCTATGGGAGGCGATGTGGGAGCGCTCTCTTGTCAGGTAGGGTGCTTCAGCTGAGGTGCGATCAGCTGCGGCTGTTAGCGGCCGAAAACTTAGCCCCCGGCTTCTGTGGGCTCACCAGGCCTCTCCCGCGGCAGCGTCTTCAGGCTGTCCTACGGCGCTGCAGGTCCTCCTGTGGTTCTCTCTGCCTTCCTGAGGTCTTATGCTGATGTGGAGAGCTATAAGGTAGCGGAGAATTGTGTTATATAACACAATTTAGAGGGTTCTCCGACGAGCTCTCCTTTAGTGCGACCTTCCGCTATGGTGGTTAGGCCACGCCCTCCGATTGTCTCTTTTTTTACCTTCACTGTCACCAGAAGAACCAGAACCTGAATCAGAATGTGTCCCACCAGACCAGGAGACACCCTTGTCAGAGAAGATCACCTTAGATTCAACTTACTCCTAACTCAAGGGAAGAACACATCTTCCTGTGATGCTCAACACTTTTCCTCTACCTGTGCAGTTTGTAAGGAGCTGTAAAGAATTTTTTGAACTATGTGTCAGGACTCAAACCCAGAGGCTCCTGTGTTCCAGGCAGCAGCTCTACCTACTGAGCCATCCAGCCCTCTCGGCAGTTTCCCTGCATGAACTTGTTTCCAGTTTCTGCAATCCAGCCCCTGTTTTAGCTCCGCCCAATTCCTGATTAGACATGCTACAAAAGCCTGGCCCTTCCACTTTGTGTGATTGTTGTGCTTGTAGCTGTTACTGTTACTCATTACCGACCCCTGGCTACATCCTGACTACACTTCCTGCCTGGTACTGCAACAGATATTCAGAAATCTTTGTCTTCAGCCAGAGAGGGTCTTATAGTCTCCTTCTCCGTCTTCAAAAAGCTGTATCTTCATGGAGCCTATAACCTGGGCTGTATCAAGCAAGTGAAGGAATGGAAAATGACTTTCCACACCGGTGATGGGCATGCCATTTGGGCTCTGTAATGCTTGGGCTGTTTTGAAGCATTTAGCCAATGAGGTGTTTCATATCCTTCTCTATTAAAATGTCTTCATGAACCTAGATGACATCATTAACCCCTTAGTGAAAACCAATATGCACATACATCTACCGACAGCCAGGCACCTGCTCTAACTGCCGGGAGCGAGGAAACCTCAGATCCTGGCAGTTTAACTCCTTACATGCCACAATTAATAGAAACTGTAGCCTGTAAGCAGACATTATGGAGAGAAGGCCCTATCTGTCACTCATTAGCACCCTGGAGTGCAATTGAAAGGTACCAATGGGTTCCCATGGCATCCAAAAGCCTGAAAAGGCCTCCGTGTCTTCCATGTAACTCCAGCCTATTATGCCCGACCCCCAGCAGAGTCTAATAGCCTGATGTCATAGACTTAGTAGAATGCACTACATAAGTAATGCAGTGTACTATCTTAGCGATCAAATGATCACATTTTCAAGTCCCTTTGAGGGTCTAAAAAGTAGTGTCAAAAAAGTTCAGCAAAGTTTAATTTAAAAAGTAAAGAAAATTCCAGTTTAAAAAAATACACTTCTTTTCCCACAAATACCCCAAAAATGTTTTAAATAGCTACAAGTAAATCAGCATTAATGTATTTGTAACGACCCAAACAGTTCAAATATTTAGTTTTTTATGGCGCATGGTGAACTGGGTAAAAAATAATTGTAAAAAGTAATGTCAGAATTGCTATTTTTCTTTTTTGTACACTTTCAAAAACAAAATAAGCAATCCAAAAGCTACAAACTACAATTCTACCCATAAAAAACAAGACCACAGAAGGGGACATCAGAGGAGGGGCTCGATGTCCACCCCCTAAAAATGCATTACAAGTTCTACATCACATTGCATGTACCCCAGAGTGTGGCCATTAAAGAAAAAACTTGCTCCCAAAAAAACAAGCCCTCATATGGATGTCAATGAGTTCTGATTCTTGCGATGCAATGATGAATATCGCTTAGTCCTTAAGGCAAAAAATAGGCCTCTCCCCAAGTGGTTAACTTCCCCTCGGCAGCATGCATACACTGTCTTACAGCGCCTCCGTCAGAACGCTGAACCTCCTCTCTGCCGCCTCTCACTGGCCTACCGCCAATCCTTTCATTATCTCTCTCCGGTACAGGCCCCTTACCACCCCTTGGCCAGAAGCAGCAGTTGGTGCCCTTGAACAGCTTGCTTTGTGTCTGCTATGACCTCGTGTCACCAAGACGTCCTCAGACTGCCTACATCTAAAACCCTGGCCAAGTGGTCAGCTGGTGCCCCCGACATGTCCTCAGACAGCCCATATCTAAAACCCTGGCCAAGTAGTCAACTGGTGCCCCCGGCACGTCCTCAGACAGCCCATATCTAAAACCCTGGCCAAGTGGTCAGCTGGTGCCCCCGGCACGTCCTCAGACAGCCCATATCTAAAACCCTGGCCAAGTGGTCAGCTGGTGCCCCCGGCACGTCCTCAGACAGCCCATATCTAAAACCCTGGCCAAGTGGTCAGCTGGTGCCCCCGGCACTCGGCACCTGAGACACTTATCCTGGTTGCCCCTTTCTTTGTAGAAGTGGAAGCCTCTTCATTGTCTCAAATATCATCTATCAGGAGATTCAGGTAATATGACACTAATGTTGCTGGGTAGAAGTCGGCCTGAGCAAGGAGGTTCTATTGCTCAGAGGTTGGAGGCATTCAGCTGCTCTTACCAGCCGGCTCCCAAAACCCCCCAGAGCAGGGCAAGAGGCGAAGTAAACACACATTTGTCAGGAAAGCTCTCAGTCAAGCAGGGGTCAGAAGGGCAGCTCACTGCTAATGACTACAGCCCCATGCATTTCATAGGTGTTTCCTTATTTTTGGCCACCCCTTGTATACATACTCCTTCTTGAGATGGATGTTACTAACAATTAGTATATATATATATATATATATATACATACTTCTTCTAGGTGGGGATGTTACTGACAATGAGTGTATATATTTATATTCCTTCTAGGGGAGGGATGACAATGAAAATTGGATGGAACAGTAAAAATTTGCATCAAAGTACACCCCTGTGAACCTTCAGTTTTTATGTGCGGCATCTAAACCCGGCGACGTGTAATTTGATGAGTACTTTGAAGTCCCATTGATTGCAAAGCCAAAATGTGATGCGGAAATTGGAAAAAAGAAGCGGTGTCACCCTGACAAACCCTCTCCTGTTACCCTATTTATTGGGCATCCCCATGCTGGGGTGTCTGGAAGAGGCCCAGCACTACCCTGGCCTCGGCTGCGTGCATCTCTCCGGGAGGGAGCGTGGTATATGCCAGCATCATGCCCTCCGAGCTCCTCAGCTTATACCATGTGTCTGGGGTCACCCTACGGGACACTGCAGGCACTTATTCCTTTTTGGTGTCACGAACAGGATCAAATCCTCTGTGCCACATAAAAAGAAGAAATGAGTTCACAAGTGTTTGCATTGTATGTTCCACCCAGGACTACCCAAAATGGTGCCCAATCTACAATGCTCCTCTCTGGCTCACTCACTCCTGCCAAAAGACTGCTCCAAACTCTTGCTGCCAAGAGGACCATGCTCTGGCCAGGCACAAAGTAGGCGAGGACCCCACATCAAAGTGACTTTCAGCAACTCAAAAGGGGAGGAGTTACCTGCGGCTGCAGACTACTTGTGCCAGACTTTTACAAATCTTGAATGGAACAAGATAGATCCAGTACGCAAGCACCTGAGGTTACTCCCCCTGTCTTCGAGGCTGCAGCTGGACCATCCCTCTGGAGGCAACCATTCTGTTGGGAGGAAGATCCCTAACTAATCTGGCTGCCCACCGATTCCACATCTGCTGCCACTACGGTTCAGCGACCTGATGTATCCACCGGGGATGCCGCAGAGCCCCCACTCCCTCTCTACACGTTCAGGAGAGACAATATGACCGCCCAAGCGAAATACCCGCCGTGGATATTGATCCACCATTGGAACTCGGTCATGAGAGACTATATTCCAGAACTCTTGAGGGCCTTTTTGCTAGAGTATGAAGACTCCGACTTTGCCTTCCACCTCACCGGAGAGCATCAGGCCGTGCCCTGTCCTATTGCCGTTGTGGACACTTCATCTTTCAGCAGAAGCTCCACTCAAGTTTTTCTCTCCACCACCAGCTTGGTGATCTCTGACAGGGATGAGGAAAGTCACCCAAGTCTGCGACACAGCTTCTCAGAGGGGTCTATGGTGGAGGTTCCCATGAGTACCAGTTCCCCGTCTGTCATCTCAGTGTCAGATTCTGACAGCGGGGGGAGTGAGAGGTTCCCGGTTTGCAGACTGCTGTTACTTGCCAACAATTTCCATTTCCCTTAAAAATGGACTCTAGATGCAAGAGACTCTATTTGTAAGAGAACCTTGTTTTAACCCCTTCTAAAGAAAAAGACTTTAAAGGGATCCCCGTTTTCAAAGTTACTTGAAAATGTGTGTTTTTCATATTGGAAAGTTTTATACTATTTTGCAACATTCAAATATTGTGCAGGAGGAAAGTTTAATACAGTATTTACTTGTTTGCTCCACTTGCTCACCTGTGAATTCAAGTAATAATATTTTCCTGAATGTGATGCTAATTTAAATATGCTAAAGGCCCATTTACATGGAGCGATGATTGCTCAAAAATCACTAAAAAGCGATCATTTGAGTGATCATCATTGTGTCTAAACGCGCGGCCATCATGCACTTTTCGTGTACTGCTAGCTGATTGTTAAATTCAGGTCAACCTAAGAATCGTTGTTCAGCCTTATCAGTAGTTCTTCACGGGGAGTGCTGATAGCATTGTTTCCCATTGGAGAACAAAGGAACTAATTTTTGGTTTGGTAGCAGTGTGTTTCCATCCTCAGTAAGAGAAAGTGATGGTCATTCCACTTATCTCGTTTCTTAGTCTTTGGAGAGAAGAGTTATGAATGTACTCCATTGCAGTACTAGTGTTCCTAAATTCCGTTCAGCCTAGTAGTAATTTTCAAGTCATAGTCCTTACACGCTGTCATAAACAAAAAGCCATACTCAAAAATGACACTTCTTTTAGTCAAAGTACACTGGGAGTGGGTTGATCCTTAATATAGGTAACCAGGGGTAGGAGTTGTGTTTATAGGTTTCGCCTTGCACACTCCGTGACAGCGCAGAGGCCCTCAGGTGCATTGGAAGTCAAACACTGAAGATGACTCGACTCCGGATTCTTATACTCTGCTTTGGGGGCACAGAGGTCAGCTTATTTTTAAGTAGGAAGGGGGGGGACTGTACATGCCCAGTACATGCTTTCCGGGCCCCCTCGATAATGTCATACATGTATGTCTTGTGTTGATGCGCTGTCCAAAACTGTCTTGTCATTCTGTTATGTGTATTGCATAGCTGCAGAGTGTGAGGGGTTAATGTCTGCAAAGTATGAGCTGCCTGTCTGGTAAATGTATCCATTCTATCTGTCACGTGGTATGAGAGAAGATATAAATGTGAGTGCTTGAGAGCGGAAAAAGGTCTTCCATCTTGAGTTCCTCCAAAGAGAAAACACTGCGGCACATGGGGGCACCTTCAGCCCTCATGTGTTGAAGATGGAAGAAGAGGAGAGGTTTACAGGAATGCTTGTCTTCAGCATGAATTGTAAGTGGGCCCAAAGAGAGAGAGTGAGCAGAGAGCAAGTTCAGTCTGCCAGGGCTTAGTGCAGAGGCACTCAATTATCTGTTTTACACACCCACGTGTCCTGTAGTCAGGGACCATCCGGTGGAGGTACTCTACAGTCATTGTTCACACTCAAGCATCCTGAAATATGAGTCCCGCTGGGTGGAGGTACGCGTCTTTATTTAATTATCCATCTCTCAGACTCTCCGTCCTTCTCTCTCTGTCCATCTCTCAGTCTCTCCGTCTGTTTCTCTGTCTGTCTTTCCCTCTTTCCATCCTTCAATCTCTCTGTCTGTCTGTCTTTCCCTCTATCCGTCTCTCCCTCTGTCCATGTCTCAGTCTCTCTGTCTGCCTCTCCCTTTGTCTTTCTCTCAGTCTCTCTGTCTGCCTCTCCCTTTGTCTTTCTCTCAGTCTCTCTGTCTGTCTCTCCCTCTTTCCGTGCCTCAGTCTCTGTCTGTCTCTACCTCTGTCCGTCTCTCTCTCTCTGTCTCTCCCTCTGTCCATCTCTTTCTGTCTGTCTCTCTCTCTATCCGTCCCTCAGTCTCTCTGTCTGTCTCTCCCTCTGTCCGTCCCTCAGTCTCTCTGTCTGTCTCTCCCTCTGTCCGTCTCTGTCGGTCTTTCTCCCTTTCTGTCCATCTCTCTATGTCTATCTGTCTCTCTACCTCTGTCCATCCCTCAGTCTCTGTCTTTCTCTTCCTTCGTCTGTCTCTCTCTGACCGTCCCTCATTCTCTCTGTTTGTCTCTCCCTCTGTCTGTTCCTCAGTCTCTCTGTCTCTCCCTCTATCCGTCTCTCTGCTTCCATCTCTCTCTGTCTCTCTCCATTTGTCCATTCCTCAGTCTGCTTCCATCTCTCTCTGTCTCTCTTTCAGTCCCCCCCTCTGTCCGTCCCTCAATCTGTCTGTCTCTCCCTCTGTATGTCTCTCTCTGTCCATCTCTCTGTCTCTTTCTCCCTTTGTTCGTTCCTCAGTCTCTCCCTCCATCTGTCTCCCTCTGTCTTTCCCCAGTCTCTCTGTTTGTCTCTCCCTCTGTCCGTCTCTCTGCCTATCACTCCTTCCATCTCTCTCGATCTGTCTCTCTCCCTGTTCATCCCTCAGTCTCTCTGTTTGTCTCTCCCTCTGTCCGTCTCTTCTTCCATCTCTCTCTGTCTATCTGTCTCTCTCCCTCTGTCCATCCCTCAGTCTCTCTCTGTCTGTCTCTCTGTCTTTCCCTCTGTCCATCCCTTAGTCTCTCTGTTTGTCTCTCCCTCTGTCCGTCTCTCAGCTTCCATCTCTCTATCTGTCTCTCTCTCCCTCTGTCCGTCCCTCAGTCTCTCTCTCTCTGTATATATCTCTCTCTCTGTTGTCCTTCAGTCTTTCTGTTTGTCTCTCCCTTTGTCCATCCCTCAGTCTGTCTGTCTCTCTCTCCATATGTCTCTCTCTGTCCATCTCACTGTCTCTCTCTCTCCCTTTGTTGCTCCCTCAGTCTCTCTGTCTCTCTCTCCATCTGTCTCTCTCTGTTGTCCTTCAGTCTCTCTGTTTGTCTCTCCCTCTGTCCGTCTCTCTGTCTGTCTGCCTCTCCCTCCATCTATCTCTCTCTGTCTATCTGTCTCTCTCCCTCTGCTCATCCCTCAATCTCTCTGTTTGTCTCTCCCTCTGTCCGTCCCTCAGTCTGTCACTCTCTGTCCGTTTCTCTGTCTCTTTCTCCCTTTGTTCGTCCCTCAGTCTTTCTGTCTCTCCCTCCATCTGTCTCTCTCTGTCGTTTCTCAGTCTGTCTGTCTGCCTCTCCCTCCTTCCATCTCTCTCTATCTGTCTCTCTCCCTCTGTTCATCCCTCAGTCTCTCTATTTGTCTCTCTATTTGTCTCTCTCTCTGTCCGCCTCTCTGCTTCAATCTCTCTCTGTCTATCTGTCTCTCTCTCCCTCTGTCAATCCCTCAGTCTCTCTCTGTCTGTGTCTCTGTCTTTCCCTCTGTCCATCCCTCAGTCTCTCTGTTTGTCTCTCCCTCTGTCCATCTCTCTGCTTCCATCCCTCTGTCTGTCTCTCTCTCCCTCTGTCTGTCCCTCAGTCTCTCTCTCTCTGTCTGTCTCTACCTCCATCCATCTCTATCTATCTGTCTCTCTCCCTCTGTCCGTTCCTCGGTCTCTCTGTTTGTCTCTCACTCTGTCCGTCTCTCTGTCTGTCTGCCTCTCCCTCCTTCCATCTCTCTCTATCTGTCTCTCTCCCTCTGTTCATCCCTCAGTCTCTCTGTTTGTCTCTGCCTCTGTCCGTCTCTCTGCTTCCATCTTTCTGTCTCTCTCTCTCTCTCTGTCCGTCCCTCAGTCTCTCTCTATCTGTCTTTCTGTCTCTACATCCATCCATCTCTATCTATCTGTCTCTCCCCCTCTGTCCGTCCTCAGTCTCTCTGTTTGTCTCTCCCTCTGTCCATCCCTCAGTCTCTCTGTCTCTCTCTCTGTCCGTCTCTCTGCTTTCATCTCTCTGCCTATCTCTCTCTCTCTCTCTGTCCGTCCCTCAGTCTTTCTCTCTGTCCATCTGTCTCTACCTCCATCCATCACTGTATGTTGCAGCCATGGTTTAACGTGCACCTATACATTTCTATTGGGATATATTTCCAATGGTTAGTGCTGACCCCTTTTTCCCTTTCTGTACATATATTGTGAAGTTTTGGCTGCCTTCACTGGGTCGTGCACACCTGCCGCCCATTTATCTCCTGTCCCTCCTATTGGAACATCTATATGGTATCCTACCCTCCCTGGTTTTATTTGTAGGCTTAGTCCCAAGAGAGAAGCATTCTGGGAGGTAGGAACTCAGCTTTTCCAGGTTGAGATACACCACCTGGTATTAATGTTAGGACCCATCTGAGAGCTTGGTCACCTGGACGTTGGTGGATGGGCCAATGTAATTTGATCAAATTATATACTAAGAACCTTGCATTATTTAATGTGGTTAGATTATAGGTTTGTATACCTCTGATTGTAAATTTACTTTGCGTCCTGTTGCCATTTTTGGTTTCTCCATCAATCTCTATCTGTCTCTCTCCCTCTGCCTGTTCCTCAGTCTCTCTGTTTGTCTCTCCCTCTGGCCATCCCTCAGTCTGTCACTCTCTGTCCATTTCTCTGTCTGTTTCTCCCTTTGTTCATCCCTCAGTCTTTCTGTCTCTCCCTCCATCTGTCTCTGTCGTTCCTCAGTCTGTCTGTTTGCCTCTCCCTCTGTCCGTCTCTCTGTCTGTCTGCCTCTCCCTCCGTCCATCTCTCACTATCTGTCTGTCTGTCTCTCTCCCTCTACTCATCCCTCAGTCTCTCTGTTTGTCTCTCCCTCTGTCCGTCACTCAGTCTCACTCTCTGTCTGTTTCTCTGTCTTTTGCTCCCTTTGTTCATCCCTCAGTCTTTCTGTCTCTCCCTCCATCTGTCTTTCTCTGTTGTTCCTCAGTCTGTCTGTTTGTTTGTCTCTCCCTCCATCCATCTCTCTCTATCTCTCTCCCTCTGTTCGTCCCTCAGTCTCTCTGTTTGTCTCTCCCTCTGTCCACCTCTATGTCTGTCTGCCTCTCCCTCCATCTATCTCTCTCTACCTGTCTCTCTCCCTCTGTCCGTCCCTCAGTCTCTCTGTTTGTCTCTCCCTCTGTCCATCCCTCAGTCTGTCACTCTCTGTCCGTTTCTCTGTCTCTTTCTCCCTTTGTTCGTCCCTCAATCTTTCTGTCTGTCCCTCCATCTGTCTCTCTCTGTCGTTCCTCAGTCTGTCTGTCTGCCTCTCCCTCCTTCCATCTCTCTCTATCTGTCTCTCTCCGTCTGTTCATCCCTCATCTCTCTGTTTGTCTCTCTGCCTCTCTGTCTCTCTCTCCCTCTGTCTATCCCTCAGTCTCTCTCTGTCTCTGTCTTTCCCTCTGTCCATCCCTCAGTCTCTCTGTTTGTCTCTCCCTCTGTCTGTCTCTCTGCTTCCATCTTTCTGTCTCTCTCTCCCACTGTCCGTCCCTCAGTCTCTCTCTCTATCTCTGTCTGTCTCTACCTCCATCCATCTCTATCTATCTGTCTCTCTCCCTCTGTCCGATCCTCAGTCTCTTTGTTTGTCTCTCCCTCTGTCCATCTCCCTGTCTGTTTGCCGCTCCCTCCATCCATCTCTCTGTCTATCTGTCTCTCTCCCTCTGCTCATCCCTCAGTCTCTCAGTTTGTCTCTCCCTCTGTCTGTCCCTCAGTCTCTCACTCTCTGTCCGTTTCTCTGTCCCTTGCTCACTTCGTTCATCCCTCAGTCTTTCTGTCTCTCCCTCCATCTGTCTTTCTCTGTTGTTCCTCGGTCTGTCTGTTTGTTTGTCTCTCCCTCCATCAATCTCTCTCTATCTGTCTCTCTCCCTCTGTCCGTCCCTCAGTCTCTCTGTTTGTCTCTCCCTCTGTCCGCCTCTATGTCTGTCTTCCTCTCCCTCCATCTATCTCTTTCTACCTGTCTCTCTCCCTCTGTCCGTCCCTCAGTCTCTCTGTTTGTCTCTCCCTCTGTCCATCCCTCAGTCTGTCACTCTCTGTCCGTTTCTCTGTCTCTTTCTCCCTTTGTTCGTCCCTCAATCTTTCTGTCTGTCCCTCCATCTGTCTCTCTCTGTCGTTCCTCAGTCTGTCTGTCTGCCTCTCCCTCCTTCCATCTCTCTCTATCTGTCTCTCTCCGTCTGTTCATCCCTCATCTCTCTGTTTGTCTCTCTCTCTGTCTATCTGTCTCTCTCTCCCTCTGTCTATCCTTCAGTCTCTCTCTGTCTCTCTGTCTTTCCCTCTGTCCATCCCTCAGTCTCTCTGTTTGTCTCTCCCTCTGTCTGTCTCTCTGCTTCCATCTTTCTGTCTCTCTCTCCCACTGTCCGTCCCTCAGTCTCTCTCTCTCTCTCTGTCTGTCTCTACCTCCATCCATCTCTATCTATCTGTCTCTCCCCCTCTGCTCATCCCTCAGTCTCTCAGTTTGTCTCTCCCTCTGTCTGTCCCTCAGTCTCTCACTCTCTGTCCGTTTCTCTGTCCCTTGCTCCCTTCGTTCATCCCTCAGTCTTTCTGTCTCTCCCTCCATCTGTCTTTCTCTGTTGTTCCTCAGTCTGTCTGTTTGTTTGTCTCTCCCTCCATCCATCTCTCTCTATCTGTCTCTCTCCCTCTGTCCGTCCCTCAGTCTCTCTGTTTGTCTCTCCCTCTGTCCGCCTCTATGTCTGTCTTCCTCTCCCTCCATCTATCTCTCTCTACCTGTCTCTCTCCCTCTGTCCGTCCCTCAGTCTCTCTGTTTGTCTCTCCCTCTGTCCATCCCTCAGTCTGTCACTCTCTGTCCATTTCTCTGTCTCTTTCTCCCTTTGTTCGTCCCTCAATCTTTCTGTCTGTCCCTCCATCTGTCTCTCTCTGTCGTTCCTCAGTCTGTCTGTCTGCCTCTCCCTCCTTCCATCTCTCTCTATCTGTCTCTCTCCGTCTGTTCATCCCTCATCTCTCTGTTTGTCTCTCTCTCTGTCTATCTGTCTCTCTCTCCCTCTGTCTATCCCTCAGTCTCTCTCTGTCTCTCTGTCTTTCCCTCTGTCCATCCCTCAGTCTCTCTGTTTGTCTCTCCCTCTGTCTGTCTCTCTGCTTCCATCTTTCTGTCTCTCTCTCCCACTGTCCGTCCCTCAGTCTCTCTCTCTCTCTCTGTCTGTCTCTACCTCCATCCATCTCTATCTATCTGTCTCTCTCCCTCTGTCCGATCCTCAGTCTCTTTGTTTGTCTCTCCCTCTGTCCATCTCCCTGTCTGTCTGCCTCTCCCTCTGTCCATCTCTCTGTCTATCTGTCTCTCCCCCTCTGCTCATCCCTCAGTCTCTCAGTTTGTCTCTCCCTCTGTCTGTCCCTCAGTCTCTCACTCTCTGTCCGTTTCTCTGTCCCTTGCTCCCTTCGTTTATCCCTCAGTCTTTTTGTCTCTCCCTCCATCTGTCTTTCTCTGTCGTTCCTCAGTCTGTCTGTCTCTCCCTCTGTCCGTCTCTCTGTCTGTCTGCCTCTCCCTCCGTCCATCTCTCTGTCTGTCTGTCTCTCTCCCTCTGCTCATCCCTCAGTCTCTCTGTTTGTCTCTCCCTCTGTCCGTCACTGAGTTTGTCACTCTCTGTCCATTTCTCTGTCTGTTTCTCCCTTTGTTCGTCCCTCAGTCTTTCTGTCTCCCCCTCCATCTGTCTCTCTCTGTCGTTCCTCAGTCTCTCAGTTTGTCTCTCCCTCTGTCCGTCTCTCTGTCTGTCTGCCTCTCCCTCCTTTCATCTCTCTCTATCTGTCACTCTCCCTCTGCTCATCCCTCAGTCGCTCTGCTTGTCTCTCCCTCTGTCCGTCCCTCAGTCTGTCATTCTCTGTCTGTTTCTCTGTCTCTTGCTCCCTTTGTTCATCCCTCAGTCTTTCTGTCTCTCCCTCCATCTGTCTTCCTCTGTCGTTCCTCAGGCTCTCTGTTTTTCTCTCCCTCGGTCCGTCTCTCAGTCTGTCTGCCTCTCCCTCCATCCATCACTCTCTATCTGTCTCTCTCCCTCTGTCGTTCCTCAGTCTCTCTGTTTGTCTCTCCCTCTGTCCACCTCTATGCCTGTCTGCCTCTCCCTCCATCTATCTCTCTCTACCTGTCTCTCTCCCTCTGTCCGTCCCTCAGTCTCTCAGTTTGTCTCTCCCTCTGTCCATCCCTCAGTCTGTCACTCTCTGTCCGTTTCTCTGTCTCTTTCTCCCTTTGTTCGTCCCTCAATCTTTCTGTCTGTCCCTCCATCTGTCTCTCTCTGTCGTTCCTCAGTCTGTCTGTCTGCCTCTCCCTCCTTCCATCTCTCTCTATCTGTCTCTCTCCGTCTGTTCATCCCTCATCTCTCTGTTTGTCTCTCTGTCTATCTGTCTCTCTCTCCCTCTGTCCATCCCTCAGTCTCTCTCTGTCTCTCTGTCTTTCCCTCTGTCCATCCCTCAGTCTCTCTGTTTGTCTCTCCCTCTGTCTGTCTCTCTGCTTCCATCTTTCTGTCTCTCTCTCCCACTGTCCGTCCCTCAGTCTCTCTCTCTCTCTGTCTCTACCTCTATCCATCTCTATCTATCTGTCTCTCTCCCTCTGTCCGATCCTCAGTCTCTTTGTTTGTCTCTTCCTCTGTCCATCTCCCTGTCTGTTTGCCTCTCCCTCCGTCCATCTCTCTGTCTATCTGTCTCTCTCCCTCTGCTTATCCCTCAGTCTCTCAGTTTGTCTCTCCCTCTGTCTGTCCCTCAGTCTCTCACTCTCTGTCCGTTTCTCTGTCCCTTGCTCCCTTCGTTCATCCCTCAGTCTTTCTGTCTCTCCCTCCATCTGTCTTTCTCTGTTGTTCCTCAGTCTCTCTGTTTGTTTGTCTCTCCCTCCATCCATCTCTCTCTATCTGTCTCTCTCCCTCTGTCCGTCCCTCAGTCTCTCTGTTTGTCTCTCCCTCTGTCCGCCTCTATGTCTGTCTTCCTCTCCCTCCATCTATCTCTCTCTACCTGTCTCTCTCCCTCTGTCCGTCCCTCAGTCTCTCTGTTTGTCTCTCCCTCTGTCCATCCCTCAGTCTGTCACTCTCTGTCCGTTTCTCTGTCTCTTTCTCCCTTTGTTCGTCCCTCAATCTTTCTGTCTGTCCCTCCATCTGTCTCTCTCTGTCGTTCCTCAGTCTGTCTGTCTGCCTCTCCCTCCTTCCATCTCTCTCTATCTGTCTCTCTCCGTCTGTTCATCCCTCATCTCTCTGTTTGTCTCTCTCTCTGTCTATCTGTCTCTCTCTCCCTCTGTCTATCCCTCAGTCTCTCTCTGTCTCTCTGTCTTTCCCTCTGTCCATCCCTCAGTCATTCTGTTTGTCTCTCCCTCTGTCTGTCTCTCTGCTTCCATCTTTCTGTCTCTCTCTCCCACTGTCCGTCCCTCAGTCTCTCTCTCTCTCTCTGTCTGTCTCTACCTCCATCCATCTCTATCTATCTGTCTCTCTCCCTCTGTCCGATCCTCAGTCTCTTTGTTTGTCTCTCCCTCTGTCCATCTCCCTGTCTGTCTGCCTCTCCCTCTGTCCATCTCTCTGTCTATCTGTCTCTCCCCCTCTGCTTATCCCTCAGTCTCTCAGTTTGTCTCTCCCTCTGTCTGTCCCTCAGTCTCTCACTCTCTGTCCGTTTCTCTGTCCCTTGCTCCCTTCGTTTATCCCTCAGTCTTTTTGTCTCTCCCTCCATCTGTCTTTCTCTGTCGTTCCTCAGTCTGTCTGTCTCTCCCTCTGTCCGTCTCTCTGTCTGTCTGCCTCTCCCTCCGTCCATCTCTCTGTCTGTCTGTCTCTCTCCCTCTGCTCATCCCTCAGTCTCTCTGTTTGTCTCTCCCTCTGTCCGTCACTGAGTTTGTCACTCTCTGTCCATTTCTCTGTCTGTTTCTCCCTTTGTTCGTCCCTCAGTCTTTCTGTTTCTCCCTCCATCTGTCTCTTTCTGTCGTTCCTCAGTCTCTCAGTTTGTCTCTCCCTCTGTCCGTCTCTCTGTCTGTCTGCCTCTCCCTCCTTTCATCTCTCTCTATCTGTCACTCTCCCTCTGCTCATCCCTCAGTCGCTCTGCTTGTCTCTCCCTCTGTCCGTCCCTCAGTCTGTCATTCTCTGTCCGTTTCTCTGTCCCTTGCTCCCTTTGCTCATCCCTCAGTCTTTCTGTCTCTCCCTCCATCTGTCTTTCTCTGTTGTTCCACAGTCTCTCTGTTTGTCTCCCCTTTGTCCGTCGCTCAGTCTGTCACTCTGTCTGTTTCTCTGTCTCTTGCTCCCTTTGTTCATCCCTCAGTCTTTCTGTCTCTCCCTCCATCTGTCTTCCTCTGTCGTTCCTCAGTCTCTCTGTTTTTCTCTCCCTCGGTCCGTCTCTCAGTCTGTCTGCCTCTCCCTCCATCCATCACTCTCTATCTGTCTCTCTCCCTCTGTCGTTCCTCAGTCTCTCTGTTTGTCTCTCCCTCTGTCCACCTCTATGTCTGTCTGCCTCTCCCTCCATCTATCTCTCTCTACCTGTCTCTCTCCCTCTGTCCATCTCCCTGTCTGTTTGCCTCTCCCTCCGTCCATCTCTCTGTCTATCTGTCTCTCTACCTCTGCTCATCCCTCAGTCTCTCAGTTTGTCTCTCCCTCTGTCTGTCCCTCAGTCTCTCACTCTCTGTCCGTTTCTCTGTCCCTTGCTCCCTTCGTTCATCCCTCAGTCTTTCTGTCTCTCCCTCCATCTGTCTTTTTCTGTTGTTCCTCAGTCTGTCTATTTGTTTGTCTCTCCCTCCATCCATCTCTCTCTATCTGTCTCTCTCCCTCTGTCCGTCCCTCAGTCTCTCTGTTTGTCTCTCCCTCTGTCCGCCTCTATGTCTGTCTTCCTCTCCCTCCATCTATCTCTCTCTACCTGTCTCTCTCCCTCTGTCCGTCCCTCAGTCTCTCTGTTTGTCTCTCCCTCTGTCCATCCCTCAGTCTGTCACTCTCTGTCCGTTTCTCTGTCTCTTTCTCCCTTTGTTCGTCCCCCAATCTTTCTGTCTGTCCTTCCATCTGTCTCTCTCTGTCGTTCCTCAGTCTGTCTGTCTGCCTCTCCCTCCTTCCATCTCTCTCTATCTGTCTCTCTCCGTCTGTTCATCCCTCATCTCTCTGTTTGTCTCTCTGTCTATCTGTCTCTCTCTCCCTCTGTCCATCCCTCAGTCTCTCTCTGTCTCTCTGTCTTTCCCTCTGTCCATCCCTCAGTCTCTCTGTTTGTCTCTCCCTCTGTCTGTCTCTCTGCTTCCATCTTTCTGTCTCTCTCTCCCACTGTCCGTCCCTCAGTCTCTCTCTCTCTCTGTCTGTCTCTACCTCCATCCATCTCTATCTATCTGTCTCTCTCCCTTTGTCCGATCCTCAGTCTCTTTGTTTGTCTCTCCCTCTGTCCATCTCCCTGTCTGTTTGCCTCTTCCTCTGTCCATCTCTCTGTCTATCTGTCTCTCTCCCTCTGCTCATCCCTCAGTCTCTCAGTTTGTCTCTCCCTCTGTCTGTCCCTCAGTCTCTCACTCTCTGTCCGTTTCTCTGTCCCTTGCTCCCTTCGTTCATCCCTCAGTCTTTCTGTCTCTCCCTCCATCTGTCTTTCTCTGTTGTTCCTCAGTCTGTCTGTTTGTTTGTCTCTCCCTCCATCCATCTCTCTCTATCTGTCTCTCTCCCTCTGTTCGTCCCGCAGTCTCTCTGTTTGTCTCTCTCTCTGTCCGCCTCTATGTCTGTCTTCCTCTCCCTCCATCTATCTCTCTCTACCTGTCTCTCTCCCTCTGTCCGTCCCTCAGTCTCTCTGTTTGTCTCTCCCTCTGTCCATCCCTCAGTCTGTCACTCTCTGTCCGTTTCTCTGTCTCTTTCTCCCTTTGTTCGTCCCTCAATCTTTCTGTCTGTCCCTCCATCTGTCTCTCTCTGTCATTCCTCAGTCTGTCTGTCTGCCTCTCCCTCCTTCCATCTCTCTCTATCTGTCTCTCTCCGTCTGTTCATCCCTCATCTCTCTGTTTGTCTCTCTGTCTATCTGTCTCTCTCTCCCTCTGTCCATCCCTCAGTCTCTCTCTGTCTTTCCCTCTGTCCGTCCCTCAGTCTCTCTGTTTGTCTCTCCCTCTGTCTGTCTCTCTGCTTCCATCTTTCTGTCTCTCTCTCCCACTGTCCGTCCCTCAATCTCTCTCTCTCTCTGTCTGTCTCTACCTCCATCCATCTCTATCTATCTGTCTCTCTCCCTCTGTCCGATCCTCAGTCTCTTTGTTTGTCTCTCCCTCTGTCCATCTCCCTGTCTGTTTGCCTCTCCCTCCGTCCATCTCTCTGTCTATCTGTCTCTCTCCCTCTGCTCATCCCTCAGTCTCTCACTTTGTCTCTCCCTCTGTCTGTCCCTCAGTCTCTCACTCTCTGTCCGTTTCTCTGTCCCTTGCTCCCTTCGTTCATCCCTCAGTCTTTCTGTCTCTCCCTCCATCTGTCTTTCTCTGTTGTTCCTCAGTCTGTCTGTTTGTTTGTCTCTCCCTCCATCCATCTCTCTCTATCTGTCTCTCTCCCTCTGTCCGTCCCTCAGTCTCTCTGTTTGTCTCTCCCTCTGTCCGCCTCTATGTCTGTCTTCCTCTCCCTCCATCTATCTCTCTCTACCTGTCTCTCTCCCTCTGTCCGTCCCTCAGTCTCCCTGTTTGTCTCTCCCTCTGTCCATCCCTCAGTCTGTCACTCTCTGTCCGTTTCTCTGTCTCTTTCTCCCTTTGTTCGTCCCTCAATCTTTCTGTCTGTCCCTCCATCTGTCTCTCTCTGTCGTTCCTCAGTCTGTCTGTCTGCCTCTCCCTCCTTCCATCTCTCTCTATCTGTCTCTCTACGTCTGTTCATCCCTCATCTCTCTGTTTGTCTCTCTCTCTGTCTATCTGTCTCTCATTCCCTCTGTCTATTCCTCAGTCTCTCTCTGTCTCTCTGTCTTTCCCTCTGTCCATCCCTCAGTCTCTCTGTTTGTCTCTCCCTCTGTCTGTCTCTCTGCTTCCATCTTTCTGTCTCTCTCTCCCACTGTCCGTGCCTCAGTCTCTCTCTCTCTCTCTGTCTGTCTCTACCTCCATCCATCTCTATCTATCTGTCTCTCCCCCTCTGCTCATCCCTCAGTCTCTCAGTTTGTCTCTCCCTCTGTCTGTCCCTCAGTCTCTCACTCTCTGTCCGTTTCTCTGTCCCTTGCTCCCTTCATTTATTCCTCAGTCTTTTTGTCTCTCCCTCCATCTGTCTTTCTCTGTCGTTCCTCAGTCTGTCTGTCTCTCCCTCTGTCCGTCTCTCTGTCTGTCTGCCTCTCCCTCCGTCCATCTCTCTGTCTGTCTGTCTCCCTCTGCTCATCCCTCAGTCTCTCTGTTTGTCTCTCCCTCTGTCCGTCACTGAGTTTGTCACTCTCTGTCCATTTCTCTGTCTGTTTCTCCCTTTGTTCGTCCCTCAGTCTTTCTGTCTCTCCCTCCATCTGTCTCTCTCTGTCGTTCCTCAGTCTCTCAGTTTGTCTCTCCCTCTGTCCGTCTCTCTGTCTGTCTACCTCTCCCTCCTTCCATCTCTCTCTATCTGTCACTCTCCCTCTGCTCATCCCTCAGTCGCTCTGCTTGTCTCTCCCTCTGTCCGTCCCTCAGTCTGTCATTCTCTGTCCGTTTCTCTGTCCCTTGCTCCCTTTGCTCATCCCTCAGTCTTTCTGTCTCTCCCTCCATCTGTCTTCCTCTGTCGTTCCTCAGTCTCTCTGTTTTTCTCTCCCTCGGTCCGTCTCTCAGTCTGTCTGCCTCTCCCTCCATCCATCACTCTCTATCTGTCTCTCTCCCTCTGTCGTTCCTCAGTCTCTCTGTTTGTCTCTCCCTCTGTCCACCTCTATGTCTGTCTGCCTCTCCCTCCATCTATCTCTCTCTACCTGTCTCTCTCCCTCTGTCCGTCCCTCAGTCTCTCTGTTTGTCTCTCCCTCTGTCCATCCCTCAGTCTGTCACTCTCTGTCCGTTTCTCTGTCTCTTTCTCCCTTTGTTCGTCCCTCAATCTTTCTGTCTGTCCCTGCATCTGTCTCTCTCTGTCGTTCCTCAGTCTGTCTGTCTGCCTCTCCCTCCTTCCATCTCTCTCTATCTGTCTCTCTCCGTCTGTTCATCCCTCATCTCTCTGTTTGTCTCTCTGTCTATCTGTCTCTCTCTCCCTCTGTCCATCCCTCAGTCTCTCTCTGTCTCTCTGTCTTTCCCTCTGTCCATCCCTCAGTCTCTCTGTTTGTCTCTCCCTCTGTCTGTCTCTCTGCTTCCATCTTTCTGTCTCTCTCTCCCACTGTCCGTCCCTCAGTCTCTCTCTCTCTCTGTCTGTCTCTACCTCCATCCATCTCTATCTATCTGTCTCTCTCCCTCTGTCCGATCCTCAGTCTCTTTGTTTGTCTCTCCCTCTGTCCATCTCCCTGTCTGTCTGCCTCTCCCTCCGTCCATCTCTCTGTCTATCTGTCTCTCCCCCTCTGCTCATCCCTCAGTCTCTCAGTTTGTCTCTCCCTCTGTCTGTCCCTCAGTCTCTCACTCTCTGTCCGTTTCTCTGTCCCTTGCTCCCTTCGTTTATCCCTCAGTCTTTTTGTCTCTCCCTCCATCTGTCCTTCTCTGTCGTTCCTCAGTCTGTCTGTCTCTCCCTCTGTCCGTCTCTCTGTCTGTCTGCCTCTCCCTCTGTCCGTCTCTCTGTCTGTCTGCCTTTCCCTCCGTCCATCTCTCTGTCTGTCTGTCTCTCTCCCTCTGCTCATCCCTCAGTCTCTCTGTTTGTCTCTCCCTCTGTCCGTCACTGAGTCTGTCACTCTCTGTCCATTTCTCTGTCGGTTTCTCCCTTTGTTCGTCCCTCAGTCTTTCTGTCTCTCCCTCCATCTGTCTCTCTCTGTCGTTCCTCAGTCTCTCAGTTTGTCTCTCCCTCTGTCCGTCTCTCTGTCTGTCTGCCTCTCCCTCCTTTCATCTCTCTCTATCTGTCACTCTCCCTCTGCTCATCCCTCAGTCGCTCAGTTTGTCTCTCCCTCTGTCCGTCACTCAGTCTCTCACTCTCTGTCCGTTTCTCTGTCCCTTGCTCCCTTTGCTCATCCCTCAGTCTTTCTGTCTCTCCCTCCATTTGTCTTTCTCTGTCGTTCCACAGTCTCTCTGTTTGTCTCTCCCTCTGTCCGTCGCTCAGTCTGTCACTCTCTGTCTGTTTCTCTGTCTCTTGCTCCCTTTGTTCATCCCTCAGTCTTTCTGTCTCTCCCTCCATCTGTCTTCCTCTGTCGTTCCTCAGTCTCTCTGTTTTTCTCTCCCTCGGTCCGTCTCTCAGTCTGTCTGCCTCTCCCTCCATCCATCACTCTCTATCTGTCTCTCTCCCTCTGTCGTTCCTCAGTCTCTCTGTTTTTCTCTCCCTCTGTCCGTCTCTCTGTCTGTCTGTCTCTCCCTCCATCCATCTCTCTCTATCTGTCTCTCGCCCTCTGTCCGTCCCTCAGTCTGTCACTCTCTGTCCGTTTCTCTGTCCCTTGCTCCCTTTGTTCATCCCTCAGTCTTTCTGTCTCTCCCTCCATCTGTCTTTCTCTGTCGTTCCACAGTCTCTCGGTTTGTCTCTCCCTCTGTCTGTCACTCTCTGTCTGTTTCTCTGTCCCTTGCTCTCTTTGTTCATCCCTCAGTCTTTCTGTCTCTCCCTCCATCTGCCTGTATGTCGTTTCTCAGTCTCTCTGTTTGTCTCTCCCTCTGTCCGTCTCCCTGTCTGTCTGCCTCTCCCTCCTTCCATCTCTCTGTCTATCTGTCTCTCCCCCTCTGCTCATCCCTCAGTCGCTCAGTTTGTCTCTCCCTCTGTCCGTCACTCAGTCTCTCACTCTCTGTCCGTTTCTCTTTCCCTTGCTCCCCTCGTTCATCCCTCAGTCTTTCTGTCTCTCCCTCCATCTGTCTTTCTCTGTCGTTCCACAGTCTCTCAGTTTGTCTCTCCCTCTGTCCGTCGCTCAGTCTGTCACTCTCTGTCTGTTTCTCTGTCTCTTGCTCCCTTTGTTCATCCGTTAGTCTTTCTGTCTCTCCCTCCATCTGTCTTCCTCTGTCGTTCCTCAGTCTCTCTGTTTTTCTCTCCCTCGGTCCGTCTCTCAGTCTGTCTGCCTCTCCCTCCATCCATCACTCTCTATCTGTCTCTCTCCCTCTGTCGTTCCTCAGTCTCTCTGTTTTTCTCTCCCTCTGTCCGTCTCTCTGTCTGTCTGTCTCTCCCTCCATCCATCTCTCTCTATCTGTCTCTCGCCCTCTGTCCGTCCCTCAGTCTGTCACTCTCTGTCCGTTTCTCTGTCCCTTGCTCCCTTTGTTCATCCCTCAGTCTTTCTGTCTCTCCCTCCATCTGTCTTTCTCTGTCGTTCCACAGTCTCTCGGTTTGTCTCTCCCTCTGTCTGTCACTCTCTGTCTGTTTCTCTGTCCCTTGCTCTCTTTGTTCATCCCTCAGTCTTTCTGTCTCTCCCTCCATCTGCCTGTATGTCGTTTCTCAGTCTCTCTGTTTGTCTCTCCCTCTGTCCGTCTCCCTGTCTGTCTGCCTCTCCCTCCTTCCATCTCTCTGTCTATCTGTCTCTCCCCCTCTGCTCATCCCTCAGTCGCTCAGTTTGTCTCTCCCTCTGTCCGTCACTCAGTCTCTCACTCTCTGTCCGTTTCTCTTTCCCTTGCTCCCCTCGTTCATCCCTCAGTCTTTCTGTCTCTCCCTCCATCTGTCTTTCTCTGTCGTTCCACAGTCTCTCAGTTTGTCTCTCCCTCTGTCCGTCGCTCAGTCTGTCACTCTCTGTCTGTTTCTCTGTCTCTTGCTCCCTTTGTTCATCCCTCAGTCTTTCTGTCTCTCCCTCCATCTGTCTTCCTCTGTCGTTCCTCAGTCTCTCTGTTTTTCTCTCCCTCTGTCTGCCTCTCCCTCCATCCATCTCTCTCTATCTGTCTCTCTCTCCCTCTGTCCGTCCCTCAGTCTCTCTGTTTGTCTCTCCCTCTGTCCGTCTTTCTGCTTCATCTCTCTCTCTCTCTATCTGTCTCTCTCCCTCTGTCCGTCCCTGAGTCTCTCTGTTTGTCTCTCCCTCTGTCAGTCCCTCTGCTTCATCTCTCTCAGTCTCTCCCGCCTTTTCTCTGTTCCTCTCTAAGGGGCGTTGTCATGGTGACGGTCATGTGACCTATACAGGAAGTGCAGAGAGCTGGCAGAGAGACTTCATGCACCGCATGGAGACTGCAGAGAAGACAGCCGGAGACCGCAGGAGAGACTGTGAGAAGAGAGTGAGGCTGACGGCGTGAATTGCGTTCGCCATCATGTGAATTCCCTGCGGCTGTGAGGTGTTTTTATAACCACACCGACTCGCATTACTGCGGGAACGATTGCGGGGCTCCTCCATTGTTTCCCTTGGGAGACCTTACCTCGCCGGTGACACGCTGCGCCGCCGGCCCCACTGAGGACAGCGGGCGTTGCAGATCACGCAGGACGTGCCGCGATTTGTTTGTCGCGTCGCCGTGCGTGCGACCCGTTCAGAAGATTGGGGTTCATACTCCTGCAGCCTGAGACGGCTCCCAGGATCCCGAGAGCGCCTGCTGTAGGACAAGAGACAGTCCTGACCCCGCTGCACACGTTCTGCTGACACAGCGAGAGCGCAGATCAAGGGTCACATTCTTGTTTTCTCTTTCCAGAGGGCGCCTGGCAGAGAGGAATGGCGGAGAAGAAAGTGCTGTGTGTAGGACTGGTCTGTCTGGACATCATCAGTGTGGTGGAGCGCTACCCAGAGGAGGACACGGACACCAGGTGAGACACCGCGTTATATACACAGGTGAGCGATGCTGCATGTATGTACAGGTGAGAGGTGTGTGAGGTCACATATTACATATATGTACAGGTGAGAGGTGTGTGGGGTCACATACTACATGTGTGTATAGGTGACAGGTGTGTGGGGGTCACATATTACATATATGTACAGGTGACAGGGGTGTAGGGTCACATTACTACATGCGTGTACAGGTGAGAGGTGTGTGAGGTCACATATTACATATATGTACAGGTGACAGGTGTGTGGGGTCACATATTACATATACGTACAGGTGACAGGTGTGTTGGGTCACATTACTACATGTATGTACAGGTGTGCGGGGTCACATATTACATGTATATACAGGTGAGAGGTGTGTGTGGTCACATACTACATGTATATACAGGTGAGAGGTGTGTGTGGTCACATACTACATGTATGTACAGGTGAGGTGTGTGTGAGGTCACATAGTACATGTATGTACAGGTGAGAGGTGTGCGTGGTCACATATTACATGTGTGTAGAGGTGAGAGGTATGAGGGGTCATGTATTATATATGTAGAGGTGACAGGTGTGTGGGTCACATATTATATGTATGTACAGGTGAGAGGTGCGTGTGGTCACATATTACATGTGTGTAGAGGTGAGAGGTGTGTTTGGTCACATATTACATGTATGTAGAGGTGAAAGGTGTGTGTGGTCCCATATTACATGTATGTACAGGTGAGAGGTGTGTGTGGTCACATATTACATGTATGTACAGGTGACAGGTGTGTGGGGTCACATATTACATGTATGTACAGGTGAGAGGTGTGCGTGGTTACATATTACATGTGTGTAAATGTGAGAGGTGTGTGGGGTCACATTTTACATGTGAGAGGTGTGCGAGGTCACATATTACATGTATGTAGAGGTGAGACGTGTGTTGGGTCACATATTACATGTATGTAGTGGTGAGAGATGTGCAGGGTCACATATTACATGTATGTAGAGGTGAGAGGTGTGCGGGGTCACATATTACATGTATGTAGAGGTGAGAGGTGTGCGGGGTCACATATTACATGTATGTAGAGGTGAGAGGTGTGCGTGGTCACATATTACATGTATGTAGAGGTGAGAGGTGTGTGTGGTCACATATTACATGTATGTACAGGTGGTAGGTGTGTGTGGTCACATATTACATGTATGTACAGGTGGTAGGTGTGTGTGGTCACATATTACATGTATGTACAGGTGAGAGGTGTGCGTGGGTACATATTACATGTGTGTAAAGGTGAGAGGTGTGTGGGGTCACATATTACATGTATGTAGCGGAGAGAGGTGTGTGGGGTCACATATTACATGTATGTAGCAGTGAGAGGTTTGCGTGGTCACATACTACATGTATGTAGAGGTGAGAGGTGTATGGGGTAACATATTACATGTACATAGAGGTGGGAGTTGTGCGTGGTCACATATTACATGTACGTAGGGGTGGGAGGTTTGTGTGGTCACATTAGTACATGTATGTAGAGGTGTGCTTGGTCACATATTACATGTATGTAGAGGTTAGAGGTTGTGAGGTTACATATTACATGTATGTAGAGGTGAGATGTGTGTTTGCTCACATATTACATGTATGTAGAGGTGAGAGGTGTGTGAGGTAACATATTACATGTATGTAGAGGTTAGAGGTTGTTAGGTTACATATTACATGTATGTAGAGGTGACAGGTGAGTGAGGCCACATATTACATGTATGTAGAGGTGAGAGGTGTGTGTGTTCACATTAGTACATGTATGTAGAGGTGAGGTGTGTGAGGTCACATTACATGTATGTACAGGTCATAGGTGTGTGGGGTCACATTACTACATGTATGTAGAGGTGACAGGTGAGTGAGGCCACATATTACATGTAAGTAGACGTGAGAAGTGTGTGTGTGTGGTCACATTACTACATGTATGTAGAGGTGACAGGTTGTGAGGTCACATTTTACATGTATGTACAGGTCATAGGTGTGTGGGGTCACATTAGTACATGTATGTTAGAGGTGAGAGGTGTGTGAGGTCACATATTACATGTATGTAGAGGTGACAGGTTAGTGAGGCCACATATTATATGTATATACAGGTAACGGGTGTGTGTGCTCATATATTACATGTATTTAGAGGTGAGAGGTGTGTGTGGTCACATATTACATGTATGTACAGGTGAGATGTGTGTTGAGTCACGTATTACATGTATGTAGAGGTGTGTGAGTTCACATTACTACATATATGTAGAGGTGAGAGGTGTGTGGGGTCCCATATTACATGTATGTAGAGGTTGTGAGGTTACATATTACATGTATATACAGGTGAGAGGTGTGTGTGGTCACATACTACATGTATGTACAGGGGAGAGGTGTATGTAGAGGTAACAGGTGAGTGAGGCCACATATTGCATGTATATACAGGTGCGTGGGCTCACATATTACATGTATGTACAGGTGAGATGTGTGTGGAGTCACATATTACATGTGTGTAGAGGTGAGAGGTGTGTGTGGTCACATATTACATGTATCTGCAGGTGAGAGGTGTGTGGGGTCATATATTACATGTATGTACAGGTGAGAGGTGTGTGGGGCCACATATTACAGGTATGTAGAGGTGAGAGGTGTGTGGGGTCACATATTACATGTATGTAGTGGTGAGAGGTGTGTGAGGTCACATATTACATGTATGTAGAGGTGTGTGGGATCCCATTACTACATGTATGTACAGGTGAGAGGTGTGTGTGGTCACATTACTACATATATGTACAGGTGAGAGGTTTGTGGCATCACATATTACATGTGTGTACAGGTGAGAGGTGTGGGAGGTCACATATTACATGTATGTAGAGGTGAGAGGTGTGTGTGGTCACATTACTACATTTATGTAGAGGTGAAAGGTGTGTGGGGCTACATATTACATGTATGTAAAGTTGATTGATGCGTGGTCACATACTACAGGAATGGGGTATGGTGACATACTACTTGTACATGTTGGGCCAAAGGTATGGGGACAGCTGAATTGATGGAAAACAGTGGTTGGAAGCGCCATCCTGTGTGTAGCATGTGTGTAGCATGTTGCTAAAGGGAAGGGGGGGATCATTGAGGGCGTTATCCAACACAGCAGTAATTTTGAAAGCCACCATCTTGGAACCAGGTAGATATTTTCCAATGGGATTGGGTGCATGTCCCATACAGTGGATATAACGAGTCTCCACGCCCCTGGTGTTCGTCATGTTAAAAAATTGACAAAGTTGAAACATTTCAGATTTATTTCCACCTTCAACTAACAGAGCTAACAGATTGGACAGATGGTTGAGAAGAGCAAGTGCAGCTAATATACCCCTCACCCACAGGGATGAATTTTGCCCTGAAACTGAAGGTTTGCTTGAACCTGGGGGTGTATGCCATCTTGGCCCAATAATTTACCTTTTACATTACCTAACTCCCTTATAACCTGGGGGTGTACATCATCTGGACCCAGTGACTTACCTTTCACATTATCTAATACCCCTATAACCTGGGGGTGTACATCATCTGGACCCAGTGACTTACCTTTCACATTATCTAATACCCCTATAACCCGGGGGTGTACATCATCTGGACCCAGTGACTTACCTTTCACATTATCTAATACCCCTATAACCCGGGGGTGTACATCATCTGGACCCAGTGATTTGACTACAACATTACCTAATTCCCCTATAACCCGGGGGTGTATGCCACCTGGACCCAGTGATTTACCTTTCACATTATCTAATACCCCTATAACCCGGGGGTGTACATCATCTGGACCCAGTGACTTACCATTCACATTATCTAATACGGCTATAACCCAGGGGTGTATGTCACCTGGACCCAGTGATTTGTCTACAACATTACCTAATTCCCTTATAACCCAGGGGTGTATGCCACCTGGACCCAGTGATTTACCTTTCACATTATCTAATTCCCCTATAACCCGGGGGTGTATGCCACCTGGACCCAGTGATTTACCTTTCACATTATCTAATTCCCCTATAACCCGGGGGTGTATGCCACCTGGACCCAGTGTTTTGTCTACAACATTACCTAATTCCCCTATAACCTGAGGGTGTATGCCACCTGGACCTAGTGATTGACCTTTCACACTACCTAATACCCCTATAACCCAGGGGTGTATGCCACCTGGACCCAGTGATTTACCTTTCACATTACCTAATTCCCCTATAACCCGGGGGTGTATGCCACCTGGACCAAGTGATTGACCTTTCACACTACCTAATTCCCCTATAACCCGGGGGTGTATGTCACCTGGACCTAGTGATTGACCTTTCACACTACCTAATTCCCCTATAACCCGGGGGTGTATGTCACCTGGACCCAGTGATTGACCTTTCACACTACCTAATACCCCTATAACCCAGGGGTGTATGTCATCTGGACCCAGTGATTTACCTTTCACACTACCTAATACCCCTATAACCCAGGGGTGTATGCCACCTGGACCTAGTGATTGACCTTTCACACTACCTAATACCCCTATAACCCAGGGGTGTATGCCACCTGGACCCAGTGATTTACCTTTCACATTACCTAATACCCCTATAACCCAGGGGTGTATGCCACCTGGACCCAGTGATTTACCTTTCACATTACCTAATTCCCCTATAACCCAGGGGTGTATTCCACCTGGACCCAGTGATTTGTCTATTTTAGTGTTTTTGATGGCGCTGCACTACTTTCTGGGTTAGATGTAATTATGTCATCTCATACAGCAGAGAGTTATAGGCAGCATCTTCCTACGCTGGCGGCACATTTACAGACTCGCCTGCTACAACCTTGTCGTGTCTCTGTTGCAGGTGTTTATCTCAGCGCTGGCAGCGGGGTGGTAATGCCTCCAACTCTTGCACCGTGCTGTCTCTGCTGGGGGCTCCCTGCGCCTTCATGGGTTCCCTGGCTCCTGGCCACATCGCAGAGTAAGTACCACAAATCCGGTGGGGTTGAGGGTTGTGCAGCAGGGCCTCCATGCCTCCATTATCCCCCCCCCCTGCCCCTGCAATGGGCTGCTGATTGGCTGCCATGGCTTGCATGTGGCTTTCTGAAGGCCTGCCCTAAATGAATGCTTGTGGTATGGCCCACTACACCCTATATCCCGCCCTCTATATCTTATGCCATGCCCTATATCCTGCCTTGTATATGTCCATCACACCCTATATCTTACCCTGTATACCGCCTTGTTTACTGCCCACCACACCCTATAACCTGCCTTGTATACCTCCTGCCATGCCTTATATTCTGCTTTGTATACCACCCACCACACCCTATATACTGCCCTCTACACCCTATATCCCGCTAGGTATACTGCCCTCTACACCCTATATTCCGCTCTGCTTATTGCCCACCGCACCCTATATTCTGCTCTGTATATTGCCCACCGCACCCTATATCCCGCTCTGCATATTGCCCACCACACCCTATATTCTGCTCTATATATTGCCTACTACACCCTATATTCCACTCTGTATACTGCCTACTACACCCTATATCCCGCTCTGTATACTGCCTACTACACCCTATATCCCGCTCTGTATACTGCCCACCACACCCTATATTCTGCTCTGTATATTGCCTACTACACCCTATATTCCACTCTGTATACTGCCTACTACACCCTATATCCCGCTCTGTATACTGCCTACTACACCCTATATCCCGCTCTGTATACTGCCTACTACACCCTATATCCCGCTCTGTATACTGCCTACTACACCCTATATCCCGCTCTGTATACTGCCCACCACACCCTATATTCTGCTCTGTATATTGCCTACTACACCCTATATTCCACTCTGTATACTGCCTACTACACCCTATATCCCGCTCTGTATACTGCCTACTACACCCTATATCCCGCTCTGTATACTGCCCGCTACACCCTATATCCCGCTCTGTATACTGCCTACTACACCCTATAACCCGCGCTGTATACTGCCCACCACACCTTATATACTGCCCTCTACACCCTATATCCCGCTCTGTATACTGCCTACTACACCCTATATCCCGCTCTGTATACTGCCTACTACACCCTATATCCCGCTCTGTATACTGCCTACTACACCCTATATCCCGCTCTGTATACTGCCTACCACACCCTATAACCCGCTCTGTATACTGCCTACTACACCCTATAACCCGCTCTGTATACTGCCTACTACACCCTATATCCCGCTCTGTATACTGCCCACCACACCCTATATACTGCCCTCTACACCCTATATCAAGCTAGGTATACTGCCCTCTACACCCTATATCCCGCTCAGCATATTGCCCACCACACACTATATGCTGCGCTGTATACTGCCTACTACACCCTATATCCCGCTCTGTATACCACCTACTACACCCTATATCCCGCTCTGTATACTGCCCACTACACCCTATATCCCGCTCTGTATACTGCCCACCACACCCTATATCCCGCTCTGTATGATGCCTACTACACCCTATATCTCGCTCTGTATACTGCCCATCACACCCTATATCCCATTCTGCATATTGTCCACCGCACCCTATATCCAGCTCTGTATACTGCCTACTACACACCATATCCCACCCTGTGTACCTCCTGCCCAATATACTGCCCACTACACTGCCCTGTGTACCTCCTGCCCAGTATACCGCCCACTACACCCTATATGGCGCCCTGTATACCTCCTCCCCGGTATACCGCCCACTACACCCTATATCCCACCCTGTATACCTCCTACCAAGTATACTGTCCACTACACTCTATATCCCACCCTGTATATCTCCTGCCCGGTATACCGCCCACTACACCCTATATCCTGTCCTGTATACCTCCTGCTCGGTATACCACCCACTACACCCTATATCCCACCTTATATACCTCCTGCCCAGTATACCACCCACTACACCCTATATCCCACTCTGTATACCTCCTGCCCAGTATACCGCCCACTACACCCTATATCCCACCCTGTGTACCTCCTGCCAGTGTATACCGCCCACTACACCCTATTGCCTGCACTGTGTACCTCCTGCCCAGTATACCGCCCACTACACCCTATATCCTGCCCTGTATACCGCCCACTACACCCTATATCCCGCCCTGTATACCTCCTGCCCAGTATATCGTTAACTAAAGCCTATATCCCGCGATGTATACCTCCTGCCCCGTATACCACTAACTACACCCTATATACCTCCTGCCCAGTATACCATCCACTACACCCTATATCCTGCCCTGTATACCACCCACTATAACCTATATCCCACCCTGTATACCTCCTGCCCGGTATACCGCCCACTACACCCTATATCCCGCCCTGTATACCTCCTGCCCAGTACACCGTTAACTAAACCCTATATCCCGCCCTGTATACCTTCTGCCCAGTATACCGTCCAGTACCCCCTATATCCTGCCCAGTATACCGTCCACTACACCCTATATCCTGCCCGGTATACCACCCACTACACCCTATGTCCTGCCCTGTATACCTCCTGCCCAGTGTACCGTGCACTACACCCTATATCCCGCCCTGTATACCTCCTGCCCAGTATACCGTCCACTTCACCCTATATCCCGCCCTGTATACCTCCTGCCCAGTATACCGTCTACTTCACCCTATATCCCGCCCTGTATACCTCCTGCCCAGTATACCGTCCATTTCACCCTATATTCCGCCCTGTATACCTCCTGCCCAGTATACCGTCCACTTCACCCTATATCCCGCCCTGTATACCTCCTGCCCCGTATACCACCCACTACACCCTCTATCACACCCTGTATACCTCCTGCCCAGTATACCGTCCACTACACCCTATAACCTGCCCGGTATACCGCCCACTACACCCTATATCCTGCCCTGTATACCTCCTGCCCAGTGTACCGTGCACTACACCCTATATCCCGCCCTGTATACCTCCTGCCCAGTATACGGACCACTACACCCTCTATCCCGCCCTGCATACCTCCTGCCCAGTATACCGCCCACTACACCATATCCCACGCTGTATACCTCCTGCTCAGTATACCGTCCACTTCACCCTATATCCCGCCCTGTATACCTCCTGCCCAGTATATCGTTAACTAAAGCCTATATCCTGACCTGTATACCTCCTGCCCAGTATACCGCCCACTACACCCTATATCACACCTTGTATACCTCCTGCCCAGTATACCGTCCACTACACCCTATATCCTGCCCTGTATACCACCCACTATAACCTATATCCCACCCTGTATACCTCCTGCCCAGTATACGATTAACTAAACCCTATATCCCGCCCTGTCTACCTCCTGCCCAGTATACCGTCCACTACACCCTATATCCCGCCCTGTATACCTCCTGCCCCGTATACCACCCACTACACCCTATATCACACCTTGTATACCTCCTGCCCAGTATACCGTCCACTACACCCTATATCCTGCCCTGTATACCACCCACTATAACCTATATCCCACCCTGTATACCTCCTGCCCAGTATACTGCCCACTACACCCTATATCCCGCCCTGTATACCTCCTGCCCAGTATACGATTAACTAAACCCTATATCCCGCCCTGTCTACCTCCTGCCCAGTATACCGTCCACTACACCCTATATCCCGCCCTGTATACCTCCTGCCCCGTATACCACCCACTACACCCTATATCACACCTTGTATACCTCCTGCCCAGTATACCGTCCACTACACCCTATATCCTGCCCTGTATACCACCCACTATAACCTATATCCCACCCTGTATACCTCCTGCCCAGTATACTGCCCACTACACCCTATATCCCGCCCTGTATACCTCCTGCCCAGTACACCGTTAACTAAACCCTATATCCCGCCCTGTATACCTGCTGCCCAGTATACCGTCCACTACACCCTATATCCCGCCCTGTATACCTCCTGCCCCGTATACCACCCACTACACCCTCTATCACACCCTGTATACCTCCTGCCCAGTATACCGTCCACTACACCCTATAACCTGCCCGGTATACCGCCCACTACACCCTATATCCTGCCCTGTATACCTCCTGCCCAGTGTACCGTGCACTACACCCTATATCCCGCCCTGTATACCTCCTGCCCAGTATACGGACCACTACACCCTCTATCCCGCCCTGCATACCTCCCGCCCATTATACCGTCCACTACACCTTATATGCCACCCTGTCTACCTCCTGCCCAGTATACCGCCCACTACACCATATCCCACGCTGTATACCTCCTGCCCAGTATACTGCCCATTGCACCCTATATCCCACCTTGTATACCTCCTGCCCGGTATACCTCCCACTACACCCTATATCCCGCCCTGCATATCTCCTGCCCAGTATACCGTCCACTACACCCTATATCCCGCCCTGTATACCTCCTGCCCCGTATACCACCCACTACACCCTATATCACACCTTGTATACCTCCTGCCCAGTATACCGTCCACTACACCCTATATCCTGCCCTGTATACCACCCACTATAACCTATATCCCACCCTGTATACCTCCTGCCCAGTATACTGCCCACTACACCCTATATCCCGCCCTGTATACCTCCTGCCCAGTATACGATTAACTAAACCCTATATCCCGCCCTGTCTACCTCCTGCCCAGTATACCGTCCACTACACCCTATATCCCGCCCTGTATACCTCCTGCCCCGTATACCACCCACTACACCCTATATCACACCTTGTATACCTCCTGCCCAGTATACCGTCCACTACACCCTATATCCTGCCCTGTATACCACCCACTATAACCTATATCCCACCCTGTATACCTCCTGCCCAGTATACTGCCCACTACACCCTATATCCCGCCCTGTATACCTCCTGCCCAGTACACCGTTAACTAAACCCTATATCCCGCCCTGTATACCTGCTGCCCAGTATACCGTCCACTACACCCTATATCCCGCCCTGTATACCTCCTGCCCCGTATACCACCCACTACACCCTCTATCACACCCTGTATACCTCCTGCCCAGTATACCGTCCACTACACCCTATAACCTGCCCGGTATACCGCCCACTACACCCTATATCCTGCCCTGTATACCTCCTGCCCAGTGTACCGTGCACTACACCCTATATCCCGCCCTGTATACCTCCTGCCCAGTATACGGACCACTACACCCTCTATCCCGCCCTGCATACCTCCCGCCCATTATACAGTCCACTACACCTTATATGCCACCCTGTCTACCTCCTGCCCAGTATACCGCCCACTACACCATATCCCACGCTGTATACCTCCTGCCCAGTATACTGCCCATTGCACCCTATATCCCACCTTGTATACCTCCTGCCCGGTATACCTCCCACTACACCCTATATCCCGCCCTGCATATCTCCTGCCCAGTATACCGCCCACTACACCCTATGTCCTGCCCTATATACCTCCTGCCCAGTATACCGCCCACTACACCCTATATGCCGCCCTGCATACCTCCTGCCATGCCCCATTTCCCACCCTGTGAATGTGGTCCCCTCTGGTGTATGATATGGGTGATGGTACAAGTGCCTGGGAATGTCAGCATGGAGCATAGGCAGGGGGAATGGAAGAGTCCAAAGGTGGAGTCAGTGCAGGGTGGGGCCAGATTAAGAAAGGAGGAGTCATCCAATGTAGAGGTGGATATATGAAGGGGTGTGGTCTGCTATATCAGTGGGTTGGGGGTCCGAGGGCTCTGGGGTCTTTCTTCACTCTGATGTGGGTCTGATGATTTTAACACTTTACTGTCCTGTGAAACCTACCATGAGCCCAACCCCCCCATGCTGCACGTCTGATGATGAACCAATCACACAGCGCCTCCTTGGATGTGATTGGTACAGAATCCATCCGGGTGGTCATGTGATCTCTTGCTGACAGATCTTCTACACTTTAGATTAAGTTATGGCGGATGGACCCAGAGCGAACCGACCCACGCCGTGGTCAATGATCCCGTCAGCCCCTGCGAGCAGCACCCTACTGTACACGCCCTACACAGTAATAAGCAGCTTGCTGACGGTTTCCATGTAGCGGACTTGTAGGCGTCCCGGGTTATCATTGACCCTTTAACCCCTTCAGGGCCAGAGATCTTTCATCTTTCCGCCCTGACCTTCCAGGAGCCGTACGATTTCATCTTTCCATTGCCCGGGCCCCCTGACGGCTTTTTCTTGTTGTTACGATCGTGTGGGCAACCTAAGCTTGGGAGCCCACATGATCGTACCCAAAAAGGGGGGATAGAATGGATGGGATGGACGCACACAGATAGCACCAGGGTCACACGGGATTCACACAGGTTTCAGGCAACTGACCCTGTACTACGCGGGAGGGATGACAATGGCCCTACCTAAGCGGGGCATTCGCCCCAATAAAGGACGGCCCAGCGGTATTCGGATCTGGGCCCTAGCTGATCCTAGGAACCACGCCACAGAACAGGATGCATTCACATGCCAAATAACAGGGACAGAACAACAGGACACACAGAGCCAGAATACACAGCATACAAAATGCAACCACCAGTAACAGATGATAAGCTGAATATAAATACCAGGTATTAGTTGACATGTTGTACAAGATGTTGGAAGCTAGCGGGCCACTTCACGGCTCCTGGTTATACCGCTAGTCCCTACACTAACCAGGAGTCCAGCAGAATTGGACCGAGTTCACACAGAAAGCTGCAACAGGACAGGACACAGATCACAGGTCACACAGCAAGCGAACACAGAACTGACAGAATATAAACGTACAAACGGTCATGAACCAGCAAGACACAGATCACACAGCAAAGCTTGCAACAGGAACGAACAGAGCACTGGACACAGCAGGCTGCAAACAGGACAGAACAGGAATACAGCAGACTACAGCCTATAGTGACAGCCAGACAGGCTCCACCCAGAGCTCACATGCATATAGATGGAACTCACAGCAAGTCTATGTGTCCTCATACCAGGGGATAGACAGATAGCCAACCAGGCTGACATAGGGAACTGTGTCAGGGATCCACCAGCAGACACACAGAGAGGGACATAAGACGTTTGGAAGGCCGCACCTGAAAAGGGGATCTGCATAGAACACAGAAAAGGACTACAGGTGTCCAAACTATCTTGGGGAAGCAGACAGTCACAACAGACCTACTTACAAACATAGATCAGAGTGGGAACAAGCTGAACATGACTGATAACAAGTTACAGGATACAGAAGTAACATGACTGCTCACCCTAGGGTCCAGCCAGAGACTGACCAGGAGCTGGGTTTATATGTGAGCATAGATCCAGGAGATTGGCTAGCAGGAAGTACCACACCCAGCCAGCTCAATTAACCCTCAACCACCTGACTGTGCTGCTAGGAGTACATAGTACAACAGATCCCAGCAGCACATCCTGACACTTGTGGGGTAATTTGTATTTTTATTGGTACCATATAATGTACGGGAAAACTGCTGGAGAGAAATGAAGGGAAGAAAGCTATTGCCACATTTTTGGTGGCCTTCATCTTTCCAGCGCTGGCGGTGCGGCACGTGGCACGTGGACTTATCCCTGCGGGGCGGCACCATTGTGGCCACACCAAGTTTATGGAGGTTTTTAAGTTTTTTTCTGTTTTTAAAAGGAAAATAATGTTTGTCGCCGTGTTCTGTGTGGATTGGCGCTCCTGTTTTGCGGTCGTCTTTCTCAGAGCCGCGTTGGGAAACGCACATCTTTTTGATAATGTATCATTCTTTTTTGAGCGGAGACGGCAGTTCTGGCATTCGGTCCTTTTTTCTCTTTTTCCTTTTTCTTACGGCCTTCGACGATTTGTACATTTGTCTACAACTCCTTGCGCCGTAGTTCTGGCGCGGTTTTCAGCACAAATCTCTGACACATTCGTAGATGAGGACCACATGGGGCCTACTTACCATACAAAATACCACAGCTTCCTGCCTCTAAACCGCCTGCCGCGCCACATTTAGCACGTGTTTTTAGACCCTGTCAGACAGTTTTTACGACTTGTCTGGAAAGGGGGCGTGGCCTAAATTGCCCAAAAATTAACACCATATTGCAATGTTTGGCGTAAACTACCCCAACTAATAGGTGGTCTAAAGTTAGACTAGATTGTCTCGAGGTTCGCCACATTAGTCATCCGTGATAAATCTGGCACCTTTAAGACTATTTGGTCCACGTTTGCAGTATTAGTAAATAAGCCCCCTCGTCTCCGCCCACGGCGTTCTGCATCTCCATGGTGACAGACTGCCGTACATCCTGAAGTCGCCACCCTTCCATGCTGAATGTATGTTACCAAGAAATAGGCGGCCGTTGGAAGGAGCATGACTGCAGGGTGGGACTGCACAGAGGTCTGTTGTCTGTTACCATGGAGACACATAGGTCTGCTTAGGAGCTGTAGCCACAAAACGGGTGAGCTTTAAAATCAGGTCTATTTACAGAGCTGCAACAACACCCTACTGGTCAGTAATGGGAGTGCGGCCACGGGCCGCCGCCTCAATGTCCATCTCCTGCTCTGCTGACACATGGCGGTACGGCTGCAGAGAAACGTATCCTCAATGCAAAGTGGACCCCATTGGTTGCTATGGGAACGCGGACCCTGCACCCAATATTGCCTTCCTGGAACTAAGATACATGATGTCCGGCAGTGTGACTAATGAGCGAACTCCTATCATCCTCCTTTCTCTGTCGTCTCCCCTCCATCTTCCCTCTCCAACCTCTTCTTCATCTCCCGATCTCAGTCCTTCTCTTGTCTTATCTTTAGCCTTTGCTCACAACAGTCTGGAGCGGCTCTTACTCAGCTCTGCCTCAAACCTTTATGCTGCCTGAGACGAAGTGTGAAATGGCGCCTCAGGGGCCCCAGCAGTAATAATGTCCTCCTCAGGGGCTCCAGTAGTAATGGTGTCCTCCTTAGTGGCCTCAGTAGTAATAGTGTCTCCTATAATATTCCCAGTAGTAATAGTGCCTCCTATAGTGGCCCCAGTAGAAATGGTGTCCTCCTCAGTGGCCCCAAGACTAATAGTGTCTCCTATAGTAGCCCCAGTAGTAACAGTGTCTCCTATAGTGGCCCCAGTACTAATAGTGTCTCTTATAGTGCCCCCCTAAGTTGCCCCAATAGTAATAGTGCCATCCTATAGTGGCCCCAGTAATTATTAGTGTCCTCCTCAGTGGCCCTAGTAGTAATGGTGTCCTCCTCAGTGGCCCTAGTAGCAATGGTGTCCTCCTCAGTGGCCCTAGTAGCAATGGTGTCCTCCTCAGTGGCCCTAGTAGCAATGGTGTCCTCCTCAGTGGCCCTAGTAGCAATGGTGTCCTCCTCAGTGGTCCTAGTAGTGATTGTGTCCTCAGTGGCCCTAGTAGTAATGGTGTCCTCCTCAGTGGCCCTAGTAGTAATGGTGTCCTCCTCAGTGGCCCTAGTAGTAATGGTGTCCCCCTCAGTGGCTCTAGTAGTAATAGTGTCCTCCTCAGTGGCAACAGTAGTAATAGTGTATCATATAGTAGTAGTAGTGTGTTACACAGGGGCACCAGTAGTAGCGTGTCCCGCAGCGGCCCCAGTAGTAGTAGTGTGTCCCACTGCTCCGGATTCCGCAATGCAAATCCGCCCGTGTGCAGATGGCCTAAGGGTTTAAACTTACTACATTGTAAGCTTGATGCATACATAAATAATCCACACTTCGTGCAACTGTAGAGCGACTGTGATCTAGAACATTCACGCTTTCACTCTATCTGTAAAGAAGACTTTGGCTCTGCTGTCTAGTACCTCTAAGTGTTCCCCAAGTCCCCCCTGACAGGTCATGATTTGAGGATATCCTATGGAGGGCACACCTGCAGCTGACCATAGTTACATCACCTGTGCAGTACTGATCCTGCAAACATGACCTGCTGGGGGGACGAGCGCTAATCTAGAACATCTATGTTATCTACACCTGTGATCTAGAACAACATTCTCCTGTATAATCTCCATGTCTCTTCTCTCTGTCAGTAATTGGTCGTTAATTGCCCCTGCTCTGTCCCCCCTCACACAGTTTTACGTTGGAAAGTCTGACGAATTATGGCATAGATGTAGGACATGTTGTCTCTCATCCCGGCTCTTCCTTCCCGGCTTCCATAGTCATCAGCAACATTAGCAATGGGAGTCGCACCATCCTACACATGAACAGGTTTGTTTCGGAGCGGACGGTGGGGTACGTATGGACATGGGGTGCAGCTAGAGACAAGCATGGTGTCATGTCAGCTGGGCATGGGGGCTTCATTCCAGGGCTGTACTGGTGAATGGCCGCCCCACTGAATGCAGCACTGACAGCGCAAAGGCAGTCAAAAACAGTCCACAGTGCAGGTGTGTCAGTGAGTGGGGGCGCCCTCGTGGTGATTTATAGCGCTTCTGTATGTTGGACTCTCCTCCATACCTGGAACAGAAATTCTGTGCTCCTGGCACAGTACTACTTCTTTAGCCTCAACACAGCAGCACTTTTCTGTCCTCCTCCTCAGCACAGTGCCACTTTTCTGTCCCCTTCCTCAGCACAGTGCCACTTTTCTGTCCCCTTCCTTGGCACGGTGCCACTTTTCTGTCCCCTTCCTCGGCACGGTGCCACTTTTCTGTCCCCTTCCTCGGCGCGGTGCCACTTTTCTGTCCTCCTCCTCCAACTTCTTTGTCCTCCTCTGTAAATCACCACTATTCGGTCCTCCTCCTCAACATAGTACCACCTCCCTGTCTAATCCCTGTTTCCCCCTGCTGATCCGTAGCTTCATCATATCAGATTTCTCCAGGAGGAGGATTGAGACATCGGCTGTGAGTTGGCAGACCTCGGGCGATACTCCCTGCGCTTGCTGCCTGGTAAACATCAGCAATGGCTCTCGGACCGTCACACTGTATGACACGTAAGGAACAGAGGTGCTATACTGACCCCCTGAAATCACCGGGGCCATGAAATCTCTGCCACACAATCCCTGATTCTTATGGGTTAATGCATGGGTGTAAATGTGAGCAGATTGTGCCACTGCAGCACAGTTGCAAAAAAAGTAAGTGAACCTCTGTGTTAATGTCTTCTCCAAGAGCTAATTAACAAAAGGTGTTTCCGTGAAGTAGTTGAGATGACAGAGCAAGTGTCAAAGGGCTTTACCCATTAAATAAAGGCGCACAAGGCCTGGTGACTGGCACATCAGTTTTTCGCAGTGATTGGTCAGTTTGAGCTACTCCTCAATGTAAGTAACTTCCAGAAGACATCCGAAGGTGAGTTATAGTGACATATGAAGCTGGAAAAGGCTACAACAACCGAAGACTTTGGTGTACATCAACCCCTGGCTATATCATCTACAGATGGAGGACATTCAGGACTGTTGTACCTTCTCCAGGAGTATCCTGTTATATCACTTTAAGAGCACAATGAGGGGTTCTGAAAGAGGGGAGAATGAGCTAAACAGGAGGACCTACAGAAGACCCTACAGCCTGCAGAGACCTCTGTCCATTGGTCCACTATTAGAGAGACACTGACAAGAATTATTCTGACTCAATAACATGGCTGCCAGCGTATCGGCTGAGGTAACGGCTCTTGTAGTTATGGACCAGTACTCACACCAGGTACTCACACCAGGTACTCACACCAGGTACTCACACCAGGTACTCACACCGCGTACTCACACCGCGTACTCACACCGCGTACTCACACCGCGTACTCACACCAGGTACTCACACCAGGTACTCACACCAGGTACTCACACCAGGTACTCACACCAGTACTCACACCAGGTACATGTTGTCAGACAGCATCCAACTGGACTGCAGAGGCATGGGAGAAGATTCCAGGGTTTATTCAGGTATCTTGTAGAATGCACATTCAGCAGTAGGTAAAAAGAATGATGATGAGCCAAAGCACAGAGTAGAGACCTAACACATAGGCTATAGACAGGAAACTCCCTTACAGGAGGAAAAGGAGGGGTTATACAACACAGGGGGGTACAGAGAACCAGGAGGGACAATCTAAAGAGGCAAACACTTGCATATACAGTACAGCTTATACATGTCAATGAATAGAGTCAGGTAGTGAGACATGACAAGAATGATGATCACTTAAGGACACCACAAAGAAAGATGCTGCTGGCAAAAAAATAGCACTGCGGCTCATTTTATGTCCGCTCCAGACCACCTACATATTTCACAATGCTTCAGGAAAATGTTCTATGGACAAGTAAGACAAAAGCGAAACTTTATAGCATGGATAACAATGTGTGGAGGAAGAAGAACACTGCACACCAACACCTCATCCAACTGTGAAGATGGTGGAGGGGCTGCTTTGTTCCTCGGGGCTTCGACACCTTGTGATCATTGAGGGACCAATGAATTCTAGCGTGAATCAGGACAGGTCTGTAAGGCCTGTCGTTCAGGACTTCAAGCTGAAGAGACATTGGGTGATAGAAAAAGACAATGACCCAAAGCACACAAGTCATCAATTAAAGAACATTGGAAAAAGATTTGTATTTTGGAATGGCCAATTCAGAGTTCTGGCCTTTATCCTATGCAGATGCTATGGTATGACTTGAAAGAGGCTTGCACGAAAGGCATTCCAGAAATACTGATGAATTGAAAGGCATTTGCAGGGGGAAAGGGTTCACAATTCCTCCTTAACCATGTAACATTTTGGCTTGCAGCTGCAGGAGACATTTGGCGATTGCTGCTGAAAGAGATCTACAAGTTAGGGCTCCTGCACATGGGCGGATTTGATTTGCAGAATCCGGGGGCAGCAAATACCGCCCATAGCTTCCTATGGAGAACGGCTGCTTCCGTCACATGAATGGAAATCAACTGCAATTTCCACTCGCAGCAGAAGAATCGCAGCATACTCCATTTCTGTGCGGTTTCCGCCTGGACGGGTTCATTGAAGTCAATGGAAGCCGTCCGTCCTATGGCCCTTCCGCAATCATCATTGCAAAAAAGCTTGTGGGATCCGTGTCATCGCCTAGCAACGGCGCGGTTTAATCCATACTGCACATGCATGACGGCCAGCGCTTCCACAGAACAGATAAAGAAGAATCCTGCCAGGTAAGCAGGGTAACCGGACGGGCACGGAGTCGGATCCGACCCTGTCATGCGCCAGAGGCCTTATTAAAGGACGTGAGTCATCAGAAAGAGATTCATTGTATCAAGTCTTATGGTGAAGAAAGTTATTTTTTGTTTTTTAATTTTCAGTCTATATTTTGAAAACTCCTAAAATCTTGCAGTTTACACCCTGACACCGAAGCCTGGTAATGCAACAATCCAGGGAATTCCAAAGGGCTCACTTACTTTTCTTGCAACTGTATTATATACTGTTCACTCCCTCATAAGCATCATTCCGTATTATCTCCCCTCTATATATCGCTGACTTTCTCATGGTCATCATGATGTACTGAACACAATCCGGCATCAGTGACCGAATATAAATGTCACCGTCAGAGACTCCACCCCATTCACAGTCTGTTGGGTGCCAAAGTGTTAATGGAGTGGCACTCTGAAGGCACCAACCGCATGTAGCGGCACTTAGTACATGTAGCAGCACTCTGAAGCCACTAAGGACATGCAGCGGCTCACTATAGCCATCGAGCACATGTAGCAGCACTCTGGAGCCATCGAGCCCTCGTGGCAGCAGTCTGGAGCCAACGGGCACACGTGGCAGCACTCTGGAGCCAACGGGCACACGTGGCAGCACTCTGGAGCCAACGGGCACACGTGGCAGCACTCTGGAGCCAACGGGCACACGTGGCAGCACTCTGGAGCCAACGGGCACACGTGGCAGCACTCTGCAGCCAACGGGCACACGTGGCAGCACTCTGGAGCCAACGGGCACACGTGGCAGCACTCTGGAGCCATCAGGTACAGGTAGTGGTATTGCTGAATGGTACTTGCTTAGATGAGCAACTAAAGAAAGAATCGACAGCAGGAAATGTCTGCTGTGAAGATGATAAGTGACAAGTAGCGCCACCTCCCAGAGACTGCACAGGAAAGATGGCTCACAGAGAAACCCACAGTTGTTTGGAAGCTTCCAGGCACCTCACCCCAAGACTAGAGGTCCACTCATAGTGGACCACTGGATGCTACCTGCCAGATACTGGAGCAACGAAGAGACCCCTGGATGATCCCTGAATCTAAGACAATGTGGGAAACCCCTGAAGGAGTAAACCTACAGAGGGGTCTGTGGAGGTTCCTGGCAGTGGTGATGTGGACCTAAGAAGGACATTCTACGGGAACCGTAGCAGCAACTACTGAGGATGACGGAGCACAATAAGGAGACCCGCTCATCTCATACCGCGCCATCCTCTAAGCTAAACCCAAAGGACTCATTCTGGATGACTGGAGGCGCCCAGGAACATCTGGCGCCAAACCAACAAGAACTATTTGTAGACCATGAGACTTGTTGTGTGTCCCATGGACATTTAGTAGCCGAGCCCTCGCGGGTCTCACTCACTGATGGAGCAAAACCTGCTGTGAAAACCCTGGAGCATAAATGAAGATTGTGCGGATCCTAATCCCCACATGGATCGGGTAGGATGATACGGTAACATGCTCCGCCCGCAGCCGGTTCGCCCTGTGCCAGCTGTAAGCCTCGGACTGTTGTATTACACACCCTTGTATTATTACACATCACTCTGTTACTATACAGCACTGTGCAAACGTTTCAGGCCGGTGTGGATAACTGCTGCAGAGTGAGAATGCTTCCAGGAATAGAAGGGTTAAGGCTTTATTTTTGTCAATTAACAGAATACAAAGTGTCCTGAACAACAGAGGAATGTACCCCCATCAGTATCCGGTGTGACGCCCTTTACCTTTATCAGGTCTTCTCGGTACAGTTGCACACAGTTTTTGAAGGCACTCGGCAGGGAGGTTGTTGGAGGACACAGATCTTCTGTGGACGTTGTCTCACTCCAATCATTCTGTCTCTTCATGTAATCCCAGACAGACTAGATGATGGGAGATCCAGGGTCTGGGGGGTCATATCAGCACTTCCAGGACTCCTTGTTCTTCCCTGTGCTCTTGGCTGATGCTGGTGGTTGTCCTGCAGCAGGATACATCTGTACTTCTGAAGCGTTCTCCCTCTGCAGTTATTCTCCTTCTGTATCAGATGTTCTTGCATTATTACACATCTAGTATTAGCTGACATGCCGCTGTTTTATTACCCACTTGGTATTATTACATGCGCTCAGACTTTGCGGACTTACAGTCTGTATTATCCCTCCTGACAGAAACCTTCCTGACGTAACGGCGGAGGATTTCCAGAAAGTGGATCTGACACGATATAAGTGGATCCACTGGGAGGTAAGAGACGCCGAAAGGTCTCTAATATCACTGATCCGCATACATACAGTCCTGGTGATCGGGTGTATAGGCTATAGGGTACAGGTCATCAGGTGTATGGATTATAGGGTCCTGGTGATCGGGGTGTATATCGGTTATAGGTCACTGGGTGTATGGATTATGGGGTCCTGGTGATCGGGGTGTATATCGGTTATAGGTCACTGGGTGTATGGATTATGGGGTCCTAGTGATCGGGGTGTATATAGGTTATAGGTCATCAGGGTGTATGGATTATGGGGTCCTGGTGATCGGGGTGTATGGATTATGGGGTCCTGGTGATCGGGGTGTATGGATTATGGGGTCCTGGTGATCGGGGTGTATGGATTATGGGGTCCTGGTGATCGGGGTGTATAGGTTATAGGGTGCAGGTCATCGGGGTGTATGGATTATAGGGTCCTGGTGATCGGGGTGTATATATGTTATAGGTCATCGGGTGTATGGATTATGGGGTCCTGGTGATCGGGGTGTATGGATTATGGGGTCCTGGTGATCGGGTGTATAGGCTGTAGGGTACAGGTCATTGGGTGTATGGATTATAGGGTCCTGGTGATCGGGGTGTATATAGGTTATAGGTCATCAGGGTGTATGGATTATGGGGTCCTAGTGATCGGGGTGTATATAGGTTATAGGTCATCAGGGTGTATGGATTATAGGGTCCTGGTGATCAGGGTGTATATAGGTTATAGGTCATCAGGGTGTATGGATTATGGGGTCCTAGTGATCAGGGTGTATATAGGTTATAGGTCATCAGGGTGTATGGATTATGGGGTCCTAGTGATCGGGGTGTATATAGGTTATAGGTCATCAGGGTGTATGGATTATGGGGTCCTAGTGATCGGGGTGTATATAGGTTATAGGTCATCAGGGTGTATGGATTATGGGGTCCTGGTGATCGGGGTGTATATAGGTTATAGGTCATTGGGTGTATGGATTATGGGGTCCTGGTGATCAGGGTGTATAGGTTATAGGGTGCAGGTAATCAGGGTTTATGGATTATGGGGTCCTAGTGATCTGGGTGTATACAGGTCATCAGGGTGTATGGATTATAGGGTCCTGGTGATCGGGGTGTATAGGTTATAGGTCATTGGGTGTATGGATTATGGGGTCCTGGTGATCAGGGTGTATAGGTTATTGGTCATGGGGGTGTATGGATTATAGGGTCCTGGTGATCAGGGTGTATATAGGTCATCAGGGTGTATGGATTATGGGGTCCTGGTGATTGGGGTGTATAGGCTATAGGTCATCAGGGTGTATGGTTATGGGGTCCTGGTGATCGGGGTGTATATAGGTCAGCAGGGTGTATGGATTATAGGGTCCTGGTGATCGGGGTGTATATAGGTCAGCAGGGTGTATGGATTATAGGGTCCTGGTGATCGGGGTACATAGGTTATAGGGTGCAGGTAATCAGGGTTTATGGATTATGGGGTCCTAGTGATCAGGGTGTATAGATTATTGGTCATGGGGGTGTATGGATTATAGGGTCCTGGTGATCGGGGTGTATATAGGTCATCAGGGTGTATGGATTATGGGGTCCTGGTGATTGGGGTGTATAAACTATAGGTCATCAGGGTGTATGGTTTATGGGGTCCTGGTGATCGGGGTGTATAGGCTATAGGTCATTGGGTATATGGATTATGGGGTCCTAGTGATCAGGGTGTATAGGTTATTGGTCATGGGGGTGTCTGGATTATGGGGTCCTGGTGATCAGGGTGTATAGGTTATAGGGTGCAGGTAATCAGGGTTTATGGATTATGGGGCCCCTCTACCGGGGTATATAGGTTATAGGTGATCGGGGTGTATGGATTATGGGGTCCTGATAATTGGGGTATATAGGTTATAGGTCATCAGGGTATATGGATTATGGGGTCCTGGTGATCGGGGTTTATGGATTATGGGGTCCTGGTGATCTAGGTTATAGGTCATCAGGGTGTATGGATTATGGGGTCCTGGTGATCGGAGTGTATGGATTATGGGGTCCCGATAAATGGGGTAAATCGGTTATAGGTCATCGGGTTGTATGGATTATGGGGTCCTAGTGATCGGGGTGTATATAGGTTATAGGTCATCAGGGTGTATGGTTTATGGGGTCCTGGTGATTGGGGTATGTATATAGGTTATAGGTCATCAGGGTGTATCGGGCGTTGGTGAATGTTACAATGTGTTGGGTGTAAGTCTATGGATACACGATTGTCGCCGGGCGGCAGGCTGTGTGTTTTCCATGGATGTCGTCAGGTTAGTTGAGTCCTTGTTATGTTGGTTGTCCTCTTCGGGGTGTTATGTAGTCGGCGTTGATAGTTTGGTGTTTGGGCCACAGGCTGAGTTCTGCGGGTATATAGCTTTTGCTTTGTGGTCTCCATGGATGTCGTCAGGTTAGTTGAGTCCTTGTTATGTTGGTTGTCCTCTTCGGGGTGTTATGTAGTCGGCGTTGATAGTTTGGTGTTTGGTGGGCCACTTCCTGAGTTCTGCGGGTATATAGCTTTTGCTGTGTGGTCTCCATGGATGTCGTCAGGTTAGTTGAGTCCTTGTTATGTTGGTTGTCCTCTTCGGAGTGTTATGTAGTCGGCGTTGATAGTTTGGTGTTTGGTGGGCCACTTCCTGAGTTCTGCGGGTATATAGCTTTTGCTGTGTGGTCTCCATGGATGTCGTCAGGTTAGTCCTTGTTATGTTGGTTGTCCTCTTCGGGGTGTTATGTAGTCGGCGTTGATAGTTTGGTGTTTGGTGGGCCACAGGCTGAGTTCTGCGGGTATATAGCTTTTGCTGTGTGGTTCCCATGGATGTCGTCAGGTTAGTCCTTGTTATGTTGGTTGTCCTCTTCGGGGTGTTATGTAGTCGGCGTTGATAGTTTGGTGTTTGGTGGGCCACTTCCTGAGTTCTGCGGGTATATAGCTTTTGCTGTGTGGTCTCCATGGATGTCGTCAGGTTAGTTGAGTCCTTGTTATGTTGGTTGTCCTCTTCGGAGTGTTATGTAGTCGGCGTTGATAGTTTGGTGTTTGGTGGGCCACTTCCTGAGTTCTGCGGGTATATAGCTTTTGCTTTGTGGTCTCCATGGATGTCGCCAGGTTAGTTGAGTCCTTGTTATGTTGGTTGTCCTCTTTGGGGTGTTATGTAGTCGGCGTTGATAGTTTGGTGTTTGGTGGGCCACTTCCTGAGTTCTGCGGGTATATAGCTTTTGCTGTGTGGTTCCCATGGATGTCGTCAGGTTAGTCCTTGTTATGTTGGTTGTCCTCTTTGGGGTGTTATGTAGTCGGCGTTGATAGTTTGGTGTTTGGTGGGCCACTTCCTGAGTTCTGCGGGTATATAGCTTTTGCTTTGTGGTCTCCATGGATGTCGCCAGGTTAGTTGAGTCCTTGTTATGTTGGTTGTCCTCTTTGGGGTGTTATGTAGTCGGCGTTGATAGTTTGGTGTTTGGTGGGCCACTTCCTGAGTTCTGCGGGTATATAGCTTTTGCCATCTGGTTGATGCTCGTTGCACGGACTGCATTAGTTGACCTGATATCCTGTTGTACCTGGGCTGATATATCTGTGTCATGCCCGCGGACGCTCTGGTCACAGATGACGACCGTGTGGTTGAGCAGTTCATCGTACATGGCGTCGCACCGACGGCGGAGCGGTTTGATATCGGATCTTTCACTCTTCAGGGCCGCAATGCAGATGAACAGATGAAGATGATCCAAAGAGTAAGCGATTATAACAAGAGCTGTCCGGCAGACCAGCGGATCTCCGTCTCCGTAGAGATCGAGAAGGAGCAAGAAGACCTGTACCAATTATTCCCGTGCGGTGAAGTGGTAAGAGAGACCTCCTCAAACATCAAGACGGTCACCATGTCCAGAAGGGGGGGGGACTGATAGCGAGGAAGGTGAAGACCACGGAGAAGGGAGAGGGTTACTACACTCATCCTAAAGTGCATCAAACTCCTAGAAGGAAGATATATATGTATATACACTCATTGCCAGTAACATCCCTCCCCTAGAAGGAGGATATATATATATATACACTCATTGCCAGTGACATCCCTCCCCTAGAAGGAGGATATATATATATATACACTCATTGTCAGTGACATCCCTCCCCTAGAAGGAGGATATATATATATACACTCATTGCCAGTGACATCCCTCCCCTAGAAGGAGGATATATATATATACACTCATTGTCAGTGACATCCCTCCCCTAAAGGAGGATATATATATATATATACACTCATTGCCAGTGACATCCCTCCCCTAGAAGGAGGACATATATATACACACTCATTGCCAGTAACATCCCTCCCCTAGAAGGAGGATATATATATATATACACTCATTGCCAGTAACATCCCTCCCCTAGAAGGAGGATATATATATATACACTCATTGCCAGTTACATCCCTCCCCTACAAGGAGGATATATATATATACACTCATTGCCAGTGACATACCCCCCCCCCACCCCACCCCTAGAAACCTTCTCTGTGATTTGTAACATTGATATAAGTGATTACAATATCAGAGCAAAAGGATCATTTATTGTGGAGAACCAACAACCCCTTGTAGGGAGGCTCTAGTACCCTGTTGTACCGCCTCTAGCTTGGATACAAGATGTGATACGGGGTGCATGGAGGCTCTAGTACCCTGGTGTACCACCTCTAGCTTGGATACAAGATGTGATATGGGTGGGCATGGAGGCTCTAGTACCCTGTTGTACCACCTCTAGCTTGGATACAAGATGTGATATGGGTGGGCATGGAGGCTCTAGTACCCTGTTGTACCGCCTCTAGCTTAGATACAAGATGTGATACAGACAGGAATGGAGGCTCTAGTATCCTGTTGTACCACCTCCAGCTTGGATACAAGATGTGATACAGACAGGAATGGAGGCTCTAGTATCCTGTTGTACCACCTCCAGCTTGGATACAAGATGTGATACAGGCGGGCATGGAGGCTCTAGTACCCTGTTGTACCGCCTCTAGCTTGGATACAAGATGTGATACGGCTGGCATAGAGGCTCTAGGACCCTGTTGTACCACCTCTAGCTTGGATACAAGATGTGATACGATCAGCATGGAGGCTCTAGTACCCTGTTGTACCGCCTCTAGCTTGGATACAAGATGTGATACAGACAGGAATGGAGGCTCTAGTACCCTGTTGTACCACCTCTAGCTTGGATACAGGAGGTGATACAGATGGGCATAGAGGTTCTAGTACCCTGTTGTACCGCCTCTAGCTTGGATACAAGATGTGATACGATCAGCATGGAGGCTCTAGTACCCTGTTGTACTGCCTCTAGCTTGGATACAAGATGTGATACAGGCAGGCATGGAGTCTCTAGTATCCTGTTGTACCGCCTCTAGCTTGGATACAAGATGTGATACAGGCAGGCATGGAGTCTCTAGTATTCTGTTGTACCGCCTCTAGCTTGGATACAAGATGTGATACAGGTGGGCATGGAGGCTCTAGTACCCTGTTGTACCACCTCTAGCTTGGATACAAGATGTGATACAGGCAGGCATGGAGTCTCTAGTACGCTGTTGTACCGCCTCTAGCTTGGATACAAGATGTGATACAGGTGGGCATGGAGGCTCTAGTACCCTGTTGTACCGCCTCTAGCTTGGATACAAGATGTGATACGATCAGCATGGAGGCTCTAGTACCCTGTTGTACTGCCTCTAGCTTGGATACAAGATGTGATACAGGCAGGCATGGAGTCTCTAGTATCCTGTTGTACCGCCTCTAGCTTGGATACAAGATGTGATACAGGCAGGCATGGAGTCTCTAGTATTCTGTTGTACCGCCTCTAGCTTGGATACAAGATGTGATACAGATGGGCATGGAGGCTCTAGTACCCTGTTGTACTGCCTCTAGCTTGGATACAAGATGTGATACGGCTGGCATAGAGGCTCTAGGACCCTGTTGTACCACCTCTAGCTTGGATACAAGATGTGATATAGGTGGGCATGGAGGCTCTAGTACCCTGTTGTACCGCCTCTAGCTTGGATACAAGATGTGATACAGACAGGAATGGAGGCTCTAGTACCCTGTTGTACCACCTCTAGCTTGGATACAGGAGGTGATACAGATGGGCATAGAGGTTCTAGTACCCTGTTGTACCGCCTCTAGCTTGGATACAAGATGTGATACGATCAGCATGGAGGCTCTAGTACCCTGTTGTACTGCCTCTAGCTTGGATACAAGATGTGATACAGGCAGGCATGGAGGCTCTAGTACCCTGTTGTACCGCCTCTAGCTTGGATACAAGATGTGATACGATCAGCATGGAGGCTCTAGTACCCTGTTGTACTGCCTCTAGCTTGGATACAAGATGTGATACAGGCAGGCATGGAGTCTCTAGTATCCTGTTGTACCGCCTCTAGCTTGGATACAAGATGTGATACAGGCAGGCATGGAGTCTCTAGTATTCTGTTGTACCGCCTCTAGCTTGGATACAAGATGTGATACAGGTGGGCATGGAGGCTCTAGTACCCTGTTGTACCACCTCTAGCTTGGATACAAGATGTGATACAGGCAGGCATGGAGTCTCTAGTACGCTGTTGTACCGCCTCTAGCTTGGATACAAGATGTGATACAGGCAGGCATGGAGTCTCTAGTATTCTGTTGTACCGCCTCTAGCTTGGATACAAGATGTGATACAGATGGGCATGGAGGCTCTAGTACCCTGTTGTACCGCCTCTAGCTTGGATACAAGATGTGATACAGGCAGGCATGGAGGCTCTAGTACCCTGTTGTACTGCCTCTAGCTTGGATACAAGATGTGATACAGGCAGGCATGGAGTCTCTAGTACGCTGTTGTACCGCCTCTAGCTTGGATACAAGATGTGATACAGGAGGCATGGAGGCTCTAGTACCCTGTTGTACTGCCTCTAGCTTGGATATAAGATGTGATACGATCAGCATGGAGGCTCTAGTACCCTGTTGTACTGCCTCTAGCTTGGATACAAGATGTGATACAGGCAGGCATGGAGGCTCTAGTACCCTGTTGTACCGCCTCTAGCTTGGATACAAGATGTGATACGATCAGCATGGAGGTTCTAGTACCCTGTTGTACCGCCTCTAGCTTGGATACAAGATGTGATACGATCAGCATGGAGGCTCTAGTACCCTGTTGTACCGCCTCTAGCTTGGATACAAGATGTGATATAGGTGGGCATGGAGGCTCTAGTACCCTGTTGTACTGCCTCTAGCTTGGATACAAGATGTGATACGATCAGCATGGAGGCTCTAGTACCCTGTTGTACTGCCTCTAGCTTGGATACAAGATGTGATACGATCAGCATGGAGGCTCTAGTACCCTGTTGTACCGCCTCTAGCTTGGATACAAGATGTGATATAGGTGGGCATGGAGGCTCTAGTACCCTGTTGTACTGCCTCTAGCTTGGATACAAGATGTGATATAGGTGGGCATGTAGGCTCTAGTACCCTGTTGTACTGCCTCTAGCTTGGATACAAGATGTGATACAGATGGGCATGGAGGTTCTAGTACCCTGTTGTACCGCCTCTAGCTTGGATACAAGATGTGATACGATCAGCATGGAGGCTCTAGTACCCTGTTGTACTGCCTCTAGCTTGGATACAAGATGTGATAGAGGCGGGCATGGGGGCTGTATGGTGTCCTGCAGCATATCGCTCCACATTTGCTGTAACTGAGCCTTTTGATCGTGTAAATTTGTAGTTTGTGAAAGTTGGTGTCCCAGATGGTCTCATACATGTTATATTGGTGATACATCTGGTGACAGGGAGGCCACGGAAGTGTGACAATGTTGTGGGGGCTCCTGTGACCCCCTTGTGTGTGCGGACGAGCATTATCCTGCTGGAAGCCACCATGAGAGGTACACATGTGGCTGCAGGATGTCCTGAACATGGTTCCGACAGACACAGTGGTGTAATGATCATGCCCCCTGTCTCTAGATGGCAGACAAGGAAATAGTTGGAGCTGCTGGTGCTTGTCAGACAATCAAATGATACTCTCTACTGGTGGTCTGTAGGGGGCATCCTGAGCCCGGTCACCGTGTGTGCCCCCATCTTCTGGTCCCAACACCTCCTAACAGTCTGGTCAGATGCTCCTCTCTACTGATGGTCTGTAGGGGGCATCCTGGGCCCGGTCACCTTGTGTGCCCCCATCCGCTGGTCCCAACACCTCCTAACAGTCTGGTCAGACTCTCCTCTCTACTAGTGGTCTGTCGAGGGGTCCTGAGCCCGGTCACCTTGTGTTCCCCATCCACTGGTCCCAACACCTCCTAACAGTCTGGTCAGACGCTCCTCTCTACTGGTTGTCTGTAGGGGGCGTCCTGAGCCCGGTCACCTTGTGTGCCCCCATCCACTGGTCCCAACACCCCCTAACAGTCTGGTCAGATGCTCCTCTCTACTGATGGTCTGTTGAGGGGTCCTGAGCCCGGTCACCTTGTGTGCCCCCACCCACTGGTCCCAACACCTCCTAACAGTCTGATCAGATGCTTCTCTCTACTGGTGGTCTGTAGGGGGGTCCTAAGCTCGATCATCTTGTGTGCCTCACATATCCACTGGTCCCAACACCCCCTAACAGTCTGGTCAGATGTTCCTCTCTACTAGTGGTCTGTCGGGGGCATCCTGAGCCCGGTCACCTTGTGTGCCCCCATCCACTGGTCCCAACACCTCCTAACAGTCTGGTCAGACGCTCCTCTCTACTAGTGGTCTGTCGAGGGGTCCTGAGCCCGGTCACCTTGTGTTCCCCATCCACTGGTTCCAACAGCTCCTAACAGTCTGGTCAGACGCTCCTCTCTACTGGTGGTCTGTAGGGGGCGTCCTGAGCCCAATTACCTTGTATGCCCCCATCCACTGGTCCCAACACCTCCTAACAGTCTAGTCAGAGGGTCCTCTCTACTGGGGGTCTGTAGGGGGCGTCCTGAGCCCGGTCACTTTGTGTGCCCCCACCCACTGGTCCCAACATCTCCTAACAGTCTGCTCAGATGCTCCTCTCTACTGGTGGTCTGTTGGGCATCCTGAGTCCGGTCACCTTGTGTGCCCCCAGCCACTGGTCCCAACACCTCCTAACAGTCTGCTCAGATGCTCCTCTCTACTGGTGGTTTGTAGGGGGCATCCTAAGCCCCATCACCTTGTGTGCCCTCACACATCCACTGGTCTCAACACCTCCTAACAGTCTAGTCAGAGCGTCCTCTCTACTGGGGGTCTGTAGGGGGCGTCCTGAGCCCGGTCACTTTGTGTGCCCCCACCCACTGGTCCCAACACCTCCTAACAGTCTGATCAGATGCTTCTCTCTACTGGTGGTCTGTAGGGGGGTCCTAAGCTCGATCATCTTGTGTGTCCTCACATATCCACTGGTCCCAACACCCCCTAACAGTCTGGTCAGATGTTCCTCTCTACTGGTGGTCTGTAGGGGGTGTCCTGAGCCCCATCACCTTTTGTGCTCCCATCCACTGGTCCAAACACTTTTGAACAGTCTGGTCAGATGGTCCTCTCTACTCTGGTGGTCTGTCGGGGGCGTTCTGAGCCCAGTCACCTTCTGTTCCCTCATCCACTGGTCCTATTACCTCCTAACAGTCTGGTCAGATGCTCCTCTCCACTGGTGGTCTGCTGGGTGCGTCCTGAGCCCAGTCACCTTGTGTTCCCTCATCCACTGGTCCCAACACCTCCTTACAGTCTGATCAGAACGGAGGTCACTACACACATGGAGCCTCCGAGATCCTCTTATATGACAAGGGGGGAGACATTTTTAGGGTCTCCAGGGACAAGACCGTTCATCTAATCACCACAACTCATCATTTATATATCTGCCTGAGATGGAACCGCATGCTGGGTTCTGCAGCAACACAACAACTTCTTCTGGGGGCGCAGGAGGGTTTTGCGCAGGAGGGTTTTCTACAAAGTGCACGTCCATAGAGAAGGGAGAACTACATACCACTATATAAAACTGTACATTAAGAGCTTTGGTTCCAGCGGACAATAAGAAGACCGTCTATTGAAGATCATTCTGTCCATCAGATAGGTGACCGTGGAGGAAGTGGGTCAGAATTACCTCATCAGGAAACACAATCCAGGGGATTAGAAATGGTCCCCTTTCTATATGGCGGTCTGATGAGCTCCTTCCCCCGTATTTTCATCAGAGGATCATTACTCGATGGGAAGGAAGTCATGAGGCTGTCATGAAGAAAGGGGACCTGTTAGGAAAGTTGTCACTAGTCCGTCATGCAGAAGGGGACCTTGTAATGGCACTTCCACCATACAAGATGTCACTTGTTCTAGATGTAAGGAAGGAAGAGTCTGGTCCATGGCACTAGAAGTGACGACCGTATGGAGGGAGGTCTATAGACCATCAGACACAACAGCTGGGGTGTGCGAAAGAAGTACAGTATCCTACAGGAAAATAACACAATATGTAGGTCATACGTCCATCATGAAGCTGCCCCAGTATGGAGTTGGCCTTTATACAGGAGGTTGATGGGACTCGGCAGTCGATCACAGCCCAGAGGAGACTGTCAGTACATGGGACACCATCCTGCCCTCTTCATCCGTGATCATCTCTGTTTCCCTCCGTAGGTGTTTGTTAGTAAAGATGTCGCCCAACATTTCGGGTTTACCTCCTCGGCTGAGGCTGTCGTCGGACTGTACCCACGCGTGAAGAATGGGTAAGCTGCCATTTATAATCTCTGACTGTGTGTGTGTGTGTGTATATATATATCTATATATCTCATTGTGAATGTTACAGAAGTGGAGAACTTGGGTCAGTCTAATGGTTGTTGGTGACCAAGTGTAGATTGCCTTTACACCTTATATCTTCCTTACTAGAATTTGTTGCCTGCGGTCATTAGTTATACTGCATACAAGTTCCCTGTCCTGCCATACACCAGAGACCTGCGGAGCATGCCCTGACTGAGACTCCTATAGCAGCTCCAGTCCTCTCATGACACTCGTACGATAGCTGCGGGTCGCATGCCTGACATGAACATTCCTGCCTGGATGATTTCTCATCTCCTTGGCGACCAGGATTGGAGACGGGAGGTTTTCTTATGTAGGGTAGATGTCGCCTAAAGCTGGCGCTACGCTGTCCTCCGGGATGGCGTCTTGATTATATCTCGGCAGGGCTTATCTGATCTGTGCTTGGGCTGAACAAGGAGCTGATGCTCTGGGACCAGATGGACGCGTCCTTCATTCTCCTTCCTTTCCCCCAGAGAAAATTGTGGACACACTTGGTGCTGGAGACACCTTCAACGCTTCCGTCATCTACGCCCTGTCTAAAGGTAAATCCCCATTGCCACGTCAGCCTGGTGACCCAAATTGGGTATGTCGTCTGTATGTTCATGGTTACCAAGAAAGGTCCTAATTTATTGTAAAGCAGAGACCAGCATATCTGAGCAAAAGCCAAAATCACTGCTGACATGGTGCCAGTTCACTTCACAAATCTGTCCAGATCACCATGATGACTTCTTCCAGACACCAATTGCCGCAGAGCTGGCTGTTCCGACATCTTTGGTTCCTCCCATTTCCTACCTAACTTTTCGTAGCCTTCCATGCACTCCCCATCCTGCTGCTGCCCCGTCTGCCCCTATTACTGTACCTGCTGTGTGGCACGTAGCCCCTAAACACTGTATTCTAGAAATAATGGTGTCATAACTATAAACACCCACCAAAGGTGATGCCACCCATGAAGATAATAGTACTAAACAGTGCCTCATATTGTGCCCAGATGGTACCACACAGTAATACTGCCATCTTTTGTACCCCAAATTATTAATAGTGCTATTTTTTGTACCCCATAGAGTATTCTTCTTCTTCTTAGTGGTCTACATGATAATAGTGCTTCTCTTAGTGCCCCCACACAGTAATAAAGTCCAGTTTGTGCCCCCGCATAGTAATAGTTCCAGTGTTGTGCCTCTTACAATGTAATAACTCTTCATTATAATCCTCTAGGCAGTAATAATACTCCCTTGAAGGCGATAATATCTCTCATGTGCCCCCTTAAAAGTAATAAGACCCCTGAGTGCCCCTTAAAATTGATAAGGCCCCTCAAATACCCCCATAACAGTAATAGAACCCCCGAGTGCCCCCAAACCGTACAGTAATGTGTACATCAGGAAGATTAAAGCTTACAATCCCCTTGAGGAGCTCAGAGTTGTCTTCAGACCCGACACTGCAGAACAGGTTTCCACCACGTTGACATGTCATATGTTCTATACTGAATGGTCGGTAGTGTCCATATATGAAGATGTCTCATCCTTGTTCTCAGGTCAGAGTATGGAGGAGGCCATTACGTTTGGATGCCGTATTGCAGGGAAGAAATGTGGGATACATGGCTACGATGGCATCGTCTCCTGAGATCTTCCTTCAGTTACACAAGAACGAGGAGATGACTGGAAGATGCTATTGGAGCCCGGAGGACATCACCCCAACAATCATGTACATAACCGTTTATAATAAATTCTCGCTGCATGATGATCGTTATGGACTCCTTTATGCTGATTGTCCATGTTCCCTGCTCCATGTACACCAGGAACTTTCCACAGTTAGATTATGATACTTCCTTGACAGCTCACTATCCAGCCTTGGGTGGACCCCTCATGTCATGCGATGATTCCTCTGCACTATGTTGTTAGCCTTGGTCTGTCACCCCATTATAGAGGCCAGGTAGTTACTGAGCCCATCAATACATATGGCGTCTGTTGGCCATTTGAGTCCACTGGGGTCAGAGGAGCATGCTCTCTATATACTGATGTGTCCGGCCATATTTCTTTAGCAGTTACCCAAAGATAAGTGGCTTAAGATGACCTGCTTTGAAAAAATATATACACTGTATTGACAAAATATTGGAATGCACATACAAGGTAATGAAATGCAATTTCAAAGTTTTCCATACACTGTTGGGCCACCTTAGGCCTCAATGACTGGAGGAGCTTCAGATAGTGATGAGGGGGATGATGGGTGTGTTGGGCGGCACTGATAAGGCGTTCTAGTTCATCCCGCTTGATGGGATTGAGGTCCGGACTTTGGGTGGCCAATGAAGTCTGCAGACGTTCTGCTCCCCCACACTGCGTGCCGTATGATATGGCGCTCGTCATGTTGGTGGAGACACGGAGCTGTACCAGAGTATTACCACAGGGGAGGGGATGCCGCATTGTCCAGGATGACTCTGTACCCATTGGTGGAGTGTGGACTTCACTAGAACCAATGGTCCTTGTCCTTCCCAGCAGAACCCCTTCTCCCATACCATAACAGATCCTCCTCCAAACCTCACTGTTGGGACGATGCAGTCATGTAGAAACCGCTCTCCAGACAACTGCCACACTAATTTGCCGCCTTCCGATCGGAAGATGGTGGACTGTGATTCATCTGTCCACAACACTTGCTTCCTCTCACTTACAGTCCGTCGCTGCAGGCGCCGCTGTACATTCACTACTCATCCATGGTAACCCTTCACACGCCGTTCCCTACGGAGGGTTCTGAAGCTATTGGATGTCCCAATAGCCTCTAAGACCCCCTGAGCAAGGACAGACGATGTGTGTGATGTCTTCACAGCTCCTACAAGACTTCTTTGTCCACGTTCTGTCAGTTTACGAGGTTTTCCCCGATTGATTGGTTGTTGACATCCCACCACCAGATCCTGTTGTCAACTCTACACCTGGTGACATCCCCCCACCAGACCATGTTGTCAGCTCTACACTTGGTGACATCCCCCCACCAGACCATGTTGTCAGCTCTACACTTGGTGACATCCCCCCACCAGACCATGTTGTCAGCTCTACACCTGGTGACATCCCACCACCAGACCCCATTGTCAGCTCTACACCTGGTGATACCCCCCCGCCAGACCCCGTTGTCAGCTCTACACCTGGTGACATCTTCCCCGCCAGACCCCGTTGTCAGCTCTACACCTGGTGACATCCCAACACCTGGTGACATCCCACCGCCAGTCCCCGTTGTCAGCTCTACACCTGGTGACATCCCACCACCAGACCCGGTTGTCAGCTCTGTACCTCGTAACATCCCACCACCAGACCCCGTTGTCAGCTCTACACCTGGTGACATCCCACCGCCAGACCCCATTGTCAGCTCTACACCTTGTGGCATCCCACCACCAGACCCCGTTGTCAGCTCTGTACCTCGTGACATCCCACCACCAGACTCCGTTGTCAGCACTACACCTTGTGACATCTCCCCACCAGACCCCATTGTCAGCTCTACACCTGGTGACATCTCACCACCAGTCCCCGTTGTCAGCTCTACACCTAGTGACATCCCCCCACCAGTCCACGTTGTCAGCTCTACACCTGGTGACATCTCATCACCAGTCCCCGTTGTCAGCTCCACACCTGGTGACATCCCCCCACCAGTCCCTGTTGTCAGCTCTACACCTTGTACCATCCCACCACCAGACCACGTTGTCAGCTCTACACCTTGTGACATCCCACCAACAGACCCCGTTGTCAGCTCTACACCTTGTGACCTCCCCCAACAGACCCCGTTGCCAGTTTTACACCTGGTGACATCCCCCCACCAGACCCCATTGTCGGCTCTACACTTGGTGACATCCCACCACCAGACCCCATTGTCGGCTCTACACCTGGTGACATCACACCACCAGACCCAGTTTTTAGCACTAAACCTGGTGACATCCCCCCATCAGACCCCGTTCTCAGCACTACACCTGGTGATATCCCACCATCAGAGCCGATTGTCTGCTCTACACCTGGTGACATCCCACCACCATCAGACCCCGTTGTCAGCTCTACACCCGGTGACATCCCACCACCAGACCCCGTTGTCAGCTCTACACCCGGTGACATCCAACCGCCAGACCCCATTGTCAGCTCTGTACCTCGTGACATCCCACCAGCAGACCCCATTGTCAGCTCTACACCTGGTGACATCCAACCACCAGATCCCGTTGTCAGCACTACACCTGGTGACATCCCCCCACCAGACCCCGTTGTCAGCACTACACCTGGTGACATCCCACCACCAGTCCCCGTTGTCAGCTTTACACCTGGTGACATCCCACCACCAGTCCCCGTTATCATCTCTGCACCTGGTGACATCCCACCACCAGTCCCCGTTGTCGTCTCTGCACCTGGTGACATCCCACCACCAGTCCCCGTTGTCGTCTCTGCACCTGGTGACATCCCATCACCAGTCCCCGTTGTCAGCTCTACACCTGATGACATCCCCCCACCAGACCCCGTTGTCAGCTCTACACCTGATGACATCCCCCCACCAGACCCCGTTGTCAGCTCTACACCTGATGACATCCTCCCACCAGACCCCGTTGTCGGCTCTACACCTTGTGACATCCCACCACCAGACCCCGTTGTCGGCTCTACACCTGGTGACATCCCAACACCAGTCCCCATTGTCAGCTCTACACCTGGTGACATCCCACTGCCAGACCCGGTTGTCAGCTCTGTACCTCGTGACATCCCACCACCAGACTCCGTTGTCAGCACTACACCTTGTGACATCTCCCCACCAGACCCCGTTGTCAGCTCTACACCTGGTGACATCCCCCCATCAGACCCCAATGTCAGCTCTACACCTGGTGACATCCCACCACCAGTCCCCGTTGTCAGCTCTACACCTGGTGACATCCCCCCACCAGTCCACGTTATCAGCTCTACACCTTGTGACATCCCACCAACAGACCCCATTGTCAGCACTACACCTTGTGACATCCGCCAACAGACCCCGTTGTCAGTTTTACACCTGGTGACATCCCCCCACCAGACCCCATTGTCGGTTCTACACTTGGTGACATCCCACCACCAGACCCCATTGTCGGCTCTACACCTGGTGACATCACACCACCAGACCCAGTTTTCAGCACTACACCTGGTGACATCCCCCCATCAGACCCCGTTCTCAGCACTACACCTGGTGATATCCCCCCATCAGAGCCGATTGTCTGCTCTACACCTGGTGACATCCCACCACCATCAGACCCCGTTGTCAGCACTACAACTTGTGAAGTCCCCCCATCAGATCCCATTGTCAGCTCTACACCCGGTGACATCCCACCACCAGACCCCATTGTCAGCTCTACACCTGGTGACATCCAACCGCCAGACCCCATTGCCAGCTCTGTACCTCGTGACATCCCACCACCAGACTCCGTTGTCAGCTCTACACCTGGTGACATCCCACCACCAGATCCCGTTGTCAGCACTACACCTGGTGACATCCCCCCACCAGACCCCGTTGTCAGCACTACACCTGGTGACATCCCACCACCAGTCCCCGTTGTCAGCTTTACACCTGGTGACATCCCACCATCAGTCCCCGTTGTCATCTCTGCACCTGGTGACATCCCACCACCAGTCCCTGTTGTCGTCTCTGCACCTGGTGACATCCCATCACCAGTCCCCGTTGTCAGCTCTACACCTGATGACATCCCCCCACCAGACCCCGTTGGCAGCTCTACACCTGATGACATCCCCCCACCAGACCCCGTTGGCAGCTCTACACCTTGTGACATCCCACCACCAGACCCCGATGTCGGCTCTACACCTGGTGACATCCCAACACCAGTCCCCGTTGTCAGCTCTACACCTGGTGACATCCCACCGCCAGACCCGGTTGTCGGCTCTACACCTGGTGACATTCCCCCACCAGACCCTGTTGTCAGCTCTACACCTGGTGACATCCGACCACCAGACCCAGTTGTCAGCTCTACACCTGTGACATCCCCCCACCAGACCCCGATGTCGGCTCTACACCTGGTGACATCCCAACACCAGTCCCTGTTGTCAGCTCTACACCTGGTGACATCCCACCGCCAGACCCGGTTGTCGGCTCTACACCTGGTGACATCCCCCCACCAGACCCCGTTGTCAGCTCTACACCGGGGGGCATCTGATGGGATCTCCTTTGTGATCCTCTCCTTTATACCTAATGCTACACATCACCTGACCGCGCCGGACTGCTGGGGGGCCAATACTTCTGTCATCATAGTGTACATATGTGTCGGTACATACCCCATGATAAGTGGTGTGAGATGACTAGCTTTCATAAAATTTGTATCTCCTGTTCCTCACGACACCCAACATTAATGCAAATCTTTTTCTTTCAAACCTGGCCACCTGACACCGCTTATCTCAGGGATAATGGCAAACTGCCAATAACATAAAAACACTCTGGAGCGTCTCCATACGGCACCTGCCTCCTCCACCGCCGCTCGTCTCCATGCACACACTTGTTCTGAGCCAACAAGACCAAGAACAACAGAACCAATCCAACTTGCTCCAGCAGATATCTGGTTGGGTTCAAAGTTCCACCTCTCTGAGGGCCAAGATTGGACATGGGGAAGCATGTGACATGTACTGAGAGGGGGAGCATCACCTATACTAAGGTGACCAGATTTTCTATGGGACAAAGGGGTGTGGTTAGGGGCGGGGCTTATCACAACGTATGATTTTACCTCTGTCGTTATAAGAAGTACAGGGCCGGCTCAAAAAAGACGGGGAACAAATTCCACAGCATTTCTGCATCCAAAATCTGTCCCATTTCTGCGGATTTTGACTGGAAATCAGCTGTGTACTGACAGATAATTTCATACTATGTGGTGCCCCCCTCACCTCCTCTGTAGGCTTCCAGCTATCAGCACTGCCCAGCTTCTGGTTCCCAGTGGCCTGTAGTGGCCTCACCTGACCAGCGGCGCCGCACCTCACCGGCATCACCTGTCCAACCTGCAGGGAGCTGGAAGCAGGGGAGTGCTGACAGTGGGAAGCCTTCGGAGGAGGTGAGGGGGAGCGCCACATAGTGTGACATCAGCTGTGGATATCTATACCAATGGTACAGATTTTGACAGTTTTTTTAGATGCATAATTTGCTGTGGAAATTTCTGCAGCAGACATTCTGCAGCATTTCTGCCATGTGTGAACATCTCCTTAGTCAGCTTGAGGTATGCTGCCACATGCAGAGTGGCCTCAGTGACCCCTATACCAGCCCCAACAATAATAGTGACCCCCACAGTAGCCCCAATAGTATTATCGCTCTCCTATACCAGCCCCAACAATAATAGTGACCCCTTCAGTATCCCCAGCAGTAATATTGACCCCCCACAAAAATCCTAGCAATAATAGTGACCCCCACAGTAGCCCTAACAATAATAGAGAACCCTTCAGTATCCCCAGCAGTAATATTGACCCCCCCCCCACAGTAGCCCCAGCAATAATAGTGACCCCCACAGTAGCCCCAGCAATAATAGTGACCACCACAGAGATCCCTGCAATAATAGTGACCCCCACAGTAGCCCCAGCAATAATAGTGACCACCACAGAGATCCCAGCAATAATAGTGACCTCTCACAGTAGCCCCAGCAATAATAGTGACCCCCAAAATATCCCCACCAATAATAGTGACCCCCCCCCCCCCACAGTAGCCGCAGCAATAAGTGACCCCCCACAGTATCCCCAGCAATAATATTGACCCCCCCACAGTAGCCGCAGCAATAAGTGACCCCCCACAGTATCCCCAGCAATAATAGTGACCCCCCCCCCCCACAGTAGCCCCAGCAATAATAGTGACCACCACAGAGATCCCAGCAATAATAGTGTCCCCACAGTAGCCGCAGCAATCATAGTGACCCCCTCACAGTAGCCCCAGCAATAATAGTGACCCCCTCACAGTAGCCCCAGCAATAATAGTGACCCCCAAAATATCCCCAACAATAATAGTGAACCCCTCACAGTGGCCCCAGCAATAATAGTGACCCCCAAAATATCCCAAACAATAATATTGACCCCCCACAGTAGCCCTGACAATAATATTGACCCCCCACAGTAGCCCCAGCAATAATATTGACCCCCAGCAGTAGCCTCAACAATAAGTGACCTCCACAGAGGCCCCAGCAATAAGTGACCCCCACAGCAGCCGCAGCAATAATAGTGACCACCAGCAGTAGCCCCAGCAATAATAGTGACCCCCCTCAATAGCCCCAGCAATAATAGTGACCCCCCCCCCCACAGTAGCCCCAGCAATATTATTAACCCCCACACACAGTAGCCCCAACAATAATCGTGACACTCCACAGTAGCCCTAGCAATAAGTCATCCCCCACTGTAGCCCCAGCAATAATAGTAGCCTCCACAGTAGTCCCAGTAATAGTAGTGACCCCCCCAGTGTCCCCAGCAATGATAGTGACCCCCCCACAGAAGCCCTATAGCATTAGTGCTCCCCTTACGATCCTTATACTTACTTCTTCCTGGTCTTCACACCACCACTGCTCCTCTCAACGCTGTTGCTTGCGTCAGTGTGTGCACGTGCAGCAACGCCCCCTCTCCTCTGAGGAGAGGTGAGGGGAGCTGGGTACGAAGAGCCCAGATGCACACACTGCTGTCAGTGTGTGCATCCAGCCTGCGGCACTGCAGAGTGATTACCAGCCGGGAAACTACGACACCCCGGCTGGTAACCTCCAGAATGGTGACCCGATGTCCTGAAAGTGGGACAAATGGCTGTCCCGCTGCGGGCCCGGTGTAAAGCAGGACACAGGATCCCAAAGTAGGGACTGTCCCAGCTGAAAAAGGACGTCTGGTCATCTTACCTATACTCCTTTATGGAAGAGTGTAATAAGCATGCTCTGACATGTATGACGGCCGCTGTGACCATCAGCTATAGGCTTCTATGGGAGAGTGTTGTGGGCATGCTCTGTGACATGTAGAGAGGTCACTGTGCAGGAAGGGGGAGGAGCTGAACTGTATACATAATCTATTGACTTCTATTGCAGAGTGTCATGAGCATGCTCTGTGATATGTGCACAGGTCCTTGTGCAGGGAGGGGAGGAGGTGAGCTGTAACCTTCATGTATTGTGAATGGTGGATCCTGTGTTTTCTGTTTCCACACAGAGGTGATAAATTGTGTTGTAAACTCATAATAACAATGAAGTGACAGAATAGTAATTATCAGCCTATTATGGGACTTAGTGACCGGTGTGAGAACCGCAAGATGTCCCAAAGAGAATGAAAATAACTAATTGTGTGCAGGGAGTAGCCCATGTGGCCATTTTATCTCTGTTCCTGTAGTACACAGGTCACCTCGGAGGAATTCTGACTGCAGAGCAAACAGCAGCTCTGATCCAGCCCATCATCTTGTTTGCCTTGGCAGCAGCTGCCTGGCACTGGTTGCCACCCAGTACCGGACGGTGATATCCTTAAGCCTGTGTCTCCCGAGTAATGTGTGACTGTGTATATGGAAAGAAGGGGATGCAAAGAAACCCTGCGGGGTACACAGACCTCTAATAGGTGGGGTACACAGACCTCTAATAAGTGGGGTACGCGGACCTCTAATAGGTGGGGTACATGGACCTCTAATAGGTGGGGTACACGGACCTCTAATAGGTGGGGTACACGGACCTCTAATAAGTGGGATACACAGACCTCTAATAGGTGGGGTACACGGACCTCTAATAGGTGGGGTACACGGACCTCTAATAGGTGGGGTACACAGACCTCTAATAAGTGGGGTACACGGACCTCTAATAGGTGGGGTACATGGACCTCTAATAGGTGGGGTACACAGACCTCTAATAGGTGGGGTACACAGACCTCTAATAGGTGGGGTACACGGACCTCTAATAAGTGGGGTACACAGACCTCTAATAGGTGGGGTACATGGACCTCTAATAAGTGGGGTACACGGACCTCTATAGTGGAGACGTAGTCTTGCATGACATCTAGGTCCTTCTGGGTTTCGGTCGGTGACTCGGTGGACTTTGGCTATATTCTCCCATCCTGTGCGGGACGTGAGGCTTTTCAGTGGGATTTTGGGGGAGAATCTTCCACACGTTGGCCCACTGATGGTCAGAGATACAAATATTACAGAGAGGTTCATGCGGGTGGAGAGAACAACCATCAGCCAGGAATGACCTGACATTGGGAGGTCCCTTCCTGAGCCATTGGGGCCCGGACTCCACAAGACCCCTGAAGAGTCCTGTGTTATCAGCAGCAGATCCTGTGGATTGGACTCAGTAATTCGGTGTCCTCGACATCTACTGGTTGACCGTTACTTAAGATTAAACGACTATATAGGAACTTAATAGGTATACTGCGCCCTGTCTAACTAAGCTTGTACTAGTTGAGCCATTATTAATTAGACTACTACTGACTGAGCCCTTACTTGCTGACTCCTTGCATACTGAGCCCTTACTTGTTGGTCTCTTTCTAAGCCCTTAATTGCGAGTCCTTACATACTGGAGTAGTGGCCCAGAGTTAACGGGGCTCCTCTATAATGTTAAGTGTTTGTCTCTGGCAATCGCATGGTCAGTGTCTTCTGTGTTGTATGCATTTGATGTGTATTGCACCTCTGCAGCACTGAATGGGTTAAAGGGGTTGTCCCGCGCCGAAACGGGGTTTTTTTTTTTCAATAGGCCCCCCGTTCGGCGCGAGACAAACACAAGGGATGGGTTAAAAAAAGAAACAGTTTAGTACTTACCCGAATCCCCGCTCTGCGGCAACTTCTTTCTTACCTTAGCAAGATGGCCGCCGGGATCTTCACCCACAATGCACCGCGGGTCTTCTCCCATGGTGCACCGTGGGCTCTGTGCGGTCCATTGCCGATTCCAGCCTCCTGATTGGCTGGAATCGGCACACGTGACGGGGCGGAGCTACAAGGACCAGCTCTCCGGCCCATTCACCAGGGAGAAGACCGGACTGCGCAAGCGCGTCTAATCGGGCGATTAGACGCTGAAATTAGACGGCACCATGGAGACGAGGACGCCAGCAACGGAACAGGTAAGTGAATAACTTCTGTATGGCTCATAATTAATGCACAATGTACATTACAAAGTGCATTAATATGGCCATACAGAAGTGTATAGACCCACTTGCTTTCGCGGGACAACCCCTTTAATGTCTGCGAAATGTATCATGTTGTATTTCATGTGACCTTGTGATAATATGTGTTTGCAAGGTGTAGTGCAAGGATCTTCTCGTCTTGGGTCTTCTGGCTTCTTGCAAAAGAGAGTGTGGAGTCTGCTTCTAGTCAGTGAGTGAGCCGCACAGACACCTTTTGGTCTGTGTGTGAAGAATGGAGGAAGCTAAGCGATTCCCTACTGCTTGGCCTGGGACTATGCTACCTGGGATGTGCCGGTGCTACCACTAAGCACTGACGGAGGAAGGAATTGTTGCTTGGTAGATGAAGGCACAGGAAGCGTAAGTGTGGACCGGTAGAGAGGAGAGTTGCCGGGAGCAGGATCACACAGATAACTAGGACTGTGGATTGCCCCGAATCTCCTCCCTGTCTCACCACCTTCTCTTGTTGTATCTGTGCCAATCTACTGTTGAATCGTTATGAAGTTCCAGTTAACGGACATTACCGACCATTCCCAGTTTATCCAAAAAGTTATCCCTGGTTGTGTTATTTCCTACAACCAGTTTCACCGTGGAGGACGGAACGGTGGCGTCACGAGTGACAAGAAGATTCAAGGTAACCGCTAGTTACCCCTTCCCTGTGATCTCTCCCAGCAGTGATTTGATCAAGTCCCGAGCTACCCCCAGGGGAGGAGATGGTAAAGCCATGCATGAGAAAGTCTGCCTTATCTACCCCGTCATCTCCTCAGCTATGGGTCTGCTCCTCGGACTGGCCTCTTACCTGCTGAGCCCTTATATCTTTTGCCGAGTCCTTGCATACTTAGCCGGTCTTTACATTCACAAATGGCACATAAGAACGGTATAATGTAATGAGATAACAGTTTGGTTTATTCGCTCGTTGTGTGGAGTTTCCATCTATCAGTGTCACTGGGGGATTTACCTATTTGTCGCCATAGGATAGCAGTAGACACCTCACCGCCTACTGGGGTCAGATTGGTCATTTCTATGATCTTTTGCGCTGGGCACACACAGGGCGGTTGTACGGCATTGTTGCCCTTGTGGTGTTTTACATCAGGCGACACATTTACGGTCTCTGGGCTCTCAGCTGTGTCTCGGAGTAGAATCCTGATTACTCGGGGTGGGTCAATCGGTGCTGCCAACAGCGCCCTACAAGAACTGTGTCCATGCTCATTCCGCTGAAGACAACTGTCTACCGAGGCCGACCCTCACCACAGCGGATGTGATGTGACCGAGAGCGTACAGACTGCAGGGAATGGCTGCTGTCTGTCTAGGAAGTGGTGTTTGTACTGTCCCCATAACGATGGGTTAAAGGCCTTCCATCTTGTATAAGACAATAAGTTAAGGTAATGGCAGAGTTCAGTCGGATGGGACCGTCACGCCGCGTCTCCTGTGTATAAGGCATCTCCTTGTGGATATGGTGAAGAGTCAACAGCAAACGTAATCAGCATGTTCAGACGTTTACCCCAAAAGTAACACGATTCCCAGTCAACATGAACCCCTCTTGTTGTTATAACTGTCATTTCTTGGTGACCTCGGCTCCTCCGGGGGCCTCCGCCTGGGAAAATGTGAGGACTCCCCTCTGGAAGACGTAACATCCGCCATCATAGTCATCCACACATCCTGCAAATGAAGAAATAGCCAATAGAACTAAGAACCTGCAAGAAGAGGCCGGTGCCAGGATTTATGGGGGTCTCCAGACTTTAGGGGTTGCGCTCTTTGATTTCAAGTATTCAATAGTTTGAGGGGCACAATGTTTACATCTCATCATCTGGTTTATCATCTTCTTCTTCTCCCGGCATCTCCACTGCTTCCACCTCCATGGCGACCTCCTCCACCACATCCTCATTGTGGACCACCTCCAGCTCCTCCTGACTGTTCATGGCCTCTGCTGGTGGAGGGGCCAGGTTATTGGTTTGGGGCACATCGTGGACCTCAGTTGGTTGCTCTCGCAGTTCTGCTTTCTCAGATTCCTCTGTGTTAGAGAGGTCACCGTACACAGGAGCCCCGACAGGAGGTGGAATCACAATGTGAGCAGAGTCCACCATCTCCTTATAGCTGAGGGAATCCACCAGTTCTTGGGCACTGAGGAGTCCATCTAGGTTCATGTCTTGTTTCTCCAGGACATCGTCAACCACAGAAATGACCTGAGGGAAGAACAAGAGCATGTGTTACTCCATCCAACAGGAATGAGCAGCCTTGGCGTATGGAGATCACCTGGACCTCTATATACTACATTGTTATAGATTCCAGCAATCATGGACCACCGCAGGGTCCCAGCAGCAGGACATCTTGTGGTCTGATGATCATGCAGAGATCCTTCTAACAAAGCAGGATTGTCCAAGGTGGAACTCCCCTCTAAACGTCATTTAAGTTAATTCCAACTACTCGATAACAATGGGACACTTACAGAGTCTTCCACTGGCTTTTCCTGCAGACCCTTTGTCAGAATGCCATAAAGCAGATGCATGAGCTCCAGACCATCCAGAAGTCCGCTCTTGTCATAGTCATGGAGAACAAAGAGGCGCAAGATGGCTGAAAGCAGAACAAAAGGGATGACGAGCATAGAGGAGACCCTATATTATCAAGTACCCTGGTGATGAGTATGGAAGAGAACCCATATTATCAGCCCCAAAGATAAGGAGTATGGAGGAGAAGGAGTGTGGAGGAGACCCCTTATTATCAAGTACCCTGGTGATGAGGAGTATGGAGGAGACCCGATATTATCAGTCTCAGTGATGAGGAGTATGGAAGAGACCCCAAATTATCAGTCCCAGTGATGAGGAGTATGGAGGAGACCCCATAATATCAGCCTTGGTGTTGAGGAGTATGGAGGACACTTCTTCTCATGCACTTACCGGTCTCTCGGGTCATGTTGGTATCGTTCTCTCCCAGTGGATCCTTTTCCTGTAGATATCCGTGTAGAACACTGAGGAGAGAGGACAGAGAGTATAACATATCGTACATGATGCATCTCAGCCGTCAGAGCCGCCATCACATCTATGGAGTGAAGGTGACCATCCCACCTAAAGCCCGCTCCTGAGGATCACCCCTATACAGGAGCCTGCTGAGCCCTTGGAAACTAAAATGAAAGCCTCATACGCTTCTTAGTGACATGTTGTGTGAGCTCTGATGGGAGTTATATTCTGTTTTGTGGGTTAGGACATCTCATGCACGGTATGTGTAATAATCTGAATCACTATGACCAGCAGGATTATGTCATACATGTTTCTTGGTCCATCGGAGCCCCCGGCATGCAGGATCCCCCAGCACTGTAGGGTAATGGACTTCACCTCAATAATGTCTCACCTGAGATGTTCTTCTCTTGGGATGAAGGGGTTTGATATGTTGATGCCGTCCGACTCTCCAGACCTGGAAAGAAACAGACAAGATTCTTACACAGAGGATTATATGGAAAGGAGAAGGTATAGAATGGCGGTTGGTACAGCCCGCTTTTAGTAACATAATGTGGTGGAGGAGAGTAACAGGCTGTGGGCCATAATAGATGGTACAGAATTAGTAAAGTAATTCAGTCTGCGCAGAGTGCAGGCAGTGTAATGTGTGTAACCAGGTGTGGGAGGGGCTCGTGACAGGTAAGTAACTGACTTACCACCAGTCATAGTTGTTGATACAGTAAAGGTGGAGTATTGAGGGTCTGAACGGACGAGACCCCAGGAGCTGTGTGTCCCACAATGTCAGCTCTCTCAGTCCGAGGATTGTTATTGGGCCACTGTGGTTCCTCTTGCTAAGGTCCAGAGGGAAAAAAGAGTTCTGTCCGGAGTAACAGCCCGCAAGGTGGGACAGGAAGCAGCAGTGTCCCAAGAGGTAGAAGTGGTGAAGTAGTCAGAAACCGCTGAGTGTCCTACAGTGATTTTGCTGTGACCACCATCTTGTGCACCAACCACCAAGTGTAGGCCCTCATTAAGAGAATATAACCATTAAGCCCCTCTCTTCCCATAGTCAGCTCAAAGTGCCGGGAAGGTGGCAACACATGAAATACCAATAGTGGTGGTTGTGTGGCTAAGTGCTATGAGTTGAGAGAAAACCTGCCATCCTACCCCATAAAACCTTCACCATGAAACTCTATGGATCAGAATCAACATGTTTCAACTATGGTGCTCGACGGCCAAATTCCGCACAGCCAAAGTCAGGGTCAGACTACACAAGCTCAAGCGTCCTGCCAGAAGGAGGAAATCTGATGTCAGCGAGATCCCGGCACAATACGAGGCGAGGAACAGGTTGGACCTGCTGAGACTGGAGTGTGTGGACCCAAACGAACTGCGGGCGGAGATAAAGGGGAACATCACTAAAATCGCTGAAGAACCCGCGCCGTACAAGAAGCCAGACTGCAGAGCAAGCTACAAGCACCCTCCAGACTGCTGATAAAAGGAGAGGGGCGAAGGGAAGGCTGGACGAGGCGACTCCATGCAAGATTCTAAAGAGAAGCCAGGAAAGACAAGAACAACTTCCTGAATGCCCGGTGCATGAGCCTTCAATGAGCCTATGAGAAGGGCCACACCAGGGAATTATTTGTGACCGTGAAACAGGTGAAGAAGCCGTTCTCCACCCACCAAGCAGCCATCAAGGACCACGATGGAAATGAACTCAGCAACCAGAAGGGCATCAAGAAGAGATGGAAACAATATACAGAAGAACTATAGACCGACGCCAGCAGTGACCACCCAGAGGAACATGGGGACCGAGGGGATCTGGTACCAGACCCGCTGGAAAGTGGAGTGGGCGATGAGACAGCGGCGAAACAGCAAAGAACCGGCATTGATGGATTCAGAGCTGCTCAACCAGTCCCAAGAGCTGCACGGACAACCCCATGCCGGACAATCTGGAGGACCTGTGTAGTGTACAGAGGTTGATGTGCAGAACTTTCTGGACGTTTCTGAATGGTCCATGTTTGTCTTGTGCCTATGTGTTGTCAGTGTCTTCTATGTGAGTGAATATGATGTGTATTGCATAGCTGCAGCAGTGAATAGGTTACTGTCTGGGTTATGTCTAGAAATGTATCTTTTTGTATGTCATGTGACCTTGTTTTATATATGTGGTTGCAAGGTGCATGAGTGAAATCTTTCCTATCAGCCTTCTGTTGGGTATCCTCAAGGCAGGAGTATGTCTGCACACAGACATCTTTAATCTGTGTGCAGGGAAGATGGAAGAAACTGAGCAGATGGCATATATGTGTATTGGGTCCCTTCTACCCAAGCCCTGTCACTGAGGAGCAAGAAAGGAGCTGCGAGTCCTGCGGGACCCCACAGTGCAGCGCTGAGTGTATGTTCTACCCCGTAAGTGTGAACCGGTAGAGAGTTCGAGAGTGCAAGATGAAGAGTGGCCGGGACCAGAGAACCACAGATTACTTGGCCTGTGTAATCCTTCTGTCCTCCTGTGATTCCTCCCTGTCATACCACAAGTCCTTCTGCACCAGTGTCTTGCTGGGGGATGTAAATTGTATGGACTGCTTTCCAAGTTTATTCATGTTTCTGCAAGTAAACGGCTCTACCGCCCATTCCTGGTTTGGCCTTTGAAAATCAACTCTATGTGTGCGTGGACTCCCTTCAGAATTCACCGCAGAGGACGGAATGGTGGCGTCACACCAGACAAGAAACTAAGGTAAACTGCAATTGGGTTAACCTCCCGTTTAATAGCCTGGCCTTGGCCCCTTGGACGTGCCCCTGGTTACCCTCCGGATGGGAGATGGTAGAGCCCTGTGACAATGCCTAAGCTCTACCCCACTGTCTCCTAGACTGGGGCGCGCTCCTCAGATGCTGCACCTGCACATGGCCAAAGGATTGGAGAAGATCAGTTTTCATCCCACTGCCAAATAAGAGCAATGTCAAGGACTGTGTAAACTATGGAACAATCCCTGAGATTCCCCATGCCCACAAGGTGCTTCTCAAAATCATTCAGTAGCGCTTGAGTAATATCCTTGACTAGGAACTTCCTGATGTCCAAGCTGTATCCGCAAGAGAAGAAGGACCCGTGACCACATCGCAAACCTGAGGTGGATCATGGGAAAGGCAAGAGGGTATCAGAAGAAGCTCTACCTGTGTTACATTGATTACACCAAGGCTTTTGACTGCGTTGAGCATGATAAGCTTTGGGAAGCCCTGGGAGGTTGGAGGACCAGCGCTCCTCATCACGTTGATCGGGTCCCTCTACAGCAATCAAGAAGCCTTAGTGAGAACCAGATATGGAGATACAGAATGGTTCAAAAGCAAAAAGTGCACAAGACAAGGATGCATCCTCTTCTCTTCAACCTCCATGTGGAAGTGATCATGAGGCGGCTGGACGTAAATGATCAGCGTATTGGGGCGAGTATAGGTGGAAGAACAATCAGTAACCTAAGATACGCAGAAGATGCGACCCTGGTAGCAGAGACAGCGAAGAATCTGAAGACTCTGAACCTGAAGCTAAAGGAAGAAAGTGAGAAGATGGAACCTGAACATCAAGTAGACAAAGATCATGACTGCCGAAAACGAGGATATCCACATAACGGTCAACAACCAGGAAATCCAAGTGGTTAATAATTTTGTATTCCATAAATCCCTGATTGATCATAGTGGCAGCTCGACAGGTGAGATAAAGTGTTGATTAGCACTGGGGCGAACAGCGATAGAGTGCTTGGACCCATTATGGAAGTGCAAGGAGGTCTCAGTCACCATCAAACAAAGGTTAATCACAGCCATCGTCTTCCCGATTACAACATATGGCAGTGAGACGCGGACACTGAGGAGAGCGGACAGAAATAGAATTGATGCTTTTGAGCTGTGGTGTTGGAGAACACCTCTATGGCGAGGGTCACCAACAAAGCTGTCGTGGACCGTATCCACCCGGAGGTATCCCTGGAAGGCAAGATCATCAGACAGAGATGGACTTACTTTGGAGACGTGATGAGGGCTAATTCTCTAGAAAAAGAGATGATACTTGTAATGGTCAGTGGTAATGGGCATCAGGCAAGTGAAGCCAGCCGTAGAGAAGCATGGAGAGGACCAACCTGCAGAATATCCAAGAGCCGGACACCGCTGAGCGGATAGAAATGGAACCATTAAGCTTGTTGCTTCTGAAGCAAAGTTGAAGTGTAGCATTGGAACTGTTCTGTCTCTATGTGCCTCTTTCTCCACCATCTCACTTGCAGACTGTATATAATTCTGGCCCCCAGGGGCCCGGGCCTGCACAAGGTCTCAAAGTGTCGAAGTCGGCAGGATGGTGTACCAGTAACCTTTACAGACAACAGCAGAATAAGCATGAAGCAGCAGTTCAACTCCAACACTGCAAAGACCCCATCCTGTGTATATAGGGTTCTGTAGATAGCAGTGGCAGCGCTAAAACATGAACCAGGCACAAGGTGGTGCTGCTGTAACACCACTTCTTATCACATGACCTGAGGGTCCTAAAGTCAGAAGCTATGAGGGATGTTATAATGGAGGCAGCTTGGAGTACCTCATGGTCAGACAGCAAGGAGTATGGTGGGCACTTGGCTCCCTACTGACAAGAGCAAAGCCCCAGTATACCAGGAATATGGTCCCCGGCTGGGGGGAATGGCGCTGGCCATGGAACAAGACTCATGTGGGAGGAGCCTACATCACTGCAGCAATGAGCAGGCCTCCATATCGTCAACCTACCTGCTATCTGTTCTGGGAGCGGCCAGTACGGGAACGAGGAGCAGCAGCAGCAGCCGGAGCGGAAACAAACCCCTCATGGTGGAGTCTCTGCAAGACAAAAGCGGGGCTGTGACTACCTCTTATTATATCAGTGATGTCATCAGCAAGGGGCAGGGCTGTGACTACCTCTTATTATATCAGTGATGTCATCACCAGGGTGTGGGGCTGTAACTACCTCTTATTATATCAGTGATGTCATCAGCAAGGGGCAGGGCTGTGACTACCTCTTATTATATCAGTGATGTCATCACCAGGGGCAGGGCTGTGACTACCTCTTATTATATCAGTGATGTCATCAGCAAGGGGCAGGGCTGTGACTACCTCTTATTATATCAGTGATGTCATCAGCAACGGGCAGGGCTGTGACTACCTCTTATTATATCAGTGATGTCATCAGCAACGGGCAGAGCTGTGAATACCTCTTATTATATCAGTGATGTCATCACCAGGGGGTGGAGCTGTGACTATCTCTCATTATATTAGTGATCTCATCACTAGGGGGCGGGGCTGCAACTACCTCTTATTATATCAGTGATATCATCACCAGGGGGCGGGGCTGTGACTACCTGTTATTATATCAGTGATGTGGCAGCATAGGCAATAGAAATCCAATAAAAATATCCTTTATCTATTTAAAGAACATGGAGTAATAAAGGATATTTCTATTGGACGTCTATTGCCTACGCTGCCACTTTTTCATGATATTTTGGGACTGTTTGTGGAGTCTTCAGGTTCAGACTCTTTTTTGGTGGCTTGCATTTTGTCACCTCACTCTGAGTAGCTGTAAACGGAGTGCTGTGGATACTATTTTTTTAAATTTCAGTGAAGTGATCAGCAGGGGGCGGGGCTGTGACTTCCCCTCATTATATCAGTGATGCCATCCCCAGGGGGCGGGGCTGTGACTACCTCTCATTATATTAGTGGCCTGATCAGCAGGGGGCGGGGCTGTGACTTCCTCTCATTATATCAGTGATGCTATCCCTAGGGGGCGGGGCTGTGACTACCACTCATTATATTAGTGGCGTGATCAGTAGGGGGGTGGGGCTGTGACTACCTCTCATATCAGTGATGCCATCCCCAGGGGGCGGGGCTGTGACTACCTCTCAGGCATGATATGTAGCTTGGTTGCCAGCAGCATTAGATGATGTTCCTGTACTTTAAGATATTGGGCCAGATGTCATTATATCAGTGAGGGTGGTAAGTAATACCCATGGGGGTCAGTGAGGGTGGTAAGTAATACCCATGGGGGTCAGTGAGGGTGGTAAGTAATACCCAGGGGGTCAGTGAAGGGTGGAGTCGGCTTCCAATGGCTTCTATTTGCTTCTTAGAGTCCATTTACATGGGATGAGCTGTGGAGCAAACGATGCCCGCTGAGCTGTTACACAGGAGTATCGCTGGCATTGCCCACAGTGCAGCTGGCACAGAGGCGGAGCATTGGGGATCGTTCTCCTCCGCCGCCTCTATCCACAGTAAACAGACATTCACAAGTGACCGACTGCGGTTTACGCTGACTGCCACGCGGTTCAGTCGCTGCGTGCGTTCACACGGGAGCCTCAACAATTCAGAGTCCACGGAGTACAACCCTCATCGGGAGCTTCCCGGACGTTGGCGACGCTCCCAGATAAGGGAAGTGTAAAGTCTCCTTCTGCAACTCCAAGTGTTAATGATTAGACCAAGGAGCAGAACGCGGCCGTGCTCCGCCATCAGCACCCCAGTCCGCAGTATCGGGGGCCATCAGCACCCCCAGTCCGCAGAATCGGGGGCCATCAGCACCCCAGTCCGCAGAATCTGGGACCATCAGCACCCCAGTCCGCAGTATCGGGGACCATCAGCACCCCAGTCCGCAGAATCGGGGGCCATCAGCACCCCAGTCCGCAGTATCGGGGGCCATCAGCACCCTAGTCCGCAGTATCGGGGGCCATCAGCACCCCAGTCCGCAGTATCGGGGGCCATCAGCACCCCAGTCCGCAGTATCGGGGGCCATCAGCACCCCCAGTCCGCAGTATTGGGGGCGGCGGCACCGCTGCGCAGGCTCCAGGGGTCACCCCCGGATTACAGGGTCTGGAAGAGAGAAGCTGGAGTTCTGCAACGCGATTCTGATGCAATTGTGCTGCATTCGAGCCCCGCCCCTTCTCCAGGCCACACCCATTTTTATAGACACCTTTCTAAACCCTCTAATGCAAAAGAAATTGGCGAATTGCAGGTACCGGATTCAGGCGCAATCGGCTTCGTAAATCTGTCCCAGAGGATTCTGGCCACATGCGACTCACGACCGCTCGACTACTCTGCGGGGTCTGACCGCGCGACGCAGCGGATGACCTGCAAGGTCTCACGTTATGGCGTCAGCGGTTACGGCTCATCCACGCTGGCACCTTCATGTAGGTTCTGCGTATGCGCTGTAAGATGCGCTCTTCTCATCATTTGCGCGGTACGCGGGTTCACGCTTATTCTATACGGATACATTTCACTGTTAACTCTTTGTTAACCTTTATATGATTTAACCCTTTTTCATCGGTTGGCGTCTGGGAACGCGCGGCCAAACATTCCCATAAAGATAATTCACGAAAACATCTTCCAGGCTCAGCGTAGTCAGACGTGCGCAGAGTTACCGTGTTTAACCCCTTGCAGCCTGTGGATCCGTGAATGCTACGGACACAACTACAACCCCCATCAGATCAGCACCTCAAGTCGCCCAGAAAAAAGACGTAAAAATCTGCAGAAGCCGAAAACTGCAGGTGAAGAAAGGGCAAAACCGACCGAGTCCTGGACTGGACCCCCATCTGCTACATGTGCAGGCCATGCTGGGGGTAGTAGTGCTCTGTGTATACACTATAATAGGTTGCATTACGGTCGGACATAGACTATAACAGAATGGTCTGATGCCATGCTGGGGGTAGTAGTGCTCTGTGTATACACTATAATAGGTTGCATTACGGTCGGACATAGACTATAACAGAATGGTCTGATGCCATGCTGGGGGTAGTAGTAGATTGGTCATGTGACATTATATAATCCAGATCTGCAGCATTAGAAGAATATCATTGTATTCGTGGCACTTACCTTCTCTCTGCAAACCTCTGTCATCTGCTCGGTGCAGCATCAACTCCTCCCTACAAAACTCCACTGCCCTCCCTCACTGCATCATCTGTAACCCCTGCACTGCCAGAGCCAGCACTGCATCATCTGTAACCCCTGCACTGCCAGAGCCAGCACTGCATCATCTGTAACCCCTGCACTGCCAGAGCCAGCACTGCATCATCTGTAACCCCTGCACTGCCAGAGCCATCACTGCATCATCTGTAACCCCTGCACTGCCAGAGCCAGCACTGCATCATCTGTAACCCCTGCACTGCCAGAGCCAGCACTGCATCATCTGTAACCCCTGCACTGCCAGAGCCAGCACTGCATGATCTGTAACCCCTGCACTGCCAGAGCCAGCACTGCATCATCTGTAACCCCTGCACTGCCAGAGCCAGCACTGCATCATCTGTAACCCCTGCACTGCCAGAGCCATCACTGCATCATCTGTAACCCCTGCACTGCCAGAGCCAGCACTGCATCATCTGTAACCCCTGCACTGCCAGAGCCAGCACTGCATCATCTGTAACCCCTGCACTGCCAGAACCAGCACTGCATCATCTGTAACCCCTGCACTGCCCTCCCTCACTGCATCATCTGTAACCCCTGCACTGCCAGAGCCAGCACTGCATCATCTGTAACCCCTGCACTGCCAGAGCCAGCACTGCATCATCTGTAACCCCTGCACTGCCAGAGCCAGCACTGCATCATCTGTAACCCCTGCACTGCCAGAGCCATCACTGCATCATCTGTAACCCCTGCACTGCCAGAGCCAGCACTGCATCATCTGTAACCCCTGCACTGCCCTCCCTCACGGCATCATCTGTAACCCCTGCACTGCCAGAACCAGCACTGCATCATCTGTAACCCCTGCACTGCCCTCCCTCACGGCATCATCTGTAACCCCTGCACTGCCCTCCCTCACTGCATCATCTGTAACCCCTGCACTGCCAGAGCCAGCACTGCATCATCTGTAACCCCTGCACTGCCAGAGCCAACACTGCATCACCTGTAACCCCTGCACTGCCAGAACCAGTACTGCATCATCTGTAACCCCTGCACTTCCCTCCCTCACTACATCATTTGTAACCCCTGCACTGCCAGACCCAGCACTGCAAAATCTGTAACCCCTACACTTCCCTCCTTCACTGCATCATCCGTAACCCCTGCACTGCCAGAGCCTGCACTGCCCTCCCTCACTGCATCATCTGTAACCCCTGCATTGCCAGAGCCAGCACTGCATCATCTGTAACCCCTGCAGTGCCAGAGCCAGTACTGCCCTCCTTCACTGCATCATCTGTAACCCCTGCACTGCCAGAACCGGCAGTGTGGACCATGAGATCAGTGGCAGCAGTGTAGACAAGGAGATCTACTAGGGCCAAACTATCTCCTTGCCTGAGCTTTGGCTTCCTCTGGTCCCATCTCAGGGTCACTTCTAGTGAACTTTTCTGGGGGCTTTTATCATTTATTTTATTGAAATGTTTGCAATGAGGGTTCAGAACGAAAGAGAAGAGAGAAGAAGAAAGAAAATGAAAGGAAAAAGAAGAAGAGGGAATGGAAGAGAAAAAAAGAGAAGAGGGAAAGGAAGAGAAGAAGAAAGAAGAGGAAAGGGAAGAAAGAAAAGAAAATGGGGAAGAATAAGAAAAAAGAGAAGATGGGGGGAAGAGAAGAAGAAAGAAGCTGGAAGGGAAGAGATGAAGGGAGAAGGGAAAAAAAGAAGAGAAGAGGGGAGGGGAGAGAAGAAGAGAGGAGAGAAGAGAAGATGGAATGGAAGGGTAGAGACAAAGAGAAGAAGAGAGAAGGGAAGGGAAAAAGAAAAGAGAGCAGGGAAGGGAAGAGACAAGAGTGAATGGAAGAGAAGAGGGAAGGGAACAGAAGAGAGAAGAGGGAGAGGAAGCGAAGGGGGAATAGAGAAAATGGAAGAGAAGAGAAAAAGAGGGAAGGGAAGAGCAGAAGAGAGAAGAGGGAAGGGGGAAGAGAGAACAGAAAAGGGAAGACAATGGAAGAATAGAAGAGAGAAAAAGCAAGGGAAGAGAAGAAGAGAGAAAATAAGAGAAGGGGGAAGGAAAGAAATGAGATTGTTCTTTGTAGCTGTAAGAAAAGGGTCTCTTCCCCCAGTGCCCCCGCTGTATCTCCTCCCGCCATTGCTGTAGTTAGAGGATCTGACATCCAGGGATATCTGCACAGCGCATTTCTTGACCTTTGACCAACATTGATCAGGGGAATGAAAAGCCAAATGAAGTGCACAGATCTCACCGACACCTAAAGAACCCCAAGTTATAACAGCGTCCTAGAGAGGCAGCTCCCCAGGAGCACAAGGAGGAGCTGAGACACGTGGAGGTAGGAGAGAAGGAGGAGCTAAGGAGGCCAGAGAAGGAGGGGCTGAGATGCAGGCAGTGAGACAGGTGGAGGCAGGAGAGAAGGAGGAGCTGAAACAGGTGGAGGTAGGAGAGAAGGAGGATCTGAGACAGAGGGCAGTAGAAGAGAAGGAGGAGCTAAGAAGGAGGCAGGAAAAGGAGGGGCTGAGATAGGAGGAGGCAGGAGAGAAGGAGGGGCTCAGAAGGAGGCAGTGAGACAGGTGGAAGAAGAGGGAAGAAGGAGCTGAGACAGGTGGAAGCAGGAGAGAAGGAGGAGTTGAAACAGGTGGAGGTAGTAGAGAAGGAGGAGCTAAGACAGGTGGAAGCAGGCGAGAAGGAGGAGCTGAAACAGGTGGAGGTAGTAGAGAAGGAGGAGCTAAGACAGGTGGAAGCAGGCGAGAAGGAGGAGCTGAAACAGGTGGAGGTAGTAGAGAAGGAGGAGCTAAGACAGGTGGAAGCAGGAGAGAAGGAGGAGCTGAAACAGGTGGAGGTAGTAGAGAAGTAGGAGCTAAGACAGGTGGAAGGGGAAGAGAAGGAGGAGCTGAAACTGGTGGAGGAAGGAGAGAAGGAGGAGCTAAGAAAGGTGGAGGCAGGAGAGTAGGAGGAGCTGAAACAGGTGGAGGTAGGAGAGAAGGAGGAGCTAATAAGGAGGCAGGAGAAGGAGGGGCTGAGATAGAAGGAAGCAAGAGAGAAGGAGGGGCTCAGAAGGAGGCAGTGAGACAGGTGGAAGAAGAAGGGAAGAAGGAGCTAAGACAGGTGGAAGCAGGAGGAGCTAAAACAGGTGGAGGTAGTAGAGAAGTAGGAGCTAAGACAGGTGGAGGCAGGAGAGAAGGAAGTGGTGTGACAGGTGGAAGCAGGAGAGAAAGAGGAGCTAAAACAGGTAGAGGCAGGAGAGAAGGAGGAGCTGTAACAGGTGGAGGTAGTAGAGAAGGAGGAGCTAAGACAGGTGGAGGCAGGAGAGAAGGAAGCGGTGCGACAGGTGGAAGCAGGAGAGAAAGAGGAGCTAAAACAGGTAGAGGCAGGAGAGAAGGAGGAGCTGTAACAGTTGGAGGTAGTAGAGAAGGAGGAGCTAAGACAGGTGGAGGCAGGAGAGAAGTAGGCGTTGCGACAGGTGAAAGCAGGAGAGAAAGAGGAGCTAAAACAGGTAGAGGCAGGAGAGAAGGAGGAGCTGTAACAGGTGGAGGTAGTAGAAAAGGAGGAGCAAAGACAGGTGGAGGCAGGAGAGAAGGAGGCGGTGCGACAGGTGGAAGCAGGAGAGAAAGAGGAGCTAAAACAGGTAGAGGCAGGAGAGAAGGAGGAGCTGTAACAGGTGGAGGTAGTAGAGAAGGAGGAGCTAAGACAGGTGGAGGCAGGAGAGAAGGAGGCGGTGCGACAGGTGGAAGCAGGAGAGAAGGAGGAGCTGAAACAGCTGGAGGTATAAGACAAGGAGGAGCTAAGACAGGTGGAGGCAGGAGAGAAGGAGGAGGTCGGGGAAGTGAAGGCTGCCTCTCTGCCCTCAGGAGACACATTCAGTAGAACACATGTATCTACTAGCTTCCTTCTGTCATGATCTTCTCTTTTATCTGGACACTGAGGAGTTAACAAAGCTTCCCATTACAAAGATGGCTGCAGTGGTCTCTAAGTGGGAGGGGCATGTGTTACAGTGGGTGTGGCTGCTTCTGTATCTGCTCTGTCAGATCCTGAGACTACCGGTAAAAGTCAGCAGAAGTCCGTGGTGTTGTGCGTGACGGCAGGGTAGCAGCGGCGGTGGGTGGATACGGTGTGGGATAGCCTGTGGGTACAGCGGGTCCGGTGGGTGGATACGGTGTGGGATAGCCTGTGGATACGGTGTGGGATAGCCTGTGGATACGGCGGGTCCGGTGGGTCATGTCCTCCCATTCTGCGCTTTGTTACATTGTTTCTTGTTTGTTGTGTAACATTCTTGGATACATCACGTTGTTGTGACTAATGTGTTACATTGTTTGTGCTTCTTCTGCTCCAGGTGCGGCCGGCGACATGCATGGAGGGTCTCCCCATCAGCCTCCTGTGTGGACCCCCCTGCTCCTGGGTGTTGGGGTGGGCTGGCTGCTCTACTACTGGACACGGGTTTCTCGGGTCAGTCTCTCTGTCACCTTGTGGGTCTTCCGGGCTGTCCTGTCACCGAGGACAAAGTCTCTCCCCTCCCCCTCTCCACTCCTCTCTCGCCAGGCGTCCGTAATGGTCGGAGCTTCCTAAACTGTAATCTTCACTCTCCAGACCGCCCGTCAGAAAGTCCTTCATACCTGATGCATCATGTAGCTGCGCAGCCAAGTGGAGCGAGCGATAACGTGTAACACGCCAACGATGCGTGCGCTCCGTGTCCGTACGAACAGGAATATTTTGGAGATTTGCGGATACCTTCTAGACGTCTGTGCGATCCCCGGGTTCAGGAAGCGTTTGGTGTAGAGAAAGGAGAACCACAAGGCTCTGGATAGCTGAGCCCACAGACCGGGGGGTCACCCCAAAACCCACAGCAGACACCTACGTCGCTCCATCCATCCTGTGGCTCATATTTACAACCTGAGATCCGGAGCCCACCATCAGTGTCGCACTACAAGGCCCAGAAATCACTTCTAAGTCTACCAACTATCTACATTGGCCAAATATGTGCATACAGAGAAATAAACCACTACTAGACTCTTGTGTCCCTTCCTCTGAACCCCTCTGCCCTTCTCTGTTCCTTCCAACCCCACTGTCCCCTTCTGTCCATTCTTATGGACCCCTTTGTTCCTTTCTCCGGACCCCTCTGTCCTTCTCTGCTTCCTCCTCCGGACCCCTCTGTCCTTCTCTGCTTCCTCCTCCGGACCCCTCTGTCCTTCTCTGCTTCCTCCTCCAGACCCCTCTGTCCCTTCCTCCGGACCCCTCTGTTCTCCCCTGCTTCTTCTTCCGGACCCCTCTGTCCTTCCCTGCTTGTTCCTCTGGATCCCCCTGTCCTTCTCTGCCCCTTTGTCCGGGCCCCCCTGTCCTTCTCTGCCCCTTTGTCCGGGCCCCCCTGTCCTTCTCTGCCCCTTTGTCCGGGCCCCCCTGTCCTTCTCTGCCCCTTTGTCCGGGCCCCCCTGTCCTTCTCTGCCCCTTTGTCCGGGCCCCCCTGTCCTTCTCTGCCCCTTTGTCCGGGCCCCCCTGTCCTTCTCTGCCCCTTTGTCCGGGCCCCCCTGTCCTTCTCTGCCCCTTTGTCCAGGCCCCCCTGTCATTCTCTGCCCCTTTGTCCGGACCCCCCTGTCCTTCTCTGCCTCTTCCTCCGGACCCCTCTGTCCTCCCCTGCTTCTTCCTCCGGACCCCCCCCCCCCCTGTCCTTCTCTGCCCCTTTGTCCGGACCCCCCCCCTGTCCTTCTCTGCCCCTTTGTCCGGACCCCCCCCTGTCCTTCTCTGCCCCTTTGTCCGGACCCCCCCTGTCCTTCTCTGCCCCTTTGTCCGGACCCCCCCTGTCCTTCTCTGCCCCTTTGTCCGAACGCCCCCTGTCCTTCTCTGCCCCTTTGTCTGGACGCCCCCTGTCCTTCCCTGCTTGTTCCTCTGGATCCCCCTGTCATTCTCTGCCCCTTTGTCCGGACCCCCCTGTCCTCCTCTGCCTCTTCCTCCGGACCCCTCTGTCCTCCCCTGCTTCTTCCTCCGGACCCCCCTGTCCTTCTCTGCCCCTTTGTCCGGACCCCCCCTGTCCTTCTCTGCCCCTTTGTCCGAACGCCCCCTGTCCTTCTCTGCCCCTTTGTCTGGACGCCCCCTGTCCTTCCCTGCTTGTTCCTCTGGATCCCCCTGTCATTCTCTGCCCCTTTGTCCGGACCCCCCTGTCCTCCTCTGCCTCTTCCTCCGGACCCCCCTGTCCTCCCCTGCTTCTTCCTCCGGACCCCCCTGTCCTTCTCTGCCCCTTTGTCCGGACCCCCCCCTGTCCTTCTCTGCCCCTTTGTCCGGACCCCCCCCTGTCCTTCTCTGCCCCTTTGTCCGGACGCCCCCTGTCCTTCTCTGCCCCTTCTGCCGGACCGCCCCCCCCCCCCCGTCCTTCTCGGCCCCTTCTGCCGAACCACTCTACCCCTTTTTCCAGACTTCTCTAATCATTCTATGCTACACCCCTCTATCCCTACAAGCGGACCCCTCTGTAGACCTTCTGTGTCTTGCTCTTGTACTTTTTGCTTTACCCCTCCTGGTTACCCAGTCTGACTGTGTGTTGTCTCTTTGTAGAGACCTCACCTGGTGTCCTCGGGGCCCCTGCGGCAGTTCCTGGAGTCTCACTGCCCGGTCGTGATGGAGAAGTTCTGCCCGACCTTCTGGTGTCCAGGGGGGAGACTGCAGACCATTGTCAGGGTCATGTTGGCCTCCAGGCCTCACGTCTCATACAGGAAGTAAGTGACCCCTGTCCTTGTAAGTTCATGTAATGGCTTACCATCTGATGACCCGCTCCCTCTTCGCCGTCTGCTCCCAGCCGTGTCTCTATTAATGGCACCATATTGTGGTTTTTTCGTACAGCGAAGTCATCAGCACTGAAGATGGCGGTCAGATATCTCTGGACTGGATGGACAATGATGAGAGTCCCCACTTCCCGGACAGTTCCTCCCGCCCCACTATTATCCTACTGCCGGGCCTTACAGGAAACAGTCAGCAGTCCTATATACTACACCTGGTCAGACAGGCTGATCGCGATGGTTACAGGTAACGAGTGGACGCTGCAGATGGCCTACGCAGAAATGGGGCCTTCCCTCATTCTTCCTGCCACCCGTCTCCATAGATCACACACATTTACTGCCACCAATACTTTTGGCGCCATTTTCTCTGACAGCATGAAGTCCGACCCCTTAGAAACGCCCGGTGACCCTCTCCAGGCTGAGAGTCGTGGTGGAGCGTTTGTGGTTCCGTATATAAGAGGGCTTGGATCCAACATGGTGGCTTCGATCATCGGCGCTGGTTACGGCAGTTGCTTTCAGGGTACATGGATGTTAGCTGGTGCCGCTGATGCTCGAGATTCCTCGCTAATTGCTGGGCAGCGTCGGCGCTTCAGGTTGTGAGTCCAGATGCAGCCTGGAAATGAGCGGTGAACTGCGAGCGTCAGCGGCTCCATCTTGGGTACCCGCGCCCTGACGAGCCGATATGGGGCAGATAACCTTGCGCCAGGGGATATTCACGTGACGTGGTGTTTCTGCTCTCGGCAGGTGCGTGGTGTTTAATAACCGTGGCTTCGGTGGAGAGAAGTTGCTGGTAAGTAGCCGTCATCTGTGGCCGTTGGTTTACAATGGCGCTCAGCAGGTGACGTCCTCCATCTCTCCACAGACTCATCGTACGTTCTGTGCAGCCAACACAGAGGACCTGGCCCAAGTGGTCAACCACGTCCACCGCCACCTCCCAGACGCTCCGCTAGTGGCTGTGGGGGTGTCAATTGGGGGGTAAGTGGTTATGTGGCATCTCCTGGGTCCCCGGACATTAGACTTTGGCGATTACAGCAGTGACATGATGGGCTTCCTCAATACTCCAAACACAACCAGATCCGGGTATGTCGTCACTGTTGGGGGCGGCGCGATGTCACCACCCGGACACAGCCAGACCGCCTTCTGCCACCACCAGCCCCGACGCTACAGCCTGCACATTCCTGGATAATGAGGAGTGACTGTAGAAAGGCCCTTCACTCCATCAGTCACACCCAGAGCTGCCGTCACCATTGGGCTTCCCGTTGGCATTCAGGCTGCAGGTCCTCATGTGCTGCTTTGCATTGTTCACACAGATCATTATGGCAACCTTAACTGTACATCTAATCGTTGCCGCCAATGCCGACCCTCACCTGACCGCAGCCACCGATGCTGACCCTCACTACGCTCACCCAACCGTCGCCACCAATGTTAATCCTCACCTGACTGCCCCTGATGCCGACCCTCACCACGCTCACCCGACTGTTGCCACAAATCCTAACCCTTATTGCTGTTGCTGACCCTCACCCGACCGCCGCCGCCGATGCCGACCCTCACCACGCTCACCCGACCGCCGATGCCGACCCTCACCACGCTCACCCGACTGTTGCCACAAATGCTAACCCTTATTGCTGTTGCTGACCCTCACCCGACCGCCGCCGCTGATGCCGACCCTCACCACGCTCACCCGACTGTCGCCACAAATGCTAACCCTTATTGCTGTTGCTGAGCCTCACCCAACCGTCGCCGCCAATGCTGATCCTCACCTGACCGTCACCACTGATGCTGACTAGAGATGAGCGAACACCAAAATGTTCGGGTGTTCGTTATTCGTAACGAACTTTCCGCGATGCTCGAGGGTTCGTTTCGAACAACGAACCCCATTGAAGTCAATGGGCGACCCGAGCATTTTTGTATTCCGCCGATGCTCGCTAAGGTTTTCATGTGTGAAAATCTGGGCAATTCAGGAAAGTGATGGGAATGACACAGCAACGGATAGGGCAGGCGAGGGGCTACATGTTGGGCTGCATCTCAAGTTCACAGGTCCCACTATTAAGCCACAATAGCGGCAAGAGTGGGCCCCCCCCCCTCCCAACAACTTTTACTTCTGAAAAGCCCTCATTAGCATGGCATACCTTTGCTAAGCACCACACTACCTCCAACAAAGCACAATCACTGCCTGGATGACACTCCATTGCCACTTCTCCTGGGTTACATGCTGCCCAACCGCACCCCCTCCCCCCCACAGCGCACACCAAACTGTCCCTGCGCAGCCTTCAGCTGCCCTCATGCCACGCCACACTCATGTCTATTTAGAATTGCGTCTGCCATGACGAGGGACCGCAGGCACACACTGCAGAGGTTGGCACGGCTAGGCAGCGACCCTCTTTAAAAGTGGCGGGGCGATAGCCCACAATGCTGTACAGAAGCAATGAGAAATAGAATCCTGTGCCACCGCCATCAGGAGCTGCACACGTGGGCATAGCAATGGGGAACCTATGTGCCACACACTATTCATTCTGTCAAGGTGTCTCTGCATGCCCCAGTCAGACCGGGCTTTTTAATTCATAGACACAGGCAGGTACAACTCCCTATTGTGAAGTCCCTGTCGACCCACAGCATGGGTGGCTCCCTGGAACCCACCGGCGGTACATAAAAATATCCCATTGCATTGCCCAACACAGCTGAGGTAGTAATGTCGTGCTTAATACAGGTGGGCTTCGGCCCACACTGCATGCCCCAGTCAGACTGGGGTTCTTTATAAGTGTACAGATGTAGTAAAAACTCCGTGTGCACCTACAGCATGGGTGGGTGCCAGGAAGCCACCGGCGGTACATAGAAATATCCCATTGCATTGCCCAACACAGCTGAGGTAGTAATGTTGTGCTTAACCCTTTCCAATCCAATTTGTATATGGTTTTCCTAGGGGGCTTACTCTTTTTCTGCTGTTATACAACGGCGCTATATGCTGGCTAAAGCCAGTACTGCATGAGCTGACACGTAGGATAGGCTCCGACAGCAGAGAGGCTGGCAATATACAGTAAGAGAACCCCGACGGACGTCTACCAACAACGGAGCTGTACAGCCTTAAACCCTAATGTCTTCACAGGTCACACAGTGGACTGGAAAGGGTTAATGCAGGTGGGTTTCGGCCCACACTGCATGCCCCAGTCAGACTGGGGTTCTTTACAAGTGGACACATGTAGGTTTAACTCCCTGTGGACCCACTGCCTGGGTGGGTGCCAGGAAGCCACCGGCGGTACATAGAAATATCCCATTGCATTGCCCAACACAGCTGAGGTAGTAATGTCGTGCGTAATACAGGTGGGCTTCGGCCCACACTGCATGCCCCAGTCAGACGGGTTCTTTAGAAGTGTACAGATGTATTAAAAACTCAGTGTGCACCTACAGCATGGGTGGCTCCCTGGAACCCACCGGCGGTACACAAAAATATCCCATTGCATTGCCCAACACAGCGGATGTAACGTCAGCTGTAATGCAGGTGGGCTAAAAATTAATTTGATTACACTGTAGGCGAGGGCCCACAAAAATTGGTGTACCAACAGTACTAATGTACATCCCAAAAATTGGCCATGGCCAGCCAAGAGGGCAGGTGAAACCCATTAATGGCTTTGGTTAATGTGGCTTAAGTGGTAACTAGGCCTGGAGGCAGCCCAGTGTAACGAAAAATTGGTTCAAGTTAAAGTTCCAACGCTTTTAAGCGCATTGAAACGTATAAAAATTGTTCAGAAAAATTATTTGAGTGAGCCTTGTGGCCCTAAGAAAAATTGCCCGTTCAGCGTGATTACGTGAGGTTTCAGGAGGAGGAGCAGGAGGAGGAGGAGGAGGAATATTAGACACAGATTGATGAAGCAGAAATGTCCCCGTTTTTGATGGTGATAGAGAACGATGCTTCCATCCGCGGGTGCAGCCTACGTATTGTTTAGGTATCGCTGCTGTCCGCTGGTGGAGAAGAGAAGTCTGGGGAAATCCAGGCTTTGTTCATCTTGATGAGTGTAAGCCTGTCGGCACTGTCGGTTGACAAGCGGCTACGCTTATCTGTGATGATTCCCCCAGCCGCACTAAACACCCTCTCTGACAAGACGCTAGCCGCAGGACAAGCAAGCACCTCCAGGGCATACAGCGCGAGTTCAGGCCACGTGTCCAGCTTCAACACCCAGTAGTTGTAGGGGGCAGAGGCGTCACCAAGGATGGTCGTGCGATCGGCTACGTACTCCCTCACCATCCTTTTGCAGTGCTCCCGCCGACTCAGCCGTGACTGGGGAGCGGTGACACAGTCTTGGTGGGGAGCCATAAAGCTGGCCAGGCCCTTAAAGACTGTTGCACTGCCTGGGATGTACATGCTGCTCGATCTCCGCACCTCCCCTGCTACCTTGCCCTCGGTACTGCGCCTTCTGCCACTAGCGCTGTCGGCTGGGAATTTTACCATCAGCTTGTCCGCCAGGGCCCTGTGGTATAGCAACACTCTCGAACCCCTTTCCTCTTCGGGAATCAGAGTGGGCAGGTTCTCCTTATACCGTGGATCGAGCAGTGTGTACACCCAGTAATCCGTAGTGGCCAGAATGCGTGCAACGCGAGGGTCACGAGAAAGGCATCCTAACATGAAGTCAGCCATGTGTGCCAGGGTACCTGTACGCAACACATGGCTGTCTTCACTAGGAAGATCACTTTCAGGATCCTCCTCCTCCTCCTCCTCCTCAGGCCATACACGCTGAAAGGATGACAGGCAATCAGCCGGTGTACCGTCAGCAGCGGCCCAAGCTGTCTCTTCCCCCTCCTCCTCATCCTCCTCATGCTCCTCCTCCTCCTCCTGTACGCGCTGAGATATAGACATGAGGGTGCCCTGACTATCCAGCGGCATACTGTCTTCCCCCGCCCCCGTTTCCGAGCGCAAAGCAGCTGCCTTTATGGTTTGCAGGGAATTTCTCAAGATGCATAGCAGAGGAATAGTGACGCTAATGATTGTAGCATCGCCGCTCACCACCTGGGTAGACTCCTCAAAATTACCAAGGACATGGCAGATGTCTGCCAACCAGGCCCACTCTTCTGAAAGGAATTGAGGAGGCTGACTCCCACTGCGCCGCCCATGTTGGAGTTGGTATTCGACTATAGCTCTACGCTGCTCATAGAGCCTGGCCAACATGTGGAGCGTAGAGTTCCACCGTGTGGGCACGTCGCACAGCAGTCGGTGCACTGGCAGCTTAAAGTGATGTTGCAGGGTGCGCAGGGTGGCAGCGTCCGTGTGGGACTTGCGGAAATGTGCGCAGAGCCGGCGCGCCTTTACGAGCAGGTCTGACAAGCGTGGGTAGCTTTTCAGAAAGCGCTGAACCACCAAATTAAAGACGTGGGCCAGGCATGGCACGTGCGTGAGGCTGCCGAGCTGCAGAGCCGCCACCAGGTTACGGCCGTTGTCACACACGACCATGCCCGGTTGGAGGCTCAGCGGCGCAAGCCAGCGGTCGGTCTGCTGTGTCAGACCCTGCAGCAGTTTGTGGGCCGTGTGCCTCTTATCGCCTAAGCTGAGTAGTTTCAGCACGGCCTGCTGACGCTTGCCCACCGCTGTGCTGCCACGACGCGCGACACCGACTGCTGGCGACATGCTGCTGCTAACACATCTTGATTGCGAGACAGAGGAGGAGGAGGAGGAGGAGGGTGGTTTAGTGGAGGAAGCATACACCTCCGCAGATACCACCACCGAGCTGGGGCCCGCAATTCTGGGGGTGGGTAGGACGTGAGCGGTCCCAGGCTCTGACTCTGTCCCAGCCTCCACTAAATTCACCCAATGTGCCGTCAGGGAGATGTAGTGGCCCTGCCCGCCTGTGCTTGTCCACGTGTCCGTAGTTAAGTGGACCGTGGCAGTAACCGCGTTGGTGAGGGCGCGCACAATGTTGCGGGAGACGTGGTCGTGCAGGGCTGGGACGGCACATCGGGAAAAGTAGTGGCGACTGGGAACTGAGTAGCGCGGGGCCGCCGCCTCCATGATACTTTTGAAGGACTCCGTTTCCACAACCCTATACGGCAGCATCTCAAGGCTGATGAATTTTGCGATGCGGACGGTTAACGTTTGAGCGTGCGGGTGCGTGGCGGCGTACTTGCGCTTGCGCTCGAACACTTGCGCAAGCGACGGCTGAACGGTGCGCTGAACTACACTGCTGGATGGGGCCGAGGACAACGGAGGTGAGGGTGTGGGTGCAGGCCATGAGGCGGTAGTGCCTGTGTCCTGAGAGGGGGGTTGCATCTCAGTGGCAGGTTGGGGCACAGGGGGAGAGGCAGGGGTGCAAACCGGAGGCGGTGAACGGCCTTTGTCCCACCTTGCGGGGTGCTTGGCCATCATATGTCTGCGCATGGTGGTGGTGGTGAGGCTGTTGGTGTTGGCTCCCCGGCTGAGCTTTGCGCGACAAAGGTTGCACACCACTGTTCGTCGGTCGTCAGGCGTCTCTGTGAAAAACTGCCAGACCTTAGAGCACCTCGGCCTCTGCAGGGTGGCATGGCGCGAGGGGGCGCTTTGGGAAACACTTGGTGGATTATTCGGTCTGGCCCTGCCTCTACCCCTGGCCACTGCACTGCCTCTTGCAACCTGCCCTGCTGATGCCCTTGACTCCCCCTCTGAAGACCTGTCCTCCTGAGTAAGCGTTGCACACCAGGTGGGGTCAGTCACCTCATCGTCCTGCTGCTCTTCCTCCGAATCCTCTGTGCGCTGCTCCCTGGGACTTACTGCCCTTACTACTACCTCACTGCAAGACAACTGTGTCTGATCGTCATCGTCCTCCTGACCCACAGAAAGTTGTTGAGACAGTTGGCGGAAGTCCCCAGCCTCTTCCCCCGGACCCCGGGAACTTTCGAATGGTTGGGCATCAGTGACGATAAACTCCTCTGGTGGGAGAGGAACCGCTGCTGCCCAATCTAAGCAGGGGCCCGAGAACAGTTCCTGGGAGTCTGCCCGCTCCTGAGCAGGTGTTATTGTAGTGGAGTGAGGAGGCTGGGAGGAAGGAGGAGCAGCAGACAGAGGATTCGGATTGGCAGCAGTGGACGGCGCAGAACTGCGGGTAGACGATAGGTTGCTCGAAGCACTTTCTGCCATCCAGGACAGGACCTGCTCACACTGCTCATTTTCTAATAACCGTCTCCCGCGTGGACCCATTAATTGGGCGATGAATATGGGGACGCCAGAAACGTGCCTCTCTCCTAATCGCGCAGCAGTCGGCTGCGACACACCTGGATCAGGAGCTTGGCCTGTGCCCACACCCTGACTTGGCCCTCCGCGTCCTCGGCCGCGTCCACGTCCTCTAGGCCTACCCCTACCCCTCAGCATGCTGTATTACCAGTGATTTGATTTCACAGGCAGGAAATAAATTGGCGCAAGACTGCAGGCCAAATATAATTTTTGCCCTTTTTGGAAAACGAAAGGCCCCACTGCCTCTAGTGAATGAATTATCTAAGTTTAATAACTGTGCTGTGTCCCTGCTTATGTGTCACAGAACGTGAGGGTAGCAGAGTTATTATAACTCTTGGAGAGCAGGTATTTTTTTCCCAATTAAGGAAAGCAAATGGCGAAGCCAGCAGTAAAGCGTAGCTGGGTGCGTATGATTTAGCACTGTTCTTCACGCAGCTCACACGTCTCCACCGCCCGTAAGGACGGACAGAGGCTGGACAAATAGATTTGTTTTCAGTTTTTTCCCACCAACAGGCAGCACTGCGTATATTCAATGAACATGAGAAGTTTAATAACTGTGCTGTGTCCCTGCTTATGTGTCACAGAACGTGAGGGTAGCAGAGTTATTATAACTCTGGCAGAGCAGGTATTTTTTTCCCAATTAAGGAAAGCAAATGGCGACGCCAGCAGTAAAGCGTAGCTGGGTGCGTCTGATTTAGCAATGTTTTTCACGCAGCTCACACGTGTCCACCGCCCGTAAGGACGGACAGAGGCTGGACAAATAGATTTGTTTTCACTTGTTTTTCCACCAAAAGGCATCACTGCGTATATTCAATGAATAATAACTGTGTTGTGGCCCTGCCTATACAATTCTTTCCCTGCAGTATCAATGGAGGGTGGAATGCTCTGCAGAGGCGATTTTGAGAAGCCCAAAAAAAATGCAGCACAGCCAACAGCAGCCTGGACAGTACTGCACACGGATAAATATGGCCCTAGAAAGGACCGTTGAGGTTCTTGAAGGCTACACTCACTCCTAACACTCTCCCTGCCTATGCAGCACTTCTGTCCCTAATGCCGGGTGCAACGCTCTGCAGAGGCGATTTTGAGAAAAAAAAAATGCCACTGCTATCAGCAGCCAACACACAGCTATCAGTGGCCCTAATAAGGACCTTTGGGGGGTCTTGAAGCCTACACTAACTACCAATTCTTTCCCTACAGCAGCTCCGGTATAAACAGCACTGTCCCTCATCTAACTCACACGGCATCTGAGGCGAGCCGCGGGAGGGGCCGACTTTTATATTAGGCGGACACCTGATCTCCCCAGCCACTCACTGCAGGGGGGTGGTATAGGGCTTAAACGTTGCAGGGGGAAGTTGTAATGCCTTCCCTGTCTTTCAATTGGCCAGAAAAGCGCGCTAACGTCTCAGGGAAGGAAGTGAAAATAACCAGAACACCGCATGGTGTTCGTTACGAATAACGAACATCCCGAACACCCTAATATTCGCACGGATATCAAGCTCGGACGAACGCGTTCGCTCATCTCTAATGCTGACCCTTCTTCCTCCTGACCCCCACCCGCTGTCCCCTCCTTTAATGAACGTCTGTGATTATCTCCCTCCTCCTTCAGGATGCTGCTGTTGAATTATCTGGCCTCCACGGGTCGGCGGTCTCAGCTGGGCTCCGCGCTCGTCTTCTCCACCCCCTGGAACGTCTTTGCATCCACCGCCTCCCTGGAGCGGCCACTAAACTACTGGTTATTCAACCGCTCGCTGGTCACTACATTGAAAACCACGCTGTGTCGGTAAGAGCCAGAGGGACCCCCTCGTGTCCGCCGCCTGGGGCCTCCGCCGCCTTCCCATCCCCACCGCTGTCTGTTGTCTTGTAGGTTCCGTGACGTCATCGGTGAAGTTCTAGATGTGGAGCAGATCTTACAGGTGATACATGTATATCTTACAAGCTTCACACGCCGGGATGCTGGAGCCACGGAGTCGGCACACTTGGGCCGTACTTACACGGCCCAGAATATTCCACGACTGTCCCCAATGGGTTAATCTACGCCGCTCTTCCTTGCCCACTGATAGCGTAAAAAGGAAACACTGCGGCACGTTCTTGTTTTTTTCGCAAAACCCATCGCACTCGCAGGCAAAATCGCAGGATTAAGAGTGCGCTGTTGGTCCTCATTCCTCCAACCGATACCGCAGTCCCCCGTGAGGCCTGAGGGGGCGTTTACACGGGCTACTTCCTTGCGCAATTTCTGTGCGTTGCGAGATGCAGGGGAGAAGAACCCTTTATTTTAAATGGGCTGATCTACGTGCGCTCTTACTGCGAGGCGCCGAGAAATCGCTGCACGTCCTCACCTCCCCTATTGGAGCAAAACTAAAAATCCCGTGGCCCCGCTGCGTGCGGCGAGGGCGGCTCAACGCCTTTTTTGCTCCCATAGAGAATAATAGGCATCTTTAATGTGTGATGCCTGTTACACGCCAAATGCATCGCGCCCGCACTGAAAATCACAGATCTGGAAGTGCGATATCCCAGACCGATATTGTCCTCGTTCATATAACCCCCCCCCCCTCACGGTGGCTTCACACGGCGTATCTGCATGCGCAATACCAGAGGATTATTTTTTATATTTTTGCGCAGGTCCCTATAGAACTTACTTCAGGCTTTATTTTAACGTATGCTTCCAGGCAAAAACAGCAACACAAAGTCCATGCGACATAACATATGAGGTGCTGCCCCACGCAGGGTGCTCAGGGCCATGCGATATAACATATGAGGTGCTGCACCACGCAGGGTGCTCAGGGCCATGCGATATAACATATGAGGTGCTGCACCACGCAGGGTGCTCAGGGCCATGCGACATAACATATGAGGTGCTGCCCCACGCAGGGTGCTCAGAGCCATGCGATATAACATATGAGGTGCTGCCCCACGCAGGGTGCTCAGGGCCATGCGATATAACATATGAGGTGCTGCACCACGCAGGGTGCTCAGGGCCATGCGACATAACAGATGAGGTGCTGTCCCACACAGGATGCTCAGGGCCATGCGACGTAACAGATGAGGTGCTGCCCCACGCAGGGTGCTCAGGGCTATGCGATATAACAGATGAGGTGCTGCCCCACGCAGGGTGCTCAGGGCTGTGCGACATAACAGATGAGGTGCTGCCCCACCCAGGGTGCTCAGGGCTATGCGATATAACATATGAGGTGCTGCACCACGCAGGGTGCTCAGGGCCATGCGACATAACAGATGAGGTGCTGCCCCACCCAGGGTGCTCAGGGCCATGTGATATAACATATAAGGTGCTGCCCCACGCAGGGTGCTCAGGGCCATGCGATATAACATATGAGGTGCTGCCCCACGCAGGGTGCTCAGGGCCCTAGCGACAGAACATATGAGGTGCTGCACCACGCAGGGTGCTCAGGGCCATGTGATATAACATATGAGGTGCTGCACCACGCAGGGTGCTCAGGGCTGTGCGACATAACAGATGAGGTGCTGCCCCACGCAGGGTGCTCAGGGCCGTGCAACATAGCAGATGAGGTGCTGTCCCACACAGGGTGCTCAGGGCCATGTGATATAACATATAAGGTGCTGCCCCACACAGGGTGCTCAGGGCCATGCGATATAACATATGAGGTGCTGCCCCACGCAGGGTGCTCAGGGCCCTAGCGACAGAACATATTAGGTGCTGCACCACGCAGGGTGCTCAGGGCCATGCGATATAACATATGAGGTGCTGCACCACGCCGGGTGCTCAGGGCCGTGCGACATAGCAGATGAGGTGCTGCACCACGCAGGGTGCTCAGGGCTATGCGATATAACATATGAGGTGCTGCCCCACGCAGGGTGCTCAGGGCTGTGCGGCATAGCAGATGAGGTGCTGCACCACGCAGGGTGCTCAGGGCCATGCGACATAACATATGAGGTGCTGCACCATGCAGGGTGCTCAGGGCCATGCGATATAACATATGAGGTGCTGCACCACGCAGGGTGCTCAGGGCTATGCGATATAACATATGAGGTGCTGCCCATGCAGGGTGCTCAGGGCCATGTGACATAACAGATGAGGTGCTGCCCCACACTGGGTGCTCAGGGCCATGCGATATAACAGATGAGGTGCTGCCCCACGCAGGGTGCTCAGGGCCATGCGATATAACATATGAGGTGCTGCCCCACGCAGGGTGCTCAGGGCCATGCGATATAACATATGAGGTGCTGCCCCACGCAGGGTGCTCAGGGCCATGCAAAATAACATATCAGGTGCTGCCCCACGCAGGGTGCTCAGGGCGATGCGATATAACAGATGCAATGCTGCACCACGCAGGGTGCTCAGGGCCATGAAACATAACAGATGAGGTGCAGTCCCACACAGGATGCTCAGGGCCATGCGACATAACATATGAGGTGCTGCCCCACGCAGGGTGCTCAGGGCCATGCGACATTACAGATGAGGTGCTGCCCCACGCAGGGTCCTCAGGGCCATGCGACATAACAGATGAGGTGCTGTCCCACACAGGATGCTCAGGGCCATGCGACATAACAGATGAAAGCTGCACCACGCAGGGTGCTCAGGGCCATGCGACATAACAGATGAGCTGCTGCCCCACACAGGGTGCTCAGGGCCATGCGACATAACATATGAGGTGCTGCCCCACGCAGGGTGCTCAGGGCGATGCGATATAACAGATGCAATGCTGCACCACGCAGGGTGCTCAGGGCCATGAGACATAACAGATGAGGTGCTGCCCCACGCAGGGTGCTCAGGGCCATGCGATATAACAGATGAGGTGCTGTCCCACACAGGATGCTCAGGGCCATGCAACATAGCAGATGAGGTGCTGCACCACGCAGGGTGCTCAGGGCCATGCGATATAACATATGAGGTGCTGCACCACGCAGGGTGCTCAGGGCCATGCGACATAACAGATGAAAGCTGTCCCACGCAGGGTGCTCAGGGCCATGCGATATAACAGATGAGGTGCTGCACCACGCAGGGTGCTCAGGGCCATGTAACATAACAGATGAGGTGCTGGTCCACGCAGGGTGCTCAGGGCCATTCGACATAACAGATGAGGTGCTGCCCCACGCCGGGTGCTCAGGGCCATTCGACATAACAGATGAGGTGCTGCCCCACGCAGGGTGCCCAGGGCCATGCGACATAGCAGATGAGGTGCTGCCCCACGCAGGGTGCTCAGGTCCATGCGATATAACAGATGAAAGCTGCCCCACGCAGGGTGCTCAGGGCCATGCGATATAACAGATGAGGTGCTGCACCACGCAGGGTGCTTAGGGCCATGCGATATAACAGATGAGGTGCTGCACCACGCAGGGTGCTCAGGGCTATGCGATATAACAGATGAGGTGCTGCACCACGCAGGGTGCTCAGGGCTATGCGATATAACAGATGAAAGCTGCACCACGCAGGGTGCTCAGGGCCATGCAACATAACAAATGAGCTGCTGCCCCACGCAGGGTGCTCAGGGCCATGCGATATAAGAGATGCAATGCTGCCCCACGCAGGGTGCTCAGAGGTTTCCTCCTCAGGCTGTCAGGCCCTGACTCCTGGGAGCTGCAGTGTTTTATGCTTCAGTAATGGGGTCAGGGCCTACAGCTGAGTTTCCTGAGGACTAGGATGAAGTTGTGGACTGGAGCGCCACCCTGTCCAGACTAAGAGCCTGGGAGGGAGGTATACTCCATCCACCACTTCACTCTTTAACTACAACATTTAAAAATCTGCTTCTGCATGCTCGAATCCACCTCGTTCATAGTACAAATGCGTTGCTCTGAAGTGCATTTGTGCATACGCCCGTATGGCGCCGCCCTGAGGTACACGCAGGTCTGATGTGTTGCAAACCTGTGATTTTTGCTGCAATCACAATGTTTTGCTGGAATACGGCATCGCTTCGCTGCAGCGCAGGATCCGTCACACTGGGGCAATCACCTGGTTTCATCAGAACAGACCCTATGGTGCTCGCCTGAAAACCGTATCCACGCGCCAGCGCAATGCAAGCTCCTAAAAAAATACCGCCATTGTAAATTAAGGCATAATGTTGTCTTATCATGCGCGACACCTGACCATATCGCAATCGGTCAGATATCGCCTGTGTGTATGCAACCCAAGAGCGTGCGGCGGGTCTCAGGAGGGGAATGGGGGTGCAGGTGAAGGCCACCAGTCATAGATGGTGTCGGATGAGATGTGGGACCCGCGGTGGTGCGCCGCTCCCGTACTCCTCTACATTCATTGGTCTTGGTTGTGTTCCAGTCCCGCTCCATCCAGGAGTTCGATGAGCGCTACACGTCCATCGTCTTTGGCTACCGCTCGTGCCATGACTATTACCACGATGCCAGCCCTGCCAACAAACTACAGAAGATCAAGACTCCGGTGCTGTGCGTCAACGCTGCGGATGACCCCTTCTCTCCAGGTGAAGGTGAGTCCTTCGTGATGTCCGTCCCGATACTGAAGAGTTGTCCGTGCTGTTAGAGCTGACCCGTCCGTCCGCCTCCTCCGTTGGATCACCCACTCCTCCACCAGCGGCCATGTACAGGGTGGTGGCGTTGTACTAACGAGGGCGCTGCACTTCACAGTGCTGATCCTCCAATATGATGTTAGTAAGTCGCACATGATCCCATCTCCAACGCACTTGCCCAAATTAATGTTACTGTCCCTTTAACTGTAGCTAACAGAATTGTACATAGACCTATCACCCCCATTATCTCTGACCCCAGGGGCTCACACTCTAATCTCCCCCCTCAGTTTCAGCTTAGGTATCCTATTAGTTGGTATTGGAGATCCCATTAGGATATGCAGACCCCCTGCTGCCCGCTGATCCCCGTCTTCCCCCAGATCTCCTAGTATGGTGGTGGGCTGTATATCATAGATGACGTATCTCACCACAGTTGGCAGTTTTCACTTCATACTACTGTGCAGACAACTTGGTCTAATGGTTTGATCCTGCTCACTGGTCCTGGCGTTCTCCCCTCATTCCTCCCAAACCACACCCTCTTGCCTATTGATTGACATCTCCAGCTCCTGTGAGCCAGTTGGAACTCGCAGCGTCGCCTTCCCAAGAGAGACGGAGACGTCAATCAATAGACAAGAAATGGGGTTTAGGAAGAATGATGGGAGCCAATCCCAGTGAGAGGAATGCCCATCAGACCATTTGTAGGTCATTTGCATATTGAGAGTGTGGCGGAAAAATGGCAATTATGAGGGCAAGTAAAAAAGAGCCGTTTCTTCCCCTACGTCCTACAGCAGCACAACCATGGGGTAATTCTGGCCCTGTGAACTGATAGGATAGCTTCACTTTGGATGAAATAATGAAGTATTTTACTGATTAATCGCTCCCCCGCCTCCCCACCCTCGATCAGCCGACTGTCCCTCCTTCCCTCCCTACCTGTGAGTTCTGCCCTAAGGACAGATAGATAACCTGTACAGGAGGTTTTTCTCTTTTTTCAGCTATTCCTCATGTCAGCAGTCCTCGCCTTGGACCTCCCCTCAGACCTCCACCCCTAGTCATGCTAGGCCATGTGAGGCAAGCAGTTTCTACTTCTTGAGCCAAAAGGAGTTAGGTTTTACCGGAACGATCTGTGGTGCCTCCTCACAGCACCTTTAACCACAACCCAGAGTTTCAGTGCCGCGGCCTTTGGTCGGTCTGTCTTGAATGCTGATCTGCATGAGGGCGGCTCTATGGGGTAACGTCTTCCTAGATCCCCTTGGTTGTGCTGCTGTAAGACGTAAGGGAAGCGTTGATTCTGATTGTTAGTCTGTTTTCCCCTAATCCTAACAGTGGCACGAGCTTCCGGCCCTCTCTTGATAACTGCACTCCAGTAGGGGGGGCTAGTTAGCCCCTAGAGAGTGGAGGTAGAAATGAATACGTTAATTATTTCACTATGACTTCGATCTGTCCTCTTAGTACATGGGGGCAGCATTACCCCCTCCGTTGTGCTGCTGCTAGATCTAACTGTCATACCGCTTATACCAGGATTGCTCTATGATTTTACACATCGATGATGGGCTTCATTTAAAGGGACAAAACGCTTTACAGAATCCGGGCCTGAGAAGCCGATCACCCTGGCTGGGTTCGACTCTCGGCAACCCTGACAATCGGTTGATATTGCCGGGGGAGCAGTGGCCAAGAATTACCGGACCGTTCCTTTCTGGGTCATAAGGAGGGGTGTAAAGCAGGGGCCTCGGCTGTGTGACCTTCATCTGTCCTAATGGGGCATGTGCTCTTGGGAAGCAGTTCCCACAAATGGGTGTAAACGTCCTGAGGATGGCATGGGGTCAGAAGCTGCGACTGACAGCCGGCGCCCCGCTGCAACAGTGGGGATCGGTGAGAACACTGAGCCCCGCTATTAACTCCTTACATGCCACAATCAATGTTGGTTGCGACATGTAAAGGTTTCTCAGAGAGGGGGGTGCTCCCTCTGTGATGACAACTGCCCTCGGCCATGTAATCGCTGAGGGCTGTTGGGTTGCAATGGCAACTAGACCGCAGACAATGGCGTCCAGGTATGCTATGGCCTATGATCTCTATGTAGGATGATAATGCATTGAAGTACTGTAGTGTTGCAGTGTATTATAAGGACTATCATAGTGTCGCAGGTTCAAGCCCCTTACAGAGACATTAAAAAAAATCTGCTATTTTGAGCATTTTCCACTCTTTGTGTAATAAAAAATTAAATTCTTAGTATCACCAGATCCCTAACGACCCGAAGAATCCATTATATTGTTATAATGTTTATTCTGCACAGGAAATGGTATAAAAAACTGGAGCTCAGTTACTGTTCTGTAATAATAATAGCCATCAAGAAAGTTGTATCTGCTCGGAGGTGGGGCCAATATAGATGGCCGCTCACAGAAAACCTGCAGCCCTCACTTTGAAAAGTAGAGCTGAAAGTTCCCCAAAAACCATCATGTCCTTAGGTCCAGAAGAGGCTGCGACCCTAAGGGGTTAAAGGGAACCGGCCATCCTCATCTCGGCAGAGCTCCATCATGATGAGCAGAAGACGCACGCTCAGCCATCCGCAGAGTCACGGGGTCACATGACCCTCCACCAGGAACGGGGCGCCCAGTATGAAACACAGCGCCCCGGACCTCCCGTTCCATCACTCATGGCGTAGTGTATGGGGCTCAGACGTGATGACAGGTTCCCTTTAACCCCTTAAGGACCAGACACTTTTTAGGGATTTCCCCCATGTGGAGGTTTTACTGCCGTATTTTTTTTCCTTAGCTACCAAAATTATTTTTGCTGCGTTTTTTTCCCCGTGACATTTAGGGCGATCTTCTTCTTCTTCTTCTTTTTTTTTTTAAATATCTTTATCACTGACTTTTTTCACGTTTTTCTTTTGTTTTTTTTTAACATTTCTAGTTTTTTTTTAAATTAGTCTATTTACGCTATAATAAAGTATGGGATCGGGCTCCTCGTTTTGTTTCGGACTTTTTGATATTATTTATGTCTGGTTTTGGATTACGGGGTGCGTATAGCGATGGTTGTGGTTGGCGTCGGCTTTGGCTCATTTTCTCTCTTATGTATGTATTTTATTCTGTAATCTTGTTATACTGATGTATGTCGTTATGTTTTTTACTCTCCGTGTCCCCCGTGACGTCATATAAGACCTCTGGGGACAGTCACATGTTTGTTTATTTGACAGTTTCCTACTGTAGTTGGGGCAGCCATAGGAGCCGCATCCATAGGAGCCCCAGTTACAGGGCAAAACAACCCCTGTAGTGACATTAGTCATTGGCAGAGCTGGTCAGGGTCTTGTACCACCCTGCAGCTCTGCTATAGCAGGGAATACCGGCGGTCACGTGACCCTCGGGCTCCTGTAGTGGAAGTTACACTTCCAGTTTCTAGTACACAGTACTCATTGAGCGCTGTGTACTTGGCAAAGGAAAAGGCAGAAAGGGTTAAAACCCCTCCGGCCTTCTCCTGTGGGTTATCAGCTGTCACTAACAGCTGTCACCCCATCCTGATTCTAATTGATTGCAGAGCAGGAGGCTTAGATCCCCACAATAATTTTACTACCAGTGGGGCTTTAAGCCCAGGACCAGGCGCCATATATTTACTGGGCCTGGTCCTAAGCGGGTTAATGACAGCGGCCGACTCCACTGTGAGGGCCGACTGGATCCGAAGCGGTGTTTATCATCAGGACAAATACAGGTGGAGCGACAGGGAGATACAGGAGGTCCCACCAGTCATGAGGAAGGTCCGCCATATTGTGGGGGATATCCATGATGCTCATCATATCATCCTGCATATCGTAACAGGTCTGATCCCAACACGGACTGTATGGCGGCGAGCGTCTTTAGATCTGCAGTCAGCTTTACGTGAGATATTGCACTAATGTCTCCAATGTTTTCCATCTTGCGGCAGCACTTCCCCTGGATGAAGCTTCCTCCCATCCCTACCTGGCGCTGCTAGTTCCTGCTCATGGTGGACACATTGGCTTCCTAGAAGGTCTATATCCAAATCGCCAGCGCTACATGAACCGCGTTTTTTCCCAGTTTGTGGGCGCCACCCTCCAGCGATATGATGATCTCAGGAACATTACCAAGAGTAGATCCCAGAACTGATCATGATCTATACCTCATCCAATAAGAAGAGATCTTGCCGAATGGCATTGACTACTAAACCCTACGATAACAGACTAAGAACACAGCAGCTCTGAGGGGCCCGGGGCCCCAGTCCTACAGACCAGGGGGTGCCTCGTGTATGAACAGTTATGCCAGGGTGCTGGTGGAAGAACCATGAAGGCTCACGGAGGAGGCCACTGGTTACACTGAGGTCCTGTCTATACATACCGGGAAAACATCCATAGACAACTAGGAAAATCTGTTCCTTGGCCATGGTCTGCCGCCTTCCTGTACGGGGTCCAACCATAGTCAGAAGCAGAAGAGAACATGGACCAAAAGTAGAGGGCCTGACCTAAAGGGGTGGTGGTAGGGTTTTACAAATAAAATTATTTATGTACATTTCTAGTTATCAAAGACCAGGACTAAATGATCTATTACCGCCATACTGTTTACGAAGAAAACACACCACATAATGACCGCTATTACCAATAAGACCACCAGATGGTGCTCACCAGTATTACCACTATACAGTGAGTATTAGGAGAAGAACAGGAAGGGGAGGGGGAAGCAACTCGATGAACTGAAATGAAAACTTACAGGAGTTCTGATATCAGACGGCGCCCCTTTAAGAACACATCGAGCAGCACAGACAGCACCCAGCATCCCCGACAAACAGATGATTTTGAATTAGTAAACCGCAGCCAACCAGACACTTCCCGTCACAAACACTACAGAAGAAGCTGTCATCTTACTGCGGAGCCCGTACTGCGGTTCCATCTCAGGCAGATCTGTAAATGATGAGAGTTGTGGCGATTAGATGAACGGTCTTCTCACTGGAGGCCCTAAAAGTGGTTCCCCCCGTGGCCTATAAGAGGCTCTCAGACGCCCCTTGTGTGTAGTGACCTCTTCTTCCGCTTGTAGAGCTTGTTGGCCACTAGACGCCTCTATGATGCAGAGAAGAGACCCCGTTACCAGAGTCTGAGAGGGGCGCATTATTGGGAAGCTGGAGGGTCGTATCGATGAATTGTCCCCCACCGGCCGTTCTGACCAGACTGTTAGGGGGTGTTGTGACCAGTGAATGGGGGCACACAAGGTGACCAGGCTCAGGAACCCCCCCTACAGACCACCAGTAGAGGAGCATCTGACCAGACTGTTAGGGCGTGTTGGGACCAGTGGATGGGGGCACACAAGGTAACCGGGCTCAGGACCCCCCCCCCCCCCCCCCCCCTACAGACCACCAGTAGAGGAGCATCTGACCAGACTGTTAGGACGTGTTGGAACCAGTGGATGGGGGCACACAAGGTGACCGGGCTCAGGACGCCCCCTACAGACCACCAGGAGAGAGGAGCATCTGACCAGCCTGTTAGGGGGTGTTGGACCAGTGGATGGGGGCACACAAGGTGACCGGGCTCAGGATGCATCTGACCAGACTGTTAGGAGGTGTTGGGACCAGTGGATGGGGGCACACAAGGTGACTGGGCTCAGGATGCCCCGTACAGACCACCAGTAGAGAGGAGCGTCTGACCAGACTGTTAGAAGGTGTTGTGACCAGTGGATGTGTGAGGGCACACAAGGTGACTGGGCTCAGGACGCCCCGTACAGACCACCAGTAGAGAGCAGCATCTAACCAGACTGTTAGGAGGTGTTGTGACATGTGGATGGGGGCACACAAGGTGACTGGGCTCAAGACGCCTCCTACAAACCACCAGTAGAGAGGAGCATCTGACCAGACTGTTAGAAGGTGTTGTGACCAGTGGATGGGGGCACACAAGGTAATGGGGCTCAGGGCGCCCCTACAGACCACCAGTAGAGAGGAGCATCTGACTAGACTGTTAGAAGGTGTTGTGACCAGTGGATGGGGGCACACAAGGTGACCGGGCTCAGGACGCCCCCTACAAACCACCAGTAGAAAGGAGCGTCTGACCAGACTGTTACAGGGTGCTGGGACCAGTGGATGAGGGCACACAAAGTGACCGGGCTCAGGATGCCCCCTACGGACCCCCAGTAGAGAGGAGCGTCTGACCAGACTGTTAGGGGGTGTTGGGATCAGTGGATGAGAGCACACAAGGTGACCGGGCTCAGGACCCCCAACAGACCACCTGTAGAGAGGAGTGTCTGGCCTGACTGTTAGGAGGTGTTGGGACCAATGAATTTGTGAGAGCACACAAGGTGACCGGGCTCAGGACACCCCCTACAGCCCACCAGCAGAGAGGAGCATTTGACCAGACTGTTAAGAGGTGTTTGGACCATTGACTCCATATATGCCCGCTCCGTAATGATGTGGGGCCCTGGAGCATGAGCCTGTCCTTCTCCGTACTCTTCTCTTCCCATCATTCTTCCTGGTTTTATGTTCAGAACTGTATTACTTCCTCCTCTGCGTTACGAGATAAAACTCTAGACCTGCAAAGTTGATGATGGCTCTTGGTTGTAGACAACAAAGAGCAAAAATAATGCGGCACGGCATTACCCAGAAAACTCAATGTAATGTTATAGAGGGAATATCTGTAACAAGATATATTATATATGCATGATCATACGGGCTCCAGGATATTTAATGCCTCTTCAAAAAGCTAGGGTCAGATTATACCTGCGGAAACAGAGATACACTACGTTGACAAAAGTATTTGCCCCCCAGCAGTCCTTCGCTGTAGAACTGACAACGGGGTCTGGTGGAAGGATGTCACCAGGTGTAAAGCTGACAACGGGGTCTGGTGGGGGGATGTCACCAGGAGTAGAGCTGACAATGGGGTCTGGTGGTGGATGTCACCAGGTCTAGAGCTGACAACGGGGTCTGGTGGGGGGATGTCACCAGGTATAGAGCCCACAACGGGGTCTGGTGGGGGGGATGTCACCAGGTGTAGAGCTGACAACGGGGTCTGGTGGGGGGATGTCACCAGGTACAAAGCCGACAACGGGGTCTGGTGATGGGATGTCACTAGGTGTAGAGCTGACAATGGGGTCTGGTGGGGGGATGTCACCAGGTGTAGAGCCGACAACAGGGTCGGGTGATGGCATGTCACCAGGCATACAGCTAACAATGGGGTCTGGTGGGGGGGGATGTCACCAGGTGAAGAGCTGACAACGGGGTCGGGTGATGGCATGTCACCAGGCATAGAGCTGACAATGGGGTCTGGTGGGGAGGATGTCATCAGGTGTAGAGCTGACAACGGGGTCTGGTGGGGGGTTGTCACCAGGTGTAGAGCTGACAACGGGGTCTGGTGGGGGGATGTCACCAGGTGTACAGCTGACAACCGTGCCAGGCAGGGGGGATGTCACCGGGTGCAGAGCTGACAACGGGGCCTGGTGCGGGGATGTCACCAGGTGTAGAGCCGACAACTGGGTCAGGTGGGGGGATGTCACCAGGTGTAGAGCTGACAACGGGGTCTGGTGGTGGATGTCACCAGGTATAGAGCCGACAACGGGGTCTGGTGATGGGATGTCACTAGGTGTAGAGCTGCCAACGGGGTCTGGTGGGGGGATGTCACCAGGTGTACAGCTGACAACCGAGCCTGGCAGGGGGGATGTCACCGGGTGCAGAGCTGACAACGGGGCCTGGTGGGGTGATGTCACCAGGTGTAGAGCTGACAACGGGTTCTGGTGGGGGAATGTCACCGGGTGTAGAGCTGACAACGGGTTCTGGTGGGGGAATGTCACCGGGTGTAGAGCTGACAACGGGGTCTGGTGGTGGATGTCACCAGGTATAGAGCCGACAATGGGGTCTGGTGATGGCATGTCACCAGGCATAGAGCTGACAACGGGGTCTGGTGATGGGATGTCACAAGGTGTAGAGCTGACAACGGGGTCTCATGGGGGGATGTCACCAGGTGTACAGCTGACAACCGAGCCTGGCAGGGGGGGATGTCACCGGGTGCAGAGCTGACAACGGGGCCTGGTGGGGTGATGTCACCAGGTGTAGAGCTGACAACGGGTTCTGATGGGGGAATGTCACCGGGTGTAGAGCTGACAACGGAGTCTGGTGGTGGGATGTCACCAATTGTAGAGCTGACAATAGGGTCTGACAGTGGAATGCTACCAGGTGTAAAGCTGACAACGGGGTCTGGTGGGGTGATGTCAACAGGTGTAGAGCTGACAACGGGGTCTGGCAAGGGGATGTCACCAGTCCTTTATGTCCAAGAATTGCTTGTTTTGCCGCTCCTGATCTCTCAGCGGTTGGTTAGTGTCTTCAGCCTGCTGATGGCCACCATCACTCACACGGCCTCCTCTCTGGAGCGCAGCTTGAGAGCTCCCCTACAATTAAGGCCAACAGCATGAACTCCAGCTCCTCTTACCTGTGGTTTATTTTATTCATTCATGTTGTACTTCTTTCTCCCTGTAGAAGTGGTCTAGTGTTATCTAGCTTAGTTATTCCTTTCTGTCTGAACCTCCTTCTCCTCCGTTGGTCATGTGATCTCATTCTGAGCAGCTCAGATCTACTTGGGGTTATGTGGTCAGTTTCTAGTCCGCTCCTCTGTGTGATGCTGTTATAGGTTCCCTTCTACAGATACTGCTTAGAGGGACCATATAACAGCATCACACAGAGAAACGGACTAGAATTGGCACACACAACCCCAAGTAGATCTGAGTGAGTCGGAATGAGATCACATGACCATCTGAGGCGGACGAGTGGCCCTTTTATGCAAAATTTGTGTTAAACCAGTTGAATTCGGTTGGGGACCACTCAAACCAGCAGCCGAATGAAAGAACTAAAGAGGATCCGGTCCTTTAGGGACAAAACACCCTGGTCTTAAAGGGTTATGGCAACCATTGTCAGCGGCTCTACAGGGCCGACGCACGTTTCTCTGGGTAGGAAATGGAGCACCATCCTGCCTGTACCAAACCCATTAGCATAGTGCCAATGGCAAGTCACCAAGCCCATTGGCCGTTGCCATGCTTAGGACGCTCTGACATCGCTCACCCTTGGATCGGCTGCACACAGTCACATATCCATTGCAGAATCTGGGCGTCTGCAGCAAATACAGGGCAGACCAGGAGCAGAGCTGCTCCCCCGACCCGATACCGGACCAACTTATGATAGCGGTTGTATTAAATAATTTGAGTTCTGCGGGCTCGTCGTACATTTATTCCCCTTAGGTGTTTTAGTGCTGAACAAGCAGCTCCAGGCATCTCAGCCAATGCCTCTGGGAAGTCCTCACACCCTCTCATTGGCTCACGTTATGTTGTGGCCTTGTGTCCCCCTCATTCTGCACTCCGTACCCCATAATTACAAAGTGACAACCGAACAGGAGAAATCTTTGTTCAGGTTTTACAAATAATTTTTAAAAACCTCCCATTTTGCAGTGACATAAGTATTTACACCCTTTGGTGACACTTGTAGTTCTGGGGCCTCACGTTCCTCTGGATCATCTCTGAGATGTTGCTGCACCGTGATTGGAGTCACCTCGGGGAAATTCATCTGATGGGACATAAAATATCCCCCCGTCTATATAAGGTCTCACCGCTCACAATGCATATCAGATCCAAAACCAAGGAGGACAGACCTGTCTGTAGAGCTCAGAGACATGATTGTGTGGAGGCTCAGATCTGGAGAAGCTACAAACACATCTCTGCTGCCCTGAAAGTCTCAAAGAGCCCAGCGGCCCCCATAATACTTACATGAAAGAACAACCAGGACTCTTCCTAGAGACGCCGAGCCCCAAACTAAGGGGGAGAAGGGTCTTGTAAGAGAGGAGACCAAGAACCCAGCGGCCACCATAATACTTACATGGAAGAACCACCAGGACTCTTCATAGAGCAGCCGACCCTCCAAACTAAAGGGAAGAAGGGTCTTGTAAGAGAAGAGACCAAGAACTCAGCGGCCCCCATAATACTTACATGGAAGAACAACCAGGACTCTTACTAGAGCTGCCAACCCCTCAAACTAAGGGGGAGAAGGGTCTTGTAAGAGAAGAGACCAAGAACTCAGCGGGCCCCATAATACTTACATGGAAGAACAACCAGGACTCTTCCTAGAGCCGCCGACCCCCAAACTAAGAGGGAGAAGGGGCTTGTAAGAAAGGAGACCAAGAGCCCAGCGGCCCTCATAATACTTACAGGGAAGAACAACCAGGACTCTTCCTAGAGCCAACGACTCCCAAACTAAGGGCAGGGGGGGGGGGGGGGGGAGGTCTTGTAAGAGAGAAGACCAAGAGTCCAGCGGCCCCTATAATACATGGAAGAACCAGCAGGACTCTTCCTAGAGCCACCAACCCCCAAACTAAGGGGAAGAAGGGTCTTGTAAGAAAGGAGACCAAGAACCCAGCGGCCCCCATAATACTAACATGGGAGAGCAACCAGGACTCTTCCTAGAGCCACCAACCCCCAAACTAAGGGGGAGAAGGGTCTTGTAAGAAAGGAGACCAAGAACCCAGCGGCCCCCATAATACTAACATGGGAGAGCAACAAGGACTCTTCCTAGAGCCACCAACCCCCAAACTAAGGGGGAGAAGGGTCTTGTAAGAAAGGAGACCAAGAACCCAGCGGCCCCCATAATACTTACATGGAAGAACCACAAGTGCATTTAAATGATAGGAGCTCGGATGCATCGAGATAAAAGCTTTCTTCTGTTTATTCAGTATATGCCCATCATAACAAGAAAAATACAAAGGACGGCTGGACTCTCCTTGTTATGATGGGCATATACTGAATAAACAGAAGAAAGCTTTTATCTCGATGCATCCGAGCTCCTATCATTTAAATGCACTTGTGTCAAGAAACCGCCAAGGATCGAGCGCTATGGAGGAGAGACTGCTTTCATCATGCTGAAAAGAGGACACAGCAAGAAATATAAGACGGGAGCGGACATAACCGGCTACATAGGTGAGAGCATTACCTTTACTTGAAGAACCACAAGGACTCTTCCTAGAGCTGCCAACCCACTAAACTAAGGGGCAGAAGGGTCTTGTAAGAGAGAAGACCAAGAACCCAGCGGCCAAAAGCTCCTGTGTGCAGTTGGGAGACACTTCCTGCAGCCTCCATTAATCTGGGCTTCATGGCAGAGGGGCCAGAAAGAAGCCTTCACAGTAAGAGACATGAAAGCCCCCAGGAGTTTATCAAAAAGTAGCTTAAGGACCCTCAAACTGCGAGAAACAAGATTCTCTACTCTGGTGACACCAAGTGTGACGTTCTGCGTACATCCAGAGTAGCCTAACGGTACTGATAGTATGAGGGGTGTTTCCCCTGACCCACGTCCTGTGGACTGAGAGCCACAACACTTGGCCCAGTTATTAGTCCCCCTCTACATTGGTGCCACCAGGGAGCACAGACGTCTTTCATCTCTTTATGCAGCTGTAAACGCCTCGCTTGTAGAAGTCGACCCGTCGCTTCATCAGCCATGTTGTCACTTTGGATAACAGAGTCTCATCTGGGAAATGCTTGGCCTTCAGAAATGACTTCATTGTTGGTGGGAGGTGAAAGTGCGATGGTGCGAGGTCGGGGGGAAATATGGAGGATGCGGTAGACCTTCATACCCGCTGCAGCGTGCTTCCATCTGGGCAACATGTGAGTTGTGACCTGGGGCATTGTCTTGCAGAAGGAGGCCACCTTTGGTCAGCATACCATGTCTCCTGGTTTTGATGGCCTCCTGCAGTTTCCGCAGCAGTGAAGCATAGTATGCCTCAGTAACAGTGGGACTCGCTGCTAGGAAATCCATCAAGACTCCTCCATGCTGGTCCCAAAAGACAGTGATCATGACCTTGCCTGCAGAGGGTTGGGCATGTGCCTACTTTGGAGGTGGTGAGTCCGGATGCTTCCATTGCATTGTCTGGACTTTAGTCTCTGGACCATAGTGATGGACCAGCTTTCATCCTGTGTGATCAGTCTGCTAAAATCCTCCTGGTTTCATGGCACGTCAGAAGAGCCTGGGAGCATACGACTCGTTCCTGCTTCTAGAAAGGTGTGAGCAGCTGGGAAACCCAGCGAGCCGATACCTTATGAAGATGGTCTTGGAGGATTCTTTCCACAGACCCCATACTAATCTTGACATTTTGGGCTAGGTTATGAATGGCTATGCAGCAATTTTCCACAAAGGCGGCCTCCACTTTCTGGATGGGGTGTTCATCGATAGAGTGGGGTTACCCTGGAATTGAGCCATTTCCACAGAAGTCCAACCACATGTGAATTGAGGATGCTAGTTCTTGACCACATCATATGATGGGGAATCCTCCCCATAAACCTCTTTCATCTTATCGAACGTCTCCCTTGGTGTGCGGCCTTTCAAGTAAAGGAACTTGATGACTGCCTGTATTCCACTGGTCCGTTATCAGACCTCGCACCACTGCAGCACCTGTAATGGAAAGACCATACCCAAAAAAGAGACTTATATCATGACAGCAGCGTCAGCATCCTGCGATAAAGAGAAGAGGGTCAGGCGAAATCTTTAATGAAAGCCCCTCGTATAACAACCAGTTTCAGCCAGAACTGTACCGAGCACCATGATGTCATCACTACCCAAAATCTGCAACCTCACCAGATCTGAGTGTGAAGCTCTCCCCACGATCATCCACGGTGCTGATGGGATTCACAAAGGTTTGGAGACAACGAAGAACATGAAATACAAAAAGCCGGCGCCATTGTCTCCGGAGGTTTATTTATGGTCCGGGAGCAGCTCTGGCAGAGAATGAAGAGTTACTAAGGGTGCATTCACACGCATCAGAAGCCGCGTCACAATCTGCAGCACTGGTGAGGACGTGGGCTTCAGCCGCGGATCCACAGCCCATTTCAGCAGGAGAAAAGGGAACAAGTCAACTTTGGCCTCTTGTCAGAATAAACAGAGGATGGCGCCGTGATCACTACTCCCAGCGCTGCACCCATGGTGGTCGGCGCTACTCTCGCTCCATCTATAAAGTTCTAGGTCTGGACAGGTAGCGCGCCCGTCGAAGAAATGGGTCACCATCTCACTTCTGTGCAGTTACGGTGAAATTGATGTGGGGCCGATGCCGCAGCCCAATAGCCGCAGGCACTTGTTGAGCACGTGCACCAGAAGTCCATGCCTATTAACTGCTACCGAGTGCCGCCGGTCAGGGGATGCACAAGGCAGCTGTCGGTCGCCAGGGGAAAGATGTCGGGCAGCGCTGGGGGTAGTGATCATGAGGCAGCGCTATCCTCCATTTATCCCAACAGACGGCCAGAGGGCTGCTGCACATATGTGTTTCTGCTCCGTGTGAACGCACCCTTACGGTGGATGTCTGGTCACGGCCTGGAATATTTGGTCACATTGAGATGGGTCCTTCTTCCTGCAGCTTGTGGATGGGGAGAATACAGAGGGTCAATGAGAAGGAACATTCTATAGCAAAATGAGATAAAATCTAGCTTCAGCGCACCCGTAGGAGGCCTACAGCGCCGTCACATCCACGCCGGGGCCTTCACAAGTCTTCATAAATATAGCTATGAACGCCGCAGCATACGCGGCAACGACAGACCCCAGCGGTGAGTGTAGAATCTCCTTTATTAAGGAGCCTCCCGCCGTCCACGCGGTCACTGCGCACGCAGTGTGGTCTCCATGACGACACTGGAGGGATGGCAGTGACACGGAGGAGAATGACACCCTCTGCGCGGACGGGCGTTCATCAGCCTGCAGGACACCTCCGTCGAGGCAATGTCATTACAGAAAGGTCCAGAGTCAGCGAGATAAAAGGCGTCTCTCCAATTATCAGTGATCAGAAGATGAGGAATGTGGAGACAACGAGGAGGTCATCTGCTCGCACTGCAATCGTCATCGTGAAGAGATGAATCACATGCGGATGAAGGAGCCACCAGCGAGACCCCCGCCCTCCCGCAGTCCCAGAACGTTCTGGATCGTCAACAGATCTCCACGCAGATGAAGCCTCTAGAAGAAGTCTGGAAATGTGTTCTGGAGCAGAATGATGGCGCCGACGGCCAGCGCTGCACACAGGACGATCAGCAGCCACAGGGGGTAGGTGCCTACGGGAGAACACAGGACAGCCATCAGGATGCCACCAACGACCAAGCCCTTATGGCGCCCCAGTCTGTAAACCGACCCGTGGGGGGAACTTACGTCTGTTGGGCAGCACATGTAGTTTACAGCGACTGTCCACCGCCACGCTCAGCATGGCCGCCTCATTGTCACCGCGTAGAGCCCGTCCTTGCGTTGTGTCCGGGAAGAAGGCCAAGTCTGTGACCACAATGCCGTGCGCCTCCTGCACGTAGTACAGCTTCTGTACAGAGAGGAGAGGGATGAGAGTACAGCCGCAGGACGGCGTAACATTACCCGCTCAGCACGCTGCACTGCGGTCGGGCACAGCGCCACCTCCGATCATCACATCAGCAGAGAGCGGCTGGGGGCACGTACATCTACAGCTCCCGCCCGCAGACCAAACATGCTGGCAGAGAGGCGCCAATCAGATGCAAAGCTTCATCTGAGATTCTACTGTTACATAACACAGTCCGCCGTGTGCAGGACCGCAGCATGAGGACCCCCACTACAACATGGCGGCACGAACCTGAAGAGAGAAGGAAATGTAGATGGCAACAGAGCCGGTGACGGAGCCCAGACCCAGGAACGTCCCGCAGTCACTGCAACGACAACAGTAGGGTTAGTGGTATCATCACACAGCGTGCGGAACAGACAACTGGGGCCAGCGGGAAGGGGGCGAGATGTAATGGTGGCGGGGCACAGACAACCAATGGGGACAATACGGTGGCAGGGGGGGGGGGGGGGGGTATTGATGACAGGTGGAGAAGACATGGCAAGGGAGGGGGGTCAAAGATATGGGGGGTCATTATTCGGTAGAGACGAGACGCGGGAGGAGGGGTAAGCCCGCAGTACAGAGGGTCACGATAGCAGGCGGGGGTCCTCACCTCACAGCCAGGCAGGAGATGACCTCATTACCACACGGCTCGGTGAGGAGCGGCAGGAAGCTCTGCCCGTCCCACTTGGTGATGTAACATGGCGGGGGGCGACGTTCTCGCTTATGGGGGATCTGCACGGTGTAGAGACGGAGGCTTGTCTGCTGGTCCAGCACCTTCCCGAACCTGGAGATGTACAGTCACCCCTAATATGCTGAGTGCACCCCAAATATACATAGCCCCTCCCATATATATCGACCACACCACCATATATGAACTCCACCCCAAATACATCCACAGCCTCTCAAATATTCAGACCCCACCCTGAGGACAGCCCTCCAATCACACCCGCGGGCTCCTCACCGGCACGCCCGGTACTTATACATCTTCTCCGGTAAGTGGGGCAGATTCTCATTCCAGCTCAGCTCGGCCAGAAGTTGGTCCGACTCCCAGAGACAGCAGCGGAAATCCTGCCCGACCGTCACCACCTGCACAAAAGATGGCTGTCAGCAACCGCTCCGCAGGGGACCAGCACCCCCACATCTCCCCGCTCTGTGATCCCCAGCCAATGAGAAACTGCTTCCCAGAGGACCAGCACCCCCGCATCTTCTCGCCCTGTGACCCCCCTCCCAGATAATGATAAGCATCCCATCTCTCTACCCCCTGACCTAACCATGACCACCCCCCCCGGTTGATAAGCGCCTCTCCCCCTATCATAACATCCCCCTGCCCCCCCGGTTGATGAGCGCCTCTCCCCCTATCATAACATCCCCCTGCCCCCCCGGTTGATGAGCGCCTCTCCCCCTATCATAACATCCCCCTGCCCCCCCGGTTGATGAGCGCCTCTCCCCCTATCATAACATCCCCCTGCCCCCCCGGTTGATGAGCGCCTCTCCCCCTATCATAACATCCCCCTGCCCCCCCGGTTGATGAGCGCCTCTCCCCCTATCATAACATCCCCCTGCCCCCCCGGTTGATGAGCGCCTCTCCCCCTATCATAACATCCCCCCCCCCCCGGGTGATGAGCGCCTCTCCCCCTATCATAACATCCCCCCTCCCCCCCCCGGGTGATGAGCGCCTCTCCCCCTATCATAACACCCCCCTGCCCCCCCCCGGGTGATGAGCGCCTCTCCCCCTATCATAACATCCCCCCTCCCCCCCCCGGGTGATGAGCGCCTCTCCCCCTATCATAACACCCCCCTGCCCCCCCCCGGTTGATGAGCGCCTCTCCCCCTATCATAACATCCGCCTGGCCCCCCGGTTGATGAGCGCCTCTCCCCCCATCATAACATCCCCCCCCCCCGGGTGATGAGCGCCTCTCCCCCTATCATAACGTCCCCCCCCCCCCAGGGTGATGAGAGCCTCTCCCCCTATCATAACATCCCCCCGCCCCGGGTGATGAGCGCCTCTCCCCCTATCATAACATCCCCCCCCCCCCCCCGAGTGATGAGCGCCTCTCCCCCTATCATAACATCCCCCCCCCCCCCGGGTGATGAGCGCCTCTCCCCCTATCATAACATCCCCCTGCCCCCCCGGTTGATGAGCGCCTCTCCCCCTATCATAACATCCCCCTGCCCCCCCGGTTGATGAGCGCCTCTCCCCCTATCATAACATCCCCCCCCCGGGTGATGAGCGCCTCTCCCCCTATCATAACATCCCCCACCCCCCCCGGGTGATGAGCGCCTCTCCCCCTATCATAACATCCCCCCCCCCCGGGTGATGAGCGCCTCTCCCCCTATCATAACATCCCCCCCGGGTGATGAGCGCCTCTCCCCCTATCATAACATCCCCCCCCGGGTGATGAGCGCCTCTCCCCCTATCATAACATCCCCCCCCCCCCCGAGTGATGAGCGCCTCTCCCCCTATCATAACATCCCCCACCCCCCCCGGGTGATGAGCGCCTCTCCCCCTATCATAACATCCCCCCCCCCCCCCCCGGGTGATGAGCGCCTCTCCCCCTAACATCCCCCCCGGGTGATGAGCGCCTCTCCCCCTATCATAACATCCCCCCCCGGGTGATGAGCGCCTCTCCCCCTATCATAACATCCCCCCCCCCCCGAGTGATGAGCGCCTCTCCCCCTATCATAACATCCCCCCCCCCCCGAGTGATGAGCGCCTCTCCCCCTATCATAACATCCCCCCCCCCCCCCGGGTGATGAGCGCCTCGCCCCCTATCATAACATCCCCCCATCCCCCGGGTGATGAGCGCCTCTCCCCCTATCATAACATCCCCCCCCGGGTGATGAGCGCCTCTCCCCCTATCATAACATCCCCCCCCCCCCCGAGTGATGAGCGCCTCTCCCCCTATCATAACATCCCCCCCCCCCCGAGTGATGAGCGCCTCTCCCCCTATCATAACATCCCCCCCCCCCCCCGGGTGATGAGCGCCTCGCCCCCTATCATAACATCCCCCCATCCCCCGGGTGATGAGCGCCTCTCCCCCTATCATAACATCCCCCCATCCCCCGGGTGATGAGCGCCTCTCCCCCTATCATAACATCCCCCCCCCCCCCGGGTGATGAGCGCCTCTCCCCCTATCATAACATCCCCCACCCCCCCCGGGAGATGAGCGCCTCTCCCCCTATCATAACATCCCCCCCGGGTGATGAGCGCCTCTCCCCCTTTCATAACATCCCCCCCCCCCCCGGGTGATGAGCGCCTCTCCCCCTATCATAACATCCCCCCCCCCGGGTGATGAGCGCCTCTCCCCCTATCATAACACCCCCCCCCCCCCCGGGTGATGAGCGCCTCCCCCTCTATCATAACATCCCTCCGGGTGATGAGCGCCTCTCCCTCTATCATAACATGCCCCTCCCCGGGTGATGAGCGCCTCTCCCCCCATCATAACATCCCCCCCCCCCCCCCGGGTGATGAGCGCCTCTCCCCCTATCATAACATCCCCCCCCCCCCCCGGGTGATGAGCGCCTCTCCCTCTATCATAACATCCCCCTCCCCGGGTGATGAGCGCCTCTCCCCCTATCATAACATCCCCCCCCCCGGGTGATGAGCGCCTCTCCCCCTATCATAACATCCCCCCCCCCCCGGGTGATGAGCGCCTCTCCCCCTATCATAACATCCCCCCCCCCCCCCGAGTGATGAGCGCCTCTCCCCCTATCATAACATCCCCCCCGGGTGATGAGCGCCTCTCCCCCTATCATAACATCCCCCCCCCGGGTGATGAGCGCCTCTCCCCCTATCATAACATCCCCCCCCCCCCCGAGTGATGAGCGCCTCTCCCCCTATCATAACATCCCCCACCCCCCCCGGGTGATGAGCGCCTCTCCCCCTATCATAACATCCCCCCCCCCCCCGGGTGATGAGCGCCTCTCCCCCTAACATCCCCCCCGGGTGATGAGCGCCTCTCCCCCTATCATAACATCCCCCCCCGGGTGATGAGCGCCTCTCCCCCTATCATAACATCCCCCCCCCCCCCCCGAGTGATGAGCGCCTCTCCCCCTATCATAACATCCCCCCCCCCCCCGAGTGATGAGCGCCTCTCCCCCTATCATAACATCCCCCCCCCCCCCCCCGGGTGATGAGCGCCTCGCCCCCTATCATAACATCCCCCCATCCCCCGGGTGATGAGCGCCTCTCCCCCTATCATAACATCCCCCCCCCCCCCCCGGGTGATGAGCGCCTCTCCCCCTATCATAACATCCCCCACCCCCCCCGGGAGATGAGCGCCTCTCCCCCTATCATAACATCCCCCCCCCCCCCCCGGGTGATGAGCGCCTCTCCCCCTTTCATAACATCCCCCCCCCCCCCGGGTGATGAGCGCCTCTCCCCCTATCATAACATCCCCCCCCCCGGGTGATGAGCGCCTCTCCCCCTATCATAACACCCCCCCCCCCCGGGTGATGAGCGCCTCCCCCTCTATCATAACATCCCTCCGGGTGATGAGCGCCTCTCCCTCTATCATAACATGCCCCTCCCCGGGTGATGAGCGCCTCTCCCCCTATCATAACATCCCCCTGCCCCCCCGGTTGATGAGCGCCTCTCCCCCTATCATAACATCCCCCTGCCCCCCCGGTTGATGAGCGCCTCTCCCCCTATCATAACATCCCCCCCCCCCGGGTGATGAGCGCCTCTCCCCCTATCATAACATCCCCCCTCCCCCCCCCGGGTGATGAGCGCCTCTCCCCCTATCATAACACCCCCCTGCCCCCCCCGGGTGATGAGCGCCTCTCCCCCTATCATAACATCCCCCTCCCCCCCCCGGGTGATGAGCGCCTCTCCCCCTATCATAACACCCCCCTGCCCCCCCCCGGTTGATGAGCGCCTCTCCCCCTATCATAACATCCGCCTGGCCCCCGGTTGATGAGCGCCTCTCCCCCCATCATAACATCCCCCCCCCCCCCGGGTGATGAGCGCCTCTCCCCCTATCATAACGTCCCCCCCCCCCCAGGGTGATGAGAGCCTCTCCCCCTATCATAACATCCCCCCGCCCCGGTGATGAGCGCCTCTCCCCCTATCATAACATCCCCCCCCCCCCCCCCGAGTGATGAGCGCCTCTCCCCCTATCATAACATCCCCCCCCCCCCCGGGTGATGAGCGCCTCTCCCCCTATCATAACATCCCCCTGCCCCCCCGGTTGATGAGCGCCTCTCCCCCTATCATAACATCCCCCTGCCCCCCCGGTTGATGAGCGCCTCTCCCCCTATCATAACATCCCCCCCCCGGGTGATGAGCGCCTCTCCCCCTATCATAACATCCCCCACCCCCCCCGGGTGATGAGCGCCTCTCCCCCTATCATAACATCCCCCCCCCCCGGGTGATGAGCGCCTCTCCCCCTATCATAACATCCCCCCCGGGTGATGAGCGCCTCTCCCCCTATCATAACATCCCCCCCCGGGTGATGAGCGCCTCTCCCCCTATCATAACATCCCCCCCCCCCCCGAGTGATGAGCGCCTCTCCCCCTATCATAACATCCCCCACCCCCCCCGGGTGATGAGCGCCTCTCCCCCTATCATAACATCCCCCCCCCCCCCCCCGGGTGATGAGCGCCTCTCCCCCTAACATCCCCCCCGGGTGATGAGCGCCTCTCCCCCTATCATAACATCCCCCCCCGGGTGATGAGCGCCTCTCCCCCTATCATAACATCCCCCCCCCCCCGAGTGATGAGCGCCTCTCCCCCTATCATAACATCCCCCCCCCCCCCGAGTGATGAGCGCCTCTCCCCCTATCATAACATCCCCCCCCCCCCCGGGTGATGAGCGCCTCGCCCCCTATCATAACATCCCCCCATCCCCCGGGTGATGAGCGCCTCTCCCCCTATCATAACATCCCCCCCCGGGTGATGAGCGCCTCTCCCCCTATCATAACATCCCCCCCCCCCCGAGTGATGAGCGCCTCTCCCCCTATCATAACATCCCCCCCCCCCCGAGTGATGAGCGCCTCTCCCCCTATCATAACATCCCCCCCCCCCCCCGGGTGATGAGCGCCTCGCCCCCTATCATAACATCCCCCCATCCCCCGGGTGATGAGCGCCTCTCCCCCTATCATAACATCCCCCCATCCCCCGGGTGATGAGCGCCTCTCCCCCTATCATAACATCCCCCCCCCCCCCGGGTGATGAGCGCCTCTCCCCCTATCATAACATCCCCCACCCCCCCCGGGAGATGAGCGCCTCTCCCCCTATCATAACATCCCCCCCGGGTGATGAGCGCCTCTCCCCCTTTCATAACATCCCCCCCCCCCCGGGTGATGAGCGCCTCTCCCCCTATCATAACATCCCCCCCCCCGGGTGATGAGCGCCTCTCCCCCTATCATAACACCCCCCCCCCCCCCCGGGTGATGAGCGCCTCCCCCTCTATCATAACATCCCTCCGGGTGATGAGCGCCTCTCCCTCTATCATAACATGCCCCTCCCCGGGTGATGAGCGCCTCTCCCCCCATCATAACATCCCCCCCCCCCCCGGGTGATGAGCGCCTCTCCCCCTATCATAACATCCCCCCCCCCCCCCGGGTGATGAGCGCCTCTCCCTCTATCATAACATCCCCCTCCCCGGGTGATGAGCGCCTCTCCCCCTATCATAACATCCCCCCCCCCGGGTGATGAGCGCCTCTCCCCCTATCATAACATCCCCCCCCCCCCGGGTTGATGAGCGCCTCTCCCCCTATCATAACATCCCCCCCCCCCCCCGAGTGATGAGCGCCTCTCCCCCTAATCATAACATCCCCCCCGGGTGATGAGCGCCTCTCCCCCTATCATAACATCCCCCCCCCGGGTGATGAGCGCCTCTCCCCCTATCATAACATCCCCCCCCCCCCCGAGTGATGAGCGCCTCTCCCCCTATCATAACATCCCCACCCCCCCCGGGTGATGAGCGCCTCTCCCCCTATCATAACATCCCCCCCCCCCCCGGTGATGAGCGCCTCTCCCCCTAACATCCCCCCCGGGTGATGAGCGCCTCTCCCCCTATCATAACATCCCCCCCCGGGTGATGAGCGCCTCTCCCCTATCATAACATCCCCCCCCCCCCCGAGTGATGAGCGCCTCTCCCCTATCATAACATCCCCCCCCCCCCCGAGTGATGAGCGCCTCTCCCCCTATCATAACATCCCCCCCCCCCCCCCGGGTGATGAGCGCCTCGCCCCCTATCATAACATCCAAACATCCCCCCATCCCCCGGGTGATGAGCGCCTCTCCCCCTATCATAACATCCCCCCCCCCCCCCCGGGTGATGAGCGCCTCTCCCCCTATCATAACATCCCCCACCCCCCCCGGGAGATGAGCGCCTCTCCCCCTATCATAACATCCCCCCCCCCCCCCCCGGGTGATGAGCGCCTCTCCCCCTTTCATAACATCCCCCCCCCCCCCGGGTGATGAGCGCCTCTCCCCCTATCATAACATCCCCCCCCCCGGGTGATGAGCGCCTCTCCCCCTATCATAACACCCCCCCCCCCCCCGGGTGATGAGCGCCTCCCCCTCTATCATAACATCCCTCCGGGTGATGAGCGCCTCTCCCTCTATCATAACATGCCCCTCCCCGGGTGATGAGCGCCTCTCCCCCCATCATAACATCCCCCCCCCCCGGGTGATGAGCGCCTCTCCCCCTATCATAACATCCCCCCCCCCCCCGGGTGATGAGCGCCTCTCCCTCTATCATAACATCCCCCCCCCCCCCGGGTGATGAGCGCCTCTCCCCCTATCATAACATCCCCCTGCCCCCCCGGTTGATGAGCGCCTCTCCCCCTATCATAACATCCCCCTGCCCCCCCGGTTGATGAGCGCCTCTCCCCCTATCATAACATCCCCCCCCCGGGTGATGAGCGCCTCTCCCCCTATCATAACTTCCCCCACCCCCCCCGGGTGATGAGCGCCTCTCCCCCTATCATAACATCCCCCCCCCCCCCGGGTGATGAGCGCCTCTCCCCCTATCATAACATCCCCCCCCCCCCCGGGTGATGAGCGCCTCTCCCTCTATCATAACATCCCCCCCGGGTGATGAGCGCCTCTCCCCCTATCATAACATCCCCCCCCCGGGTGATGAGCGCCTCTCCCCCTATCATAACATCCCCCCCCCCCCCCCCGAGTGATGAGCGCCTCTCCCCCTATCATAACATCCCCCACCCCCCCCGGGTGATGAGCGCCTCTCCCCCTATCATAACATCCCCCCCCCCCCCCCCCGGGTGATGAGCGCCTCTCCCCCTAACATCCCCCCCGGGTGATGAGCGCCTCTCCCCCTATCATAACATCCCCCCCCGGGTGATGAGCGCCTCTCCCCCTATCATAACATCCCCCCCCCCCCGAGTGATGAGCGCCTCTCCCCCTATCATAACATCCCCCACCCCCCGAGTGATGAGCGCCTCTCCCCCTATCATAACATCCCCCCCCCCCCGGGTGATGAGCGCCTCGCCCCCTATCATAACATCCCCCCATCCCCCGGGTGATGAGCGCCTCTCCCCCTATCATAACATCCCCCCATCCCCCGGGTGATGAGCGCCTCTCCCCCTATCATAACATCCCCCCCCCCCCGGGTGATGAGCGCCTCTCCCCCTATCATAACATCCCCCACCCCCCCCGGGAGATGAGCGCCTCTCCCCCTATCATAACATCCCCCCCCCCCCCCGGGTGATGAGCGCCTCTCCCCCTTTCATAACATCCCCCCCCTCCCCGGGTGATGAGCGCCTCTCCCCCTATCATAACATCCCCCGGGTGATGAGCGCCTCTCCCCCTATCATAACATCCCCCCCCCCCCGGGTGATGAGCGCCTCTCCCCCTATCATAACATCCCCCACCCCCCCCGGGAGATGAGCGCCTCTCCCCCTATCATAACATCTCCCCCCCCCCCCGGGTGATGAGCGCCTCTCCCCCTTTCATAACATCCCCCCCCCCCCGGGTGATGAGCGCCTCTCCCCCTATCATAACATCCCCCCCCCCGGGTGATGAGCGCCTCTCCCCCTATCATAACACCCCCCCCCCCCCCGGGTGATGAGCGCCTCCCCCTCTATCATAACATCCCTCCGGGTGATGAGCGCCTCTCCCTCTATCATAACATGCCCCTCCCCGGGTGATGAGCGCCTCTCCCCCCATCATAACATCCCCCCCCCCCCCGGGTGATGAGCGCCTCTCCCCCTATCATAACATCCCCCCCCCCCCCCGGGTGATGAGCGCCTCTCCCTCTATCATAACATCCCCCCCCCCCCCCCGGGTGATGAGCGCCTCTCCCTCTATCATAACATCCCCCTCCCCGGGTGATGAGCGCCTCTCCCCCTATCATAACATCCCCCCCCCCGGGTGATGAGCGCCTCTCCCCCTATCATAACATCCCCCCCCCCCCGGGTGATGAGCGCCTCTCCCCCTATCATAACATCCCCCTGCCCCCCCGGTTGATGAGCGCCTCTCCCCCTATCATAACATCCCCCTGCCCCCCCGGTTGATGAGCGCCTCTCCCCCTATCATAACATCCCCCCCCCCCGGGTGATGAGCGCCTCTCCCCCTATCATAACATCCCCCCCCCCCGAGTGATGAGCGCCTCTCCCCCTATCATAACATCCCCCCCCCACCCGAGTGATGAGCGCCTCTCCCCCTATCATAACATCCCCCCCCCCCGGGTGATGAGCGCCTCTCCCCCTATCATAACATCCCCCCATCCCCCGGGTGATGAGCGCCTCTCCCCCTATCATAACATCCCCCCCCCCCCGGGTGATGAGCGCCTCTCCCCCTATCATAACATCCCCCCCCCCCGGGAGATGAGCGCCTCTCCCCCTATCATAACATCCCCCCCCCCCGGGTGATGAGCGCCTCTCCCCCTATCATAACATCCCCCCCCGGGTGATGAGCGCCTCTCCCCCTATCATAACACCCCCCCCCCCCCCCCGGGTGATGAGCGCCTCCCCCTCTATCATAACATCCCTCCGGGTGATGAGCGCCTCTCCCTCTATCATAACATCCCCCCGGGTGATGAGCGCCTCTCCCCCTATCATAACATGCCCCTCCCCGGGTGATGAGCGCCTCTCCCCCCATCATAACATCCCCCCCCCCCCCGGGTGATGAGCGCCTCTCCCCCTATCATAACATCCCCCCCCCCCCCGGGTGATGAGCGCCTCTCCCTCTATCATAACATCCCCCCCGGGTGATGAGCGCCTCTCCCCCTATCATAACATCCCCCCCCGGGTGATGAGCGCCTCTCCCCCTATCATAACATCCCCCCCCCCCCCCGAGTGATGAGCGCCTCTCCCCCTATCATAACATCCCCCACCCCCCCCGGGTGATGAGCGCCTCTCCCCCTATCATAACACCCCCCCCCCCCCGGGTGATGAGCGCCTCCCCCTCTATCATAACATCCCTCCGGGTGATGAGCGCCTCTCCCTCTATCATAACATGCCCCTCCCCGGGTGATGAGCGCCTCTCCCCCCATCATAACATCCCCCCCCCCCCGGGTGATGAGCGCCTCTCCCCCTATCATAACATCCCCCCCCCCCCCCCCGGGTGATGAGCGCCTCTCCCTCTATCATAACATCCCCCCCCCCCCCCCCGGGTGATGAGCGCCTCTCCCTCTATCATAACATCCCCCTCCCCGGGTGATGAGCGCCTCTCCCCCTATCATAACATCCCCCCCCCCGGGTGATGAGCGCCTCTCCCCCTATCATAACATCCCCCCCCCCCGAGTGATGAGCGCCTCTCCCCCTATCATAACATCCCCCCCCCACCCGAGTGATGAGCGCCTCTCCCCCTATCATAACATCCCCCCCCCCCGGGTGATGAGCGCCTCTCCCCCTATCATAACATCCCCCCATCCCCCGGGTGATGAGCGCCTCTCCCCCTATCATAACATCCCCCCCCCCCCGGGTGATGAGCGCCTCTCCCCCTATCATAACATCCCCCCCCCCCCCCCGGGAGATGAGCGCCTCTCCCCCTATCATAACATCCCCCCCCCCCCCGGGTGATGAGCGCCTCTCCCCCTATCATAACATCCCCCCCCGGGTGATGAGCGCCTCTCCCCCTATCATAACACCCCCCCCCCCCCCCGGGTGATGAGCGCCTCCCCCTCTATCATAACATCCCTCCGGGTGATGAGCGCCTCTCCCTCTATCATAACATCCCCCCGGGTGATGAGCGCCTCTCCCCCTATCATAACATGCCCCTCCCCGGGTGATGAGCGCCTCTCCCCCCATCATAACATCCCCCCCCCCCCCCGGGTGATGAGCGCCTCTCCCCCTATCATAACATCCCCCCCCCCCCCCGGGTGATGAGCGCCTCTCCCTCTATCATTACATCCCCCTCCCCGGGTGATGAGCGCCTCTCCCCCTATCATAACATCCCCCCCCCCCCGGGTGATGAGCGCCTCTCCCCCTATCATAACATCCCCCCCCCCCGGGTGATGAGCGCCTCTCCCCCTATCATAACACCCCCCCGGGTGATAAGCGCCTGCCCCCTATCATAACATCCCCCCCCCGGGTGATGAGCACCTCTCCCCCTATCATAACATCCCCCCCCCCCCCGGGTGATGAGCGCCTCTCCCCCTATCATAACATCCCCCCCCCGGGTGATGAGCGCCTCTCCCCCTATCATAACATCCCCTCCCCCGGGTGATGAGTGCCTCTCCCCCTATCATAACATCCCCTCCCCCGGGTGATGAGCGCCTCTCCCCCTATCATAACATCCCCTCCCCCGGGTGATGAGCGCCTCTCCCCCTATCATAACATCCCCTCCCCCGGGTGATGAGCGCCTCTCCCCCTATCATAACACCCCCCTGGGTGATAAGCGCCTCTCCCCCTATCATAACACCCCCCTGGGTGATAAGCGCCTCTCCCCCTATCATAACATCCCCCCGGGTGATGAGCGCCTCTCCCCCTATCATAACATCCCCCCGGGTGATAAGCGCCTGCCCCCTATCATAACATCCCCCCGGGTGATAAGCGCCTGCCTCCTATCATAACACCCCCCATGTGATAAGCGCCTGTCCCCCATCATAACCCCACCCCTTCCCCCGGTCACCTTATTGTCGGGGCTCACGGCGATGTCTTCAATTTCTCCTTTATGCGCTTTGAAATCAAAAAGTTTCTTCATTCCCGGAAACTAAAGAAACAAAGAAGGAGGAGTGAGTGCGAAGACCGGCGGTTAGAGCCCCGCCTCCTGCCCGGTGACATCACAGCCGCATGCATAATGTCATGGCTTCTATTGTAGGGGGTCACCGCTCTACAGCCCACACTCCGCAGCGGTGCCAGCTGTAGGACCTCCCTTAAATCACTACAGACCATACACAGGAGCGGTGCCAGCCGCAGGACCTCCCTTACATCTATCTGCTACAGCCCACACACCGCAGCAGTGCCAGCTGCAGGACCTCCCTCGCATCCGCTACAGCCCCCACACCGGAGGTGTGCCAGCCGCAGGACCTCCCTTACATCTATCTGCTACAGCCCACACACCGCAGCGGTGCCAGCTGCAGGACCTCCCTTAAATCGCTACAGACCATACAGAGGAGCGGTGCCAGCCGCAGGACCTCCCTTACATCTATCTGCTACAGCCCACACACCGCAGCAGTGCCAGCTGCAGGACCTCCCTCGCATCCGCTACAGCCCCCACACCGGAGGTGTGCCAGCCGCAGGACCTCCCTTACATCCGCTACAGCCCCCACACCGGAGGTGTGCCAGCCACAGGACTTGCCTTACATCCGCTACAGCCCACGCACCGGAGCAGTGCCAGTGGCAGAAACTCCCTCGCATCCGCAACAGCCCACATACTGCAGCGGTGCCAGCCGCAGGACCTCCCTTACATCTGCTACAGCCCACACACAGGAGCGGTGCCAGCTACATCCGCTACAGCCCACACACCGGAGCGGTGCCAGCTGCAGGACCTCCCCCGCGTCCGCTACAGCCCACACATCGCAGCAGTGCCAGCTGCAGGACCACCCCCGCGTTCGCTACAGCCCACACATCGGAGCGGTGCCAGCTGCAGGACCTCCCCCGCATCCGCTACAGCCCACACACCAGAACGGGGAGGGGTGCCAGCTGCAGGACCTCCCTTACATATGCTACAGCCCACACACAGGAGCGGTGCCAGCTACATCCGCTACAGCCCGTACATCGCAGTGGTGCCAGCTGCAGGATCTCCCTCACATCTGCTACAGCCCACACACCAGAACGGGGAGGGGTGCCAGCTGCAGGACCTCCCTTACATATGCTACAGCCCACACACAGGAGCGGTGCCAGCTACATCCGCTACAGCCCGTACATCGCAGTGGTGCCAGCTGCAGGATCTCCCTCACATCTGCTACAGCCCACACACCAGAACGGGGAGGGGTGCCAGCTGCAGGATCTCCCTCACATCTGCTACAGCCCACACACCAGAACGGGGAGGGGTGCCAGCTGCAGGACCTCCCTTACATCTGCTACAGCCCACACACAGGAGCGGTGCCAGCTACATCCGCTACAGCCCATACTTCGCAGCGGTGCCAGCTGCAGGACCTCCCCCACGTCCGCTACAGCCCACACACCAGAACGGGGAGGGGTGCCAGCTGCAGGACCTCCCTTACATCTGCTACAGCCCACACACAGGAGCGGTGCCAGCTACATCCGCTACAGCCCATACTTCGCAGCGGTGCCAGCTGCAGGACCTCCCCCACGTCCGCTACAGCCCACACACCAGAACGGGGAGGGGTGCCAGCTGCAGGACCTCCCTCGCGTCCGCTACAGCCCCGCAGAACATTCCAATCCCCGATTACTGACATTTAGGACCCCCTATATAATGAGCACTTACCTCCCACACGCGCACACAGCCATCGGCTCCCCCGGTCAGCAGCTTGGTAGAGTCCGCGGTAAAGCACAGCGCCTTCTGTAGATTGTCCGGACTGAAGTCAGTCTGCACCACCGTCACCGAGCGCAGGGAGATCTCCGGGGTCTCGTTCTTAGTGCCCCCCGCTGAGGCCTCCGCGTTACTCTTGGAAGGTTTCCTCTTTCTTGCTCCCCGATCACTGATCCCTACAATCACACAGCCGATTAGTACATGGCGGCCCCTGTCAGTCAGTACTGTAGGGGGCGTCACGGGCAGAATCTATACTAGGGGTAGAAGTGGGAAGCAGCTGCAAGTTCAACGGTTGGGGCAGGGGTCAGTCACAGGGTGGAGGGGGTGACACGGAAGGGGCAGTTGTGGAAGGTCGCAGGTGATGTAGATGGGGGCAGGAAGGTAAGTCGAAGCTCGGAAGGGCGATGGTCAGTCTAGTGGAGGTTGCAGGTGATGTAAAAGGAGGCGGAAAGGTAGGTTGCATCTCAGAAAAAAATATGGTCATGGATGGTGGCGGGGGGGGGGGGGGGTAGTCGCTCCTACAGGGCAGTCTGGGGGAGGTGGTAGATGATGGTGGAGGGGTGGGCCCTGGGGAGGTAAGTGGCAGCCGGGGGAAGGGGCGTACAGTCAGTTCGGGGGAGGTGGTAGGTGATGTGGAGAGGTCGGCCCGGGGAGGTGGTGACACAGTGAGGGGTCGCTCCTTAAGGGCAGTCAGAGGTGGTAGGTGATGTGGAGGGTCGACCCCGGGGAGGTGGTGCCACAGGAGGCAGCCGTGGCAGGTGACACGAGAAAGGGTTGCTCCTAGAGGGCAGACGGAGGTGGGGGGGCGGTAAGTGATAGTGGAGGAGTTCGGCCCGGGGAAAGGTGGCGACACAGGAGGCAGGTGACACGGGTACGGTCAGTCTGGGGGAGGTGGTAGGGGATGGTGGAGGGTTAGTCCCGGGTAGGTAAGTCACAGCCGGAGGGGGGGGATATGGTCAGTCAAGGGAGGTGGTAGGTGATCGTGGAGGGTCAGCCCTGGGGAGGTAAGTCGCTCCCGGGGAGGTACAGTCAGTCTGTGGGAGGTGGTAGGTGATGGTGGAGGGTCGGTCCCGGGGAGGTACAGTCAGTCTGTGGGAGGTGGTAGGTGATGGTGGAGGGTCGGTCCCGGGGAGGTACAGTCAGTCTGTGGTAGGTGATGGTGGAGGGTCGGTCCCGGGGAGGTACAGTCAGTCTGGGGGAGGTGGTAGGTGATTGTGGAGGGTCGGTCCCGGGGAGGTACAGTCAGTCTGTGGGAGGTGGTAGGTGATGGTGGAGGGTCGGTCCCGGGGAGGTACAGTCAGTCTGTGGGAGGTGGTAGGTGATGGTGGAGGGTCGGTCCCGGGGAGGTACAGTCAGTCTGTGGGAGGTGGTAGGTGATGGTGGAGGGTCGGTCCCGGGGAGGTACAGTCAGTCTGGGGGAGGTGGTAGGTGATGGTGGTGGGTCGGCCCCGGGGAGGTACAGTCAGTCTGCAGGAGGTGGTAGGTGATTGTGGAGTGTCGGTCCTGGGGAGGTACAGTCAGTCTGGGGGAGGTGGTAGGTGATGGTGGAGGGTCGGTCCCGGGGAGGTACAGTCAGTCTGTGGGAGGTGGTAGGTGATGGTGGAGGGTCGGTCCCGGGGAGGTACAGTCAGTCTGTGGGAGGTGGTAGGTGATGGTGGTGGGGTCGGCCCCGGGGAGGTACAGTCAGTCTGTGGGAGGTGGTAGGTGATTGTGGAAGGTCGGCCCCGGGGAGGTACGGTCAGTCTGGGGGAGGTGGTAGGTGATGGTGGTGGGGTCGGCCCTGGGGAGGTACAGTCAGTCTGTGGGAGGTGGTAGGTGATGGTGGAGGGTCGGTCCCGGGGAGGTACAGTCAGTCTGTGGGAGGTGGTAGGTGATGGTGGTGGGTCGGTCCCGGGGAGGTACAGTCAGTCTGTGGGAGGTGGTAGGTGATGGTGGTGGGTCGGCCCCGGGGAGGTACAGTCAGTCTGTGGGAGGTGGTAGGTGATTGTGGAGGGTCGGCCCCGGGGAGGTACAGTCAGTCTGGGGGAGGTGGTAGGTGATGGTGGTGGGGTCGGCCCCGGGGAGGTACAGTCAGTCTGTGGGAGGTGGTAGGTGATTGTGGAGGGTCGGCCCCGGGGAGGTACAGTCAGTCTGTGGGAGGTGATGGTGGAGGGTCGGCCCCGGGGAGGTACAGTCAGTCTGTGGGAGGTGGTAGGTGATTGTGGAGGGTCGGCCCCGGGGAGGTACGGTCAGTCTGGGGGAGGTGGTAGGTGATTGTGGAGGGTCGGCCCCGGGGAGGTGGTGACCCAGGAGGCAGGTGATACGGGGAGGAAGGATTGGGGGTCGGTCACCGGTCTCGTCGTTGCGCTGCTCCTTCTGGCGGTGCTGGTATCGCAGGACGTGGCAGGTGGCGTCCTGGCCGGCGGCGAGTGCGTCTCCGGTCAGCGCCAGGTTCATGGTGGCCCTGGTGTCCGTGTCGTGGGCGTGGAGCAGCGAGGCGCTGAGCCGGCCGGAGATCCGCTCCAGTTGTAGGAGGTGCTGTGAGGAGAAGAGCGACGGTCAGCGGAGGGGGCGGAGCTCCACCACACCAGGGGGCGGAGCTCCACCACACCAGGGGCGGTCCATACTTACCAGGGCATTCTTAATGCCGGTCTTAGAGGCTCCGCCCCCACCGCCAGTGACCACCGTCCCCGTGTCCCGGTGGAAGCGCACGGCGTAGAGGGGGAAGGGAGCGCAGTACAGGTCGGGGTGCCGGCGGCGGCCCATCCTGCAAGACAACACAAATGGCGTCAAGATGGCGGATATACACACATATATCCCCCCTCACCTCGTACACACATGGAACCGTCCCCGGGGATAGATATACACACACACGTATAACCTCCCCCCTCACCGGTGAGATATATATATATATATATACACCCGTATCCCCGGGGATATATATATATATATAATACATATACACACACATATATATCCCCATATCCCCGGCTCCAGCCTCCCCGCCCCCCTCACCTCTTATATTACACGTTCCCCGTCCAGGGAGCTGCAGGATCTGACAACCGGACACAACTAACGCGCATGCGCGCAAACTGCAGCCGACAAACGCGCATGCTCAGTAGGGAAAAGCTACGCAAGTAGCACACAGGCGACGACATCCAGCAGTCAGTCAGCTGCTCATCCCAGGCCACGCCCACCGGGGCTCCTACTGACACGTCAGCGGCGCGCAGCCTGTCCTCTCCGCGGCGCCATCTTACCAGAGCCTGCCGCAGCCACTGCATGGAGGGGTCTACAGAAACATGGCGGCGCCGGAGATTAGTTACTAAGCAGGGAGGGGGTGTAGGCGGCTGCGTCATAGGGGGATGCTAATAGACAGGTGATAATACACTGCAGTACCCGAGGGCCGACCCGCGGACGGAATAAAGTTTATTGAAAAACAAAAACCCTAAAATCCACGTTATCCCCATAAAGTGACCCCCTGGGCCGGAGAGACAAAGCTGGTCGAAGGGCTTCTCATACTGTCCATCGCGAGTGCTGGTGGTCTCGGACCCTGCGGGCTGCTCGACGGAGGCGGGGGCAGCATCAGACTAGTCCACAGAGGGGCCGCCATCTTTGTATCTCCCGGCCCAGACAGTTGTCTAAGTCATAGGGTCCGGGGGTATCTTGTTTACTTACCCATTGCCCACTATGTTGACACACGGACTCAAAGCTGCAGACTGCGCTCCCAGAGATCAGTGCGTGCGCAGCCTGGAGTCCGAGGGTCCGTCCGGCGCGCAGCCTGGAGTCCGAGGGTCCGTCCGGCGCGCAGCCTGGAGTCCGAGGGTCCGTCCGGCGCGCAGCCTGGAGTCCGAGGGTCCGTCCGGCGCGCAGCCTGGAGTCCGAGGGTCCGGCCGGCGCGCAGCCTGGAGTCCGAGGGTCCGGCCGGCGCGCAGCCTGGAGTCCGAGGGTGCGTCCGGCGCGCAGCCTGGAGCCCGAGGGTGCGTCCGGCGCGCAGCCTGGAGCCCGAGGGTGGGTCCGGCACGCAGCCCGGAGTCCGGCCGGCGCGCAGCCCGGGGTCCGAGGGTCCGGCCGGCGCGCAGCCCGGGGTCCGAGGGTCCGGCCGGCGCGCAGCCCGGGGTCCGAGGGTCCGGCCGGCGCGCAGCCCGGGGTCCGAGGGTCCGGCCGGCGCGCAGCCCGGGGTCCGAGGGTCCGGCCGGCGCGCAGCCCGGGGTCCGAGGGTCCGGCCGGCGCGCAGCCCGGGGTCCGAGGGTCCGGCCGGCGCGCAGCCCGGGGTCCGAGGGTCCGGCCGGCGAGCAGCCCGGGGTCCGAGGGTTCGGCCGGCGCGCAGCCCGGGGTCCGAGGGTTCGGCCGGCGCGCAACCTGGAGTCCGAGGGTCCGGCTGGCGCGCAGCATGGCGTTCATGTCTGGTTCGTGCGCAGCCTCGAGTCCAAGGGTCCGGGCAGCACGCAGCCTGGAGTCCGAGGGTCCAGCCAGCGCGCAGCCTGGAGTTCACATGTCTGGTTCGTGCACAGCCTGCAGTCCAAGGGTCCGGGTAGCATGCAGCCTGGAGTCCGAGGGTCCAGCTGGCGCACAGCCTGGAGTCCGCATGTCTGGTTCGTGCGCAGCCTGGAGTCCGAGGGTCTGTTCGGAGCGCAGCCTGGAGTCCTAGGGTCCTGGCCGCATGTCTAGTTTGTGTGCAGCCTGGAGTCTGTGGGTCCATTCGGAGCGCAGCCTGGAGTCCGAGGGTCCGATCAGTGCCCAGCCTGGAATCTGAGGGTCCGGTTGGCATGCAGCCTGGAGGCCAAGGGTCCGTTTCGTGCGCAGCCTGCAGCCCGACTGTCCGGTATGCGTGCAGCCTTCAGTCTGAGGGTCCGGTCAGCGTGCAGCTTGGAGTCCGCATGTCTGGTTCGTGCGCAGCCTGGAGTCCGAGAGTCCGTTCGGAGCGCAGCCTGGAGTCCTAGGGTCCTGGCCGCATGTCTAGTTCGTGTGCAGCCTGGAGTCTGTGGGTCCGTTCGGAGCGCAGCCTGGAGTCTGAGGGTCCGATCAGTGCCCAGCCTGGAATCTGAGGGTCCGGTTGGCATGCGGCCTGGAGTCCAAGGGTCCGTTCCGTGCGCAGCCTGCAGCCCGACGGTCTGGATTATGCGCAGCTGGGAGCCTAATGGTCTGGTCGGCGCACAGCCTGGAGTCTGACAGTCAAGTCCGCGCACAGCCTTGAATGTGACCATCCATTCTGTACGCAGCCTGGAGTCTGATGGTCCGGTCCGTGCACTGACTGCTGGAGGTGGCAGGACGGCCATCAGCATGCAGGTAAGTATAGCAGATACCTACCTAGGCACTTACCCTGTGCGCACCGTAACTCACATTATGGTGCTAATAGGCTCCCTCTTAACCCTGTACTGACTGGCCTGTTTTGCGCCTTCATGACTTTATTTTTATACTTAAGAAGTAGAACATTTGTATTCTTCATTCCACTCATTTGTCCTCCTTGAGGATTTATATATTTTAAATAGTTACTCAAAAGGCCAGAGCTGCAGGAGATAGAATGTAGCATTCAGACTGGCCAACGGGTCGAGATGACTTGTTCCTCGCTGTTCACATATCTTACAAATTATTCTCTCTAAGCAATGTATTGTAGCATTACTGTACTTGTGTGTTCTGAGAAGGTGATCATGTGATTCTACTGCGCCTGCGCTGCTTTTGTTTGGCATTTTAGATGTTAAATTCCTTATCTTGCATATTCATATTGTGTTTATGTTTCATGAACCAATGGTAATGAATTGTAATGGTTTGAGTTATTGTAATTGAAGCCTGTGCCTCTATAAAAACTGCTGCCTGTCAATCAATGAACAGATTGCTTTGCTCACATCCCTAGCTGTGCGGTTTGACAAGTTATTTCTGCGCTCGGCCTGTATGAACTAACTGATCTGAAACCCAAAGACATACTTTAAAAGCCACCTGTAAGCTTTCACTGACACTCTACACGTATAACTGCATTTTTCACATCTCAGCCTCCATTATAATTGTCAGGCAGGCGGATGTGGATCTGCCTTCCACACAACCCTTTGATTTGGGGCTAACTGGGGAGACATTGGGGAATATGGCCTTTACTGCGGGCCAAGCCGTTCTTTCTCCAGATAGTCCCAGTGTGGCTGCAGAGGGACGAGGCGCAGTACCTGATGGTGTGAACAAGGTCTTATCTGAAAATCTAGCAGAGGTTGTGGCTGAGGATATGGTTATACAAGGCTATAACATCCAGAGAGCAGCGACTGGAGGGCAGTCCCATCACATATGGCCCATACATCACTAGAGCATCTCCGGTACCAGGGAAACCTGATCATTATTGTCAGCATCCTGTAACTTAATTCTTGCAACTTACAAGACGCCGCCAATTTGTGAATTAAAATGAAAGCCTTGTGCCAGAGTCCCTGAGAGAGAGATTGACCCAGTTCCTCTTCCCAGACTGCCATGAATGTTGGGCAGGTGTCCTCTGTGCCAGCAGCAACTGGTATGGCACAGAAATCGTATGTCATGGCAAATCTGTAGACATACATAGTTCTTCAAATGGAGTGAGTGCTTTAGTTAAATTCACCGCTGGTGCCAAGGAACTCGCAAAGCCTATTAGTTGAATATATCGCATGCACGCTCTGGCAGGGACCTCCTTCTCTCCAAAAAGGCAGTCAAAGGCTTTATACCCGTCTGGCTCAGCACGTCCCTCACATGGCGCACAATGAGGGACGCCGACTGGTGCAGAGGCACGACATGTGCCATAATTACGGGAAGCGCCCATACAATGAGGTTGGAATAGGGATTGGGAACGCCCATCCCCAGGATGTTCCACTCCCCCCATTTCAGGTAATTCATTTTTTTAGCTTTATATCTACCATTGCAGTTTCTGGATGATTAGTCTTGAGAAAGGTGCAGCGGTTGCACTGAAACGCGTTGGCTGCCTATTTGCTCCACTTGTACGTCTGTCGTGGCGTTTTGTATTTGTTTGTTTGTATTATGGCATGTCTATATTAAAAAGATTTCCAAGAAGTTGGAGTCTCGAGTGATAATCTGGGGTTCGTCCACCAATAGGAGGGGGGGTTTCTGTGATTAGCATCCGTATCGCCCTCCTCTCAAGTAAGTGGCATTGGAGCGTCATTTTTATCCCATCTAGACGGCACTATTTTCCTGATTTTCCTGATTTTCCTGATTATTTTATACGCATATCTTGTTTATACAAAACTCCTTTCTGGAATTTTGGTCATTTTTGCATCTCTCTGGTGTCATTCATCTGGATGCTTGCAGCATAGGAGGCCATCGCTACTTTCAGTAGGACTACAGGTGTCAGACTTGGTCCATGGGGCCCGGGTGGTCACACCAGCTGAGTCCCTTCGACTTTTTCCTTTATTGTTGTCATGAACCATCTATGCACTTTCGTGATCATTTAGCTTTAGGCTTCAGTGTATTCTGTCTCCACCCATAGTTTAAGGGACCAATGTTTTAGTATGTCCAAGACGCATTTACAAATGTTGGCCTTCTAATACAAGGCAAAATCAGGTAGGTTCAAGCCCCCCGACGACCTCTGGAGTGTGAGGAGGCCAAATGTAAGTCTTGGCCTGCAACCTTTCCAAACAAACCTGATCGTCTACGGATACTTAGTAAAACATTTCCAGGCAGTCGCATAGACAGTGGCTGACATAGGTAAAGACATTTCGGGAGGGTATCCATTTTAATAACATTACCTCGTCTGCGCCATGATAGTAGCAGCGAGTTCTATGTAGCTCTCTCCAAATTGGACAAAAAGGGTTTAAATTTAGGGAGAAGCATGGGAAGGGGCCGTGATAAATGTATCCCTATGGATTTTATTGACGACTGTCGCCATCTGGAGGGGAACTCTGTCTCCAAAACTGATGACTCGCTCTGCGGCAGCGTGATGTTCAGGACGTCTGTAAATTCAATTTGAAATTACCGACTGCCAAATCTCTGAAACTCTTGTAGTGTCACCGGCAGGGCTACCTTAGGGCACGATAGATGGAAAAGCAAGGCATCTGTGAAGAGCAACATCTTATGCATGGATGGGCTCAACATAACCTCTCTTATGGAGTCATCTGGTCAGATCACGTTAACCGAAGCCTCCATAGCCAGAACACAGAGAGAAGGAGACCGGGGGCTGTAAATAGGTACTCCAGTTGTGGGCCCATTGTATAATGCCTCATATGAGGACCCAAACCAATCTTCTCAAGGGTCGCCTCCAGGAATACCCTTCGAACTCTATCAAATGCCTTCTCTGTGTCGACCATCAAGAGGCAAAGAGACGGACCTGTGTGACGTACCTGGCTAGTCGATGGCAGAGATTTGATGATATTGTCTCTGGCATCTCTTCCAGGAACCAAGCCCGCCCGCTCTTTACCAATTACATTTGAATTGTGAAGGTGTGAACGTCCCGCTATCATTCTGGAAAACAACCTGTCAATGTTCATCAGCGATATGGGTCGATAGCTGGCACAGACCAAGGCGCCGTTGCTCGGCTTCAGTATAACCACTATATGAATCTCAAGGGCCTGTGGAGGAAAGGGACATCCCCATGCAGTTCCATTGAAAGAGTGTAAAATAAATGGCGGGACGTCTTCCCCAGTCTATAGAACCTTGCAGAGACACCGTCTGGGCCTTTACCTACATTCAGATCTTTATCTTCAACAGCTCTGAAGATTAAAAGTCGGATTGCATAGCCTGCGCGTCTGTCAAACCTATAGGTGTAGGTGCATGTTCATCCCAATATGACTCCCCCACTCAGCAGTCCACCCACTATCTGCTCTTCTTTAACCCCTCAGTGATGGCCCCATTGCTTTTTTACGTCCTGCCCAAGTGGGCTTTAATCCAAGAGGATGTAAAACATGCATCCTCTTATGATTAAAGCCCTGCAGGCTCTGGATGTGACAGCTCCATGCTGCCAGTGCCCGGAGGTAGCCAACAACCTAGAGCTGTCATCCTAGACTGCGGAGAGCCCCTCCCCCAGCAATGCGATTAGCACTATCCGATGGATAGCGCCAATTGCATTAAAGTAAATAAAAAGTGCAAAATGGAGTTTCAGCTCCCCTCACGGATCACATTCATGAGGGGGACTGAACCTTCTCACCCAGGTTTGCGGCGATGTCCTGCACTATAACGGACCCTCCGCCGTCTTCTGTGCATGTGCGCCAAGGAAAAAATGGCGGCACATGCACAGAAGCCCGGATCAACCAGGGGATTTAAAATTTCCTGGCTACCTGCAGGTAGCTGAGAGACAGGAGAAGTCACTGGGGACCTGTCCCCGGGCCCGTGATCACCATTAACAGCGATCATGGAAAAGTTGAAAAAAGTTAAATAAAGTTAAAGTTTCACACTTCCCTCAGGGATCGGATCTGTGAGCGGAGGTGAAAATACTCACCCCCATCCTCTATGATGTTCTGCGGTGATCTGCACTTGCTGTGGGCTTCTGTGCATGCGCGACAAGGAAAAATGGCGATGCATGAAGCCCGGATGGCCTAGGAGATTTAACATTTCCTGGCTTCCGGCTATCCACAGATAACTGGGAACCAGGAGATGTCACTGGGGACTGCGGTGAGCGGTCCCCGGGTCCATGATCATCACTATCCAATGGATAGTGGCGATAGCAAAAAAGTTTAAAAAAGTGAATAAAGTGAAAGTTTCCTCTCCCCTCACGGATCCAATCCATGAAGGGAGATGAAAATACTCTCTAAAGTCCCCCAAAGCCCAAAAAGTGCCAGTAATAATGACCGATCTGCGCATGCGCAGTTGAAGCTAATGCCAAAGTTGCCTTCAGCACAGTAACCTGCAGGGACCTCACAGCCATCCATGTCATTTGTTTAATAAATATGGGACTCGCTTAGTCCGGCGTATCTCCTCCCCGCACTGAGAGAGATTTGTGACAGGAGAGAGACAGCAGCAAAACACTGTGTGCCATATACAAAGTAAAAAAAAACCCATCATTATCCCGTCTTTACCGCCCCTCATTCCCTAATCACCCCGCTATACCCATGTCTGGTTTTTGGGGGGGCGGGGGGGGGGTACCTTTTTTCATTTTGACTACCTCCATTAAAAAAAATTCTAAAATGGAGTGTAGGCGCTACAGCGCTGAGCAGGCGTACACGCTGTTCACTAGTAGTTCTGGTAGCGATACTACAACTGCGTCGGAAGAGGAGTTTTCCAATAGCGACGATTCTACCGCTAGCCCCATGGAGGTTGAGGAAGGGGTTGGGGCAGTAGGGCCAAGTAATGCGGTGTCTGACACAATGTGGCATTCCACCAATTTATTTTTACCCCATATCCCCGAATTTACAGCGACTCCAGGCGTCAACACGGAAGTGACTAATTTTACCCCCTTTTAACTTGTTTATCAGTGACGCCGACCTGGAGCTTATTGTCCAGCAGACTAACACCTACGCTGGACAATACATTACAGACCACCCGGCGTCTGTATATTCTAGGACGTGGACCCCCATGGATGTCCCGGGGCTAAAACAATTCTTGGGGTTTGTCCTTTTAACCCCTTCCCGCTCCAGGACATACCGGTATGTCCTGGGAGCCTGGTACTTCCCGCAACAGGGCGTACCGGTACGTCCTGGGGATAGCGCGAGATCACATAAGATCATGCAGCGGGAGCCGGCTGTCAGTCACAGCCAGCGTCCCGCCGCAACAGCGGGGGGACATCAGAGATGCGCCCCCGCTGTTAACCCCTTCCCTGCCGCGATCTAAGTAGATCGCGACAGGGAAAGAGTTCACAGAGGGATCGCGCTCCCTCTGTGTCTCCGGCCGGCTCTCGCGATGTCATCCCGCAGACAAAATTTAGTGTGTCATTCATGCTGCAGGATTAACGCTGTAAAAAAAAGAAAAAGAAATCTCTGGCAGAATTGATGCGTTTTCTCTCCATGTTATCATAAAAAAAAAAAAAATTTTTACCATATAGTCTATGTACGCAAAAGTGGCACCGATAAAAACTACAGCTCGCCACACAAAAAACAAGCCCTTATACGGCCGCGTCCACGGAAAAATAAAAAAGTTATGGGTTTTGAAAAATGGAGATGGAAAAATACCAAAAAATCGCTTGGTCCTCAACGCCAAAATAGGCCGTGTCCTTAAGGGGTTAATGGGACTTGTTAAAAAATCCTCCATATTTAATTTTGCAGATAATACACAAATCCTCCCAGAAATGACCCGGAATATGGCAGATTAGACAAATTGAGGCCCCCAATTATTTTATTAACAGATTCCTTTAAAAATAGTTACACCCCAGAAAACAATCTGTCCGTGGACGAGTCGCTCGTGAGCTTTAAGGGCTGGCAATCATTTACGCCAATTTATACCCTCCAAACGCGCCAGGCACGGCGTTAAGCTGTACAGAGTTTGTGAGAGCGCGAACGGGCATACATGTGATTAATTCTGAGGGCACGGACCGCCAACGAAATCCCCCTAACTGTCCAGAAAATAACGGCATAAATGGTGAAAAAATCGTGTGGGAGCCCGTGGGCCCATTTGTAAATAAAGGGTACCATGTGTATACTGATAACTATTACAGCAGTCTCCCATCGTACAAAGCATTGCAGGACACAGACACAGGGGCCAGTGGAAATGTGCGCAAAAACAGGGTGGGTTCCCATAATCCCTGGCGCCCAGACGCATAGAAAGGGGAGCGTCTTACCCGCTGGCAAATGACCCCCTGCTTGCCATAAAGTGGCATGAAAGGAAAGGCGTGTACATGCTGCCCACCGTGCCCGCAGACACCTGCGCTGCAGTAAGGGAGAGGGGGCTGCAACGCAGAAAAGAAAACCCGTCTGTGTCACGGACTACAGTAAATTTCTGGGGGGTGTCGATCTGTCCGACCAGGCGCTTCAGCCCTATCTCGTAAGGCACAAAACCAGAGCCTGGAATAACAAGATAGGGATCTACCTGATACAGACCGCTACATATAACGCACACGGGATTTATAAGACCCGGGGCACGCTGATCTTCCTGCAGTGCCAGGAGGAGCTTGTAGAGCACCTTTTATTTGAGACCGCCGCACCCCAGGATGCATTACAGTCCGAGGAGGTGCGAAGGCTCACAGAGCGCCATTTTATGCACCCCATCCCGGAGACTGCAGGCCAAAAATACACCCAAAAAGTGTCGGGTTGGTAAAGAAACAAGGGAGGAGGAGATTTTATTGCCCTGTATGTCCATCCAAACTCATAGACTCATAGAATAGTGAAGTTGGAAGATCCTCCGGGGTCATCGGGTCCAACCCTCTGCTCAGTGCAGGATCACTATATCACCCCAGACACACATCTGTCCAGCCTCTGAAGACTTCCATTGCAGTAGAACTCCCCACCTCCCGTGGCAGCCTGTTCCACTCATTGATCCCCTCACTGTCTAATATCTAATCTGTGTCTCCTCCCTTGTTTCATCCCATTGCTTCTAGTCTTTCCATGTGCAGATGAGAATAGGGCTGATCCCTCTGCACTGTGACAGCCCTTCAGATATTTGTAGTGCGGTGCAAATATGATTGGCTATTTGTAGCCCTCCATCTTGTAGTTGTACAGCCATGAATGTTCGCTGTATAAGTGAGTCTTATAGACCTGCTGGAACCAAGTTAATATCTGCACATAGTGTCACCATTGTCTTGTGATTCTATTATCTAATTATGCAAATCTGTCATCATTGTCTGAACACAGCGTTCTGCATACTGGGAGCTCAGAGCGGCCATTGTTGTAAGAAGCCCTCGTTTGTCTGATCTGGTTACTGATCACTTCGTATTGTGACCTTTTTCAAACACACAACTCAAGCAACAAATCATATTGGGTATAAAGACAGGAGAGGGTTCAGGGGAGTCAGAAGCATGTTGGACCTGTGATGGGGAACGTCCTCTCACACTGCGGTTCCCAAGAGGCCCCCCCATTCTCTGACTTTTCGCCGCTGCTTCTCCGGTTGATGCATAAAGCAGATAAGTATACCGAAGGCTCTTGGTGATGGGAGTGTTCATGTAACCGTTGTTTAAGAATTGTTTACAAAATGTTACTGCAATATCACTTATTTTATGTAATTGTTTTATTATATCATTTATTCATTTGCATTAATAAACTGTGTTGTATCCACCCACTTGTCCTTTAATGCCGTATCCGAACTTGTTGTTCTCAACTTGGCAAAACAATTATAGACAGCTATTAAGTCTCCTCTCAGCCTTCTCTTCTGCTGAACATTCCCAGATCCTTTACCCGTTCCTCATAGGACATGATTTGCAGACCGCTTACCATCTTGGTAACTCTTCTCTGAACTTGCTCCAGTTTGTCTATGTCTTGTATAAAGTGGGGTGCCCAGAACTGGACCCAGTATTCCAGATGAGGTCTGACTAAGGAAGAGTAGAGGGGGATAATGACCTCCCGTGATCTAGACTCTATGCTTCTCTTAATACATCCCAGAATTGTGTTTGCCTTTTTGGCTGCTGCATCACATTGTTGACTCATGTTCATTCTATGATCTATTAGTATACCCAAGTCTTTTTCACATGTGCTGCTGCTTAGCCCAATTCCTCCCATTCTGTATGTGCTTTCTTCATTTTTCTTGCCCAGATGTAGGACTTTGCATTTCTCCTTGTTAAATACCATTCTGTTAGTCCCCGCCCACTGTACAAGCTTTTCTCGATCTTTTTGAATCCTCTACCTATCTTCCTAGTGTTAGCTGTCCCTCCTAGCTTCGTGTCGTCGGCAAATTTGATCAGTTTCCCACAATTCCCTCCTGCAGATCATTTATAACAATGTTGACCAACACTGGACCCAGGACAGAGCCTTGTGGTCCCCACTTGATACATTCTTCCACTTGGATGTGCAGCCATTTATGACCACTCTTTGAGTACGATCACTCAGCCAGTTGTGAATCCACCTAACAGTTGCCTTGTCAATCCCAGATTTGGTCATTTTCTCAATAAGTATGGTATGATATACTTTGTCAAATGCTTTACTAAAGCCAAGATATACTATATCCACCGCATTTCCCTGATCAACCCAGTTGGTGATTCTGTCATAGAAGGAAATTAGATTAATCTGGCATGACTTGTTTGTTACAAACCCATGCTGACTCTGGTTAATTACTCCATTGTCATCCAAGTACTTGTATACATGCTGTTTAATATTTTGTTTAGAGGTATAGAAGTCAGGCTCACAGGTCTGTAGTTTCCTGGATCCACCTTCTTCCCTTTTTTGAAGATAGGGACAACATTTGCCCTTTTCCAATCTTCTCGGACTTTTGTTCTCCAGGAATTGTCACAGATTACGGCGAGTGGTTCAGCAATTACCTCCGCTGCTTCCTTTAGTATCCTAGGATGTAATTCATCTGGACCTTGGGACTTGAAGTCATGTAAGTTAGCTCAGTGTTCCCTCACCATCTCTCTGCTTACAGATAGCCTACATTCTTTTAATCCCCCAATAGAAAGCCTCTGAATTTACCCCTGTTTTGAACCTACCATACAGTCTTACATTATTAATTTTATTTAAAATACAGGGAATGCCAAAAAATGAAGGAATGGGGGGGGGGGGGATTCTTTTTAGGGAGTCATATTTTTTTTTGCAATGGGGCCTGGAATTTATTCAGTTGTACCCTGAAATCCAACGGTGTTCCCTCCATTATAGGCCTAGCCATGTGTCCTGTATACAGATTGGGGGTATTGCGGAACACAGAAGAACTAGTGTTATAAAATTTGGGGTGTGTCTCCCCAGTTTTTCCTGCTTAAAAAAAAGAAAACTGTCATGAAAGTGACACATTTATGAAAAAAAAGAAATTTTATTTGTATTTCACTTGCTTTATAATATTTTTTGCAAAAAAGTGTGAAGTCAGAATGCTCAGTACACCCCTGCATAAATTCGCTAAGGGGTCTAGTTTTCAAAATAGGGTCATTTGTGGGGTTTTCTGTCATTTTGGGCGCTCAACAGCTCTACAAGTGTACAACGGGGCCTAAAACTTCTTCAAACAAAATTTCAGTTCTGAAAGCCACCGGCTTGCTCTTTTTATTTTGGGCCCCGTTGTGCATCCAGACATAAGATTAGGGCCACAACAGGTATGTCTCTAAACTTTGGACAAACAGGATTCATTTTAGGGTGCAAGTCTTCATTCATATGTGTGCTGTACAAAAAACCTAGTTTTTTAAAATAACACAATTGGCAAAAAAATGAAAATTGTAATTTTTTTCCTTTTGCTTTGCTTAAATTAATTCAAAAATTGTGGGGTTAATATACCCCGTACACCCCTAGATAAATTCGTTAAGGGGTCTAGTTTTCAAAATGGGGTAATTTGTGGGGGTATCTGGCGTTTTGGCCGCTCCAGGGCTCTACAAGTGAGTAATGGGGCCTAAATCATCTTCAAGCTAAATATCTGTCCTGAAAGCCACCGGCTGCTCCGTTCGGTTTGGGCCCCGTTGTGCATCTAGACATAAGATTAGGGCCACAACGGGTATGTCTCTGAGCACAGGACAAACAGGGAGATCCATTCTGGGGTGTAAATCCTCATTTTTATGTGCACTATAGGAAAAAAATATGTCTTTAAAATGACATATTTGCAAAAATATGAAATTTTATTTTTTCTCTTCTAAATAGCATTAACTCTTTTAAAAAAAAACTGTGGGGTCAAAATCCTCCTGACCCCCTCAGTGAGTACATTAAGGGGTGTAGTTTTTAAAATGGGGTCATTTGTGGGGGATCTATCATTCTGACATCTAGGAGCCTTTGCTATCTTGGCCTGGTGCAGGAAAACAAAGTGTTCCTCAAAATACTGAAAAGTAATGTTAAATTTGTACGTCTCCTAAATGGTTAAAAAAAACTAAAGTTTTTCCAATGTGCGCCAAAATAAAGTAAACTGATAGGAATATATATCATCAACAATTTGTACAGTATGTTTGCACATATTAGACATATTACAGTTGAAAATGTGGAAAAATGTAAATTTTTTTCACAATTTTCCCAATTTTGGCACTTTTAATAAATATATACAAAATTTCTATCGGTCTATTTTTACCACCTAAATGAAGTACAAAATGTAGCGAAAAAACACTGTCAGAATCACTTGGATATGTAAAGCCTTTACGGAGTTATGATATGTTAAGTGACAATGTCAGATTTCCAAAATTTGGCCGGGTCATTAAAGGGTTAACATTTAATTCCACAGAAACTTTCATTAATTTTAATAACCTCTCTTTTTTAAGTCAAGAGCCATGAGAAAGAAGGGTTCCCCATTTGACACATTTCATGAACCTTGTGTGGCGCAGAGTATTAACCCTTTCCAATCCACTGTCTTACGTCTAAAGACATTATGATTTAAGGCTGTACATCAGCTGTTGGAAGACGGCCGTCGGGGTTCTCTTACTGTATATTGCCAGCCTCTCTGCTGTCAGAGCCTATCCAACGTGTCACCTCATGCAGTACTGGCTTTAGCCAGCAGATAGCGCCGTTGTATAACGGCAGAAAAAGAGTAAGCCCCCTAGGAAAACCAGGATACAAATTGGATTGGAAAGGGTTAAAGCAGCAGAAATGCAGTCCTAATCTCTCACTCATAGCCTGAAGGTTGTAAATTCAATCCCTGCATGGTTTTGATAGCCGGCACAAGGTTGACTCGGCCTTCCATGCTTTTGAGGTCGGTAAAATGAGCCCCCAGCTTGGTGGGGGTAATAAATATATTATCTGAAAGCTGCAGAATAAGTTGTGCTGTACAAATAACAAGATTTATTTTATTAGGCCTTCATAATGTCCTTCTCACACAGTGGGTCATTTCGGAGGTTGTCATTCAGATGCCCCTGTTAATTCTTGTGATTGTTTCCAGCAAGAAAAACCAAGTAATCTTGTAGATAGGATACCTTTTAATGGCGAACAGAAATACATGATGTTATAGCAGCCTCCAACCAACGCAGGGGTCTTATCAGGCTTAATAGATCCGAAGAGGCATGCATATATATATATAACTAGCTGATATACCCGGCTTCGCCCGAGTTAATTTGGTACTGGTGTTTATCTGGTGTTCACACGGAAAATCTTCTGAAATCGTGGTTACTTTAGAGATACTGAGGAAAAACATATGTTCACCATTTTGCATAGTTCTCTGCGTTACCCAGGAAACACCACGTGGTGGTAACCATGCGACGTTTCCTTTATATAAAATGACATCAGGAAGTGAGAGAATTAGATTCCGTACGTAAAATTTGGACGCTAATTCTTTTGCGCTAGAATTGAATAATCGAGTTGGGACCCATTAGCTTTTCCTATTTATGACATAATCAATGCTCGTGCCAAATTTCATGTTTCTATGACACCAAAAAGTGAGAGAATTAGATTCCGTACGTACAATTTGGACGCTAGTTCTTTTGCGCTAGAATTAAATAATCGAGATGGGACCCATTAACTTTTCCTATTTATGACATAATCAATGCTTGTGCCAAATTTCAAGTTTCTACGACATCGGGAAGTGAGAAAATTAGATTCCGTACGTAAAATTCGGACGCTAATTCTTTTGCGCTTAGAATTGAATAATCGAGTTGGGACCCAATTACTTTTCCTATTTTGGAGATAATCTATGCTCGTGCCAAATTTCATGTTTCTACGACATCGGGAAGTTGGAGAATTTTTGGCGAGTCAGTCAGTGAGTGAGTGAGTCAGTGAGGGCTTTCGTCTTTATATATATATAGATACATACTTATGACACAGCAGGCATGCATATATATATATATATATATTACACACACATACTTATGACAAGGCTCAGACAGACATGCATGTGATTGGTTTGCACTTAAAGGAATGCTGCAACAGGAAGACAAACATGTTTACCCAGACACTGATAAGGGAATAAGAGTTTTATGGCCCCTGAATTACTGTTGGGGGGTCTCCAGGCCAGCAGTCTTATCTGTGCTATAGATGTCTCACACCTCCCAGTCACCATAAATCCTCGTGAATAATTTAACCCTTTATTGAACGTGTCAAAAGTTGTTATAAATTTATGTTCCCAAATTCTTCTGTGGTTCTGTGACTTGAAATCACCCTTCAATATCATAACTCTCATATCTCCTATGTCGTGTCCATGACTAGAAAGGTGATCGGCTGCAGGGAATTCTGTCTCTTTAATTGTGTTAAATGTTGTCTCTTTGTCCAGGCCACTAAGCTCGGCACACACGGGGGGCATGGTCCAAGCACAAAAAGGAGCCCATGGGGCCCCTTGGGTGCAAATCCAAGAACCTGTGAGACACAAAAATATATTCCAGGCAACCGTAGCTGTTATATGCAAGGGATTTAAAGCTGTAGGCCCTGTCACCCGGGTGAAAAAGTCACGAGAGATCAACAAGATGTAGAACTTTTTCTAGTGTGTGCAGTGTCATCGAAGAGACAGAGGACCTACCTGAGAAGTATCCACCTCTGGGTCGAACACCAGGTTACAATCTCCTCCCTGAATGATACTGGAGCCATCTGTGAACTCCACAAGATTATGAAGTACCTTCCTTTCAAAGAGATCTGATTAGGAAAATAAGCAGCCAGGGTCAACACACCATTCAGTGCAGAGACTTTTTACAAACAATAGCCTGCCAGCCAGATCTATCTTAGGGCGCCTTCACACTGGCGATAAAACCGCACGATGCGAGAGTGAGTGAGAACGCAAAATTATGAAACCAATGATTTTCAATGGTTTCCTTCCCATTTGCGATGTTTTCAATCATGCAATGTGTGGGGGGAAAATTACAGCATCTTCTATCTTTTTGTGATATCGCCCATTGTTTTCAATGGAGCCGGCTGGGGAATCCCTTCATCGCCGGCTGGGGAATCCCTTCATCGTCGGTGGGGGAATAGTCTAGTAGTTTCATGTTTTCACATGTAAACGCCTCACATCCATGGGGGTTTCACATGGTGGAAAGTACACTATCAGGCCGTGAATCACAGCTCCATATCGCCCTCACCATTGTGAAGGAGCCCTTAGAGGATGTGATTTGATGTTGTAAAGTCCTGTGAAGGTCTACAGACACTCCACAAGCTTGGCATGATGGGTGAGGACTACAGAGCCAGGATGTATAATATTTAGAGGTGCACCTGGGAATGTGGTTTGCCTTAAATTGGGTTTCCTGAAACAGAGCCCCCATGGCCCTGTGTTTGTGTAGATGGTATAGTACTTGGCTTCTCATTTCTGGGACATTGAGGCCCTTAGCATCATAAGTACAGAAGGTCAGATTAGTCATGATAAAAATGAAAAGGGAAAGAATTGTAAGCATCAGCGCTGCATCCAAGTGCCCAATCCATTAGTGATGGAGGGGCGGGATAGAGGGAAGGGGCCGGATAACAACAACTAAATGAGGGATCTAATCCCCGCTAGATTAACCATCTACTCAGGTCAGAATATAACTCTGTTTAGCACCCAGTGCTGTAAATCCTACAGGGGGTCAGAGGAAGCCAATGATGAGCGGCGCTTCCCTAATCATCCCGCCACATGAAGAAGAATTAGAAAACGAATAATCATGCAGACATAACACAGATATCATCTGGAAGAGGGAACCTGCAGAGGGGTTACAACCTATGCAGGCACATAATCCAAATTAACATATTAAAACTGGTTCAAAGCATAATGTAGGCTCAGCATGGAGATCTAAATGAGACGGAAACCTGCAAGTATGTCCGAACTGTGTTTTACAAGTCTTTGCTCTCAAAGTATGCCACGTGGCTCTAGGTGGAGATATTGGTAAGGAACTAGGTGTAGGATTAGCCCAATGGGCAGAACGATCATTGGAAGGTCAAAAGTTCCCTAGAATCTCGTGAGTTCACCGAGGGATTTAAATACAGCAGATTTACCTACTTTACGGGCCTGAAGCTGTAAGGGATACCCCCACTGGTACTGAACCGCCTTTTCTCATAGTGCTGTAAGCAAAGGTTTTAAGGCTTTATGTAGCTCAATGGTGCATCGGGCCAGGTCAGGGAGAATATGGATGGGGGATACCTGGGAAGATAAACCATTGGATTCTCTGGCCTTCCGTAGAAATGTATGTGACAAAGGCGTGCTGGGTCAGAAGATTCAGGGCACAATGATCTGTGGATCCCATTGAACTCCATCAGCTGGTCCAGTGGCCTCTGATGGAGATCGCTGAAAAATTACTGACCCAAGATTCTGACCGAAAAGTCCTCACTAAGACATCTGATATGAAGATTATTCCACCAATGGTTGTCCTCCAGGTCCTCCAGATGCAAAAACAACTCCAAAATTTCAAGTGCTTAGCCTTGTATGTCCCATTTGTGAGAGTCCAGTGTAACAGTGGGTCTATTTTCTAACCCACGTGCTGCACATCATGTTGTAGGGCAGACATATACTTTTTCATTTGAGGCCTCTATCCTCTGGAGAAGACCATCAATTTCTGCCTTTGGGGGTAATGCCCATAGGTGGGCATTACCAGCATGCTCTGCTGTAGCTCTCTATAATATAGTATCCCCCTGTGCTTCATGTGGGATAGGAGCTCCCCAGATGCTCCCCAGCAGGAAGAGCCCAGGGGAAGCCCCTGCATCACACATCATCTTCCCCTCCAGCATAGGCAGAAGTGCTGGAGTGGCCGCAGCCTGTGTGGGAGCAGTGGCGGTATAGGCACCAGTGCCACTGTGGAAAGAGTGGCCAGGCACCTCTGCCTGTGGCACATTGGATTCCATGTGGCAGCCAGATGGATCATGGGAGGAGCAGAGGAATTTTTCTATTGAGCCCCTGTTGCCTTCTTACGGTGGGCACGTAGTACCTGGGCTCTTTCTTCTGCCCATGATGAGGTTTACCTGATTCTGAGGCTATCTGCAATTGAGGTGGTAAGTGACAGGGTGAGAAGGAGCGCATCACAGCAGTGTCCTAATCCGCCATCTGCAAGCCACGCCCCCTCCAAAAATACACATTTTAAAAAAAAAATCTCTGTTTGAACTCTTTGATACATGGACACAAAATATAGCAAACAAAATAAAGTACAATGTGTCACAATGAAACCGTCTCAGAATCACTGGGATATGGAAAAGATAGATGTTAAAGATTGGACTATGTACTGACATCCAAAATAGGAGTTCAAGTCCGTGGATATGTCTCTGAGCAGAAACAGTAGCGTGTGCTTCATAACGTTGATTGCCTCTCAGCACCTTGTGAAGTATATAGACTGAGTGTCCTATAATAATGAGCTGGTGTGAAGAGTGCCCAGAAGTTCACCTAATACATCGGCACACAAAGTCCTCACAGACAATCCTCAAATGTCTCAAAGAATACGGTGGTGATAACTAAAGTCATGTTTCAAAGCGCCTTAAGTTACAAGGGGGCTACCTATATGTAGCATTTAAAATACTTTTTTCCACCAAAGCATTTCCCCCTCGTTGGGGCTCTACAAGAAGAATGATGGCCTCCAGGAGACAGAACGCCAATGAAGACATCAATAGGTTAGGAAACATTAACTAAGCTACTGATGTCCATATTTGAGTATCCTCAGCAACTTTTAGCCTTACTTTCATTCTATGTTATATCTGCTCCCAAAGAAAGTCCAGCCATGTCATCATGCCCTCCAGCATGGACACCAGTTCATGATGTCCTCCAGCATCTTATTTAGTTTTTTCGTTCCTTTAATTAAAAAGTAAGAGCTGGACATATGGCATATAAGGATTAGAACAGCAAACAGATATGCCCATGATTCGTAAGTTAAAGTGAGAGTTATGCCCGAAGCAAAGATAAGACTATTAGTGGCCAATAAACTGGTGACTGTTCTCACTGCACGGACATGAGCCTCGATGTTGGGAGAGCCGGACCCCTCGGCGTTGTGTTTGATTCTTGTCATGTGTTTGAGCAGAGAGATGAGGATGGTCGATGCCGATACTAAGCAAAGGGAAGCGCACAGGAAACAAATTGTCAAGAACATCAGTAATGACCAAGAACATCTCAGAGACTTCTTCATGGATGACACACTGGTTGTTGTGTTTAGCAGACACTCCGGCTTTGCTTCCAGTGCAGAGTAAAGAGCCAGGACGAAATACCCAAGGAGAAAAGCCATAATAATCCAAGGAAACAACGGAGGAAGTCTTCTCTGGAGGCAAACGTAGAACCTGCAGTTAATATTGACAATCTTCAGACTGAAGTGTATACTAAGGAGGGTGGAAAACCATAAGGTGCACAAGATCAAGTACATAAAGATGAATGTGTCTTGAATATTGGGCAATTCAAGTAGATCTCTGTATAGCATGTACCCTTCATGAAGTCCTTGTATGAAGCTGAAGGTGCTGAAGCCGAGTATGAGCCGGTCACTTACTGCAAGCCTTCTGCTCTTCCAGAAATCTAGAACATTCACAACAATGATAAAGATGTTTCCTGGCAATGAGATGATTACGGTTACCAAAGTGATAGATATGAAGGCTTCCTCCATAGTCGCCAGCTCTCTCCTTCTGAACTTCAGCTGGTTTACAAAACCTTTCTCAGACTATTAATAGCTGAACTATTTTAAATGCAAATCAAACCTGAATGCATCACGTGGCGTTTGTTCTTCCGTAGGGGAAAGATGGAAAAGCCACAAGTTTTGTATCTCAGAAACGACAGGCTGTTCCTATACTGGTAATTGATGATGTCTAGTATGGGCTTGGTGCCATGTGCTATGTAGTCTATGAACATCTGACATTATATATACACTGTTAACAGAAGTCTTGGGACGCACATAGATGGTGATGACATTTGATTTCATTTACATTTTCCACCCTGTGTTGGGCCACCTTTGGCCTCAATGATAGCAATGACCCTCCTGGGATGTTTTCCACCAAATTCCCATAGATGCATGGAGGAATTTTGCCTCCATTCCTCGAGGAGAGCTTCAGATAGTGATGCATAGGATGATGGGCGTACATGGTACGGTGTTCAAGTTCTTCTCAAAGATGCTCGATGGGATTGAGATTCGGACTTTAGGGTGGCCAATGAAGATTGAAAACATTCTGCTCCTCAAACCAAGCCTCAACCCTGCGTGCCGTATGACATGGTGCTCGGTCATGTTGGTAGAGACATGGAGCTGTACCAGAGTATTGCCACAGGGGAGGGGATGGCACATTGTCCAGGATGTCTCTCTACCCATTGATGGGACAGTGGACTTCACTATAACCAATAGCCCTAGTTCTTCCCAGCAGAAACACCATAACACAACCTCCTCTTATTTCTGTAGATGCAAATCCAAGCACTGGAATAGGCCGCAGATGAGGGCATTTATGCCGTAGGTAGCCCTGGTAGTAGATAGAGATTTACGTGTTGTTAGATTATGTTAAGTAATCAATAATTAATGAATAACACTGTTAAAAATATATGTAGCTGAAGCTAATTCCTGTTGGTCACAGGGAAGGTTAGTAGGCGGTATTAGCTAGAATATAATAATCTCTCGGCATTGGTCTTCATCAGGTAGCCAGCTGACAATGTCTCTGTTTTGTTGGAAGTTAAAGAGGTCGACTAAGTCTTGTTTTTTCGAGGACACTGATGGTGTTGACCCCAAGAGGATCAGGATGACTGAATTCTGCATTAACTAGCGCACGGTAGGCCCACATGTAGTCACCTTAGTATTCCAGGGGTAGTAAGAAGAAGATGGTGTTACATCTGTGAAAGATGTAGTTTGGTTCACTGACATTGGTTCACTCTGCAGATCCCTTTAAGGCCTTCAGAGAAGAACACACTGGCCTGGTCATGAACTGTGTGCTGATTTAGCATGTCACGTACACATAGTGATTAGTACAAGGATGTTTGTGCTGGAAACTATCTTTATTATGGAACCAGGATGCATTGAGATTGATGGAGTGCGTAGGGGTTATCCTTTCATTGTGTGATTTCTCAACATCTGCGAATTCCAATGTTTCTATGTCAAATGTGATATTTTGAGCTTGGGAAAGTCATTAATTTGCCAATAATGTATACTCCCATATGTCTTACCTATATCTTATTTGAATATGCCTTCCCTCATCTATATGTTAACCACACCTTTCCTGTGTACTCAATAAAAGTTGGGTGCCTGGCTCGCCGAGCTCTTACTGCCATTAACTACATTCGGATGTCGTGTCTGAATTCTGGTTAAGGGTTAAGTCACTAGTGACTCTTATATTCAATTTTACCTGATCTAGGTGTACTTCTTTAGAAATTCTTTAACAGTTTTGGAGGCCCCAGCGAGATGCTATACCTTTACACTCTTTTTACTGAACGGGGAGCAGCGGCCTTCTTCTCTTGGATGAAGCAGTTCCCCGGGGCAAGAGATTTCTCTTGACTTCTCCACAGAGAGGGGGTCGTCTGCGGTGTCAGTGTCAGGTGTACAGCTTCAGCATTTCTGAACTTGCTCCCTATCAGGTAAAATTATCTTTCTATTTGTTTGTCTTTCTTTGTCTTTCTATAAGCAGCGCAGTAATAGCTCTGCTATATATCATTTCCTGCCTTGTATTCATGCTTTAACTCTTCCTATCCCTACTGCTTCCTCGCCTTCCTGTGTCGTTATTCGGCTCTGCTACATCGTGTATTGTTTTATATTAATGTTGTGCAGTATTACAGTATGATTATTGATATGCAACATCCCTGTGAGACAGCTCTTATTCCCCAGAAGACTGCTTTATTCTTTTCTGCACAATTACAGAAGATGAGCTTGAATGTAAAAATAATATTAACGCTTCAGAGAGAGATTCTGGTATTGACGCATAGATTTTCACTTGAGGTTGTGTTTTTACGCTCTGTACGCTTCCTTTACCCATGGTTTCAATACGACTCTACAGTTTTTGGCTACCGATAGAGTGTAGGTATATGTAACTGGGCTCTGGGATAGCCGCTTACTGACAGTTGCGAGACACAAGGTTTTGCACATAGCTAGATATCTGAAGACGGGACTGGCTCTCCCTGTTGGATTGCTATGGGTGTGATGGGCGGAAGGCCAAATTGCCAAAAGCTGGCAGTCCTGACCTTAATGCCAGGCGCTAATTTTCAGCGATTGCAGAATAATTTCATCCAGTTTCCTAAGAGTGGGACCTATGAATATGTCCTAGTGTGTGTCAGTATGGAATACCAGAGGTGATTGAGAATGACAGAGGTATACACTTTACTTCTGGAGTATGTCAAGGGGTGAAAAAGGCCTTGGGAATAGAGCAGGCATTCCATACTCCATGCCACTCACAGAGTAGTGATAAGGTGGAGCGGTTAAATGGATGTATGTAGTGATGTTTATGAGGGGGGAGAGAATGCTATGTGACATGCCGCTAAGAGTTTTGTTGTTAACACTAGTGAAATATTACTATGTTACACTACAGAAAGTTAAAGTAAAACTAGATGTTTTAATAATGTGCAATGAAGTAAGTTATGCAATAAGAGAATGTAAGTCTGTCTGATGGATCTGTTACCTTTAGGTATAGGAGTATGAAATATGATGGAATATGACTGGATTTAGTTTTCTGCTGTGAATGGTTTGTTATTTGTGTGTCTGTACTGCGATTGTAGGTACATAGCTGATAGTCTGTTGGCTCTGTGCCAAGTACGTAGCAAATATTTCATCATGCAATCTCCTCTTTAACTGTCTTTATTATGTTTGGTAATGTTTTAATTTGATAATATACGGTGGTTATTCACTGTATAACCTTTTATGTTCATAACTGTATGTTTGCATTCTCTTACTATTCTAAAAGGAATTTTACTTGTGTGCTGATTGATGTTTGGATGTTACTTTCGCCTGTATAAGTGTGAGTACAGTGTTGCAATGTGAGCTTTGGGTGAATGCTTTGTGGTTCGTGTCCATATAAAATCAGTAATGTAGGGTTTTTCACTGGTCATGTAATTTTTAACTTTTCATGAGAGCGGTCTGTTACGGACTGGAGTGTTTATACTGTAACTTTAACTGAGTAGAAAACTGAAGCTCCTTTAATTGCTTGGCATACGTGCAAGCATTATATCATGACTATGTTCTTATGTTTTCAGTGGGTGTACAGTATTGCTAGAGATACTACACAATCACTTATGTGAGTATATGTTTAAGGGTTACAAGTGCAAGTTCCTCTCCAAAATCTGCTGGTCTATATTTGGTTGCCTGGATTAAACTGGCTACTGTAATGTGTGGAACACTAGCCAGGGGTAATGACAGAGTGCCAAAGGATCGCAACCCGCGGCCAGGTGTCATTTTGGTAAACAGATTTTACATAGCAAATACTGAAGACAAAGTTCGCTACTTTTGACAGTTGCTATGGGACCCATGACCGATCAGAGAATATCCACGATGTGATGGGATCAGGGAAAAACTGATTAGGGAAAGTTCATGATGGGATCTGGTATGGGTGGTATATGAGGCAAAAATACATGAGAGCAGGTATGGAGATGAAGGGAATTTGCACCTGGACAGGAATGTTAGGTAGAAATTCATGACTATATGATGTGTACTTAAGTGAGTGAGTATGCAGTGGTTTAACATTTTGGAATACTCAGAAAATTAACCTCTGCTCCTCCATAATATGCAAATGCAGACATTGTGGAAGGGGTGAAGGGGGGCATTCTATTTAACGGAAAAACTAGTAATATAAAAGATACATATATAATGTATATATGCAATTTAAGATACGTGAAAATCCTACTGAGCTGAATCACAAGGGCTGCGATACATTCACATCCCGTCCACAGCCAAAGAAGGGCGTTACGGCTGTGGAGCGATGGGTTGCATGAAGGGCAATTGCCCACCATGTAGAAGCCAGACATAGGAGCAGATGTTTGGCTATAGTACTCCCTCCCTAGCCGGCTGATCGATAATATGTAAACAGGACATACGTTCTAGTTTAATTGAATCTAATAAGAAGTGGGAGTTAATAGATTTTGCTTGCTATAACATACAAAACCTTTGCAAAACCATTCAGTGGAGGTTCTGCTGATGATACTTGTATCCAGCTGTTGGTTTCTAAGAACTGTCCTGTAAATCTAATGAGTACGAATGTGTGAAGTCCTATTAATGCAAGTATAATGAGGTATTGAGGTGTGCTCTGATCATCTATATTTTTGCATTTGAGGTTTAACGGTCTAAACAACTGGCTGGACTCAAAGGGGTGGAGCTGGATGATGTGGAGAGAGGGAGTGTGCAGTGGGTCCCTCCCCCGAAAAGGAGGGTGTGAGGGAAGAACTCTGAAAAGGCTAGACTGACAAAGTATGAAAGTTGCTAATTATAAATGTACGGATGATAATGATAAATCTTAAGATTGTGTTTTAAACTTAATTATCTTAATTTGTGATGTTTGAATAATTTTAAGGAATTATTACTGTTTGTTCAAAAGACTGATTCATGAGTTGTATGTATAAAGTATATAGACTGATACATGAGTTGTATGTATAAAGTATATAGACTGATTCTGGAGTTGTATGTATAAAGTATATAGAAGTTGTTCAGGCTGTCATAGAAATAGATATTTATTAAAAATATTTGTTTGCTGCAGTAGAAAGCTAATAGGGTCACTCTGGGCAGAGATTGATAAAGCTGACATATAGAAACTGCTTTCATCCATTTTTATGGACGGATGAAGAAGAGTACCACAAGACCCAGGACTGCGATTTTGTTTTTTTGTTTTAATTTATCATGGACTGAACTATTTGCGATCAAGGTTATTTTGGACTGAATGAATTCATGAACTGAGTTATATCTGGCAGGAGATTGGAACTTTGCAAGTGTGATTTTAATTTTTATCTTCTCTAAGTGCCAGCTGTATCTCTCCATAGCTGTGACTATTCAACTGAGCCTGAAGAACTGACAAGTGTTTAAAACAGTGCCTAACTGCCAGTTGGCGACTAGTCAAAGGAGGGCTAAGCATTATAGCTCCTCTCTGGAGACCTGAGATGACCAATGGTGTGCCAGGGGCATGTGGAAGAGTGGAATCTACAAGGAACAAGGGGCTCTATAGTCACCTGTGAATACCTTACATCCATGGGTATGATGAATGGAGGAGATTGACTGACACCAGACTAACCAGGGAAAGTAGTAAGGACACAATAATTGCTCTGCTTCCCTGCATTAGAGACCCTGTATATTTGGGATGTAATTAAAAACAACGGAAGGAAGACCTCAAGATAAAGAGACATTTGTATTCCATATATGACTGTTTTGTTGTTTTATTTTTATATATTTATTTTTCATTTTTGCTTTTGTTTTTGTTTTTTTCTCGAGCCCAGATTTGACAGGATTGGTTTTGTGTTGCTAGCAAATGAAATTCTAGGGTGAAATAAATTTGATATTAGATTATCTGATTGTTTATGCAATGTATCATTGTTATGAAAAACATGCAGCATTTGAGAGAAACATTTAGAAGTTACCAATCATTTAATAACAGAATTATAAAATGTCAAAAAGGTATGTTCAAACTTTTAGTTGGAAGGTGATTTTATGTATTATAATCACATTCTTGATCCCATTATGTAATCCTGTTTTAGTTATAAAAGGGTTGGGTTCAGACACCCTGTTACCTGTGCCATCTCACAAGGACCTACACATCAGTTCGAAGAGGCAATGGTGAGTCTGGTAAACAGCGCTGGGTAACATCAGGATGTCAGCACGCTATTGCTAGGTTTGTGCAAGGATTGTGCCATTTGCACCTGCCAGAACGTTGGAAAAACTGTTAAGGTTGCACTTAAATTTTTCTCTAAAATATTTCTCTTATACCTGTTTCAGTGGCCAATAGATGCTGTTTTGACATTTTATGTAGAAAATATTGCGGCAGATTCATAAACATGTTTTCAGTTCTATTCCAGATCTATTATCATTACAAAGTACTCATAACCTGCAACCAGGAGATGGAAGGCCTTCACCAACTGTAATTACTTCTGTAAAGGAACAAAAGAAAATATTTTACTTCCCTTCCTGTATTATTGGCAAGATTTCAATTGTGTCTAGTGAGCATGCATTAGATAAAGAATGCGCTAACAAAATCATTATGTATCATGAGCTCATATCTAGAGTGACAAAATCTGTTAGAAGGTTGGGTATGCTCTCAGCCCCTTTGGTCGCTAAAGCGTTCTATTAGGAATTTATTAATGTTGAAGCTTATTCTTGGTGTTTATTTCCTAATACTGTGTTATTAGTTTATATTGCAGATGCGGTCATACATGGAATACTGATTAAGCTTCCAGGTGTTTATGCAGTATGTGGTAGTAAAGCTTACAGGTGGATCCCACTTGGAGCTGAAGGTACATGTACCCTAGCAAAATTGGAGCCAGCCACCTGGGTTTGGACTAGTGATGAATTTCCCTATCAGCATGTTCCATCATATATGTTACGTTCCAGAACACAAGGTACACTTTGCACACACACACTGGGCCTGGAAGGCTGGAGCAGTTCTGGGAGGACCAATAGGTATGATATTTAACTCATTAAGGAACACTCACATGATAGAGGCTTTGGGAGATGCTTTTGATAACATCACTGATACACTATTTGACATACTCGGTGTTCAAAATGAATATACTACACAATTAATCCTAGTCACCAATCAACATACAGTGGTTCTAGACTATCTCACCGCCTCACAAGGAAGGCTATGCCAGGTAGTGGGCCTGTCTTGTTGTCACTACATAAATCCAGCAGGAACATTGCAGATCACTCATGATTTGGAACAAGCAAGAAGGATAAAAGAGCTGTACCGAAAGGCTATTTCTGATGATGAGACTAAATGGCCAGAATGGTTATCTTACTTGAATCCTGTAAACTGGTTTAGAGGTTTGGGTGGTATAATTTCTGGGGTAGTGGGTCTGTTCCTACAGGGAGTTTTGTGCATTGTGGTATTAGCCATTATTATTAAGATTGTCATTTTAATCATTAAGAATATTCTGGGTACTAATTGCAAATGTTTTTCAGGAAAATCTGCTGAGAAATTACCTGGTGTGTTAAAAACTGAAACCCATCTTATGACCATGTTGACAACTGACAAGGCACCTTGCACCTAATGTAGAAAACCTACTTTGCAAAAGTTTGACAACTGCATGTACTGTGGATATGAGAGTGTGATCTAAAGGATCTCAGCCTTAAAGGACTATACTCTTTTTGAGAGACTTATACACCTAATGGACTGTCAATCATACCATGGACATTTCATTATATGGACTTTCATTGGACTCATTTATTCTCATCTATTTGCATATAACCAACACCCTTGGATGCTGTACACTGGAATGTGATAACCCCTTTTCCTTGTGCTGTGTTTTGTAAGACAGACATAGGGGCAGTAGAGACCTGAACCAGTTGGGGGACGGGTAGAGGAGTGGGAGGAAGATCTCCTGACTTTCCTCGGGGCAGGTCTCTCTAGGAAGGGCTAATAAGTGTAGCAAAGATAGCAGGTCTGCTTTGTTTTAAATCTTCTAGCCTAGGGTGCATCCTATTCTTCCATTTTAAAGATATTTTAGGAGGGAAATTGTGAAAGATGTAGTTTGGTTCACTGACATTGGTTCACTCTGCAGATCCCTTTAAGGCCTTCAGAGAAGAACACACTGGCCTGGTCATGAACTGTGTGCTGATTTAGCATGTCACGTACACATAGTGATTAGTACAAGGATGTTTGTGCTGGAAACTATCTTTATTATGGAACCAGGATGCATTGAGATTGATGGAGTGCGTAGGGGTTATCCTTTCATTGTGTGATTTCTCAACATCTGCGAATTCCAATGTTTCTATGTCAAATGTGATATTTTGAGCTTGGGAAAGTCATTAATTTGCCAATAATGTATACTCCCATATGTCTTACCTATATCTTATTTGAATATGCCTTCCCTCATCTATATGTTAACCACACCTTTCCTGTGTACTCAATAAAAGTTGGGTGCCTGGCTCGCCGAGCTCTTACTGCCATTAACTACATTCGGATGTCGTGTCTGAATTCTGGTTAAGGGTTAAGTCACTAGTGACTCTTATATTCAATTTTACCTGATCTAGGTGTACTTCTTTAGAAATTCTTTAACACATCCTAATTCTAAAAATCTGATGGTTGACTAAAGTGACTGGGAAACATATTGTTAGGGGTCAACTGTTTCTGGCAAAGTGTTGCAAAGCAGGGTTTGTAGTGTGATATAATGATATTGGTAAAGTGTCACCCAGCTTTCTGTGTCAACTAGCCATCATTCTAAACTAGGAAAAGCTGGGTTGTGTGGCGGCTGACCTACCTGTCAGAAACGGTCAGTGATGTCAGCGAGGTGTGTTGGGGGTGTTAGGCCTTACAGGGTGCAATTTAAGATCCATCTTGCATGAGTGCAGAGTCCGGGCAGCTGGAACTAACTTGACCTTCCAGGTCTGCCCTGGGTGTTGACATTACACAGTGGTGACTGTCGGACCCATAAACCGCCGCCCGTGACAATTGGCTGTAGCGGAAGTATGTATGTCCGTGACATGTAGTCTTTAACATAGCACCCATCTTGATAACCTGCACAAATACATTGCTAAATGTAGAAGCGTCTTTTGTGGTTCATGTCCGGAGTGCAAAATCAAAGGGTGAGCTGAACCACATGCCAACAACTTTCTTCCACCGTTTATACATGAAGTTGCCTTGATGAAGAGCCATTTATGTCTATTTTGGAGCCTCTTCTAATATCCTAATGTAGTGTCTTCTAATCCGATCCTCGTGGAAAGCCAACAGTTCTCATATTAACATAGTTTGTAAGGCTGAAAAAATATATCCTTCCATCCAGTTCAGCCAGGTTTGTGGATCCAGAAGAAGGAAAATCCCAATGAGGTAGAAGCCAGTTCTGTTCATCTTAGGGGAAACCTTCCCGACTCCAAATCTGACAAATACCTGGACCCAATATTGTTGACCTCAATATCATAAAAGTTACTTATTTAGTTTCATTATATTAATAATGAACACGTATCTTCTCTATGGGAAATTCTCAAGACAGGGTCAGTTGGCTTTCCTTAACCCCTTCCCTCCCCATGACGTAAGGGTTAGTCATGGCAGGGTGGTACTTCCCGCAAAATGACGTACCCTTACGTCATAGGAATAGCGAGAGATCATGACTGAACTCGCGCTATCCCGCAGCGGGAGCGGCTATCAGTGATAGCCGGCCTCCTGCTGTAGCAGTAGATTGCGGCATGGGAAGGGTTCACAGAGGGAGCGCGCTCCCTCTGTGAAGTTGCCGGGCTCTCGCGATATAATCGCAGAGAGCCCAGCCTGTAGCATTTTGCCTCCCAAAAAATACAATAAAAGTGATCAAAAAAGCCACATATTCACCAAAATGGTACAAATAAAGACTACAGCTCGTCTCGCAAATAATAAGCTCTCACAGAGCTCCGTACATACAAAAATAAAAAAGTTACAGGACTTTGAATGCAGCGATAGAGAGAAAAAAAAAGATTTCCAACAAAAGGGTTTTTATTGCAAAAAAGTGGAAAAACCTAAAAAATATATAAGAATTTTGGTATCGCTGTAACCGTACCGACTCGCAGAAAAAACAGATTGCGGCATTTATGCTGCATGATTAACGCTGTAAAAAAAAAAACTATGGCAGAATTGATGCGTTTTCTCTCCCCGTTATCATAAAAAAGAAAAAAAAAAGTTTTACAATATAGTCCATGTACCCAAAAGTGGCACCGATAAAAAAAGTTATGGCTTTTGAAAAGTGGAGATGAAAATCCGCCAAAAATCGTTGTGTTCTTAAGCCCAAAATAGGACGTGTCACTAAGGGGTTAAAGACTGTTCTAACGTTGAATGTCAATGGGAACATAAACGAGCTTACAAACGTCTTTTTAAACCATTAAGAAAATAGTTTTCCGACATTCTGACGTGATCTCCCCTGAGGCCCGGGCGCTCAGCCTCCTAGAGTGACTTTTATATGAAAACTGCTCTAATTTCTGGAATAAACAAATAAATGCAGCCTGTGTTTACCTGAATGTGCCCCCCCCCCAACCCCCTCACATTATACCCTCAGAGGTAACACCGCTTTTATTCAAATTCACCCCAGACTGGAGTTTTCAGCCCCATCTTAGCCTTAAAGTCTCCACCCCTGCAGTCCATGGAAGCTTCCTTATGTACTTTACAGCCTTTCAGTATATCTTATGCTGTGAACCGTGGTAGGGAAACAGCATGGGACTAAGGACAGGCAGGGTAAGGGTTAAGTGTAGCGAACTAAGCAGGGGGTGGGGGGAGGAGCTAAGACAGGAAAAGCAGAGGGAGGGGGAGCGGATGAAGAAGAAGACCAGAAGACGGGAGACACGTGGAGAGGAAAGAAGTCTGGAGCAGAGAAGAAGAACGAAAGCAGGAAAAGGAGCCATAAAGAGGTGAAAAGAAGAAGAACAAGAGCAGAAGAAGTGACAGCAGCACAGCAAGTACAAGCGGTGTACAGAAGAGTCGGTGCGAAGAGAGAAGCCCCAAGAAAGATGGAGGACTTACAGCGGCAGATACGGCAGGCGATCCAGCTGGATGGCGCGGAGTGGCTGCAGGACTTCATCGTCGGCTGCAGGTCGGAATCCGAATCCGGGAGGCCGGCGGAGGAGCCGGCACGGAAGACAGGAGCAGCGGAAGAAGCGGCACAGGAGGGGGATGCCGGGCGAGGACGCCCGAAGCGCAGGAAGAATCCGCCGGCGAGACTCAGCCCGAGTCCAGCAGCAAAGCGAGGCGGCCAGAAGTCCGGTCGTGGCGCCGAGAAGAGGTCGGGAGCGGGGCGCACAGCAACAAATTTGGCGCCAAATTCAAACCGCGCGGCGGGAAGAGCGCCCGCGGAGGAGACTCGGGCATCACCAGCTGGCAGTCCGCCAGCAAAGAGGGGGCAAGCGGCAGCGTTGAGGGCACGCTCCGGTGCGAAAGACCAGCGCGCGACAGGGCGCACGGAAGCCGAACCGGCCAGGAGAGAGGAGCCACGCAGAAGGTTGGAGGCGCGCGGAGGCGCGAGACAACGGCACGGGCTACAACAAGATGGCGGCGCAGGCGAAGAGCACGCACAGGTAGGCTCTGCAGGGCCAGGCAATAGAGCGCGAGCCAGGCGGGGGGAGGCAGGCCGTAGGGGCTCACAGCAGACCCATACCAGGGGGGGGGAGAGGGGGAGGGAGAGAAACAGCCCAGCAGTTAGTTCAGTGAGCAGCACAGATAGCAGGAGGGGAAGCAGGCAGAGCAGCGGGGACAGGGCCACTTCTTCAAGGGGGAGCTCGAGCCCGTTGTCGGGCAGCTCGTTTGAAAGGCCCCTTACAAGTCACTACCCGGACCAAGCCCCCATAAGGGGTCAGGGCGCTCGATCCCGGCAACCACCACCACCTTCTCGTGCATACAGACACGATACCAGCGAGCACTACGTACGCGGTGCACGCAGTAGATCACCCGCTCAGCAGCAGTTGTACGCGCCCCCAGCGCCGCGCAGGCTCTGCTACGTTAACCCACGCTTCGTGGGTCCCCCTTCCTCGGGGGGTGGCGAGTCTTCCTATAGTTACGCTAGTCGTGCCAGCAACAACAGACAAGGCAAGGGCGCTAAGCAAAGGCAGAGGGAGAAGGCTAGGAGAGAGCGTTACCAGCGCAAGCGCGACAGAGAGCACGCTAGGCTAGCGGCAGAGGCAGATAGAGAGCCAAGGAGTGCCAGTGTAGGGAACGTGGGCGACAACGCCAGTGGCACGGAGCATCGGCACCAAAAGGAAAGTTACCGCCATGCGACCGCATCAACTACAGCAGCGGCATACAAGGACTATTTACGCCATGGGAGGCGGGATTTCTCAGAAGAGCGGCCGGAGCGGGGCCACCTTGTAGCAGAACACGAAAGGAGGGCGCTAGAGGCTACGCAAACAAGTACGCGGCAGCAGTCGCCCAGCTGGGGCAGAAGCCCAGGAGGAAGACCGGTAAGGACCACGACCTTGGCAGAGCCGGAGGACGGTCAAGCCGGTGAGTTGGCGTGTTTAAATGCTTGGAAAAAAGTGATGGATCCCGCCGCGGGGGCGGACAAAAATGATTTGGTGGTGGTTTTAAAGTCACTGTTGAGCAAGGTTGATCAAGGTGATGTTTTTTTGGTGTCCGGCGGACCCCCAAGGGGTGTAGTACCACTTGTGGGGCAGGAGGTTGGAAGCTCAACAGTCGGTGGTGACCCTACGGAAGGGTTGCGATACGCTGACTCGTTATTTTGTGGTGTTGCCCCGCTAGGGGTCGGTCTGTCAGACGAGGTGGTTGAGAAGATTCGAAAAGGTATATATGTGGATATATGGTCCTTGCTGTCGGCGGACCACGTAATTGTGGACAAAGAGCGAGTGTCGGAGCGCGGTGCGGATAGGAAGCCGAAAGTCGCTAAGACTTTTGGCAATTGGCTGCAAGCGTATATGGTACTGGCATACATTGCATGCCAGCACCAGCCCAAAAAGGGTCCGGAGCTCATGGTTTACCTCAATACGATTTATAGCGCTTATAAATTGCATGGCGGCGCCGCGTGGTGGCGATATGATGAGGACTTCCGACGACGGGTCTCGGGGATTAGTCATATCAGCTGGGCGTCAAAGGCAACCGACGTCTGGTTGCAACTTATTTTAGCACAGCGCCCACAAAAACCGACATTTCAGGGGGGAGCCGTGGGGGGCGGGCAACAGCCCCCTGCGGCCTCCCCTAGACCGAATGGATCCTGCTGGCTCTACAATGAGGGCCATTGCAAGTTCTATTCAACCTGCAAGTTCAGACATGAGTGCTCTGTCTGCGGGGGTCAACACGCGGCGGTTCGTTGCTTTAGGAAGCAGCGAGCTTCAGCCGGGGGTGGCGGTGCCAGTGGAGCACCAAACCCCAGTGAAAAGCCGATACCTCTTCCTGTGGCTCGACAAGTACCACAGGAGGGAGGAAGCAAAAATACTTAGAGAAGGTTTTACCGTCGGTTTCGTTATTCCGTTTACTTTTCAGCCCGCTTTCATGTCTTGTCCTAACCTAAAGTCTGCGACGGACAACATAGAGTTAGTTAAAGAAAAAGTTCAAAAGGAGGTATCAGCGGGCCGCATGGCGGGCCCGTTTGATGAACCACCGTTCGCCAATCTGCGAGTTTCCCCGTTGGGGTTAGTCCCCAAAAAGGAGGCTGGCAAGTTCCGTCTGATACATCATTTATCATTTCCAAAAGGGGAGTCGGTAAATGATGGTATCTCAAAGGAGCAAGCTTCGGTGGTTTACGCTTCATTTGACCAGGCGGTGTCTCTAGTCAGAGCGGCGGGAAAACGCGCGCAATTAGCGAAGGCTGATATTGAGTCAGCTATCCGGCTGTTGCCAATTCATCCGGAGTGCTTCCACCTTCTCGGTTGCAAGGTGGACAATCAATTCTATTATGACATGTGTTTGCCTATGGGTTGCTCCATTTCATGTTACTATTTTGAGCTTTTCAGCTCCTTCTTGGAGTGGATGGTAAAATATGAGACGGGCATCACATCGGTAACGCATTACCTGGATGATTTTCTGTTCATTGGAACGGAAGCATCGGGTGCGTGCGGGGTTTTGCTAAACACATTTCGGTATCTTATGCGGCAGGCGGGGGTTCCGTTGGCGGAGGACAAGACGTTGGGTCCGGTCAGTAGGCTGGTTTTCCTTGGCATCGAAATCGATACCGAGGAAATGGTCTTCAGGTTGCCAATAGATAAGATTGCCCGCCTGCGGCAGACGGTAAAAGAAATTGCGAGCGGTAAAAAGGCCACGCTGCGCCAGGTGCAGGTCCTGTCGGGTTTATTGAACTTTGCCTGCAAAGTTATACCCATGGGCCGGGTTTTTGCCAGAAGGCTGTCGCTCGCGACAGTGGGAGTAAAAGAGCCTCACCACTTTATAAGGATCACACAAGGTATCAAAAGTGATTTACATGTGTGGAGAATTTTTTTGGAGACTTTCAACGGGCAAGTGGTATGCCCTAAGGAAGAGTGGGCAGGACCCGAGCTCAGCTTGTTTGCTGATGCAGCCGGGTCGGCCGGTTTTGGTGTGATTTTCCGGAACCACTGGTGCAGAGAACACTGGCCAGTATCCTGGATGAATAGAAAGTGGAATAAGGACATAACGCTTCTGGAATTTTTCCCGCTGGTGGTAGCATTGGAGCTATGGGGCGATGAGCTCCGGGACCACAAGTTATGTTTCTGGTCCGACAATGTGTCGGTGGTTCAGATCATTAACAGACAGTCTTCGGCTTCATTGCCGGTGTTGGCACTGCTGAGGCACACGGTTTTACGATGTCTGCAACTGAATATATACTTGCGTGCAAAGCATGTGCCGGGTTATAAGAACTTAGCAGCTGATGCACTCTCTCGTTCGCAGATGGAGCGTTTCAGGGAGCGGCACCCGCTGGCGGACGCCGAGGGGGTCCGCTGCCCGATTTTCTTGTGGAGTCTGGTCGAGCGGAGCTGCTGAAGCTGGTCGAGACATCAGTAGCGGTCGGGACATGGAACAGTTATAAAGCGGTCTGGCAGACATGGTTGAGTTTCGCCGGAGGTTGTGTGGCAGGGGGCGATAGGGCCCGCTCGGCAACTTTGGACATGCTTGTTTTTTTGCGTAAGAAAGGGTCTTCGGCGGATGCGGTTAAAAAACATTTGGCGGGAGTCGCGTTTTTATTAAAACTACACGGGTTAGTCGATGTCACAAAACAGTTCGTTTTCCGGCAGATCGTGCGGGGCTGGAGGAAAGACAAAGTTCGGAGGGACACGCGTCGTCCCATAACGTATTTTGTGTTGTGCAAGTTGTTAGAGGCCTTGGAAGTTTCCTGCAAAAATGGGTCAGAAGTATTGTTGTTTAGGGCGGCTTTTTCAATTGCGTTTTTCGCCGCGTTGAGGATCGGTGAGCTGGTTCCTGCAAGTAAGTGTAAGGCGGGCGGGCTACATTGGAACGATGTTATTATAGTCGATACGTCGTTGCGCGTCAGGATCAGGAAGTCCAAGACCGATGTGTACGGCAGAGGTGAGTGGGTGACTATCAGTCGTCTCGGATCGCGATGGTGCCCAGTTGACACTGTGATACAATACATGGACGACAGGACATCGGGAGAGCAATTTTTCGTACATTCGTCGGGCTCCCCTCTTACGCGGTTCCAATTTTCGGCAGTTTTGCGTTCGGCTTTAAAAGTAGCGGGGTTCAACTCAGCGGAGTTTGGAACGCATTCTTTTAGAATCGGCGCGGCCACATCGGCAGATGCGGGTGGTATGAATGAGGACGGGTTAATGAAACTAGGCAGATGGAAGTCGCAGGCATATAAATCTTATGTCAGACCGGATTTGGCGGTGGGCGACTTTAGAAAAACGGCGGCATTGTAGAGGAGTTTTTGTGTTAGGTGGAGTTAAATAGCCTTGGTTCCTGTATTTTCTTTTCTTTGTTTTCTTTTGTTCTCAACTGCAGAGAAATGGAAGGCGTGCATTGTGGGACATTCCTACGTCTATTGGGCCCAGAGGAGGGCAGCAGTGCGGCCATTGGGATCGGACCTCGGCTTACCCGGAACACCCGTAACCTGGCACGGAGTCCGGGGGCTAAGATGGCCCGACATGCTAAAACTAATAACGGACATAAGCAGGTCCAACCCTCGGAGAGTGATTTTGGTAATTCACGCGGGAGGAAACGACCTTGGTAAAATGAAGACAAGGGACCTTTTGGCTATCATGAAGCAGGACATTTTACGGTTTCGCTCATGTTTTCAGGAGGTGATAATCGTCTGGTCCGATATAGTTGCACGAAGGTATTGGAGAGGTGCAAGAAACGTGGAGGCGATAGAGAAAGTGCGAAAATTAGTGAACATGAAAATGTCGCAGTTCGTGCAGTCCATTGGAGGGGTGGCGGTTCGCCACTGGGAGCTGGAAGGTAAAGAGAGGGGGTCATTGAGGGAGGACGGGGTCCACCTCAATGATCTGGGACTTGACACATTTTTATCTGGCTTGCAGGACGGCGTAGAGGCAGCTCTAGCCAGGGTAGGTGGGGTGGGACGGAATGAGCCGCAGTAATACGGCACATCCCGTGTGGCCCGGAATTATCCATGCTGGTTAGGGATGATTGAGGAGGGTTTGCAAGCCAGAGGATCGTGGGCTTACAAACGTCCTCTGGGACGGTTTATGGACTGAAAAGTTAAACTGCATACAGCATGGATAGGTTTCGTGAAAGTTCAGGATTAACGTTACTAAAAGGTTGATTAATAAAGCTGTGGCCTACCCCACATTTGTTCAGCAAGAAGTAGTCGAGTATGTTATTTACTAGGTAAGTGAGCTGTTTAGAATTAAGTTATTGTCCCTAGTCTACACACAGAGGTGAGGTAGATTCTCCTCAGTATATACACACAGAGGCGAGGTAGATTCTCCTCAGTATATATACATAGAGGTGAGGTAGATTCTCCTCAGTATATACACATAGTGGTGAGGTAGATTCTCCTCAGTATATACACATAGAGGGGGGGTATATTCTCATCAGTATATACACAGAGAGGTGAGGTAGATACTCCTCAGTATATATACATTGAGGTGAGGCAGATTCTCTTCAGTATATACACAGAGAGGTGAGGTAGATTCTCCTCAGTATATACACATAGAGGTGAGGTAGATTCTCCTCAGTATATACACATAGAGGGGAGGTAGATTCTCCTCAGTATGTACACATAGAGGGGAGGTAGATTCTCCTCAGTATATACACATAGAGGAGAGGTAGATTCTCCTCAGTATATACACATAGAGGAGAGGTAGATTCTCCTCAGTATATACACATAGAGGGGAGGTAGATTCTCCTCAGTATATACACATAGAGGTGAGGTAGATTCTCCTCAGTATATACACAGAGAGGTGAGGTAGATTCTCCTCAGTATATACACATAGTGGTGAGGTAGATTCTCCTCAGTATATACACATAGTGGTGAGGTAGATTCTCCTCAGTATATACACATAGAGGGGAGGTATATTCTCATCAGTATATACACAGAGAGGTGAGGTAGATTCTCCTCAGTATATACACATAGAGGGGAGGTAGATTCTCATCAGTATATACACACAGGGGTGATGTAGATTCTCCTCAGTATATACACACAGAGGTGAGGTAGATTCTCCTCAGTATATACACATAGAGGTGAGGTAGATTCTCCTCAGTATATACACATAGAGGTGAGGTAGATTCTCCTCAGTATATACAAACAAAGGTGAGGTAGATTCTCCTCAGTATATACACACAGAGGTGAGGTAGATTCTCCTCAGTATATACACATAGAGGTGAGGTAGATTCTTCTCAGTATATACACACAGAGGGGAGGTAGCTTCTCCTCAGTATATACACACAGGGGTGAGGTAGATTCTCCTCAGTATATACACATAGAGGTGAGGTAGAATCTCCTCAGTATATACACACAGAGGGGAGGTAGATTATCCTCAGTATATACACATAGAGGGGAGGTAGATTCTCCTCAGTATATACACATAGAGGGGAGGTAGATTCTCCTCAGTATATACACACAGAGGGGAGGTAGATTCTCCTCAGTATATACACAGAGGTGAGGTAGATTCTCCTCAGTATATACACATGGAGGTGAGGTATATTCTCCTCAGTATATACACATAGAGGTGAGGTAGATTCTCCTCAGTATATACACATGGAGGTGAGGTAGATTCTCCTCCGTATATACACATAGAGGTGAGGTAGATTCTCCTCAGTATATACACACAGAGGTAAGGTAGATTCTCCTCAGTATATACACACAGGGGTGAGGTAGATTCTCCTCAGTATATACACATAGAGGTGAGGTAGATTCTCCTCAGTATATACAGATAGGGGTGAGGTAGATTCTCCTCAGTATATACAAACAGGGGTGAGGTAAATTCTCCTCCGTATATACACACACAGGTGAGGTAGGTTCTCCTCAGTATATACACATAGAGGTGAGGTAGATTCCGCTCAGAATATACAAATAGAGGGGAGGTAGATTCTCCTCAGTATATACACAGAGAGGTGAGGTAGATTCTCCCCAGTATATACACACAGGGGTGAGGTAGATTCTCCTCAGTATATACACATAGAGGTGAGGTAGATACTCCTCAGTATATACACACAGGGGTGAGGTAGATTCTTCTCAGTATATACACATAGAGGTGAGGTAGATTCTCCTCAGTATATACACACACGGGTGAGGTAGATTCTCCCCAGTATATACACACACGGGTGATGTAGATTCTTCTCAGTATATACACATAGAGGTGATGTAGATTCTCCTCAGTATATACACATAGAGGGGAGGTAGATTCCCCTCAGTATATACACATAGAGGGGAGGTAGATTCTCCTCAGTATATACACAGAGAGGTGAGGTAGATTCTCCTCAGTATATACACACAGAGGTGAGGTAGATTCTCCTCAGTATATACACATACAGGTGAGGTAGATTCTCCTCATTATATACACACAGAGGTGAGGTAGATTCTCCTCAGTTAAGACACATAGACGTGAGGTAGATTCTCCTCAGTATATACACATAGAGGTGAGGTAGATTCTCCTCAGTATATACACACAGGGGTGAGGTAGATTCTCCTCAGTATATACAAATAGAGGTGAGGTAGATTCTCCACAGTATATACACACAGGGGTGAGGTAGATTCTCCTCAGTATATACACATAGAGGTGAGGTAGATTCTTCTCAGTATATACACACAGGGGTGAGGTAAATTCTCCTCAGTATATACACACAGAGGTGAGGTAGATTCTCCTCAGTATATACACATAGAGGTAAGGTAGATGCTCTTCAGTATTTACACATAGAGGTGTGGTAGATTCTCCTCAGTATATACACATAGAGGTGAGGTAGATTCTTCTCAGTATATACACACAGGGGTGAGGTAAATTCTCCTCAGTATATACACACAGAGGTGAGGTAGATTCTCCTCAGTATATACACATAGAGGTAAGGTAGATGCTCTTCAGTATTTACACATAGAGGTGTGGTAGATTCTCCTCAGTAGATACACACAGGGGTGAGGTAGATTCTCCTCAGTATATACACACAGGGGTGAGGTAGATTCTTCTCAGTATATACACATAGAGGTGAGGTAGATTCTCCTCAGTATATACACACACGGGTGAGGTAGATTCTCCTCAGTATAAACACATAGAGGTGATGTAGATTCTCCTCAGTATATACACATAGAGGGGAGGCAGATTCCCCTCAGTATATACACATAGAGGGGAGGTAGATTCTCCTCAGTATATACACATAGAGGTGAGGTAGATTCTCCTCAGTATATACACATAGAGGTGAGGTAGATTCTCCTCAGTATACACACATAGAGGGGAGGTAGATTCTCCGCAGTATATACACACAGAGGTGGGGTAAATTCTCCTCAGTATATACACAGAGAGGTGAGGTAGATTCTCCTCAGTATATACACACAAAAGTGAGGTAGATTCTCCTCAGTATATACACATACAGGTGAGGTAGATTCTCCTCATTATATACACACAGAGGTGAGGTAGATTCTCCTCAGTATAGACACATAGAGGTGAGGTAGATTCTTCTCAGTATATACACACAGGGGTGAGGTAAATTCTCCTCAGTATATACACACAGAGTTGAGGTAGATTCTCCTCAGTATATACACATAGAGGTGTGGCAGATTCTCCTCAGTATATACACAGAGAGGTGAGGTAGATTCTGCTCAGAATATACACACAAAAGTGAGGTAGATTCTCCTCAGTATATACACATACAGGTAAGGTAGATTCTCTTCATTATATACACACAGAGGTGAGGTAGATTCTGCTCAGTATATACACATAGAGGTGAGGTAGATTCTCCTCACTATATACCCAGAGAGGTGAGGTAGATTCTCCTCAGTATATACAAATAGAGGTGAGGTAGATTCTCCGCAGTATATACACACAGGGGTGAGGTAGATTCTCCTCAGTATATACACATAGAGGTGAGGTAGATTCTCCTCAGTATATACACACAGGGGTGAGGTAGATTCTCCTCAGTATATACACATAGAGGGGAGGTAGATTCCCCTCAGAATATACACATAGAGGGGAGGTAGATTCTCCTCAGTATATACACATAGAGGTGAGGTAGATTCTCCTCAGTATAAACACACAGGGGTGAGGTAGATTCTCCTCAGTATATACACATAGAGGGGAGGTAGATTCTCCTCAGTATATATACATTGAGGTGAGGTAGATTCTCCTCAGTATATACACATAGAGGTGAGGTAGATACTCCTCAGTAAATACACACCGGGGTGAGGTAGATTCTCCTCTGTATATACATAGAGAGGTGAGGTAGATTCTTCTCATTATATACACACAGGGGTGAGGTAAATTCTCCTTAGTATATACACATAGAGGGGAGGTAGATTCCCCTCAGTATATATACATAGAGGGGAGGTAGATTCTACTCAGTATATACCCATAGAGGTGACGTAGATTCTCCTCAGTATATACACATAGAGGTGAGATAGATTCTTCTCAGTATATACACACAGAGGTGAGGTAGATTCTCCAAAGTATAGACACATAGAGGTGAGGTAGATTCTCCTCAGTATATACACATAGAGGTGAGGTAGATTCTCCACAGTATATACACACAGGGGTGAGGTAGATTCTCCTCAGTATATACACATAGAGGTGAGGTAGATTCTTCTCAGTATATACACAGAGGGGTGAGGTAGATTCTCCTCAGTATATACACATAGAGGGGAGGTAGATTCCCCTCAGTATATACACATAGAGGGGAGGTAGATTCTACTCAGTATATACACATAGAGGTGAGGTAGATTCTCCTCAGTATATACACATAGAGGTGAGGTAGATTCTTCTCAGTATATACACACAGGGGTGAGGTAGATTCTCCTCAGTAGATACACATAGAGGGGAGGTAGATTCTACTCAGTATATACACATAGAGGGGAGGTAGATTCTCCTCAGTATATACACACAGAGGTGAGGTAGATTCTCCTCACTATATACACAGAGGTGAGGTAGATTCTCCTCAGTATACACACACAAAAGTGAGGTAGATTCTCCTCATTATATACACACAGAGGTGAGGTAGATTCTCCTCAGTATATACGCATAGAGGGGAGGTAGATTCTCCTCAGTATAAACACATAGAGGTGAGGTAGATTCTCCTCAGTATATACACACAGAGGTGAGGTAGATTCTCCTCAGTATATACACATAGAGGTGAGGTAGATTCTCCACAGTATATACACATAGTGGGGAGGTAGATTCTCCTCAGGATATACACATAGAGATGAGGTAGATTCTCCTCAGTATATACACACAGAGGTGAGGTATATTCTCCTCAGTATATACACATTGAGGTGAGGTAGATTCTCCTCAGTATATACACATGGAGGTGAGGTAGATTCTCCACAGTATATACACATACAGGTGAGGTAGATTCTCCTCATTATATACACACAGAGGTGAGGTAGATTCTCCTCAGTATATACACATACAGGTGAGGTAGATTCTTCTCAGAATATACACATAGAGGTGAGGTAGATTCTCCTCAATATATACACAGAGGTGAGGTAGATTCTCCTCAGTATATACACACAGAGGTGAGGTAGATTCTCCTCAGTATATACACATTGAGGTGAGGTAGATTCTCCTCAGTATATACACATGGAGGTGAGGTAGATTCTCCTCAGTATATACACATAGAGGTGAGGTAGATTCTCCTCAGTATATACACGTAGAGGTGAGGTAGATTCTTTCCAGTATTTACACATAGAGGTGTGGTAGATTCTCCTCAGTATATACACATAGAGGGGAGGTAGATTCCCCTCAGTATATACACATAGAGGTGAGGTAGATTCTCCTCAGTATATAAACACAGAGGGGAAGTAGATTCTACTCAGTATATACACATAGAGGTGACGTAGATTCTCCTCAGTATATACACATAGAGGTGAGGTAGATTCTTCTCAGTATCTACACACAGGGGTGAGGTAGATTCTCCTCAGTATATACACATAGAGGGGAGGTAGATTCCCCTCAGTATATACACATAGAGGGGAAGTAGATTCTACTCAGTATATACACATAGAGGGGAGGTAGATTGTCCTCAGTATATACACACAGGGGGGAAGTAGATTCTACTCAGTGTATACACATAGAGGTGACGTAGATTCTCCTCAGTATATACACATAGAGGTGAGGTAGATTCTTCTCAGTATCTACACACAGGGGTGATGTAGATTCTCCTCAGTATATACACATAGAGGGGAGGTAGATTCCCCTCAGTATATACACATAGAGGGGAGGTAGATTCTACTCAGTATATACACATAGAGGTGAGGTAGATTCTCCTCAGTATATACACATAGAGGTGAGGTAGAGTCTCCTCAGTATATACACAGAGAGGTGAGGTAGATTCTCCTCAGTATATACACACAAAAGTGAGGTAGATTCTCCTCACTATATACACACAGAGGTGAGGTAGATTCTTCTCAGTATATACACACAGGGGTGAGGTAGATTCTCCTCAGTATATTCACATAGAAGGGAGGTAGATTCCCCTCAGTATATACACATAGAGGGGAGGTAGATTCTACTCAGTATATACACATAGAGGTGAGGTAGATTCTCCTCAGTATATACACACAGGGGTGAGGTAGATTCTCCTCAGTATATACACATAGAGGTAAGTAGATTCTCCTCAGTATAAACATCCAGAGGTAAGTATATTCTCCTCAGTATATACACACAGAGGGAAAGTAGATTCTCCTCCGTATATACACATAGAGGGTATGTAGATTCTCCTCGGTATATACACATAGAGGTAAGTAGATTCTCCTCAGTATATACACACAGAGGGGGGTAGATTCTCCTCAGTATATACACATAGAGGTGAGGTACATTCTCCTCAGTATATACACACAGAGGTGAGGTAGATTCTCCTCAGTATATACACACAGAGGGGAGGTAGATTCTCCTCAGTATATACACACAGATGTAAGGTAGATTCTCCTCAGTATATACACATAGAGGTGAGGTAGATTCTCCTCAGTATATACACATAGAGGTGAGGTAGATTCTTCTCAGTATATACACACAGGGGTGAGGTAGATTCTCCTCAGTATATACACATAGAGGTAAGTAGATTCTCCTCAGTATATACATCCAGAGGTAAGTATATTCTCCTCAGTATATACACACAGAGGGGAAGTAGATTCTCCTCCGTATATACACATAGAGGGTATGTAGATTCTCCTCGGTATATACACATAGAGGTAAGTAGATTCTCCTCAGTATATACACACAGAGGGGGGTAGATTCTCCTCAGTATATACACATAGAGGTGAGGTACATTCTCCTCAGTATATACACACAGAGGTGCGGTAGATTCTCCTCAGTATATACACACAGAGGGCAGGTAGATTCTCCTCAGTATATACACACAGATGTAAGGTAGATTCTCCTCAGTATATACACATAGAGGTGAGGTAGATTCTCCTAAGTATATACACACAGAGGGGAGGTAGATTATCCTCAGTATATATACAGAGGGGAGGTAGATTCTCCTCAGTATATACACATAGAGGTGAGGTAGATTCTCCTCAGTATATACACATAGAGTTGAGGTAGATTCTCTTCAGTATATACACATAGAGGTAAGTAGATTCTCCTCAGTATATACACACAGGTGAAATAAATTCTACTCAGTATATACACATAAAGGAGAGGTAGATTCTCCTTAGTATATGCATATAGAGGTGAGGTAGATTCTCCTCAGAATATACACATAGAGGTGAGGTAGATTCTCCTCAGAATATACACACAGAGGTGAGGTAGATTCTCCTCAGTATATACACATAGAGGTGAGGTAGATTCTCCTCAGTATATACACATAGAGGTGAGGTTGATTCTCCTCGGTGAATACACAGAGAAATGAAGTAGATTATCCTCACTATATACACACAGAGGGGAGGTAGATTATCCTCAGTATATATACAGAGGGGAGGTAGATTCTCCTCAGTATATACACATAGAGGTGAGGTAGATTCTCCTCAGTTTAAACACACACAGGTGAGGTAGATTCTCCTCAGTATATATACACATAGTGGTGAGGTAGATTCTCCTCAGTATATACACACAGAGGTAAGGTAGATTCTTCTCAGTATATACACATAGGGGGGAGGTAGATTCTCCTCAGTATATACACATACAGAAGTGAGGTAGATTCTCCTCAGTATATACACACAGAGGTAAGGTAGATACTCCTCAGTATATATACATTGAGGTGAGGCAGATTCTCTTCAGTATATACACATAGAGGTGAGGTAGATTCTCCTCAGTATATACACACACAGGGGTGAGGTACATTCTCCTCAGTATATACACATAGAGGTAAGGTAGATTCTCCTCAGTATATACACATATAGGGGAGGTAGATTTTCTTCCATATATACACATAGAGATGAGGTAGACTTTTCTCAATATATACACTAAAAGGTGACGTAGATTCTCAGTATATACACACAGAGGGGAGGTAGATTCTCCTCAGTACATACACAAAGTGGTGAGGTAGATTCTCCTCAGTATATACACACAGAGGGGAGGTAGATTCTCCTCACTTTATAGACATAGAGGGGAGGTAGATTCTCCTCAGTATATACACACAGAGATAAGGTAGATTCTCCTCAGTATATACACATAGAGGGGAGGTAGATTCTCCTCAGTATATACACATAGAGGGGAGGTAGATTCTCCTCAGTATATACACACAGAGATAAGGTAGATTCTCCTCAGTATATACACGCAGAGGTAAGGTAGATTCTCCTCAGTATAAACACAAAGAGGTGAGGTAGATTCTCCTCAGTATATACACAGAGGTAAGGTAGATTCTCCTCAGTATATACACACAGAAGTAAGGTAGATTCTCCTCAGTATATACACACAGAGGTGAGGTAGATTCTCCTCAGTATATACACATAGAGGTGAGGTAGATTCTCCTCAGTATATACACGTAGAGGTGAGGTAGATTCTCCTCAGTATATACACATTAAGGTGTGGTAGATTCTCCTCAGTATATACACACAGACGTGAGGTAGATTCTCCTCAGTATATATACATAGAGGTGAGGTAGATTCTCCTCAGTATATACACACAGAGGCAAGGTAGATTCTTCTCAGTATATACACACAGAGGTAAGGCAGATTCTCCTCAGTATATATACATTGAGGTGAGGTAGATTCTCCTCAGTATATACACATAGAGGTGAGGTAGATTCTCCTCAGTATATACACACACAGGGGTGAGGTACATTCTCCTCAGTATATACACATAGAGGTGAGGTAGATTCTCCTTAGTATATACACATACAGGGGAGGTAGATTTTCTTCCATATATACACAGAGAGATGAGGTAGACACTTCTCAGTATAAACACAAAAAGGTGACGTAGATTCTCAGTATATACACTCAGAGGGGAGGTAGATTCTCCTCAGTATATACACATAGAGGTGAGGTAGATTCTCCTCAGTATATACACATAGAGGTTAGGAAGATTCTACTCAGTATATACACACAGAGGGGAGGTAGATTCTCCTCAGTATATACACATAGAGGTGAGGTGGATTCTCCACGGTAAATACACAGAGAAATGAGGTAGATTTTCCTCAATATACACACATAGAGGGGAGGTAGATTCTCCTCAGCATATACACAACAGCGGTGAGGTAGATTATCTTCAGTATATATACAGAGGGGAGGTAGATTCTCCTCAGTATATACACATAGTGGGGAGGTAGATTCTCCTCAGTATATACACACAGAGGGGAGGTAGATTCTCCTCAGTATATACACACAGAGGGGAGGTAGATTCTCCTCAGTTTATAGACATAGAGGTAAGGTAGATTCTCCACAGTATATACACACAGGGGTGAGGTAGATTCTCCTCACTATATACACACAGAGGTGAGGTAGATTCTTCTCAGTATATACACATAGGGGTGAGGTAGATTCTCCTCAGTATATACACATAGAAGGGAGGTAGATTCCCCTCAGTATATACACATAGAGGGGAGGTAGATTCTACTCAGTATATACACATAGAGGTGAGGTAGATTCTCCTCAGTATATACACATAGAGGTGAGGTAGATTCTTCTCAGTATATACACACAGGGGTGAGGTAGATTCTCCTCAGTATATACACATAGAGGGGAGGTAGATTCTCCTCAGTATATACACACAGAGGTAAGTAGATTCTCCTCAGTATATACATCCAGAGGTAAGTATATACTCCTCAGTATATACACACAGAGGTGAGGTAGATTCTCCTCCGTATATACACATAGAGGGTATGTAGATTCTCCTCGGTATATACACATAGAGGTAAGTAAATTCTCCTCAGTATATACACACAGAGGGGGGTAGATTCTCCTCAGTATATACACATAGAGGTGAGGTACATTCTCCTCAGTATAAACACACAGAGGTGAGGTAGATTCTCCTCAGTATATAAACATAGAGGGGAGGTAGATTCTCCTCAGTATATACACACAGATGTAAGGTAGATTCTCCTCAGTATATACACATAGAGGTGAGGTAGATTCTCCTAAGTATATACACACAGAGGGGAGGTAGATTATCCTCAGTATATACACACAGAGGGGAGGTAGATTCTCCTCAGTATATACACATAGAGGTGAGGTAGATTCTCCTCAGTATATACACATAGAGTTGAGGTAGATTCTCTTCAGTATATACACATAGAGGTGAGGTAGATTCTCCTCAGTATATACACACAGGTGAAATATATTCTACTCAGTATATACACATAAAGGTGAGGTAGATTCTCCTCAGTATATGCATATAGAGGTGAGGTAGATTCTCCTCAGTATATACACATAGAGGGGAGGTAGATTCTCCTCAGTATATACACACAGAGGTGAGGTAGATTCTCCTCCGTATATAGACATAGAGGTGAGGTAGATTCTCCTCAGTATATACACACAGAGGTAAGGTAGATTCTCCTCAGTATATACACACAGGGGTGAGGTAGATTCTCCTCAGTATATACACATAGAGGTGAGGTAGATTCTCCTCAGTATATACAGAGAGGGGTGAGGTAGACTCTCCTCAGTATATACACATAGAGGTGAGGTAGATTCTCCTCAGTATATACACACAGGGGTGAGGTAGATTCTCCTCAGTATATACAAATAGAGGTGAGGTAGATTCTCCACAGTATACACACACAGGGGTGAGGTAGATTCTCCTCAGTATATACACATAGAGGTGAGGTAGATTCTTCTCAGTATATACAAACAGGGGTGAGGTAAATTCTCCTCCGTATATACACACACAGGTGAGGTAGGTTCTCCTCAGTATATACACATAGAGGTGAGGTAGATTACGCTCAGAATATACAAATAGAGGGGATGTAGATTCTCCTCAGTATATACACAGAGAGGTGAGGTAGATTCTCCTCAGTATATACACACAGGGGTGAGGTAGATTCTCCTCAGTATATACACATAGAGGTGAGGTAGATTCTCCTCAGTATATACACACAGGGGTGAGGTAGATTCTTCTCAGTATATACACATAGAGGTGAGGTAGATTCTCCTCAGTATATACACACACGGGTGAGGTAGATTCTCCTCAGTATATACACACACGGGTGAGGTAGATTCTTCTCAGTATATACACATAGAGGTGATGTAGATTCTCCTCAGTATATACACATAGAGGGGAGGTAGATTCCCCTCAGTATATACACATAGAGGGGAGGTAGATTCTCCTCAGTATATACACAGAGAGGTGAGGTAGATTCTCCTCAGTATATACACACAAAAGTGAGGTAGATTCTCCTCAGTATATACACATACAGGTGAGGTAGATTCTCCTCATTATATACACACAGAGGTGAGGTAGATTCTCCTCAGTATAGACACATAGACGTGAGGTAGATTCTCCTCAGTATATACACATAGAGGTGAGGTAGATTCTCCTCAGTATATACACACAGGGTTGAGGTAGATTCTCCTCAGTATATACAAATAGAGGTGAGGTAGATTCTCCACAGTATATACACACAGGGGTGAGGTAGATTCTCCTCAGTATATACACATAGAGGTGAGGTAGATTCTTCTCAGTATATACACACAGGGGTGAGGTAAATTCTCCTCAGTATATACACACAGAGGTGAGGTAGATTCTCCTCAGTATATTGACATAGAGGTAAGGTAGATGCTCTTCAGTATTTACACATAGAGGTGTGGTAGATTCTCCTCAGTATATACACATAGAGGTGAGGTAGATTCTCCTCAGTATATACACACAGGGGTGAGGTAGATTCTTCTCAGTATATACACATAGAGGTGAGGTAGATTCTTCTCAGTATATACACATAGAGGTGAGGTAGATTCTCCTCAGTATATACACACACGGGTGAGGTAGATTCTCCTCAGTATAAACACATAGAGGTGATGTAGATTCTCCTCAGTATATACACATAGAGGGGAGGCAGATTCCCCTCAGTATATACACATAGAGGGGAGGTAGATTCTCCTCAGTATATACACATAGAGGTGAGGTAGATTCTCCTCAGTATATACACATAGAGGTGAGGTAGATTCTCCTCAGTATACACACATAGAGGGGAGGTAGATTCTCCGCAGTATATACACACAGAGGTGGGGTAAATTCTCCTCAGTATATACACAGAGAGGTGAGGTAGATTCTCCTCAGTATATACACACAAAAGTGAGGTAGATTCTCCTCAGTATATACACATACAGGTGAGGTAGATTCTCCTCATTATATACACACAGAGGTGAGGTAGATTCTCCTCAGTATAGACACATAGAGGTGAGGTAGATTCTCCTCAGTATATACACATAGAGGTGAGGTAGATTCTTCTCAGTATATACACACAGGGGTGAGGTAAATTCTCCTCAGTATATACACAGAGTTGAGGTAGATTCTCCTCAGTATATACACACAGAGGGGGGTAGATTCTCCTCAGTATATACACATAGAGGTGAGGTACATTCTCCTCAGTATATACACACAGAGGTGCGGTAGATTCTCCTCAGTATATACACACAGAGGGCAGGTAGATTCTCCTCAGCTTATACACACAGATGTAAGGTAGATTCTCCTCAGTATATACACATAGAGGTGAGGTAGATTCTCCTAAGTATATACACACAGAGGGGAGGTAGATTATCCTCAGTATATATACAGAGGGGAGGTAGATTCTCCTCAGTATATACACATAGAGGTGAGGTAGATTCTCCTCAGTATATACACATAGAGTTGAGGTAGATTCTCTTCAGTATATACACATAGAGGTAAGTAGATTCTCCTCAGTATATACACACAGGTGAAATAAATTCTACTCAGTATATACACATAAAGGAGAGGTAGATTCTCCTTAGTATATGCATATAGAGGTGAGGTAGATTCTCCTCAGAATATACACATAGAGGTGAGGTAGATTCTCCTCAGAATATACACACAGAGGTGAGGTAGATTCTCCTCAGTATATACACATAGAGGTGAGGTAGATTCTCCTCAGTATATACACATAGAGGTGAGGTTGATTCTCCTCGGTGAATACACAGAGAAATGAAGTAGATTATCCTCACTATATACACACAGAGGGGAGGTAGATTATCCTCAGTATATATACAGAGGGGAGGTAGATTCTCCTCAGTATATACACATAGAGGTGAGGTAGATTCTCCTCAGTTTAAACACACACAGGTGAGGTAGATTCTCCTCAGTATATATACACATAGTGGTGAGGTAGATTCTCCTCAGTATATACACACAGAGGTAAGGTAGATTCTTCTCAGTATATACACATAGGGGGGAGGTAGATTCTCCTCAGTATATACACATACAGAAGTGAGGTAGATTCTCCTCAGTATATACACACAGAGGTAAGGTAGATACTCCTCAGTATATATACATTGAGGTGAGGCAGATTCTTTTCAGTATATACACATAGAGGTGAGGTAGATTCTCCTCAGTATATACACACACAGGGGTGAGGTACATTCTCCTCAGTATATACACATAGAGGTAAGGTAGATTCTCCTCAGTATATACACATATAGGGGAGGTAGATTTTCTTCCATATATACACATAGAGATGAGGTAGACTTTTCTCAATATATACACTAAAAGGTGACGTAGATTCTCAGTATATACACACAGAGGGGAGGTAGATTCTCCTCAGTACATACACAAAGTGGTGAGGTAGATTCTCCTCAGTATATACACACAGAGGGGAGGTAGATTCTCCTCACTTTATAGACATAGAGGGGAGGTAGATTCTCCTCAGTATATACACACAGAGATAAGGTAGATTCTCCTCAGTATATACAAATAGAGGGGAGGTAGATTCTCCTCAGTATATACACATAGAGGGGAGGTAGATTCTCCTCAGTATATACACACAGAGATAAGGTAGATTCTCCTCAGTATATACACGCAGAGGTAAGGTAGATTCTCCTCAGTATAAACACAAAGAGGTGAGGTAGATTCTCCTCAGTATATACACAGAGGTAAGGTAGATTCTCCTCAGTATATACACACAGAAGTAAGGTAGATTCTCCTCAGTATATACACACAGAGGTGAGGTAGATTCTCCTCAGTATATACACATAGAGGTGAGGTAGATTCTCCTCAGTATATACACATAGAGGTGAGGTAGATTCTCCTCAGTATATACACATTAAGGTGTGGTAGATTCTCCTCAGTATATACACACAGAAGTGAGGTAGATTCTCCTCAGTATATATACATAGAGGTGAGGTAGATTCTCCTCAGTATATACACACAGAGGCAAGGTAGATTCTTCTCAGTATATACACACAGAGGTAAGGCAGATTCTCCTCAGTATATATACATTGAGGTGAGGTAGATTCTCCTCAGTATATACACATAGAGGTGAGGTAGATTCTCCTCAGTATATACACACACAGGGGTGAGGTACATTCTCCTCAGTATATACACATAGAGGTGAGGTAGATTCTCCTTAGTATATACACATACAGGGGAGGTAGATTTTCTTCCATATATACACAGAGAGATGAGGTAGACACTTCTCAGTATAAACACAAAAAGGTGACGTAGATTCTCAGTATATACACTCAGAGGGGAGGTAGATTCTCCTCAGTATATACACATAGAGGTTAGGAAGATTCTACTCAGTATATACACACAGAGGGGAGGTAGATTCTCCTCAGTATATACACATAGAGGTGAGGTGGATTCTCCACGGTAAATACACAGAGAAATGAGGTAGATTTTCCTCAATATACACACATAGAGGGGAGGTAGATTCTCCTCAGCATATACACAACAGCGGTGAGGTAGATTATCTTCAGTATATATACAGAGGGGAGGTAGATTCTCCTCAGTATATACACATAGTGGGGAGGTAGATTCTCCTCAGTATATACACACAGAGGGGAGGTAGATTCTCCTCAGTATATACACACAGAGGGGAGGTAGATTCTCCTCAGTTTATAGACATAGAGGTAAGGTAGATTCTCCACAGTATATACACACAGGGGTGAGGTAGATTCTCCTCACTATATACACACAGAGGTGAGGTAGATTCTTCTCAGTATATACACATAGGGGTGAGGTAGATTCTCCTCAGTATATACACATAGAAGGGAGGTAGATTCCCCTCAGTATATACACATAGAGGGGAGGTAGATTCTACTCAGTATATACACATAGAGGTGAGGTAGATTCTCCTCAGTATATACACATAGAGGTGAGGTAGATTCTTCTCAGTATATACACACAGGGGTGAGGTAGATTCTCCTCAGTATATACACATAGAGGTTAGGTAGATTCTCCTCAGTATATACACACAGAGGTAAGTAGATTCTCCTCAGTATATACATCCAGAGGTAAGTATATACTCCTCAGTATATACACACAGAGGTGAGGTAGATTCTCCTCCGTATATACACATAGAGGGTATGTAGATTCTCCTCGGTATATACACATAGAGGTAAGTAGATTCTCCTCAGTATATACACACAGAGGGGGGTAGATTCTCCTCAGTATATACACATAGAGGTGAGGTACATTCTCCTCAGTATAAACACACAGAGGTGAGGTAGATTCTCCTCAGTATATAAACATAGAGGGGAGGTAGATTCTCCTCAGTATATACACACAGATGTAAGGTAGATTCTCCTCAGTATATACACATAGAGGTGAGGTAGATTCTCCTAAGTATATACACACAGAGGGGAGGTAGATTATCCTCAGTATATACACACAGAGGGGAGGTAGATTCTCCTCAGTATATACACATAGAGGTGAGGTAGATTCTCCTCAGTATATACACATAGAGTTGAGGTAGATTCTCTTCAGTATATACACAAAGAGGTGAGGTAGATTCTCCTCAGTATATACACACAGGTGAAATATATTCTACTCAGTATATACACATAAAGGTGAGGTAGATTCTCCTCAGTATATGCATATAGAGGTGAGGTAGATTCTCCTCAGTATATACACATAGAGGGGAGGTAGATTCTCCTCAGTATATACACACAGAGGTGAGGTAGATTCTCCTCCGTATATAGACATAGAGGTGAGGTAGATTCTCCTCAGTATATACACACAGAGGTAAGGTAGATTCTCCTCAGTATATACACACAGGGGTGAGGTAGATTCTCCTCAGTATATACACATAGAGGTGAGGTAGATTCTCCTCAGTATATACAGAGAGGGGTGAGGTAGACTCTCCTCAGTATATACACATAGAGGTGAGGTAGATTCTCCTCAGTATATACACACAGGGGTGAGGTAGATTCTCCTCAGTATATACAAATAGAGGTGAGGTAGATTCTCCACAGTATACACACACAGGGGTGAGGTAGATTCTCCTCAGTATATACACATAGAGGTGAGGTAGATTCTTCTCAGTATATACAAACAGGGGTGAGGTAAATTCTCCTCCGTATATACACACACAGGTGAGGTAGGTTCTCCTCAGTATATACACATAGAGGTGAGGTAGATTCCGCTCAGAATATACAAATAGAGGGGAGGTAGATTCTCCTCAGTATATACACAGAGAGGTGAGGTAGATTCTCCTCAGTATATACACACAGGGGTGAGGTAGATTCTCCTCAGTATATACACATAGAGGTGAGGTAGATTCTCCTCAGTATATACACACAGGGGTGAGGTAGATTCTTCTCAGTATATACACATAGAGGTGAGGTAGATTCTCCTCAGTATATACACACACGGGTGAGGTAGATTCTCCTCAGTATATACACACACGGGTGAGGTAGATTCTTCTCAGTATATACACATAGAGGTGATGTAGATTCTCCTCAGTATATACACATAGAGGGGAGGTAGATTCCCCTCAGTATATACACATAGAGGGGAGGTAGATTCTCCTCAGTATATACACAGAGAGGTGAGGTAGATTCTCCTCAGTATATACACACAAAAGTGAGGTAGATTCTCCTCAGTATATACACATACAGGTGAGGTAGATTCTCCTCATTATATACACACAGAGGTGAGGTAGATTCTCCTCAGTATAGACACATAGACGTGAGGTAGATTCTCCTCAGTATATACACATAGAGGGGAGGTAGATTCCCCTCAGTATATACACATAGAGGGGAGGTAGATTCTCCTCAGTATATACACAGAGAGGTGAGGTAGATTCTCCTCAGTATATACACACAAAAGTGAGGTAGATTCTCCTCAGTATATACACATACAGGTGAGGTAGATTCTCCTCATTATATACACACAGAGGTGAGGTAGATTCTCCTCAGTATAGACACATAGACGTGAGGTAGATTCTCCTCAGTATATACACATAGAGGTGAGGTAGATTCTCCTCAGTATATACACACAGGGTTGAGGTAGATTCTCCTCAGTATATACACATAGAGGTGAGGTAGATTCTTCTCAGTATATACACACAGGGGTGAGGTAAATTCTCCTCAGTATATACACACAGAGGTGAGGTAGATTCTCCTCAGTATATTGACATAGAGGTAAGGTAGATGCTCTTCAGTATTTACACATAGAGGTGTGGTAGATTCTCCTCAGTATATACACATAGAGGTGAGGTAGATTCTCCTCAGTATATACACACAGGGGTGAGGTAGATTCTTCTCAGTATATACACATAGAGGTGAGGTAGATTCTTCTCAGTATATACACATAGAGGTGAGGTAGATTCTCCTCAGTATATACACACACGGGTGAGGTAGATTCTCCTCAGTATAAACACATAGAGGTGATGTAGATTCTCCTCAGTATATACACATAGAGGGGAGGCAGATTCCCCTCAGTATATACACATAGAGGGGAGGTAGATTCTCCTCAGTATATACACATAGAGGTGAGGTAGATTCTCCTCAGTATATACACATAGAGGTGAGGTAGATTCTCCTCAGTATAAACACATAGAGGGGAGGTAGATTCTCCGCAGTATATACACACAGAGGTGGGGTAAATTCTCCTCAGTATATACACAGAGAGGTGAGGTAGATTCTCCTCAGTATATACACACAAAAGTGAGGTAGATTCTCCTCAGTATATACACATACAGGTGAGGTAGATTCTCCTCATTATATACACACAGAGGTGAGGTAGATTCTCCTCAGTATAGACACATAGAGGTGAGGTAGATTCTCCTCAGTATATACACATAGAGGTGAGGTAGATTCTTCTCAGTATATACACACAGGGGTGAGGTAAATTCTCCTCAGTATATACACAGAGTTGAGGTAGATTCTCCTCAGTATATACACATAGAGGTGTGGCAGATTCTCCTCAGTATATACACAGAGAGGTGAGGTAGATTCTGCTCAGAATATACACACAAAAGTGAGGTAGATTCTCCTCAGTATATACACATACAGGTGAGGTAGATTCTCCTCATTATATACACACAGAGGTGAGGTAGATTCTGCTCAGTATATACACATAGAGGTGAGGTAGATTCTCCTCAGTATATACCCATATAGGTGAGGTAGATTCTCCTCAGTATATACAAATAGAGGTGAGGTTGATTCTCCGCAGTATATACACACAGGGGTGAGGTAGATTCTCCTCAGTATATACACATAGAGGTGAGGTAGATTCTCCTCAGTATATACACACAGGGGTGAGGTAGATTCTCCTCAGTATATACACATAGAGGGGAGGTAGATTCCCCTCAGAATATACACATAGAGGGGAGGTAGATTCTCCTCAGTATATACACATAGAGGTGAGGTAGATTCTCCTCAGTATAAACACACAGGGGTGAGGTAGATTCTCCTCAGTATATACACATAGAGGTGAGGTAGATACTCCTCAGTAAATACACACCGGGGTGAGGTAGATTCTCCTCTGTATATACACAGAGAGGTGAGGTAGATTCTTCTCATTATATACACACAGGGGTGAGGTAAATTCTCCTTAGTATATACACATAGAGGGGAGGTAGATTCTCCTCAGTATATACACATAGAGGTGAGATAGATTCTTCTCAGTATATACACACAGAGGTGAGGTAGATTCTCCAAAGTATAGACACATAGAGGTGAGGTAGATTCTCCTCAGTATATACACATAGAGGTGAGGTAGATTCTCCACAGTATATACACACAGGGGTGAGGTAGATTCTCCTCAGTATATACACATAGAGGTGAGGTAGATTCTTCTCAGTATATACACACAGGGGTGAGGTAGATTCTCCTCAGTATATACACATAGAGGGGAGGTAGATTCCCCTCAGTATATACACATAGAGGGGAGGTAGATTCTACTCAGTATATACACATAGAGGTGAGGTAGATTCTCCTCAGTATATACACATAGAGGTGAGGTAGATTCTTCTCAGTATATACACACAGGGGTGAGGTAGATTCTCCTCAGTAGATACACATAGAGGGGAGGTAGATTCTACTCAGTATATACACATAGAGGGGAGGTAGATTCTCCTCAGTATATACACATAGAGGGGAGGTAGATTCTCCTCAGTATATACACACAGAGATAAGGTAGATTCTCCTCAGTATATACACACAGAGGTAAGGTAGATTCTCCTCAGTTTATACACAAAGAGGTGAGGTAGATTCTCCTCAGTATATACACATAGAGGTGAGGTAGATTCTCCTCAGTATATACACAGAGGTGAGGTAGATGCTCCTCAGTATATACACACAGAAGTAAGGTAGATTCTCCTCAGTATATATACACAGAGGTGAGGTAGATTCTCCTCAGTATATACACATAGAGGTGAGGTAGATTCTCCTCAGTATATACACATAGAGGTGAGGTAGATTTTCCTCAGTATATAAACATTGAGGTGAGGTAGATTCTCCTCAGTATATACACACAGAAGTGAGGTAGATTCTCCTCAGTATATATACATAGAGGTGAGGTAGATTCTCCTCAGTATATACACACAGAGGCAAGGTAGATTCTCCTCAGTATATACACACAGAGGTAAGGCAGATTCTCCTCAGTATATATACATTGAGGTGAGGTAGATTCTCCTCAATATATACACATAGAGGTGAGGTAGATTCTCCTCAGTATATACACACACAGGGGTGAGGTACATTCTCCTCAGTATATACACATAGTGGTGAGGTAGATTCTCCTCAGTATATACACATACATGGGAGGTAGATTTTCTTCCATATATACACATAGAGATGAGGTAGACTCTTCTCAGTATATACACAAAAAGGTGACGTAGATTCTCAGTATATACACTCAGAGGGGAGGTAGATTCTCCTCAGTATATACACATAGAGGTTAGGTAGATTCTACTCAGTATATACACACAGAGGGGAGGTAGATTCTCCTCAGTATATACACATAGAGGTGAGGTGGATTCTCCACGGTAAATACACAGAGAAATGAGGTAGATTTTCCTCAATATACACACATAGAGGGGAGGTAGATTCTCCTCAGCATATACACAACAGCGGTGAGGTAGATTATCTTCAGTATATATACAGAGGGGAGATAGATTCTCCTCAGTATATACACATAGTGGTGAGGTAGCTTCTCCTCAGTATATACACACAGCGGGGAGGTAGATTCTCCTCAGTTTATAGACATAGAGGTGAGGTAGATTCTTCTCATTATATACACAAAGAGGTGAGGTAGATTCTCCTCAGTATATACACATAGAGGTGAGGTAGATTCTCCTCAGTATATACACAGAGGTGAGGTAGATGCTCCTCAGTATATACACACAGAAGTAAGGTAGATTCTCCTCAGTATATATACACAGAGGTGAGGTAGATTCTCCTCAGTATATACACATAGAGGTGAGGTAGATTCTCCTCAGTATATACACATAGAGGTGAGGTAGATTTTCCTCAGTATATAAACATTGAGGTGAGGTAGATTCTCCTCAGTATATACACACAGAAGTGAGGTAGATTCTCCTCAGTATATATACATAGAGGTGAGGTAGATTCTCCTCAGTATATACACACAGAGGCAAGGTAGATTCTCCTCAGTTAATACACACAGAGGTAAGGCAGATTCTCCTCAGTATATATACATTGAGGTGAGGTAGATTCTCCTCAGTATATACACATAGAGGTGAGGTAGATTCTCCTCAGTATATACACACACAGGGGTGAGGTACATTCTCCTCAGTATATACACATAGAGGTGAGGTAGATTCTCCTCAGTATATACACATACATGGGAGGTAGATTTTCTTCCATATATACACATAGAGATGAGGTAGACTCTTCTCAGTATATACACAAAAAGGTGACGTAGATTCTCAGTATATACACTCAGAGGGGAGGTAGATTCTCCTCAGTATATACACATAGAGGTTAGGTAGATTCTACTCAGTATATACACACAGAGGGGAGGTAGATTCTCCTCAGTATATACACATAGAGGTGAGGTGGATTCTCCACGGTAAATACACAGAGAAATGAGGTAGATTTTCCTCAATATACACACATAGAGGGGAGGTAGATTCTCCTCAGCATATACACAACAGCGGTGAGGTAGATTATCTTCTGTATATATACAGAGGGGAGATAGATTCTCCTCAGTATATACACATAGTGGTGAGGTAGATTCTCCTCAGTATATACACACAGCGGGGAGGTAGATTCTCCTCAGTTTATAGACATAGAGGTGAGGTAGATTCTTCTCATTATATACACACAGAGGTGAGGTAGATTCTCCTCAGTATATACACATAGAGGTGAGATAGATTCTCCTCAGTATATACACATAGAGGTGAGGTAGATTCTCCTCAGTATATACACAGAGAGGGGAGGTAGGCTCTTCTCAGTATATACACATAGAGGTGAGGTAGATTCTCCTCAGTATATACACATAGAGGTGAAGTAGATTCTCCTCAGTATATACACATAGAGGGGAGGTAGATTCTCCTCAGTTTATACACACAGAGGCAAGGTAGATTCTCCTCAGTATATACACACAGAGGTGAGGTGGATTCTCCTCAGTATATACACACAGAGGTGAGGTGGATTCTCCTCAGTATATACACATAGAGGGGAGGTACATTCTCCTCAGTTTATACACACAGAGGTGAGGTAGATTCTCCTCAGTATATACATACATAGAGGTCAGTTAGATTTTCCTCAGTATATACACATAGAGGGGAGGTAGATTCTCCACGGTAAATACACAGAGAAATGAGGTAGATTCTCCTCAGTATATACACAACAGCGGTCAGGTAGATTATCTTCAGTATATATAAAGAGGGGAGGTAGATTCTCCTCAGTATATACACATAGAGGGGAGGTAGATTCTCCTCAGTATATACACATAGAGGGGAGGTAGATTCTCCTCAGTATATACACATAAAGGGGAGGTAGATTCTCCTCAGTATATACACACAGAGGTAAGTAGATTCTCCTCAGTATATACACACAGAGGTAAGTATATTCTCCTCAGTATATACACACAGAGGGGTAGTAGATTCTCCTCAGTATATGCACATAGAGGGGAGGTAGATTCTCCTCAGTATATACACATAGAGGTAAGTAGATTCTCCTCATTATATACACACAGAGGGGAGGTAGATTCTCATCAGAATATACACATAGAGGTGAGGTACATTCTCCTCAGTATATACACACAGAGGTGAGGTAGAGTCTCCTCAGTATATAAACATAGAGGGGAGGTAGATTCTCCTCAGTATATACACACAGATGTAAGGTAGATTCTCCTCAGTATATACACATAGAGGTGAGGTAGATTCTCCTAAGTATATACACACAGAGGGGAGGTAGATTATCCTCAGTATATATACAGAGGGTAGGTAGATTCTCCTCAGTATATTCACATAGAGGTGAGGTAGATTCTCCTCAGTATATACACATAGAGTTGAGGTAGATTCTCCTCAGTATATACACATAGAGGTGAGGTAGATTCTCCTCAGTATATACACATAGAGGTGAGGTAGATTCTCCTCAGTATATACACACAGAGGTGAGGTAGATTCTTCTCAGTATATACACACAGAGGGGAGGTAGATTCTCCTCAGTATATACACATTGAGGTAAGGTAGATTCCTCTCAGTATATACACACAGCACAGAGCGGAGGTAGATTCTCCTCAGTATATACACACAGAGAAAAGGTAGATTTTCCTCAGTATATACACATAGAGGTGAGGTAGATTCTCCTAAGAATATACACACAGAGGGGAGGTAGATTCTCCTCAGTATATACACACAGGTGAAATAGATTCTACTCAGTATATACACATAGAGGTGAGGTAGATTCTATTCAGTATACACACATAGAGGTGAGGTAGATTCTCTTCAGTATATACACACAGGGGTGAGGTAGATTCTCCTCAGTATATACACATAGAGGGGAGGTAGATTCTCCTCAGTACACGCACATAGAGTTGAGGTAGATTCTCCTCAGTATATACACATAGAGGTGAGGTAGATTCTCCTCAGTATATACACACAGAGGTGAGGCAGATTCTCCTCAGTACATACACAAAGTGGTGAGGTAGATTCTCCTCAGTATATACACACAGAGGGGAGGTAGATTCTCCTCACTTTATAGACATAGAGGTAAGGTAGATTCTTCTCAGTATATACACATAGAGGGGAGGTAGATTCTCCTCAGTATATACACATAGAGGGGAGGTAGATTCTCCTCAGTATATACACACAGAGATAAGGTAGATTCTCCTCAGTATATACACAGAGAGGTAAGGTAGATTCTCCTCAGTATATACACAAAGAGGTGAGGTAGATTCTCCTCAGTATATACACATAGAGGTGAGGTAGATTCTCCTCAGTATATACACAGAGGTAAGGTAGATGCTCCTCAGTATATACACACAGAGGTGAGGTAGATTCTCCTCAGTATATACACATAGAGGTGAGGAAGATTCTCCTCAGTATATACACATAGAGGTGAGGTAGATTCTCCTCAGTATATACACATAGAGGTAAGGTAGATTCTCCTCAGTATATATACACAGAGGTGAGGTAGATTCTCCTCAGTATATACACATAGAGGTGAGGTAGATTCTCCTCAGTATATACACATAGAGGTGAGGTAGATTCTCCTCAGTATATACACATAGAGGTGAGGTAGATTCTCCTCAGTATATACACATAGATGTGAGGTAGATTCTCCTCAGTATATACACATAGAGGTGAGGTAGATTCTCCTCAGTTTATACACACAGAAGTGAGGTAGATTCTCCTCAGTATATATACATAGAGGTGAGGTAGATTCTCCTCAGTATATACACACAGAGGCAAGGTAGATTCTCCTCAGTATATACACACAGAGGTAAAGCAGATTCTCCTCAGTATATATACATTGAGGTGAGGTAGATTCTCCTCAGTATGTACATATAGAGGTGAGGTAGATTCTCCTCAGTATATACACACACAGGGGTGAGGTACATTCTCCTCAGTATATACACATAGAGGTGAGGTAGATTCTCCTCGGTATATACACATACAGGGGAGGTAGATTTTCTTCCATATATACACATAGAGATGAGGTAGACTCTTATCAGTACATACACAAAAAGGTGACGTAGATTCTCAGTATATACACACAGAGGGGAGGTAGATTCTCCTCAGTATATACACATAGTGGTGAGGTAGATTCTTCTCAGTATATACACATGGAGGTGAGGTAGATTCTCCTCAATTTATACACACACAGGTGAGGTAGATTCTCCTCAGTATATATACAGAGGGGAGGTAGATTCTCCTCAGTATATACACATAGTGGTGAGGTAAATTCTCCTCAGTATATACAAACAGAGGGGAGGTAAATTCTCCTCAGTATATACACATAGAGGTAAGGTATATTCCTCTCAGTATATACACATAGGGGGGAGGTAGATTCTCCTCAGTATATACACATAGAGGTGAGGTAGATTCTCCTCAGTATACACACACACAGAAGTGAGGTAGATTCTCCTCAGTATATATACAAAGAAGTGAGGTAGATTCTCCTCAGTGTATACACACAGAGGCAAGGTAGATTCTCCTCAGTATATACACACAGAGGTAAGGCAGATTCTCCTCAGTATATATACATTGAGGTGAGGCAGATTCTCCTCAGTATATACACATAGAGGTGAGGTAGATTCTCTTCAGTATATACACACACAGGGGTGAGGTACATTCTCCTCAGTATATACACATAGAGGTGAGGTAGATTCTCCTCAGTATATACACATACAGGGGAGGTAGATTTTCTTCCATATATACACATAGAGATGAGGTAGACTTTTCTCAATATATACACAAAAAGGTGACGTAGATTCTCAGTATATACACACAGAGGGGAGGTAGATTCTCCTCAGTACATGCACAAAGTGGTGAGGTAGATTCTCCTCAGTATATACACACAGAGGGGAGGTAGATTCTCCTCACTTTATAGACATAGAGGTAAGGTAGATTCTTCTCAGTATATACACATAGAGGGGAGGTAGATTCTCCTCAGTATATACACATAGAGGGGAGGTAGATTCTCCTCAGTATATACACACAGAGATAAGGTAGATTCTCCTCAGTATATACACACAGAGGTAAGGTAGATTCTCCTCAGTATATACACAAAGAGTTGAGGTAGATTCTCCTCAGTATATACACATAGAGGTGAGGTAGATTCTCCTCAGTTTATACACAGAGGTAAGTTAGATGCTCCTCAGTATATACACACAGAAGTAAGGTAGATTCTCCTCAGTATTCATACACAGAGGTGAGGTAGATTCTCCTCAGTATATACACATAGAGGTGAGGTAGATTCTCCTCAGTATATACACATAGAGGTGAGGTAGATTCTCCTCAGTATATACACGTAGAGGTGAGGTAGATTCTCCTCAGTATATACACATTAAGGTGTGGTAGATTCTCCTCAGTATATACACACAGAAGTGAGGTAGATTCTCCTCAGTATATATACATAGAGGTGAGGTAGATTCTCCTCAGTATATACACACAGAGGCAAGGTAGATTCTCCTCAGCATATACACACAGAGGTAAGGCAGATTCTCCTCAGTATATATACATTGAGGTGAGGTAGATTCTCCTCAGTATATACACATAGAGGTGAGGTAGATTCTCCTCAGTATATACACACACAGGGGTGAGGTACATTCTCCTCAGTATATACACATAGAGGTGAGGTAGATTCTCCTCAGTATATACACATACAGGGGAGGTAGATTTTCTTCCATATATACACAGAGAGATGAGGTAGACTGTTCTCAGTATATACACAAAAAGGTGACGTAGATTCTCAGTATATACACTCAGAGGGGAGGTAGATTCTCCTCAGTATATACACATAGAGGTTAGGTAGATTCTACTCAGTATATACACACAGAGGGGAGGTAGATTCTCCTCAGTATATACACACAGGTGAAATAGATTCTACTCAGTATATACACATAGAGGTGAGGTAGATTCTCAGTATATACACACAGAGGGGAGGTAGATTCTCCTCAGTATATACACATAGTGGTGAGGTAGATTCTTCTCAGTATATACACATGGAGGTGAGGTAGATTCTCCTCAATTTATACACACACAGGTGAGGTAGATTCTCCTCAGTATATATACAGAGGGGAGGTAGATTCTCCTCAGTATATACACATAGTGGTGAGGTAAATTCTCCTCAGTATATACAAACAGAGGGGAGGTAAATTCTCCTCAGTATATACACATAGAGGTAAGGTATATTCCTCTCAGTATATACACATAGGGGGGAGGTAGATTCTCCTCAGTATATACACATAGAGGTGAGGTAGATTCTCCTCAGTATACACACACACAGAAGTGAGGTAGATTCTCCTCAGTATATATACAAAGAAGTGAGGTAGATTCTCCTCAGTGTATACACACAGAGGCAAGGTAGATTCTCCTCAGTATATACACACAGAGGTAAGGCAGATTCTCCTCAGTATATATACATTGAGGTGAGGCAGATTCTCCTCAGTATATACACATAGAGGTGAGGTAGATTCTCTTCAGTATATACACACACAGGGGTGAGGTACATTCTCCTCAGTATATACACATAGAGGTGAGGTAGATTCTCCTCAGTATATACACATACAGGGGAGGTAGATTTTCTTCCATATATACACATAGAGATGAGGTAGACTTTTCTCAATATATACACAAAAAGGTGACGTAGATTCTCAGTATATACACACAGAGGGGAGGTAGATTCTCCTCAGTACATGCACAAAGTGGTGAGGTAGATTCTCCTCAGTATATACACACAGAGGGGAGGTAGATTCTCCTCACTTTATAGACATAGAGGTAAGGTAGATTCTTCTCAGTATATACACATAGAGGGGAGGTAGATTCTCCTCAGTATATACACATAGAGGGGAGGTAGATTCTCCTCAGTATATACACACAGAGATAAGGTAGATTCTCCTCAGTATATACACACAGAGGTAAGGTAGATTCTCCTCAGTATATACACAAAGAGTTGAGGTAGATTCTCCTCAGTATATACACATAGAGGTGAGGTAGATTCTCCTCAGTTTATACACAGAGGTAAGTTAGATGCTCCTCAGTATATACACACAGAAGTAAGGTAGATTCTCCTCAGTATTCATACACAGAGGTGAGGTAGATTCTCCTCAGTATATACACATAGAGGTGAGGTAGATTCTCCTCAGTATATACACATAGAGGTGAGGTAGATTCTCCTCAGTATATACACGTAGAGGTGAGGTAGATTCTCCTCAGTATATACACATTAAGGTGTGGTAGATTCTCCTCAGTATATACACACAGAAGTGAGGTAGATTCTCCTCAGTATATATACATAGAGGTGAGGTAGATTCTCCTCAGTATATACACACAGAGGCAAGGTAGATTCTCCTCAGCATATACACACAGAGGTAAGGCAGATTCTCCTCAGTATATATACATTGAGGTGAGGTAGATTCTCCTCAGTATATACACATAGAGGTGAGGTAGATTCTCCTCAGTATATACACACACAGGGGTGAGGTACATTCTCCTCAGTATATACACATAGAGGTGAGGTAGATTCTCCTCAGTATATACACATACAGGGGAGGTAGATTTTCTTCCATATATACACAGAGAGATGAGGTAGACTGTTCTCAGTATATACACAAAAAGGTGACGTAGATTCTCAGTATATACACTCAGAGGGGAGGTAGATTCTCCTCAGTATATACACATAGAGGTTAGGTAGATTCTACTCAGTATATACACACAGAGGGGAGGTAGATTCTCCTCAGTATATACACACAGGTGAAATAGATTCTACTCAGTATATACACATAGAGGTGAGGTAGATTCTCTTCAGTATACACACATAGAGGTGAGGTAGATTCTCTTCAGTATATACACAAAGGGGTGAGGTAGATTCTCCTCAGTATATACACACACAGGGGTGAGGTAGATTCTCCTCAGTATATACACATAGAGGTGAGGTAGATTCTCCTCAGTATATACACATACATGGGAGGTAGATTTTCTTCCATATATACACATAGAGATGAGGTAGACTCTTCTCAGTATATACACAAAAAGGTGACGTAGATTCTCAGTATATACACTCAGAGGGGAGGTAGATTCTCCTCAGTATATACACACAGAGGGGAGGTAGATTCTCCTCAGTATATACACACAGAGGTGAGGTAGATTCTCCTCAGTATATACACATAGAGGGGAGGTAGATTCTCCTCAGTATATACACATAGAGGGGAGGTAGATTCTCCTCAGCATATACACAACAGCGGTGAGGTAGATTATCTTCAGTATATATACAGAGGGGAGATAGATTCTCCTCAGTATATACACATAGTGGTGAGGTAGATTCTCCTCAGTATATACACACAGAGGTAAGTAGATTCTCCTCAGTATATACACACAGAGGGGAGGTAGATTCTCATCAGAATATACACATAGAGGTGAGGTACATTCTTCTCAGTATATACACACAGAGGTGAGGTAGAGTCTCCTCAGTATATAAACATAGAGGGGAGGTAGATTCTCCTCAGTATATACACACAGATGTAAGGTAGATTCTCCTCAGTATATACACATAGAGGTGAGGTAGATTCTCCTAAGTATATACACACAGAGGGGAGGTAGATTATCCTCAGTATATATACAGAGGGGAGGTAGATTCTCCTCAGTATATACACATAGAGGTGAGGTAGATTCTCCTCAGTATAGACACATAGAGGTGAGGTAGATTCTCCTCAGTATATACACATAGAGGTGAGGTAGATTCTCCTCAGTATATACACATAGAGGTGAGGTAGATTCTCCTCAGTATATACACACAGAGGTGAGGTAGATTCTCCTCAGTATATACACATTGAGGTAAGGTAGATTCCTCTCAGTATATACACACAGCACAGAGCGGAGGTAGATTCTCCTCAGTATATACACACAGAGATAAGGTAGATTTTCCTCAGTATATACACATAGAGGTGAGGTAGATTCTCCTAAGAATATACACACAGAGGGGAGGTAGATTCTCCTCAGTATATACACACAGGTGAAATAGATTCTACTCAGTATATACACATAGAGGTGAGGTAGATTCTCTTCAGTATACACACATAGAGGTGAGGAAGATTCTCTTCAGTATATACACAAAGGGGTGAGGTAGATTCTCCTCAGTATATACACATAGAGGGGAGGTAGATTCTCCTCAGTACACGCACATAGAGTTGAGGTAGATTCTCCTCAGTATATACACATAGAGGTGAGGTAGATTCTCCTCAGTATATACACACAGAGGTGAGGTAGATTCTCCTCAGTACATACACAGAGAGTTAAGGGAGATTCTCCTCAATATATACACACAGAGGTGAGGTAGATTCTCCTCAGTATATACACTTAGAGGTGAGGTAGATTCTCCTCAGTATATACACACAGAGGTGAGGTAGATTCTTCTCAGTATATACACACAGAGGGGAGGTAGATTCTCCTCAGTATATACACATTGAGGTGAGGTAGATTCTCCTCAGTTTATACACACAGAGGTGAGGTAGATTCTCCTCAGTATATGCACATAGAGGTGAGGTAGATTCTCCTCAGTATATACACACATAGAGGTCAGTTAAATTCTCCTCAGTATATACACATAGAGGGGAGGTAGATTCTTCTCAGTATATACATATAGAGGTGAGGTAGATTCTCCTCGGTAAATACACAGAGAAATTAGGTAGATTCTCCTCAGTATATATACATAGAGGGGAGGTAGATTCTCCTCAGTATATACACAACAGCGGTGAGGTAGATTATCTTCAGTATATATACAGAGAGGAGGTAGATTCTCCTCAGTATATACACATAGTGGTGAGGTAGATTCTCCTCAGTATATACACATAGAGTTGAGGTAGATTCTCCTCAGTATATACACATAGAGGTAAGTAGATTCTCCTCGGCATATACACACAGAGGGGAGGCAGATTCTTCTCAGTATATACACACAGGTGAAATAGATTCTACTCAGTATAAACACATAGAGTTGAGGCAGATTCTCCTCAGTATATATACATAGAGGGGAGGTAGATTCTCCTCAGTACATACACAACAGCGGTGAGGTAGATTATCTTCAGTATATATACAGAGGGGAGGTAGATTCTCCTCAGTATATACACATAGTGGTGAGGTAGATTCTCCTCAGTATATACACACAGAGGGGAGGTAGATTCTCCTCGGTTTATACACATAGAGGTAAGGTAGATTCTTCTCACTATATACACATAGAGGGGAGGTAGATTCTCCTCAGTATATACACATAGAGGTGAGGTAGATTCTCCTCAGTATATACATATAGATGTAAGGTAGATTCTCCTCAGTATATACACATAGAGGTGAGGTAGATTCTCCTAAGTATATACACATAGAGTTAAGGTAGATTCTCCTCAGTATATACACATAGAGGTAAGTAGATTCTCCTCGGCATATACACACAGAGGGGAGGTAGATTCTTCTCAGTATATACACACAGATGAAATAGATTCTACTCAGTATAAACACATAGAGTTGAGGTAGAGTCTCCTCAGTATATACACATAGAGGTGAGGTAGATTCTCCTCAGAATATACACACAGAGGTGAAGTAGATTCTCCTCAGTATATACACATAGAGGTGAGGTAGATTCTCCTCAGTATATACACATAGAGGTGATGTAGATTTCCCTCAGTTTATACACACAGAGGTGAGGTAGATTCTCCTCAGTATATGCACATAGAGGTGAGGTAGATTCTCCTCAGTAAATACACAGAGAAATGAGGTAGATTATCCTCACTATATACACACAGAGGGGAGGTAGATTATCCTCAGTATATATACAGAGGGGAGGTAGATTCTCCTCAGTATATACACATAGTGGTGAGGTAGATTCTCCTCAGTATATACACACAGAGGGGAGGTAGATTCTCCTAAGTATATACACATAGAGGTAAGGTAGATTCTTCTCAGTATATACACATAGAGGGGAGGTAGATTCTCCTCAGTATATACGCATAGAGGTGAGGTAGATTCTCTTCAGTATATACACATAGAGGTGAGGTATATTCTCCTCAGTATATACACACAGAGGTGAGGTAGATTCTCCTCAGTATATACACACAGAGGTGGGGTAGATTCTCCTCAGTATATACACATAGAGGGGAGGTAGATTCTCCTCAGTATATACACACAGATGTAAGGTAGATTCTCCTCAGTATATACACATAGAGGTGAGGTAGATCTCCTAAGTATATACACACAGAGGGGAGGTAGATTATCCTCAGTATATATACAGAGGGGAGATAGATTCTCCTCAGTATATACACATAGAGGTGAGGTAGATTCTCCTCAGTATATACACATAGAGTTGAGGTAGATTCTCCTCAGTATATACACATAGAGGTAAGGTAGATTCTTCTCAGTATATACACATAGGGGGGAGGTAGATTCTCCTCAGTATATACACATAGAGGTGAGGTAGATTCTCCTCAGTATACACACACACAGAAGTGAGGTAGATTCTCCTCAGTATATATACATAGAAGTGAGGTAGATTCTCCTCAGTGTATACACACAGAAGCAAGGTAGATTCTCCTCAGTATATACACACAGAGGTAAGGCAGATTCTCCTCAGTATATAAACATTGAGGTGAGGCAGATTCTCCTCAGTATATACACATAGAGGTGAGGTAGATTCTCCTCAGTATATACACTCACAGGGGTGAGGTACATTCTCCTCAGTATATACACATAGAGGTGAGGTAGATTCTCCTCAGTATATACACATATAGGGGAGGTAGATTTTCTTCCATATATACACATAGAGATGAGGTAGACTTTTCTCAATATATACACAAAAAGGTGACGTAGATTCTCAGTATATACACACAGAGGGGAGGTAGATTCTCCTCAGTACATACACAAAGTGGTGAGGTAGATTCTCCTCAGTATATACACACAGAGGGGAGGTAGATTCTCCTCACTTTATAGACATAGAGGTAAGGTAGATTCTTCTCAGTATATACACATAGAGGGGAGGTAGATTCTCCTCAGTATATACACATAGAGGGGAGGTAGATTCTCCTCAGTATATACAGACAGAGATAAGGTAGATTCTCCTCAGTATATACACACAGAGGTAAGGTAGATTCTCCTCAGTTTATACACAAAGAGGTGAGGTAGATTCTCCTCAGTATATACACATAGAGGTGAGGTAGATTCTCCTCAGTATATACACAGAGGTGAGGTAGATGCTCCTCAGTATATACACACAGAAGTAAGGTAGATTCTCCTCAGTATATATACACAGAGGTGAGGCAGATTCTCCTCAGTATATACACATAGAGGTGAGGTAGATTCTCCTCAGTATATACACATAGAGGTGAGGTAGATTCTCCTCAGTATATACACATAGAGGTGAGGTAGATTTTCCTCAGTATATATACATTGAGGTGAGGTAGATTCTCCTCAGTATATACACACAGAAGTGAGGTAGATTCTCCTCAGTATATATACATAGAGGTGAGGTAGATTCTCCTCAGTATATACACACAGAGGCAAGGTAGATTCTCCTCAGTATATACACACAGAGGTAAGGCAGATTCTCCTCAGTATATATACATTGAGGTGAGGTAGATTCTCCTCAGTATATACACATAGAGGTTAGGTAGATTCTACTCAGTATATACACACAGAGGGGAGGTAGATTCTCCTCAGTATATACACATAGAGGTGAGGTGGATTCTCCACGGTAAATACACAGAGAAATGAGGTAGATTTTCCTTAATATACACACATAGAGGGGAGATAGATTCTCCTCAGTATATACACATAGTGGTGAGGTAGATTCTCCTCAGTATATACACACAGAGGTAAGTAGATTCTCCTCAGTATATACACACAGAGGGGAGGTAGATTCTCATCAGAATATACACATAGAGGTGAGGTACATTCTTCTCAGTATATACACACAGAGGTGAGGTAGAGTCTCCTCAGTATATAAACATAGAGGGGAGGTAGATTCTCCTCAGTATATACACACAGATGTAAGGTATATTCTCCTCAGTATATACACATAGAGGTGAGGTAGATTCTCCTAAGTATATACACACAGAGGGGAGGTAGATTATCCTCAGTATATATACAGAGGGGAGGTAGATTCTCCTCAGTATAAACACATAGAGGTGAGGTAGATTCTCCTCAGTATAGACACATAGAGGTGAGGTAGATTCTCCTCAGTATATACACATAGAGGTGAGGTAGATTCTCCTCAGTATATACACATAGAGGTGAGGTAGATTCTCCTCAGTATATACACACAGAGGTGAGGTAGATTCTCCTCAGTATATACACATAGAGGTGAGGTAGATTCTCCTCAGTATATACACAGAGATGTAAGGTAGATTCTCCTCAGTATATACACATAGAGGTGAGGTAGATTCTCCTAAGTATATACACATAGAGTTGAGGTAGATTCTCCTCAGTATATACACATAGAGGTAAGTAGATTCTCCTCGGCATATACACACAGAGGGGAGGTAGATTCTTCTCAGTATATACACACAGGTGAAATAGATTCTACTCAGTATAAACACATAGAGTTGAGGTAGAGTCTCCTCAGTATATACACATAGAGGTGAGGTAGATTCTCCTCAGTATATACACACAGAGGTGAGGTAGATTCTCCTCAGTATATACACATAGAGGAGAGGTAGATTCTCCTCAGTATATACACATAGAGGTGAGGTAGATTCTCCTCAGTTTATACACACAGAGGTGAGGTAGATTCTCCTCAGTATATGCACATAGAGGTGAGGTAGATTCTCCTCAGTATATACACACAGATGTAAGGTAGATTCTCCTCAGTATATACGCAGAGAGGTGAGGTAGATTCTCTTCAGTATATACACATAGAGGTGAGGTATATTCTCCTCAGTATATACACACAGAGGTGAGGTAGATTCTCCTCAGTATATACACACAGAGGTGGGGTAGATTCTCCTCAGTATATACACATAGAGGGGAGGTAGATTCTCCTCAGTATATACACACAGATGTAAGGTAGATTCTCCTCAGTATATACACATAGAGGTGAGGTAGATTCTCCTAAGTATATACACACAGAGGGGAGGTAGATTATCCTCAGTATATATACAGAGGGGAGGTAGATTCTCCTCAGTATATACACATAGAGGTGAGGTAGATTCTCCTCAGTATATACACATAGAGTTGAGGTAGATTCTCCTCAGTATATACACATAGAGGTAAGGTAGATTCTTCTCAGTATATACACATAGGGGGGAGGTAGATTCTCCTCAGTATATACACATAGAGGTGAGGTAGATTCTCCTCAGTATACACACACACAGAAGTGAGGTAGATTCTCCTCAGTATATATACATAGAAGTGAGGTAGATTCTCCTCAGTGTATACACACAGAAGCAAGGTAGATTCTCCTCAGTATATACACACAGAGGTAAGGCAGATTCTCCTCAGTATATATACATTGAGGTGAGGCAGATTCTCCTCAGTATATACACATAGAGGTGAGGTAGATTCTCCTCAGTATATACACTCACAGGGGTGAGGTACATTCTCCTCAGTATATACACATAGAGGTGAGGTAGATTCTCCTCAGTATATACACATATAGGGGAGGTAGATTTTCTTCCATATATACACATAGAGATGAGGTAGACTTTTCTCAATATATACACAAAAAGGTGACGTAGATTCTCAGTATATACACACAGAGGGGAGGTAGATTCTCCTCAGTACATACACATAGTGGTGAGGTAGATTCTCCTCAGTATATACACACAGAGGGGAGGTAGATTCTCCTCACTTTACAGACATAGAGGTAAGGTAGATTCTTCTCAGTATATACACATAGAGAGGAGGTAGATTCTCCTCAGTATATACACATAGAGGGGAGGTAGATTCTCCTCAGTATATACAGACAGAGATAAGGTAGATTCTCCTCAGTATATACACACAGAGGTAAGGTAGATTCTCCTCAGTTTATACACAAAGAGGTGAGGTAGATTCTCCTCAGTATATACACATAGAGGTGAGGTAGATTCTCCTCAGTATATACACAGAGGTGAGGTAGATGCTCCTCAGTATATACACACAGAAGTAAGGTAGATTCTCCTCAGTATATATACACAGAGGTGAGGTAGATTCTCCTCAGTATATACACATAGAGGTGAGGTAGATTCTCCTCAGTATATACACATAGAGGTGAGGTAGATTCTCCTCAGTATATACACATAGAGGTGAGGTAGATTTTCCTCAGTATATATACATTGAGGTGAGGTAGATTTTCCTCAGTATATACACACAGAAGTGAGGTAGATTCTCCTCAGTATATACACACAGAGGTAAGGCAGATTCTCCTCAGTATATATACATTGAGGTGAGGTAGATTCTCCTCAGTATATACACATAGAGGTGAGGTAGATTCTCCTCAGTATATACACACACAGGGGTGAGGTACATTCTCCTCAGTATATACACATAGAGGTGAGGTAGATTCTCCTCAGTATATACACATACATGGGAGGTAGATTTTCTTCCCTATATACACATAGAGATGAGGTAGACTCTTCTCAGTATATACACAAAAAGGTGACGTAGATTCTCAGTATATACACTCAGAGGGGAGGTAGATTCTCCTCAGTATATACACATAGAGGTTAGGTAGATTCTACTCAGTATATACACACAGAGGGGAGGTAGATTCTCCTCAGTATATACACATAGAGGTGAGGTGGATTCTCCACGGTAAATACACAGAGAAATGAGGTAGATTTTCCTTAATATACACACATAGAGGGGAGGTAGATTCTCCTCAGCATATACACAACAGCGGTGAGGTAGATTATCTTCAGTATATATACAGAGGGGAGATAGATTCTCCTCAGTATATACACATAGTGGTGAGGTAGATTCTCCTCAGTATATACACACAGAGGTAAGTAGATTCTCCTCAGTATATACACACAGAGGGGAGGTAGATTCTCATCAGAATATACACATAGAGGTGAGGTACATTCTTCTCAGTATATACACACAGAGGTGAGGTAGAGTCTCCTCAGTATATAAACATAGAGGGGAGGTAGATTCTCCTCAGTATATACACACAGATGTAAGGTAGATTCTCCTCAGTATATACACATAGAGGTGAGGTAGATTCTCCTAAGTATATACACACAGAGGGGAGGTAGATTATCCTCAGTATATATACAGAGGGGAGGTAGATTCTCCTCAGTATAAACACATAGAGGTGAGGTAGATTCTCCTCAGTATAGACACATAGAGGTGAGGTAGATTCTCCTCAGTATATACACATAGAGGTGAGGTAGATTCTCCTCAGTATATACACATAGAGGTGAGGTAGATTCTCCTCAGTATATACACACAGAGGTGAGGTAGATTCTCCTCAGTATATACACATAGAGGTGAGGTAGATTCTCCTCAGTATATACACACAGATGTAAGGTAGATTCTCCTCAGTATATACACATAGAGGTGAGGTAGATTCTCCTAAGTATATACACATAGAGTTGAGGTAGATTCTCCTCAGTATATACACATAGAGGTAAGTAGATTCTCCTCGGCATATACACACAGAGGGGAGGTAGATTCTTCTCAGTATATACACACAGGTGAAATAGATTCTACTCAGTATAAACACATAGAGTTGAGGTAGAGTCTCCTCAGTATATACACATAGAGGTGAGGTAGATTCTCCTCAGTATATACACACAGAGGTGAGGTAGATTCTCCTCAGTATATACACATAGAGGTGAGGTAGATTCTCCTCAGTATATACACATAGAGGTGAGGTAGATTCTCCTCAGTTTATACACACAGAGGTGAGGTAGATTCTCCTCAGTATATGCACATAGAGGTGAGGTAGATTCTCCTCAGTATATACACATAGAGGTGAGGTAGATTCTCCTCAGTATATACACACAGGGGTGAGGTAGATTATCCTCACTATATACACACAGAGGGGAGGTAGATTATCCTCAGTATATATACAGAGGGGAGGTAGATTCTCCTCAGTATATACACATAGTGGTGAGGTAGATTCTCCTCAGTATATACACACAGAGGGGAGGTAGATTCTCCTAAGTATATACACATAGAGGTAAGGTAGATTCTTCTCAGTATATACACATAGAGGGGAGGTAGATTCTCCTCAGTATATACGCATAGAGGTGAGGTAGATTCTCTTCAGTATATACACATAGAGGTGAGGTATATTCTCCTCAGTATATACACACAGAGGTGAGGTAGATTCTCCTCAGTATATACACACAGAGGTGGGGTAGATTCTCCTCAGTATATACACATAGAGGGGAGGTAGATTCTCCTTAGTATATACACATAGAGGGGAGGTAGATTCTCCTCACTATATACACACAGAGGTAAGATAGATTCTCTTCAGTATATACACATAGAGGTGAGGTAGATTCTTCTAAGTATATACACACAGAGGTGAGGTAGATTATCCTCAGTATATATACAGAGGGGAGGTAGATTCTCCTCAGTATATACACATAGAGGTGAGGTAGATTCTCCTGAGTATATACACACAGAGGTAAGTAGATTCTCCCCAGTATATAAACACAGAGGGGAGGTAGATTCTCCTCAGTATATACACACAGGTGAAATTGATTCTACTCAGTATATACACATAGAGGTTAGGTAGATTCTCCTCTGTATATGCACATAGAGTTGATGTAGATTCTCCTCTGTATATACACATAGAGGTGAGGTAGATTCTCCTCAGTATATACACACAGAGGTGAGGTAGATTCTCCTCAGTATTTACACACAGAGATGAGGTAGATTTTCCTCAGTATATACACAGGTGAGTTAGATTCTCCTCAGCATATACACATAGAGGTGAGGTAGATTGTCCTCAGTATATACACAGGTGAGGTAGATTCTCCTCAGTATATACACATAGAGTTGATGTAGATTCTCCTCTGTATATACACATAGAGGTGAGGTAGATTCTCCTCAGTAGATACACACAGAGGTGAGGTAGATTCTCCTCAGTTTATACACACAGCGGTGAGGTAGATTCTCCTCAGTATTTACACATAGAGGTGAGGTAGATTCTCCTCAGTATATACACATAGAGGTGAGGTAGATTCTCCTCAGTATACAAACATAGAGGTCAGTTAGATTCTCCTTAGTATATACACATAGAGGTGGGATAGATTATCCTTGGTAAATACACAGAGAAATGAGGTAGATTATCCTCACTATATACACACAGAGGGGAGGTAGATTCTCTTCAGTATATACACATAGAGGTGAGGTAGATTCTCCTCAGTATATACACATAGAGGTGAGGTAGATTCTCCTAAGTACATGCACACAGAGGGGAGGTAGATTATCCTCAGTATATATACAGAGGTGAGGTAGATTCTCCTCAGTATATACACATAGAGGTGAGGTAGATTCTCCTCAGTATATACACACAGAGGTGAGGTAGATTCTCCTCAGTATATACACACAGAGGTGAGGTAGATTCTCCTCAGTATATACACAGAGGTCAGTTATATTCTCCTCAGTATATACACACAGAGGTGGGGTAGATTCTCCTCAGTATATACACAGAGGTCAGTTATATTCTCCTCAGTATATACACACAGAGGTGAGGTAGATTCTCCTCAGTATATACACATAGAGGGGAGGTCGATTCTCCTCAGTATATACACATAGAGGTGAGGTAGATTCTCCTCAGTTTATACACACAGAGGTGAGGTAGATTCTCCTCAGTATATACACATAGAGGTAAGGTAGATTCTCCTCAGTGTATACACATGGAGGTGAGGTAGATTCTCCTCAGTATATACACATAGAGGTGAGGTAGATTCTCCTCAGTATATACACATAGAGGGGAGGTAGATTCTCCTCAGTATATGCTCATAGAGGTGAGGTAGATTCTCCTCAGTAAATACACAGAGAAATGAGGTAGATTATCCTCACTATATACACACAGAGGGGAGGTAGATTATCCTCAGTATATATACAGAGGGGAGGTAGATTCTCCTCAGTATATACACATAGTGGTGAGGTAGATTCTCCTCAGTATATACACACAGAGGGGAGGTAGATTCTCCTAAGTATATACACATAGAGGTAAGGTAGATTCTTCTCAGTATATACACATAGAGGGGAGGTAGATTCTCCTCAGTATATACGCATAGAGGTGAGGTAGATTCTCCTCAGTATATACACATAGAGGTGAGGTATATTCTCCTCAGTATATACACACAGTGGTGAGGTAGATTCTCCTCAGTATATACACACAGAGGTGGGGTAGATTCTCCTCAGTATATACACATAGAGGGGAGGTAGATTCTCCTTAGTATATACACATAGAGGGGAGGTAGATTCTCCTCACTATATACACACAGAGGTAAGATAGATTCTATTCAGTATATACACATAGAGGTGAGGTAGATTCTTCTAAGTATATACACACAGAGGTGAGGTAGATTATCCTCAGTATATATACAGAGGGGAGGTAGATTCTCCTCAGTATATACACATAGAGGTGAGGTAGATTCTCCTGAGTATATACACACAGAGGTAAGTAGATTCTCCCCAGTATATAAACACAGAGGGGAGGTAGATTCTCCTCAGTATATACACACAGGTGAAATTGATTCTACTCAGTATATACATCTAGAGGTGAGGTAGATTCTCCTCTGTATATGCACATAGAGTTGATGTAGATTCTCCTCTGTATATACACATGGAGGTGAGGTAGATTCTCCTCAGTATATACACATAGAGGTGAGGTAGATCCTCCTCAGTATATACACATAGAGGGGAGGTAGATTCTTCTCAGTATATACACATAGAGGGGAGGTAGATTCTCCTCAGTATATACACATAGAGGGGAGGTAGATTCTCCTCAGTATATACACACAGAGGTGAGGTAGATTCCCCTCAGTTTATACACACAGAGGTGAGGTAGATTCTCCTCAGTATTTACACATAGAGGTGAGGTAGATTGTCCTCAGTATATACACAGGTGAGGTAGATTCTCCTCAGTATATACACATAGAGGTGAGGTAGATTGTCCTCAGTATATACACAGGGGAGGTAGATTCTCCTCAGTATATACACATAGAGTTGATGTAGATTCTCCTCTGTATATACACATAGAGGTGAGGTAGATTCTCCTCAGTAGATACACACAGAGGTGAGGTAGATTCTCCTCAGTTTATACACACAGAGGTGTGGTAGATTCTCCTCAGTATTTACACATAGAGGTGAGGTAGATTCTCCTCAGTATATACACATAGAGGTGAGGTAGATTCTCCTCAGTATACACACATAGAGGTCATTTAGATTCTCCTTAGTATATACACATAGAGGTGGGATAGATTATCCTTGGTAAATACACAGAGAAATGAGGTAGATTATCCTCACTATATACACACAGAGTGGAGGTAGATTCTCCTCAGCATATACACAACAGCGGTGAGGTAGATTCTCCTCAGTATATTCACACAGGTGAAGTAGATTCTCTTCAGTATATACACATAGAGGTGAGGTAGATTCTCCTCAGTATATACACATAGAGGTGAGGTAGATTCTCCTAAGTACATGCACACAGAGGGAGGTAGATTATCCTCAGTATATATACAGAGGTGAGGTAGATTCTCCTCAGTATATACACATAGAGTTGAGGTAGATTCTCCTCAGTATATACACATAGAGGTGAGGTAGATTCTCCTCAGTATATACACACAGAGGTGAGGTAGATTCTCCTCAGTATATACACACAGAGGTGAGGTAGATTCTCCTCAGTATATACACAGAGGTCAGTTATATTCTCCTCAGTATATACACACAGAGGTGGGGTAGATTCTCCTCAGTATATACACAGAGGTCAGTTATATTCTCCTCAGTATATACACACAGAGGTGAGGTAGATTCTCCTCAGTATATACACATAGAGGGGAGGTAGATTCTCCTCAGTGTATACACATAGAGGGGAGGTGGATTCTCCTCAGTATACAAATCATTTCCGTAGGCTGTATGGTTTCTGACAAAAAAAACTATGTCATGTATTACAGATTTTCACAGTTTTTCATGTGTAGAATTGAATATTGATGTTGTGACTCCTTTACTTTTCCTGCTTACGACCTAAAGAATGGTCAAATATTATGTTTGCATGACACCAGGAAGTTAGAGAATCAGTGGCGAGTCACTCAGTCAGTGAGGGCTTTCGAAGTAAGAATGGGAAGCTTTTAAAGAGACCCGGATGGATGAACAGAGAACTTGCATACATGTTAAAAATATGTTTATCAAATGGAAAGAGGGGAGAATATCTAAAGAAGAATATAATGTGGTCTGCAGAAACTGTAGGGCAAGGGTCAGAAAGGCTAAAGCTGATAATGAATTGAAGCTTGTAATAGAGGCCAGAGGCAATAAAAAAGGATTTGGGGGTCAAAAGCAAAGGAAAAGTCAAAGATGCTATTGAATGCTTACAAGATGAAAATGGTGAATTGGTTAAGAATGATGTTGAGAAGGAAGAACTTTTTTAAATACCTATTTTGTATCTGTTTTCTCTCAGAAAGTAGATGTAACATCAGCTGATCTTCCCTGTGCTATTGGGGGAATAAAAGAATGCAGGCTATCTGTAAGCAAAGAGATGGTGAGGGAACACGTAGCTAACTTGTTACCATGGGGAGGTTGCTGGTCTTCCCAGGGTGGTGGTGTGCGGGGTCCTGTGGTCGGGGTATTATGTTCTGTTGGGAGTTGGCTGTCTCTCTCTCTCCACCCATGGGTGGAGGCTTTTTTTTAAAGGTCGAGCAGAGACTTGCAATCACGGCTAGTTATTGGTTTCCCTCAGTGTGCTAGCTACTCTGCCTCTGTTGGTCTCCTGCCTCTGTCATCTTGTCTGCTATACTTTGCTTTTGTCCGCCAGGTTTTTCCATCTGCCTCGGTTCTGCTTAGTATTGTTCGTGTTGGTTATTTACATCTGCCTTTTCTGTCGGTATTCTACCCTTTCCATCTTGGTACGCCAGCGTCCCTTTTTCGGGCCCTAGTGAGAGTAGGGACTGCCGCCCAGTTGCCCACCTGGGGTTAGCCAGGAGTGGAGGCAGGGACAGGGGTTATGGGTGAGATTGGAAAAGGGCAAACATTGTCCCTAAGGGAAGAAGGTGAATCCAGGAAACTACAGGCCTGTGAGCCTGACTTCTATACTGGGAAAGATCTTTGAGCAAATTATTAAACAGCATGTATGCAAGTACTTGGATGAGAATGGAGTAATTAAACAGAGCCAGCATGGGTGTGTAACAAACAAGTCATGTCAGACTAATCTAATTTCCTTCTATGACAGAATCACCGACTGGGTTGATCAGGGACATGCGGTAAATATAGTATATCTTGACTCATGGGGTAACCCAAGTGATGGTTAGCTTAATGTCTTTTTGTCACTCGTGACGCTACCGTTCCGTCTTCTGCGGTGAATCCAGATGATTAAATAAAAAGTCCACACACAGGAATAACTTTACAGAGCAGAAAGTGGAACGGTCGGTTAAGCTTGTTTACTAGCAGAACTAGTTACATTCCGAGTTTACGCGCGCCAGCAGGAAAAATGGTGCAGAATACAAAAGTCGTGTAACAGGGAGAATTCACAGGTTACCAGATGAGTCCACAGACAGTTATCTGTGGGGTTCAGTTCCCGGCCACTCTCCTTCACTCTCTCCAGCTCTCTACCGGTCAACACTCACATTTGGAAGACGGGCACTCAACGCTGCATGGCAGTTCCTTTCACTCTCTCAGTCCTCCAGGTCAACAGTGGAAGGCCTGGGTGAATTGGATCAGGGCACACACAAGGCAATCGCTCAGCCTCTTTCATCCTGGGGTCCCTTGTCAGACAATGCACAGTTTCTCCTAATCACTAGAAGTCTCCACTCTCAGCCTCCCTAACTCCTTGCAGTAAGACTCCACTGAGCAACTAACTTGCACTCACCTTGCAATCACATATATATAACATGACACACAACAAGATACATTTTTCAGACATAACCCACACAGTAACCCATTCAGTGCTGCAGAGGTGCAATACACATCAATTTCATGCAACACAGAATACACTGACAACACGTAGGCACAAGGTAAATGCAATTGTACTTATGGAGGGGCCCTATTAACTGTGGGCCACTACAATCTCATGCCATACTTACTGAAAAAATGACCAAATCTGGGATTGACAAGGCAACTGTTAGGTGGATTCACAACTGGCTGAGTGATCGTACTCAAAGAGTGGTCATAAATGGCTGCACATCCAAGTGGAAGAATGTATCAAGTGGGACCACAAGGCTCTGTCCTAGGCCCAGTGTTGGTCAACATTGTTATACATGATCTGGAGGAGGGAATTGTGGGAAACTGATCAAATATGCCGACGACATAAAGCTAGGAGGGATAGCTACCACTAGGGAAGAGAGGGAGAGAGGATTCAAAAAGATCTAGAAAAGCTTATACAGTGGGCAGCGACTAACAGAATGGTATTTAACCCCTTCATGCTCCAGGACGTACATTTACGTCCTGCAGCGTCGGGGTATGTATGAGGAGAGATTGCAGGGCGACCTCTCTTCATAAAGCACGGCATTCCATATGGCCGCCCTGTGTGAGATCGCAGGGAGCCAGACCGGTGTCATGGCAGCCGGGGTCCTTCTGAAAGGCTCCAGGGCTGTCTTAGCAGACTGCCAATCAAGCCGTCCCCGTGGGGTGGCTTGATAGACTGCCTGTCAAATTGCAGTATGAAGCAATGCTATAGCATTACGTCATACTGCAGCAGCAAAGAAGGCATCGCTAGTTGTGGTCCCCCAAGGGGTTTAAAAAAAAAAAGTAACAATAAGATCAATAAAGTTTTAATAATTGAAAAGAAAAATAAGTTATAAAATTCTAAATCTTCCCCCTTTTGCCATATTTATAATAAAAAAAATCTAAATCATAAAAGAAAAATACATATTTGGTATCGCTGTGTCCATAAAAGTCCAATCCATCAAAGTAGCGCATTATTTGCCTTGCACGGTAAACGTTGTCCGAAAAAAAAAAAGGAACGCCAGAAATGCTCTTTATCAGTCACCCTGTCTTTCAGAAAAAATATGGAATATGTTGGTGCTACACAAATAAAGTTTATCATTATTATTATTCTCCAGGCTGTCACCTGAATTATCCTCCTCCTGGGTGTCACCTGAATTATCCTCCTCCTGTGTGTCACCTGAATTATCCTCCTCCTCCTGGGTGTCACCCATAAAATCCTTCTCCTGGGTGTCACCTGTATTATCATCCTCTCCTAGGTGTCACCTGTATTATCATCCTCTCCTGGGTGTCACCTGTATTATCATCCTCCTCCTCCTGGGTGTATCCTGTATTAAACTCCTCCTCCTGGGTGTCACCCGTAAAGTCTTCCTCCTGGATGTCACTGTATTATCCTCCTCCGGGATGTCACCTGTATTATCCTCCTCCTGGATGTCACCTGTATTATCCTCCTCCTCCTAGGTGTCACCTGTATTATTCTCCTCCTCCTGGGTGTCACCTGAATTATCCTCCTCCTGGGTGTCACCTGTATTATCCTCCTCCTGGGTGTCACCTGAATTATCCTCCTCCTGTGTGTCACCTGAATTATCCTCCTCCTCCTGGGTGTCACCCATAAAATCCTTCTCCTGGGTGTCACCTGAATTATCATCCTCTCCTGGGTGTCACCTGTATTATCATCCTCCTCCTCCTGGGTGTCTCCTGTATTATACTCCTCCTCCTGGGTGTCACCCGTAAAATCTTCCTCCTGGATGTCACTGTATTATCCTCCTCCGGGATGTCACCTGTATTATCCTCCTCCTGGATGTCACTTGTATTATCCTCCTCCTCCTAGGTGTCACCTGTATTATTCTCCTCCTCCTGGGTGTCACCTGAATTATCCTCCTCCTGGGTGTCACCTGTATTATCCTCCTCCTGGGTGTCACCTGAATTATCCTCCTCCTGTGTGTCACCTGAATTATCCTCCTCCTCCTGGGTGTCACCCATAAAATCCTTCTCCTGGGTGTCACCTGAATTATCATCCTCTCCTGGGTGTCACCTGTATTATCATCCTCCTCCTCCTGGGTGTCTCCTGTATTATACTCCTCCTCCTGGGTGTCACCCGTAAAATCTTCCTCCTGGATGTCACTGTATTATCCTCCTCCGGGATGTCACCTGTATTATCCTCCTCCTGGATGTCACCTGTATTATCCTCCTCCTCCTAGGTGTCACCTGTATTATTCTCCTCCTCCTGGGTGTCACCTGAATTATCCTCCTCCTGGGTGTCACCTGTATTATCCTCCTCCTGGGTGTCACCTGAATTATCCTCCTCCTGTGTGTCACCTGAATTATCCTCCTCCTCCTGGGTGTCACCCATAAAATCCTTCTCCTGGGTGTCACCTGAATTATCATCCTCTCCTGGGTGTCACCTGTATTATCATCCTCCTCCTCCTGGGTGTCTCCTGTATTATACTCCTCCTCCTGGGTGTCACCCGTAAAATCTTCCTCCGGGATGTCACCTGTATTATCCTCCTCCTGGATGTCACCTGTATTATCCTCCTCCTCCTCCTGGGAGTCACCTGTATTATTATTCTCCTCCTCCTGGGTGTCACCTGAATTATCCTCCTCCTGGGTGTCACCTGAATTATCCTCCTTCTCCAGTGTGTCATCTGAATTATCCTCCTACTGGATGTCACCTGTATTATCCTCCTCCTCCTGGGTGTCACCTGTATTATCATCATCCTCTTCCTGGGTGTAACCTGTATTATCCTCCTACTGGATGTCACCTGTATGATCCTCCTCCTCCTGGGTGTCACCTGTATTATCATCCTCCTCTTCCTGGGTGTAACCTGTATTATCCTCCTCCTCCTTGGTGTCACCTGTGTTATCATCCTCCTCCTCCTGGGAGTCACCTTTATTATCCTCCTCCTGGGTGTCACCTGTATTATCATTCTCTCCTGGGTGTCACCTGTATTATCATCCTGCTCCTTCTGAGAGTCACCTGTATTATCCTCCTTCTCCTGGGTGTCACCTGTATTATCCTCCTTCTCCTGGGTGTCACCTGTATTATCATCCTCCTCTTCCTGGGTGTAACCTGTATTATCCTCCTCCTCCTTGGTGTCACCTGTGTTATCATCCTCCTCCTCCTGGGAGTCACCTTTATTATCCTCCTCCTAGGTGTCACCTGTATTATCATCCTCTCCTGGGTGTCACCTGTATTATCATCCTGCTCCTTCTGAGAGTCACCTGTATTATCCTCCTTCTCCTGGGTGTCACCTGAATTATTCCCCTTCTCCTGGGTGTAACCTGAATTATCCTCCTCCTCCTGTGTGTCACCTGAATTATCCTCCTCCTCCTGGGTGTCACCCATAAAATCCTTCTCCTGGGTGTCACCTGAATTATCATCCTCTCCTGGGTGTCACCTGTATTATCATCCTCCTCCTCCTGGGTGTCTCCTGTATTATACTCCTCCTCCTGGGTGTCACCCGTAAAATCTTCCTCCTGGATGTCACTGTATTATCCTCCTCCGGGATGTCACCTGTATTATCCTCCTCCTGGATGTCACCTGTATTATCCTCCTCCTCCTAGGTGTCACCTGTATTATTCTCCTCCTCCTGGGTGTCACCTGAATTATCCTCCTCCTGGGTGTCACCTGTATTATCCTCCTCCTGGGTGTCACCTGAATTATCCTCCTCCTGTGTGTCACCTGAATTATCCTCCTCCTCCTGGGTGTCACCCATAAAATCCTTCTCCTGGGTGTCACCTGAATTATCATCCTCTCCTGGGTGTCACCTGTATTATCATCCTCCTCCTCCTGGGTGTCTCCTGTATTATACTCCTCCTCCTGGGTGTCACCCGTAAAATCTTCCTCCTGGATGTCACTGTATTATCCTCCTCCGGGATGTCACCTGTATTATCCTCCTCCTGGATGTCACCTGTATTATCCTCCTCCTCCTAGGTGTCACCTGTATTATTCTCCTCCTCCTGGGTGTCACCTGAATTATCCTCCTCCTGGGTGTCACCTGTATTATCCTCCTCCTGGGTGTCACCTGAATTATCCTCCTCCTGTGTGTCACCTGAATTATCCTCCTCCTCCTGGGTGTCACCCATAAAATCCTTCTCCTGGGTGTCACCTGAATTATCATCCTCTCCTGGGTGTCACCTGTATTATCATCCTCCTCCTCCTGGGTGTCTCCTGTATTATACTCCTCCTCCTGGGTGTCACCCGTAAAATCTTCCTCCTGGATGTCACTGTATTATCCTCCTCCGGGATGTCACCTGTATTATCCTCCTCCTGGATGTCACCTGTATTATCCTCCTCCTCCTCCTGGGAGTCACCTGTATTATTATTCTCCTCCTCCTGGGTGTCACCTGAATTATCCTCCTCCTGGGTGTCACCTGAATTATCCTCCTTCTCCAGTGTGTCATCTGAATTATCCTCCTACTGGATGTCACCTGTATTATCCTCCTCCTCCTGGGTGTCACCTGTATTATCATCATCCTCTTCCTGGGTGTAACCTGTATTATCCTCCTACTGGATGTCACCTGTATGATCCTCCTCCTCCTGGGTGTCACCTGTATTATCATCCTCCTCTTCCTGGGTGTAACCTGTATTATCCTCCTCCTCCTTGGTGTCACCTGTGTTATCATCCTCCTCCTCCTGGGAGTCACCTTTATTATCCTCCTCCTGGGTGTCACCTGTATTATCATCCTCTCCTGGGTGTCACCTGTATTATCATCCTGCTCCTTCTGAGAGTCACCTGTATTATCCTCCTTCTCCTGGGTGTCACCTGTATTATCCTCCTTCTCCTGGGTGTCACCTGTATTATCATCCTCCTCTTCCTGGGTGTAACCTGTATTATCCTCCTCCTCCTTGGTGTCACCTGTGTTATCATCCTCCTCCTCCTGGGAGTCACCTTTATTATCCTCCTCCTAGGTGTCACCTGTATTATCATCCTCTCCTGGGTGTCACCTGTATTATCATCCTGCTCCTTCTGAGAGTCACCTGTATTATCCTCCTTCTCCTGGGTGTCACCTGAATTATTCCCCTTCTCCTGGGTGTAACCTGAATTATCCTCCTCCTCCTGTGTGTCACCTGAATTATCCTCCTCCTCCTGGGTGTCACCCGTAAAATCCTTCTCCTGGGTGTCACCTGAATTATCATCCTCTCCTGGGTGTCACCTGTATTATCATCCTCCTCCTCCTGGGTGTCTCCTGTATTATACTCCTCCTCCTGGGTGTCACCCGTAAAATCTTCCTCCTGGATGTCACTGTATTATCCTCCTCCGGGATGTCACCTGTATTATCCTCCTCCTGGATGTCACCTGTATTATCCTCCTCCTCCTCCTGGGAGTCACCTGTATTATTCTCCTCCTCCTGGGTGTCACCTGAATTATCCTCCTCCTGGGTGTCACCTGAATTATCCTCCTTCTCCTGTGTGTCATCTGAATTATCCTCCTACTGGATGTCACCTGTATTATCCTCCTCCTCCTGGGTGTCACCTGTATTATCATCATCCTCTTCCTGGGTGTAACCTGTATTATCATCCTACTGGATGTCACCTGTATGATCCTCCTCCTCCTGGGTGTCACCTGTATTATCATCCTCCTCTTCCTGGGTGTAACCTGTATTATCCTCCTCCTCCTTGGTGTCACCTGTGTTATCATCCTCCTCCTCCTGGGAGTCACCTTTATTATCCTCCTCCTGGGTGTCACCTGTATTATCATCCTCTCCTGGGTGTCACCTGTATTATCATCCTGCTCCTTCTGAGAGTCACCTGTATTATCCTCCTTCTCCTGGGTGTCACCTGTATTATCCTCCTTCTCCTGGGTGTCACCTGTATTATCATCCTCCTCTTCCTGGGTGTAACCTGTATTATCCTCCTCCTCCTTGGTGTCACCTGTGTTATCATCCTCCTCCTCCTGGGAGTCACCTTTATTATCCTCCTCCTAGGTGTCACCTGTATTATCATCCTCTCCTGGGTGTCACCTGTATTATCATCCTGCTCCTTCTGAGAGTCACCTATATTATCCTCCTTCTCCTGGGTGTCACCTGAATTATTCCCCTTCTCCTGGGTGTTACCTGAATTATCCTCCTCCTCCTGTGTGTCTCCTGAATTATCCTCCTACTCCTGTGTCTCTCCTGAATTATCCTCCTCCTCCCATGTGTCTCCTGAATTATCCTCCTCCTCCTGTGTGTCTCCTGAATTATCCTCCTCCCCCTGGGTGTCACCTGAATTATCCTCTTCCTCCTGGGTGTCACCTGAATTATCCTCCTCCTGTGTGTCACCTGTATTATCATCCTCCTCCTGGGTGTCACCTGTATTATCCTCCTCCTCCTGGGTGTCTCCTGAATTATCCTCCTCCTTTAGGGAGTCACCGGTAGTATCCTCTTACTCCTGGGTGTCCCCCATAAAATCCACCTTCTGGGTTTCACCTATATTATCACCCTCCTCCTGGGCATCACCTGTATTATCCTCCTCCTCCTGGGAGTCACCTGTATTATCCTCCTCCTGGGTGTCACCTGTATTATCATCCTCCTCCTGGGCATCACCTGTATTATCCTCCTCCTCCTGGGTGTCACCTGTATTATGCTCCTCCTGGGTGTCACCTGTATTATCCTCCCCCTCCTGGGAGTCACCTGAATTATCTTCCTTCTCCTGTGTGTAACCTGTATTATCCTCCTCCTGGGTGTCACCTGTATTATTGTCCTCCTCCTGGGAGTCACCCGAATTATCCTCCTTCTCCTGGGTGTCACCTGTATTATCATCCTCCTCCTCCTGGGAGTCCCCTGTATCATCCTCCTCCTCCTGTGTGTCACCCGTAAAATCCTCCTCCTAGGTATCACCTGAATTATCCTCCTTCTCCTGGGTGTCTCCTGAATTATCCTCTTGCTCTTGGGTGTCACCTGTATTATCCTCCTCCTCCTGGGTGTCTCCTGAATTATCCTCCTCCTACTGGGTGTCTCCTGAATTATCCTCTTGCTCTTGGGTGTCACCTGTATTATCCTCCTCCTCCTGGGTGTCACCTGTATTATCCTCCTCCTCCTGGGTGTCTCCTGTATTATACTCCTCCTGGGTGTCTCCTGTATTATCCTCCTCCTGGGTGTCTCCTGTATTATCCTCCTCCTGGGTGTCTCCTGTATTATCCTCCTCCTGGGTGTCTCCTGTATTATCCTCCTCCTCCTGGGTGTCTCCTGTATTATCCTCCTCCTGGGTGTCTCCTGTATTATCCTCCTCCTGGGTGTCACCTGTATTATCCTCCTCCTCCTGGGTGTCTCCTGTATTATCCTCCTCCTGGGTGTCTCCTGTATTATCCTCCTCCTGGGTGTCTCCTGAATTATCCTCTTGCTCCTGGGTGTCTCCTGAATTATCCTTCTCCTCCTGAGTGTATACTGCATTATCCTCTTGCTCCTGGGTGTCACCTGTATTATCATCCTCCTCCTCCTGGGTGTCACCTGTATTATCATCCTCCTCCTCCTGGGTGTCACCTGAATTATCTTCCTCCTCCTGGGTGTCACCTGAAGCATATTTGGTATTTCAGCCATAGTTCAGCAGCGCTGCTGATTGGAGCCACGTGATTGGCTCTTCGGCACCACGTGACTACACAGCGTGCACGCGGATTGCCTTTAGCAGCCGTTCGCTACACACTACACTTAAGCAGCACGCGGTTAGGTTTAGGGATAGGGTTTAGGGTTAGGTTTAGAGATAGGGTTAAGTTTAGGGATAGGGTTAAGTTTAGGGTTTAGATTTAGGGGTTTAGGGTTAGGTTTAGGGTTAGGTTTAGGGATAGGGTTAGGTTTAGGGTTAGGGTTAGGTTTAGGTAACCCTAACCCTAAACCTAACCCCGTGCTGCTTAACTGTAGTGTGTAGTGCACGGATGCTGAAGGCAATCCGCATGTACGCTGTGTAGTCACGTGGTGCCGAAGAGCCAATCAGGTGGCTCTAATCAGCAGCGCTGCTGAACTGCGGCTGAAATCCTAAATATGCTCACCTGAATTATCCTCCTCCTCCTGGGTGTCACCTGTATTATCCTCCTCCTCCTAGGTGTCACCTGTATTATCCTCCTCCTGTGTGTCTCCTGAATTATCCATCTCCTCCTGTGTGTCTCCTGAATTATCCTCCTCCTCCTGGGTGTCTCCTGAATTATCCTCCTCCTCCTGTGTGTCTCCTGAATTATCCTCCTCCTCTTGGGTGTCTCCTGAATTATCCTCCTCCTCCTGTGTGTCTCCTGTTTTATCCTCCTCCTCCTGGGTGTCATCTGTATTATCATCCTCTCCTGGGTGTCACCTGTATTATCCTCCTCCTCCTGGGTGTCACCTGTATTATCCTCCTCCTCCTGGGTGTCACCTGTATTATCCTCCCCCTCCAGGGTGTCACCTGTATTATCATCCTTCTCCAGGGTGTCACCTGTATTATCCTCCTCCTGGGAGTCACCTGTATTACCCTCCCTCTTTTGGGTGTCCCCTGTATTATCGTTCCTCTTCTAGGTGTCATCTGTATTATCGTCCTCCTCCTCCTGGGTGTCACCTGTATTATCATAGTCTCCTGGGTGTCACCTGTATTATCATCCCCCTCCGGGGTGTCACCTGTATTATCCTCCTCCTCCTGGGTGTCACCTGTATTATCCTCCTCCTCCTGGGTGTCACCTGTATTACACTCCCACTTCTGGGTGTCCCCTGTATTATCGTTCCTCTTCTTGGTGTCACCTGTATTATCCTCCTCCTAGGTGTCACCTGTATGATCCTCCCCCTCCGGGGTGTCACCTGTATTATCATCCTCCTTCTCCTGGGTGTCACCTGTATTATCCTCCCCCTCCGGGGTGTCACCTGTATTATCCTCATTCTCCTGGGTGTCACCTGTATTATCCTCCCCCTCCAGGGTGTCACCTGTATTATCCTCCTCCTGGGCATCACCTGTATTATCCTCCTCCTCCTGGGTGTCACCTGTATTATCCTCCTCCTGGGAGTCAACTATATTATCCTTCTCCTCCTGGGTGTCACCTGTATTACCCTCCCTCTTCTGGGTGTCCCCTGTATTATCCTCCTCCTCGGTGTCACCTGTATCATCCTCCCCCTCCGGAGAGTCACCAGTATTATCCTCCTCCTCCTCCTCCTGGGTGTCACCTGTATTATCTTCCTCCTCCAGGGTGTCACCTGTATTATCCTCCTCCTCCTGGGTGTCACTTGTATTATCATCCTCCTCCTCCAGGGTGTCACCTGTACTATCCTTCTTCTCTTGGGTGTCACCTGTATTATCCTCCTCCTCCAGGGTGTCACCTGTATTATCCTCCTCCTGTGTGTTACCTGTAATATCCTCCTCCTCCTGGGTGTCACCTGTATTACCCTCTCTCTTCTGGGTGTCCCATGTATTATCGTTCCTCTTCTAGGTGTCACATGTATTATCCTCCTCCTCCGCCTAGGTGTCACCTGTATTATCCTCCCCCTCCGGGGTGTCACCTGTATTATCCTCCTCCTTCTCCTGGGTGTCACCTGTATTATCCTCCCCCTCCAGGGTGTCAGCTGTATTATCCTCCTTCTCCTGGGTGTCACTTCTATTATCCCCCTCCCCCAGGGAGTCACCTGTATTATCCTTCACCTCCTGGAAGTCACCTGTATTACCCTCCCTCTTCTGGGTGTCACCTGTATTATCATCATCCTCCTCCTAGGTGTCACCTGTATTATCCTCCTCCTCCAGGGTGTCACCTGTATTACCCTCTTCCTGGGAGTCACCTGTATTATCCTCCTCCTCCTGGGTGTCACCTGTATTACCCTCCCTCTTCTACGTGTGCTCTGTATTATCCTCCTCCTCCTCCTTGGTGTCACCTGTATTATCCTTCCCCTCCGGGGTGTCACCTGTATTATCCTCCTCCTCCTGGGTGTCCCCTGTATTATCCTCCTCCTCCAGGGTGTCACCAGTATTATCCTCCACCTGGGAGTCACCTGCATTATCCTCCTCCTCCGTGGTGTAACCTGTATTATCCTTCCCCTCCAGGGTGCCACCCATATTATCCTCCTCCTCCTGGTGTCACCTGTATTAACCTCCCCCTCCGGGGTGTCACCTGTGTTATCCTCCTTCTCCAGGGTGTCACTTGTATTATCCCCCTCCTCCTGGGAGTCACCTGTATTATCCTCCTTCTCCTGGGTGTCACCTGTATTACCCTCCCTCTTCTGGGTGTCATCTTTATTATCATCCTCCTCCTCCTGGGTGTCACCTGTATTATCCTTCCCCTCCCGGGTGTCACCTGTATTATCCTCCTTCTCCTGGGAGTCACCTGTATTACCCTCCCTCTTCTGGGTGTCACCTGTATTACCAGCCTCCTCCTCCAGGGTGTCACCTGTATTATTCTCCTCCTCCAGGGTGTCACCAGTATTATCCTCATCCTGGGATTCACATGTATTATCCTCCTCTTCCTGGGTGTCACCTGTATTTCCCTCCCTCTTCTGGGTGTCCCCTGTATTACCAGCCTCCTCCTCCAGGGTGTCACCTGTATTATCCTCCTTCTCCTGGGAGTCACCTGTATTACCCTCCCTCTTCTGGGTGTCACCTGTATTACCAGCCTCCTCCTCCAGGGTGTCACCTGTATTATTCTCCTCCTCCAGGGTGTCACCTGTATTATCCTCATCCTGGGATTCACATGTATTATCCTCCTCCTCCTCCTTGGTGTCACCTGTATTATCCTTCCCGTCCTGTGTGTCTCCTGAATTATCCTTCTCCTCCTGGGTGTCTCCTGAATTATCCTCCTCCTCCTGGGTGTCTCCTGAATTATCCTCCTCCTCCTGGGTGTCACCTGTATTATCCTCCTCCTCCTGGGTGTCACCTGTATTATCCTCCTCCTCCTGGGTGACACCTGTATTTTCCTCCCCCTCCAGGGAGTCACCTGTATTATCCTCCTCCTCCTGGGTGTCACCTGTATTATCCTCCCCCTCCCGGGTGCCACCTGTATTATTATCATCCTCCTCCTGGGTGTCTCCTGAATTATCCTCTTCCTCCTGGGTGTCACCTGTATTATCATCCTCTCCTGGGTGTCACCTGTATTATCATCCTCTCCTGGGTGTCACCTGTATTATCCTACTTCTCCTGGGTGTCACCTGTATTATTCTCCCCCTCCAGAGTGTCACCTCTATTATCCTCCCTCTCCAGGGTGTCACCTGTATTATCATCCTTCTCCAGGGTGTCACCTGTATTATCCTCCTCCTGGGAGTCACCTGTATTACCCTCCCTCTTTTGGGTGTCCCCTGTATTATCGTTCCTCTTCTAGGTGTCATCTGTATTATCGTCCTCCTCCTCCTGGGTGTCACCTGTATTATCATAGTCTCCTGGGTGTCACCTGTATTATCATCCCCCTCCGGGGTGTCACCTGTATTATCCTCCTCCTCCTGGGTGTCACCTGTATTATCCTCCTCCTCCTGGGTGTCACCTGTATTACACTCCCTCTTCTGGGTGTCCCCTGTATTATCATATCTTTTCTAGGTGTCACCTGTATTATCCTCCCCCTCCAGGGTGTCACCTGTATTATCCTCCTCCTGGGCATCACCTGTATTATCCTCCTCCTCCAGGGTGTCACCTGTATTATTCTCCTCCTGGGAGTCACCTATATTATCCTCCTCCTCCTGGGTGTCACTTGTCTTATTATCCTCCTCCTCCTGGGTGTCACCTGTATTATCCTCCTCCTGGGAGTCAACTATATTATCCTTCTCCTCCTGGGTGTCACCTGTATTACCCTCCCTCTTCTGGGTGTCCCCTGTATTATCCTCCTCCTCGGTGTCACCTGTATAATCCTCCCCCTCCGGGGAGTCACCTGTATTATCCTCCTCCTCCTCCTCCTCCTGGGTGTCACCTGTATTATCTTCCTCCTCCAGGGTGTCACCTGTATTTTCCACCTCCTAGGAGCAACCTATATTATCCTCCTTCTCCTGGGTGTCACTTGTATTATCATCCTCCTCCTCCAGGGTGTCACCTGTACTATCCTTCTTCTCTTGGGTGTCACCTGTATTATCCTCCTCCTCCAGGGTGTCACCTGTATTATCCTCCTCCTGTGTGTTACCTGTAATATCCTCCTCCTCCTGGGTGTCACCTGTATTACCCTCCCTCTTCTGGGTGTCCCATGTATTATCGTTCCTCTTCTAGGTGTCACATGTATTATCCTCCTCCTCCTCCTAGGTGTCACCTGTATTATCCTCCCCCTCCGGGGTGTCACCTGTATTATCCTCCTCCTTCTCCTGGGTGTCACCTGTATTATCCTCCCCCTCCAGGGTGTCACCTGTATTATCCTCCTTCTCCTAAGTGTCACTTCTATTATCCCCCTCCTCCAGGGAGTCACCTGTATTATCCTTCACCTCCTGGAAGTCACCTGTATTACCCTCCCTCTTCTGGGTGTCATCTGTATTATCATCCTCCCCCTACGGGGTGTCACCTGTATTATCCTCCTTCTCCTGGGAGTCACCTGTATTACCCTCCCTCTTCTGGGTGTCACCTGTATTATCATCATCCTCCTCCTAGGTGTCACCTGTATTATCCTCCTCCTCCAGGGTGTCACCTGTATTACCCTCTTCCTGGGAGTCACCTGTATTATCCTCCTCCTCCTGGGTGTCACCTGTATTACCCTCCCTCTTCTACGTGTGCTCTGTATTATCCTCCTCCTCCTTCTTGGTGTCACCTGTATTATCCTTCCCCTCCGGGGTGTCACCTGTATTATCCTCCTCCTCCTGGGTGTCACCTGTATTATCCTCCTCCTCCAGGGTGTCACCTGTATTATCCTCCACCTGGGAGTCACCTGTATTATCCTCCTCCTCCGTGGTGTAACCTGTATTATCCTTCCCCTCCAGGGTGCCACCCGTATTATCCTCCTCCTCCTGGTGTCACCTGTATTACCCTCCCCCTCCGGGGTGTCACCTGTATTATCCTCCTTCTCCAGGGTGTCACTTGTATTATCCCCCTCCTCCTGGGAGTCACCTGTATTATCCTCCTTCTCCTGGGTGTCACCTGTATTACCCTCCCTCTTCTGGGTGTCATCTTTATTATCATCCTCCTCGTCCTGGGTGTCACCTGTATTATCCTTCCCCTCCCGGGTGTCACCTGTATTATCCTCCTTCTCCTGGGAGTCACCTGTATTACCCTCCCTCTTCTGGGTGTCACCTGTATTACCAGCCTCCTCCTCCAGGGTGTCACCTGTATTATTCTCCTCCTCCAGGGTGTCACCTGTATTATCCTCATCCTGGGATTCACATGTATTATCCTCCTCTTCCTGGGTCTCACCTGTATTTCCCTCCCTCTTCTGGGTGTCCCCTGTATTATTCTCCTCCTCCTCCTCCTTGGTGTCACCTGTATTATCCTTCCCGTCCTGTGCGTCTCCTGAATTATCCTTCTCCTCCTGGGTGTCTCCTGAATTATCCTCCTCCTCCTGGGTGTCTCCTGAATTATCCTCCTCCTCCTGGGTGTCACCTGTATTATCCTCCTCCTCCTGGGTGTCACCTGTATTATCCTCCTCCTCCTGGGTGACACCTGTATTTTCCTCCCCCTCCAGGGAGTCACCTGTATTATCCTCCTCCTCCTGGGTGTCACCTGTATTATCCTCCCCCTCCAGGGTGCCACCTGTATTATTATCATCCTCCTCCTGGGTGTCTCCTGAATTATCCTCTTCCTCCTGGGTGTCACCTGTATTATCATCCTCTCCTGGGTGTCACCTGTATTATCATCCTCTCCTGGGTGTCACCTGTTATATCCTACTTCTCCTGGGTGTCACCTGTATTATTCTCCCCCTCCAGGGTGTCACCTCTATTATCATCCTCTCCTGGGTGTCACCTGTATTATCATCCTCTCCTGGGTGTCACGTGTATTATCCACCTTCTCCTGGGTGTCATATGTATTATCCTCCTCCTCCTGGGTTTCACCTGTATTATCCTCCCCCTCCAGGGTGTCACCTGTATTATCATCCTTCTCCTGGGTGTCCCCTGTATTATCGTTCCTCTTCTAGGTGTCATCTGTATTATCCTCCTCCTCCTCCTCCTGGGTGTCACCTGTATTATCATCCTCCCCTGGGTGTCACCTGTATTATCATAGTCTCCTGGGTGTCACCTGTATTATCCTCCCCCTCCGGGGTGTCACCTGCATTATCCTCCTCCTCCTGGGTGTCACCTGTATTATCCTCCTCCTCCAGGGTGTCACCTGTATTATTGTCCTCCTCCTGGGAGTCACCCGAATTATCCTCCTTCTCCTGGGTGTCACCTGTATTACCCTCTCTCTTCTGGGTGTCCCATGTATTATCGTTCCTCTTCTAGGTGTCACATGTATTATCCTCCTCCTCCGCCTAGGTGTCACCTGTATTATCCTCCCCCTCCGGGGTGTCACCTGTATTATCCTCCTCCTTCTCCTGGGTGTCACCTGTATTATCCTCCCCCTCCAGGGTGTCAGCTGTATTATCCTCCTTCTCCTGGGTGTCACTTCTATTATCCCCCTCCCCCAGGGAGTCACCTGTATTATCCTTCACCTCCTGGAAGTCACCTGTATTACCCTCCCTCTTCTGGGTGTCACCTGTATTATCATCATCCTCCTCCTAGGTGTCACCTGTATTATCCTCCTCCTCCAGGGTGTCACCTGTATTACCCTCTTCCTGGGAGTCACCTGTATTATCCTCCTCCTCCTGGGTGTCACCTGTATTACCCTCCCTCTTCTACGTGTGCTCTGTATTATCCTCCTCCTCCTCCTTGGTGTCACCTGTATTATCCTTCCCCTCCGGGGTGTCACCTGTATTATCCTCCTCCTCCTGGGTGTCCCCTGTATTATCCTCCTCCTCCAGGGTGTCACCAGTATTATCCTCCACCTGGGAGTCACCTGCATTATCCTCCTCCTCCGTGGTGTAACCTGTATTATCCTTCCCCTCCAGGGTGCCACCCATATTATCCTCCTCCTCCTGGTGTCACCTGTATTAACCTCCCCCTCCGGGGTGTCACCTGTGTTATCCTCCTTCTCCAGGGTGTCACTTGTATTATCCCCCTCCTCCTGGGAGTCACCTGTATTATCCTCCTTCTCCTGGGTGTCACCTGTATTACCCTCCCTCTTCTGGGTGTCATCTTTATTATCATCCTCCTCCTCCTGGGTGTCACCTGTATTATCCTTCCCCTCCCGGGTGTCACCTGTATTATCCTCCTTCTCCTGGGAGTCACCTGTATTACCCTCCCTCTTCTGGGTGTCACCTGTATTACCAGCCTCCTCCTCCAGGGTGTCACCTGTATTATTCTCCTCCTCCAGGGTGTCACCAGTATTATCCTCATCCTGGGATTCACATGTATTATCCTCCTCTTCCTGGGTGTCACCTGTATTTCCCTCCCTCTTCTGGGTGTCCCCTGTATTACCAGCCTCCTCCTCCAGGGTGTCACCTGTATTATCCTCCTTCTCCTGGGAGTCACCTGTATTACCCTCCCTCTTCTGGGTGTCACCTGTATTACCAGCCTCCTCCTCCAGGGTGTCACCTGTATTATTCTCCTCCTCCAGGGTGTCACCTGTATTATCCTCATCCTGGGATTCACATGTATTATCCTCCTCCTCCTCCTTGGTGTCACCTGTATTATCCTTCCCGTCCTGTGTGTCTCCTGAATTATCCTTCTCCTCCTGGGTGTCTTCTGAATTATCCTCCTCCTCCTGGGTGTCTCCTGAATTATCCTCCTCCTCCTGGGTGTCACCTGTATTATCCTCCTCCTCCTGGGTGTCACCTGTATTATCCTCCTCCTCCTGGGTGACACCTGTATTTTCCTCCCCCTCCAGGGAGTCACCTGTATTATCCTCCTCCTCCTGGGTGTCACCTGTATTATCCTCCCCCTCCAGGGTGCCACCTGTATTATTATCATCCTCCTCCTGGGTGTCTCCTGAATTATCCTCTTCCTCCTGGGTGTCACCTGTATTATCATCCTCTCCTGGGTGTCACCTGTATTATCATCCTCTCCTGGGTGTCACCTGTATTATCCTACTTCTCCTGGGTGTCACCTGTATTATTCTCCCCCTCCAGGGTGTCACCTCTATTATCATCCTCTCCTGGGTGTCACCTGTATTATCATCCTCTCCTGGGTGTCACCTGTATTATCCTCCTTCTCCTGGGTGTCACATGTATTATCCTCCTCCTCCTGGGTGTCACCTGTATTATCCTCCCCCTCCAGGGTGTCACCTGTATTATCATCCTTCTCCTGGGTGTCACCTGCATTATCCTCCCTCTTTTGGGTGTCCCCTGTATTATCGTTCCTCTTCTAGGTGTCATCTGTATTATCCTCCTCCTCCTCCTGGGTGTCACCTGTATTATCATCCTCCCCTGGGTGTCACCTGTATTATCATAGTCTCCTGGGTGTCACCTGTATTATCCTCCCCCTCCGGGGTGTCACCTGCATTATCCTCCTCCTCCTGGGTGTCACCTGTATTATCCTCCTCCTCCAGGGTGTCACCTGTATTATTGTCCTCCTCCTGGGAGTCACCCGAATTATCCTCCTTCTCCTGGGTGTCACCTGTATTATCATCCTCCTCCTCCTGGGAGTCCCCTGTATCATCCTCCTCCTCCTGTGTGTCACCCGTAAAATCCTCCTCCTAGGTATCACCTGAATTATCCTCCTTCTCCTGGGTGTCTCCTGCATTATCCTCCTTCTCCTGGGTGTCTCCTGCATTATCCTCTTGCTCCTGGGTGTCACCTGTATTATCCTCCTCCTGGGTGTCTCCTGTATTATCCTCCTCCTGGGTGTCTCCTGCATTATCCTCTTGCTCCTGGGTGTCTCCTGAATTATCCTCTTGCTCTTGGGTGTCACCTGTATTATCCTCCTCCTCCTGGGTGTCTCCTGAATTATCCTCCTCCTCCTGGGTGTCTCCTGAATTATCCTCCTCCTCCTGGGTGTCTCCTGTATTATCCTCCTCCTCCTGGGTGTCTCCTGAATTATCCTCCTCCTACTGGGTGTCTCCTGAATTATCCTCTTGCTCTTGGGTGTCACCTGTATTATTCTCCTCCTCCTGGGTGTCACCTGTATTATCCTCCTCCTCCTGGGTGTCTCCTGTATTATCCTCCTCCTGGGTGTCTCCTGTATTATCCTCCTCCTGGGTGTCTCCTGAATTATCCTCTTGTTCCTGGGTGTCTCCTGAATTATCCTTCTCCTCCTGAGTGTATACTGCATTATCCTCCTCCTCCTGGGTGTCACCTGTATTATCATCCTCCTCCTCCTGGGTGTCACCTGTATTATCATCCTCCTCCTCCTGGGTGTCACCTGAATTATCTTCCTCCTACTGGGTGTCACCTGAAGCATATTTGGTATTTCAGCCATAGTTCAGCAGCGCTGCTGATTGGAGCCACGTGATTGGCTCTTCGGCACCACGTGACTACACAGCGTGCACACGGATTGCCTTTAGCAGCCGTTCACTACACACTACAGTTAAGCAGCACGCGGTTAGGTTTAGGGATAGGGTTTAGGGTTAGGTTTAGAGATAGGGTTTAGGGTTAGGTTTAGGGATAGGGTTTAGGGTTAGGTTTAGAGATAGGGTTAAGTTTAGGGATAGGGTTAAGTTTAGGGTTTAGATTTAGGGGTTTAGGGTTTAGGTTTAGGTGTTTAGGGATAGGGTTAGGTTTAGGGTTAGGTTTAGGGATAGGGTTAGGTTTAGGTAACCCTAACCCTAAACCTAACCCCGTGCTGCTTAACTGTAGTGTGTAGTGCACGGATGCTGAAGGCAATCCGCGTGAACGCTGTGTAGTCATGTGGTGCCGAAGAGCCAATCAGGTGGCTCTAATCAGCAGCGCTGCTGAACTGCGGCTGAAATCCTAAATATGCTCACCTGAATTATCCTCCTCCTCCTGGGTGTCACCTGTATTATCCTCCTCCTCCTATGTGTCACCTGTATTATCCTCCTGTGTGTCTCCTGAATTATCCTCCTCCTCCTGGGTGTCTCCTGAATTATCCTCCTCCTCCTGTGTGTCTCCTGAATTATCCTCCTCCTCCTGGGTGTCTCCTGAATTATCCTCCTCCTCCTGGGTGTCTCCTGAATTATCCTCCTCCTCCTGTGTGTCTCCTGAATTATCCTCCTCCTCCTGGGTGTCTCCTGAATTATCCTCCTCCTCCTGTGTGTCTCCTGAATTATCCTCCTCCTCCTGTGTGTCTCCTGTTTTATCCTCCTCCTCCTGGGTGTCATCTGTATTATCATCCTCTCCTGGGTGTCACCTGTATTATCCTCCTCCTCCTGGGTGTCACCTGTATTATCCTCCTCCTCCTGGGTGTCACCTGTATTATCCTCCCCCTCCAGGGTGTCACCTGTATTATCATCCTTCTCCAGGGTGTCACCTGTATTATCCTCCTCCTGGGAGTCACCTGTATTACCCTCCCTCTTTTGGGTGTCCCCTGTATTATCGTTCCTCTTCTAGGTGTCATCTGTATTATCGTCCTCCTCCTCCTGGGTGTCACCTGTATTATCATAGTCTCCTGGGTGTCACCTGTATTATCATCCCCCTCCGGGGTGTCACCTGTATTATCCTCCTCCTCCTGGGTGTCACCTGTATTATCCTCCTCCTCCTGGGTGTCACCTGTATTACACTCCCTCTTCTGGGTGTCCCCTGTATTATCATATCTTTTCTAGGTGTCACCTGTATTATCCTCCCCCTCCAGGGTGTCACCTGTATTATCCTCCTCCTGGGCATCACCTGTATTATCCTCCTCCTCCAGGGTGTCACCTGTATTATTCTCCTCCTGGGAGTCACCTATATTATCCTCCTCCTCCTGGGTGTCACTTGTCTTATTATCCTCCTCCTCCTGGGTGTCACCTGTATTATCCTCCTCCTGGGAGTCAACTATATTATCCTTCTCCTCCTGGGTGTCACCTGTATTACCCTCCCTCTTCTGGGTGTCCCCTGTATTATCCTCCTCCTCGGTGTCACCTGTATAATCCTCCCCCTCCGGGGAGTCACCTGTATTATCCTCCTCCTCCTCCTCCTGGGTGTCACCTGTATTATCTTCCTCCTCCAGGGTGTCACCTGTATTTTCCACCTCCTAGGAGCAACCTATATTATCCTCCTTCTCCTGGGTGTCACTTGTATTATCATCCTCCTCCTCCAGGGTGTCACCTGTACTATCCTTCTTCTCTTGGGTGTCACCTGTATTATCCTCCTCCTCCAGGGTGTCACCTGTATTATCCTCCTCCTGTGTGTTACCTGTAATATCCTCCTCCTCCTGGGTGTCACCTGTATTACCCTCCCTCTTCTGGGTGTCCCATGTATTATCGTTCCTCTTCTAGGTGTCACATGTATTATCCTCCTCCTCCTCCTAGGTGTCACCTGTATTATCCTCCCCCTCCGGGGTGTCACCTGTATTATCCTCCTCCTTCTCCTGGGTGTCACCTGTATTATCCTCCCCCTCCAGGGTGTCACCTGTATTATCCTCCTTCTCCTAAGTGTCACTTCTATTATCCCCCTCCTCCAGGGAGTCACCTGTATTATCCTTCACCTCCTGGAAGTCACCTGTATTACCCTCCCTCTTCTGGGTGTCATCTGTATTATCATCCTCCCCCTACGGGGTGTCACCTGTATTATCCTCCTTCTCCTGGGAGTCACCTGTATTACCCTCCCTCTTCTGGGTGTCACCTGTATTATCATCATCCTCCTCCTAGGTGTCACCTGTATTATCCTCCTCCTCCAGGGTGTCACCTGTATTACCCTTTTCCTGGGAGTCACCTGTATTATCCTCCTCCTCCTGGGTGTCACCTGTATTACCCTCCCTCTTCTACGTGTGCTCTGTATTATCCTCCTCCTCCTTCTTGGTGTCACCTGTATTATCCTTCCCCTCCGGGGTGTCACCTGTATTATCCTCCTCCTCCTGGGTGTCACCTGTATTATCCTCCTCCTCCAGGGTGTCACCTGTATTATCCTCCACCTGGGAGTCACCTGTATTATCCTCCTCCTCCGTGGTGTAACCTGTATTATCCTTCCCCTCCAGGGTGCCACCCGTATTATCCTCCTCCTCCTGGTGTCACCTGTATTACCCTCCCCCTCCGGGGTGTCACCTGTATTATCCTCCTTCTCCAGGGTGTCACTTGTATTATCCCCCTCCTCCTGGGAGTCACCTGTATTATCCTCCTTCTCCTGGGTGTCACCTGTATTACCCTCCCTCTTCTGGGTGTCATCTTTATTATCATCCTCCTCGTCCTGGGTGTCACCTGTATTATCCTTCCCCTCCCGGGTGTCACCTGTATTATCCTCCTTCTCCTGGGAGTCACCTGTATTACCCTCCCTCTTCTGGGTGTCACCTGTATTACCAGCCTCCTCCTCCAGGGTGTCACCTGTATTATTCTCCTCCTCCAGGGTGTCACCTGTATTATCCTCATCCTGGGATTCACATGTATTATCCTCCTCTTCCTGGGTCTCACCTGTATTTCCCTCCCTCTTCTGGGTGTCCCCTGTATTATTCTCCTCCTCCTCCTCCTTGGTGTCACCTGTATTATCCTTCCCGTCCTGTGCGTCTCCTGAATTATCCTTCTCCTCCTGGGTGTCTCCTGAATTATCCTCCTCCTCCTGGGTGTCTCCTGAATTATCCTCCTCCTCCTGGGTGTCACCTGTATTATCCTCCTCCTCCTGGGTGTCACCTGTATTATCCTCCTCCTCCTGGGTGACACCTGTATTTTCCTCCCCCTCCAGGGAGTCACCTGTATTATCCTCCTCCTCCTGGGTGTCACCTGTATTATCCTCCCCCTCCAGGGTGCCACCTGTATTATTATCATCCTCCTCCTGGGTGTCTCCTGAATTATCCTCTTCCTCCTGGGTGTCACCTGTATTATCATCCTCTCCTGGGTGTCACCTGTATTATCATCCTCTCCTGGGTGTCACCTGTTATATCCTACTTCTCCTGGGTGTCACCTGTATTATTCTCCCCCTCCAGGGTGTCACCTCTATTATCATCCTCTCCTGGGTGTCACCTGTATTATCATCCTCTCCTGGGTGTCACGTGTATTATCCACCTTCTCCTGGGTGTCATATGTATTATCCTCCTCCTCCTGGGTTTCACCTGTATTATCCTCCCCCTCCAGGGTGTCACCTGTATTATCATCCTTCTCCTGGGTGTCACCTGTATTATCCTCCCTCTTTTGGGTGTCCCCTGTATTATCGTTCCTCTTCTAGGTGTCATCTGTATTATCCTCCTCCTCCTCCTCCTGGGTGTCACCTGTATTATCATCCTCCCCTGGGTGTCACCTGTATTATCATAGTCTCCTGGGTGTCACCTGTATTATCCTCCCCCTCCGGGGTGTCACCTGCATTATCCTCCTCCTCCTGGGTGTCACCTGTATTATCCTCCTCCTCCAGGGTGTCACCTGTATTATTGTCCTCCTCCTGGGAGTCACCCGAATTATCCTCCTTCTCCTGGGTGTCACCTGTATTATCATCCTCCTCCTCCTGGGAGTCCCCTGTATCATCCTCCTCCTCCTGTGTGTCACCCGTAAAATCCTCCTCCTAGGTATCACCTGAATTATCCTCCTTCTCCTGGGTGTCTCCTGCATTATCCTCCTTCTCCTGGGTGTCTCCTGCATTATCCTCTTGCTCCTGGGTGTCACCTGTATTATCCTCCTCCTCCTGGGTGTCTCCTGCATTATCCTCTTGCTCCAGGGTGTCACCTGTATTATCCTCCCCCTCCGGGGTGTCTCCTGAATTATCCTCTTGCTCCTGGGTGTCACCTGTATTATCCTCCTCCTCCTGGGTGTCTCCTGAATTATCCTCTTGCTCCTGGGTGTCACCTGTATTATCCTCCTCCTCCTGGGTGTCACCTGTATTATCCTCCTCCTCCTGGGTGTCTCCTGAATTATCCTCCTCCTACTGGGTGTCTCCTGAATTATCCTCTTGCTCTTGGGTGTCACCTGTAGTATTCTCCTCCTCCTGGGTGTCACCTGTATTATCCTCCTCCTCCTGGGTGTCTCCTGTATTATCCTCCTCCTGGGTGTCTCCTGTATTATCCTCCTCCTGGGTGTCTCCTGTATTATCCTCCTCCTGGGTGTCTCCTGAATTATCCTCTTGCTCCTGGGTGTCTCCTGAATTATCCTTCTCCTCCTGAGTGTATACTGCATTATCCTCTTGCTCCTGGGTGTCACCTGTATTATCCTCTTGCTCCTGGGTGTCACCTGTATTATCCTCTTGCTCCTGGGTGTCACCTGTATTATCATCCTCCTCCTCCTGGGTGTCACCTGTATTATCATCCTCCTCCTCCTGGGTGTCACCTGAATTATCTTCCTCCTACTGGGTGTCACCTGAAGCATATTTGGTATTTCAGCCATAGTTCAGCAGCGCTGCTGATTGGAGCCACGTGATTGGCTCTTCGGCACCACGTGACTACACAGCGTGCACGCGGATTGCCTTTAGCAGCCGTTCGCTACACACTACACTTAAGCAGCACGCGGTTAGGTTTAGGGATAGGGTTTAGGGTTAGGTTTAGAGATAGGGTTAAGTTTAGAGATAGGGTTAAGTTTAGGGAGAGGGTTAAGTTTAGGGTTTAGATTTAGGGGTTTAGGGATAGGGTTAGGTTTAGGGATAGGGTTAGGTTTAGGGTTAGGGTTAGGTTTAGGTAACCCTAACCCTAAACCTAACCCCGTGCTGCTTAACTGTAGTGTGTAGTGCACGGATGCTGAAGGCAATCCGCGTGAACGCTGTGTAGTCATGTGGTGCCGAAGAGCCAATCTGGTGGCTCTAATCAGCAGCGCTGCTGAACTGCGGCTGAAATCCTAAATATGCTCACCTGAATTATCCTCCTCCTCCTGGGTGTCACCTGTATTATCCTCCTCCTCCTAGGTGTCACCTGTATTATGCTCCTCCTGTGTGTCTCCTGAATTATCCATCTCCTCCTTGGTGTCTCCTGAATTATCCTCCTCCTCCTGGGTGTCTCCTGAATTATCCTCCTCCTCCTGTGTGTCTCCTGAATTATCCTCCTCCTCTTGGGTGTCTCCTGAATTATCCTCCTCCTCCTGTGTGTCTCCTGTTTTATCCTCCTCCTCCTGGGTGTCATCTGTATTATCATCCTCTCCTGGGTGTCACCTATATTATCCTCCTCCTCCTGGGTGTCACCTGTATTATCCTCCTCCTCCTGGGTGTCACCTGTATTATCCTCCCCCTCCAGGGTGTCACCTGTATTATCATCCTTCTCCAGGGTGTCACCTGTATTATCCTCCTCCTGGGAGTCACCTGTATTACCCTCCCTCTTTTGGGTGTCCCCTGTATTATCGTTCCTCTTCTAGGTGTCATCTGTATTATCGTCCTCCTCCTCCTGGGTGTCACCTGTATTATCATAGTCTCCTGGGTGTCACCTGTATTATCATCCCCCTCCGGGGTGTCACCTGTATTATCCTCCTCCTCCTGGGTGTCACCTGTATTATCCTCCTCCTCCTGGGTGTCACCTGTATTACACTCCCTCTTCTGGGTGTCCCCTGTATTATAATATCTTTTCTAGGTGTCACCTGTATTATCCTCCCCCTCCAGGGTGTCACCTGTATTATCCTCCTCCTGGGCATCACCTGTATTATCCTCCTCCTCCAGGGTGTCACATGTATTATTCTCCTCCTGGGAGTCACCTATATTATCCTCCTCCTCCTGGGTGTCACTTGTCTTATCATCCTCCTCCTCCTGGGTGTCACCTGTATTATCCTCCTCCTGGGAGTCAACTATATTATCCTTCTCCTCCTGGGTGTCACCTGTATTACCCTCCCTCTTCTGGGTGTCCCCTGTATTATCCTCCTCCTCGGTGTCACCTGTATCATCCTCCCCCTCCGGGGAGTCACCTGTATTATCCTCCTCCTCCTCCTCCTGGGTGTCACCTGTATTATCTTCCTCCTCCAGGGTGTCACCTGTATTATCCTCCTCCTAGGAGCAACCTATATTATCCTCCTCCTCCTGGGTGTCACTTGTATTATCATCCTCCTCCTCCAGGGTGTCACCTGTACTATCCTTCTTCTCTTGGGTGTCACCAGTATTATCCTCCTCCTCCAGGGTGTCACCTGTATTATCCTCCTCCTGTGTGTTACCTGTAATATCCTCCTCCTCCTGGTTGTCACCTGTATTACCCTCCCTCTTCTGGGTTTCCCATGTATTATCGTTCCTCTTCTAGGTGTCACATGTATTATCCTCCTCCTCCTCCTAGGTGTCACCTGTATTATCCTCCCCCTCCGGGGTGTCACCTGTATTATCCTCCTCATTCTCCTGGGTGTCACCTGTATTATCCTCCCCCTCCAGGGTGTCACCTGTATTATCCTCCTTCTCCTGGGTGTCACTTCTATTATCCCCCTCCTCCAGGGAGTCACCTGTATTATCCTTCACCTCCTGGAAGTCACCTGTATTACCCTCCCTCTTCTGGGTGTCATCTGTATTATCATCCTCCCCCTACGGGGTGTCACCTGTATTATCCTCCTTCTCCTGGGAGTCACCTGTATTACCCTCCCTCTTCTGGGTGTCACCTGTATTATCATCATCCTCCTCCTAGGTGTCACTTGTATTATCCTCCTCCTCCTGGGTGTCACCTGTATTATCCTCCTCCTCCAGGGTGTCACTTGTATTATCCTCCTCCTCCTGGGTGTCACCTGTATTACCCTCCCTCTTCTACGTGTGCTCTGTATTATCCTCCTCCTCCTTCTTGGTGTCACCTGTATTATCCTTCCCCTCCGGGGTGTCACCTGTATTATCCTCCTCCTCCTGGGTGTCACCTGTATTATCCTCCTCCTCCAGGGTGTCACCTGTATTATCCTCCACCTGGGAGTCACCTGTATTATCCTCCTCCTCCGTGGTGTAACCTGTATTATCCTACCCCTCCAGGGTGCCACCCGTATTATCCTCCTCCTCCTGGTGTCACCTGTATTACCCTCCCCCTCCGGGGTGTCACCTGTATTATCCTCCTTCTCCAGGGTGTCACTTGTATTATCCCCCTCCTCCTGGGAGTCACCTGTATAATCCTCCTTCTCCTGGGTGTCACCTGTATTACCCTCCCTCTTCTGGGTGTCATCTTTATTATCATCCTCCTCCTCCTGGGTGTCACCTGTATTATCCTTCCCCTCCCGGGTGTTACCTGTATTATCCTCCTTCTCCTGGGAGTCACCTGTATTACCCTCCCTCTTCTGGGTGTCACCTGTATTACCAGCCTCCTCCTCCAGGGTGTCACCTGTATTATTCTCCTCCTCCAGGGTGTCACCTGTATTATTCTCCTCCTCCAGGGTGTCACCTGTATTATCCTCATCCTGGGATTCACATGTATTATCCTCCTCTTCCTGGGTGTCACATGTATTTCCCTCCCTCTTCTGGGTGTCCCCTGTATTATTCTCCTCCTCCTCCTCCTTGGTGTCACCTGTATTATCCTTCCCGTCCTGTGCGTCTCCTGAATTATCCTTCTCCTCCTGGGTGTCTCCTGAATTATCCTCCTCCTCCTGGGTGTCTCCTGAATTATCCTCCTCCTCCTGGGTGTCACCTGTATTATCCTCCTCCTCCTGGGTGTCACCTGTATTATCCTCCTCCTCCTGGGTGCACCTGTATTTTCCTCCCCCTCCAGGGAGTCACCTGTATTATCCTCCTCCTCCTGGGTGTCACCTGTATTATCCTCCCCCTCCAGGGTGCCACCTGTATTATTATCATCCTCCTCCTGGGTGTCTCCTGAATTATCCTCTTCCTCCTGGGTGTCACCTGTATTATCATCCTCTCCTGGGTGTCACCTGTATTATCATCCTCTCCTGGGTGTCACCTGTATTATCCTACTTCTCCTGGGTGTCACCTGTATTATTCTCCCCCTCCAGGGTGTCACCTCTATTATCATCCTCTCCTGGGTGTCACCTGTATTATCCTACTTCTCCTGGGTGTCACCTGTATTATTCTCCCCCTCCAGGGTGTCACCTCTATTATCATCCTCTCCTGGGTGTCACCTGTATTATCATCCTCTCCTGGGTGTCACGTGTATTATCCACCTTCTCCTGGGTGTCACATGTATTATCCTCCTCCTCCTGGGTTTCACCTGTATTATCCTCCCCCTCCAGGGTGTCACCTGTATTATCATCCTTCTCCTGGGTGTCACCTGTATTATCCTCCCTCTTTGGGGTGTCCCCTGTATTATCGTTCCTCTTCTAGGTGTCATCTGTATTATCCTCCTCCTCCTCCTCCTGGGTGTCACCTGTATTATCATCCTCCCCTGGGTGTCACCTGTATTATCATAGTCTCCTGGGTGTCACCTGTATTATCCTCCCCCTCCGGGGTGTCACCTGCATTATCCTCCTCCTCCTGGGTGTCACCTGTATTATCCTCCTCCTCCAGGGTGTCACCTGTATTATTGTCCTCCTCCTGGGAGTCACCCGAATTATCCTCCTTCTCCTGGGTGTCACCTGTATTATCATCCTCCTCCTCCTGGGAGTCCCCTGTATCATCCTCCTCCTCCTGTGTGTCACCCGTAAAATCCTCCTCCTAGGTATCACCTGAATTATCCTCCTTCTCCTGGGTGTCTCCTGCATTATCCTCCTTCTCCTGGGTGTCTCCTGAATTATCCTCTTGCTCCTGGGTGTCACCTGTATTATCCTCCTCCTCCTGGGTGTCTCCTGAATTATCCTCTTGCTCCTGGGTGTCACCTGTATTATCCTCCTCCTCCTGGGTGTCACCTGTATTATCCTCCTCCTCCTGGGTGTCTCCTGAATTATCCTCCTCCTACTGGGTGTCTCCTGAATTATCCTCTTGCTCTTGGGTGTCACCTGTAGTATTCTCCTCCTCCTGGGTGTCACCTGTATTATCCTCCTCCTCCTGGGTGTCTCCTGTATTATCCTCCTCCTGGGTGTCTCCTTTATTATCCTCCTCCTGGGTGTCTCCTGAATTATCCTCTTGCTCCTGGGTGTCTCCTGAATTATCCTTCTCCTCCTGAGTGTATACTGCATTATCCTCTTGCTCCTGGGTGTCACCTGTATTATCATCCTCCTCCTCCTGGGTGTCACCTGTATTATCATCCTCCTCCTCCTGGGTGTCACCTGAATTATCTTCCTCCTCCTGGGTGTCACCTGAAGCATATTTGGTATTTCAGCCATAGTTCAGCAGCGCTGCTGATTGGAGCCACGTGATTGGCTCTTCGGCACCACGTGACTACACAGCGTGCACGCGGATTGCCTTTAGCAGCCGTTCGCTACACACTACACTTAAGCAGCACGCGGTTAGGTTTAGGGATAGGGTTTAGGGTTAGGTTTAGAGATAGGGTTAAGTTTAGAGATAGGGTTAAGTTTAGGGAGAGGGTTAAGTTTAGGGTTTAGATTTAGGGGTTTAGGGATAGGGTTAGGTTTAGGGATAGGGTTAGGTTTAGGGTTAGGGTTAGGTTTAGGGTTAGGGTTAGGTTTAGGTAACCCTAACCCTAAACCTAACCCCGTGCTGCTTAACTGTAGTGTGTAGTGCACGGATGCTGAAGGCAATCCGCGTGAACGCTGTGTAGTCATGTGGTGCCGAAGAGCCAATCAGGTGGCTCTAATCAGCAGCGCTGCTGAACTGCGGCTGAAATCCTAAATATGCTCACCTGAATTATCCTCCTCCTCCTGGGTGTCACCTGTATTATCCTCCTCCTCCTAGGTGTCACCTGTATTATCCTCCTCCTGTGTGTCTCCTGAATTATCCATCTCCTCCTTGGTGTCTCCTGAATTATCCTCCTCCTCCTGGGTGTCTCCTGAATTATCCTCCTCCTCCTGTGTGTCTCCTGAATTATCCTCCTCCTCTTGGGTGTCTCCTGAATTATCCTCCTCCTCCTGTGTGTCTCCTGTTTTATCCTCCTCCTCCTGGGTGTCATCTGTATTATCATCCTCTCCTGGGTGTCACCTATATTATCCTCCTCCTCCTGGGTGTCACCTGTATTATCCTCCTCCTCCTGGGTGTCACCTGTATTATCCTCCCCCTCCAGGGTGTCACCTGTATTATCATCCTTCTCCAGGGTGTCACCTGTATTATCCTCCTCCTGGGAGTCACCTGTATTACCCTCCCTCTTTTGGGTGTCCCCTGTATTATCGTTCCTCTTCTAGGTGTCATCTGTATTATCGTCCTCCTCCTCCTGGGTGTCACCTGTATTATCATAGTCTCCTGGGTGTCACCTGTATTATCATCCCCCTCCGGGGTGTCACCTGTATTATCCTCCTCCTCCTGGGTGTCACCTGTATTATCCTCCTCCTCCTGGGTGTCACCTGTATTACCCTCCCTCTTCTGGGTGTCCCATGTATTATCGTTCCTCTTCTAGGTGTCACCTGTATTATCCTCCTCCTAGGTGTCACCTGTATTATCCTCCCCCTCCGGGGTGTCACCTGTATTATCATCCTCCTTCTCCTGGGTGTCACCTGTATTATCCTCCCCCTCCGGGGTGTCACCTGTATTATCCTCCTTCTCCTGGGTGTCACTTGTATTATTCCCCTCCTCCTGAGAGTCACCTGTATTATCCTCCTCCTCCTGGAAGTCACGTGTATTACCCTCCCTCTTCTGGGTGTCATCTGTATTATCATCCCCCTCCTCCTGGGTGTCACCTGTATTATCCTCCTCCTCCTGGGTGTCACCTGTATTATCTTCCTCCTCCTGGGTGACACCTGTATTATCCTCCCCCTCCAGGGAGTCACCTGTATTATCCTCCTCCTCCTGGGTGTCACCTGTATTATCCTCCCCCTCCAGGGTGTCACCTGTATTATCATCCTCCTCCTGGGTGTCTCCTGAATTATCCTCTTCCTCCTGGGTGTCACCTGTATTATCATCCTCTCCTGGATGTCACCTGTATTATCATCCTCTCCTGGGTGTCACCTGTATTATCCTCCTTCTCCTGGGTGTCACCTGTATTATCCTCCCCCTCCAGGGTGTCACCTGTATTATCATCCTTCTCCTGGGTGTCACCTGTATTATCCTCTTCCTGGGAGTCACCTGTATTACCCTCCCTCTTTTGCGTGTCCCCTGTATTATCGTTCCTCTTCTAGGTGTCATCTGTACTATTCTCCTCCTCCTCCTGGGTGTCACCTGTATTATCATAGTCTCCTGGGTGTCACCTGTATTATCCTCCCCTCTGGGGTGTCACCTGTATTATCCTCCTCCTCCTGGGTGTCACCTGTATTATCCTCCTCCTCCTGGGTGTCACCTGTATTACTCTCCCTCTTCTGGGTGTCACCTGTATTACTCTCCCTCTTCTGGGTGTCCCCTGTATTATCGTATCTTTTCTAGGTGTCACCTGTATTATCCTCCTCCTAGGTGTCACCTGTATTATCCTCCCCCTACAGGGTGTCACCTGTATTATCCTCCTCCTCCTGGGTGTCACCCGTATTATCCTACACCTCCAGGGTGTAACCTGTATTATCCTCCTCCTGGGAGTCACCTGTATTATCCTCCTCCTCCTGGGTGTCACCTGTATAACCCTCCCTCTTCTGGGTGTCACCTGTATTATCCTCTTTCTCCTCCTTGGTGGCCCCTGTATTAATCTCCTCCTCCTCCTGGGTGTCTCCTGAATTATCCTCCTCCTCCTGTGTGTCTCCTGAATTATCTTCCTCCTCCTGGGTGTCACCTGTATTATCCTCCTCTTCCTGGGTGTCACCTGTATTATCCTCCTCCTCCTGGGTTTCACCTGTATTATCATCCTCTCCTGGGTGTCACCTGTATTACCATCCTCTCCTGGGTGTCACCTGTATTATCCTCCTTCTCCTGGGTGTCACCTGTATTATCCTCCTCCTCCTGGGTGACACCTGTATTATCCTTCCCCTCCAGGGTGTCACCTGTATTATCCTCCTCCTGGGAGTCACCTGTATTACCCTTCCTCTTCTGGGTGTCCCCTGTATTATCGTTCCTCTTCTAGGTGTCACCTGTATGATCCTCCTCCTCCTCCTGGGTGTCACCTGTATTATCATCCTCCCCTGGGTGTCGCCTGTATTATCATAGTTTCCTGGGTGTCACCTGTATTATCCACCCCCTCCGGGGTGTCACCTCTATTATCCCCCTCCTCCTGGGTGTGACCTGTATTATCCTCCTCCTCCAGGGTGTCACCTGTATTATCCTTCTCCTCCTTGGTGTCACCTGTATTACTCTCCCTCTTCTGGGTGTCCCCTGTATTATCGTATCTTTTCTAGGTGTCACCTGTATTATCCTCCTCCTTGGTGTCACCTGTATTATCCTCCCCCTCCGGGGTGTCACCTGTATTATCCTCCTCCTCCAGGGTGTCACCAGTATTATCCTCCTCCTGGGAGTCACCTGTATTATCCTCCTCCTCCTCGGTGCCCCTTGTATTATCCTCCTCCTCCTCCTTGGTGTCACCTGTATTATCCTTCCCCTCCGGGGTGTCACCTGTATTATCTTCCTCCTCCAGGGTGTCACCTGTATTACCCTCCCTCTTCTGGGTGTCCCCTGTATTATCCTCCTCCTCCTCTTTGGTGTCACCTGTATTATCCTTCCCCTCCTGGGTGTCACCTGTATTATCCTCCCCCTCCTGGGTGTCACCTGTATTATCCTCCTCCTCCTGGGTGTCACCTGTATTATCCTCCTCCTCCTGGGTGTCTCCTGTATTATCCTCCTCCTGGGTGTCTCCTGTATTATCCTCCTCCTGGGTGTCTCCTGTATTATCCTCCTCCTGGGTGTCTCCTGAATTATCCTCTTGCTCCTGGGTGTCTCCTGAATTATCCTTCTCCTCCTGAGTGTATACTGCATTATCCTCTTGCTCCTGGGTGTCACCTGTATTATCCTCTTGCTCCTGGGTGTCACCTGTATTATCCTCTTGCTCCTGGGTGTCACCTGTATTATCATCCTCCTCCTCCTGGGTGTCACCTGTATTATCATCCTCCTCCTCCTGGGTGTCACCTGAATTATCTTCCTCCTCCTGGGTGTCACCTGAAGCATATTTGGTATTTCAGCCATAGTTCAGCAGCGCTGCTGATTGGAGCCACGTGATTGGCTCTTCGGCACCACGTGACTACACAGCGTGCACGCGGATTGCCTTTAGCAGCCGTTCGCTACACACTACACTTAAGCAGCACGCGGTTAGGTTTAGGGATAGGGTTTAGGGTTAGGTTTAGAGATAGGGTTAAGTTTAGAGATAGGGTTAAGTTTAGGGATAGGGTTAAGTTTAGGGTTTAGATTTAGGGGTTTAGGGATAGGGTTAGGTTTAGGGATAGGGTTAGGTTTAGGGTTAGGTTTAGGTAACCCTAACCCTAAACCTAATCCCGTGCTGCTTAACTGTAGTGTGTAGTGCACGGATGCTGAAGGCAATCCGCATGCACGCTGTGTAGTCATGTGGTGCCGAAGAGCCAATCAGGTGGCTCTAATCAGCAGCGCTGCTGAACTGCGGCTGAAATCCTAAATATGCTCACCTGAATTATCCTCCTCCTCCTGGGTGTCACCTGTATTATCCTCCTCCTCCTAGGTGTCACCTGTATTATCCTCCTCCTGTGTGTCTCCTGAATTATCCATCTCCTCCTTGGTGTCTCCTGAATTATCCTCCTCCTCCTGGGTGTCTCCTGAATTATCCTCCTCCTCCTGTATGTCTCCTGAATTATCCTCCTCCTCTTGGGTGTCTCCTGAATTATCCTCCTCCTCCTGTGTGTCTCCTGTTTTATCCTCCTCCTCCTGGGTGTCATCTGTATTATCATCCTCTCCTGGGTGTCACCTATATTATCCTCCTCCTCCTGGGTGTCACCTGTATTATCCTCCTCCTCCTGGGTGTCACCTGTATTATCCTCCCCCTCCAGGGTGTCACCTGTATTATCATCCTTCTCCAGGGTGTCACCTGTATTATCCTCCTCCTGGGAGTCACCTGTATTACCCTCCCTCTTTTGGGTGTCCCCTGTATTATCGTTCCTCTTCTAGGTGTCATCTGTATTATCGTCCTCCTCCTCCTGGGTGTCACCTGTATTATCATAGTCTCCTGGGTGTCACCTGTATTATCATCCCCCTCCGGGGTGTCACCTGTATTATCCTCCTCCTCCTGGGTGTCACCTGTATTATCCTCCTCCTCCTGGGTGTCACCTGTATTACACTCCCTCTTCTGGGTGTCCCCTGTATTATAATATCTTTTCTAGGTGTCACCTGTATTATCCTCCCCCTCCAGGGTGTCACCTGTATTATCCTCCTCCTGGGCATCACCTGTATTATCCTCCTCCTCCAGGGTGTCACATGTATTATTCTCCTCCTGGGAGTCACCTATATTATCCTCCTCCTCCTGGGTGTCACTTGTCTTATCATCCTCCTCCTCCTGGGTGTCACCTGTATTATCCTCCTCCTGGGAGTCAACTATATTATCCTTCTCCTCCTGGGTGTCACCTGTATTACCCTCCCTCTTCTGGGTGTCCCCTGTATTATCCTCCTCCTCGGTGTCACCTGTATCATCCTCCCCCTCCGGGGAGTCACCTGTATTATCCTCCTGCTCCTCCTCCTGGGTGTCACCTGTATTATCTTCCTCCTCCATGGTGTCACCTGTATTATCCTCCTCCTAGGAGCAACCTATATTATCCTCCTCCTCCTGGGTGTCACTTGTATTATCATCCTCCTCCTCCAGGGTGTCACCTGTACTATCCTTCTTCTCTTGGGTGTCACCTGTATTATCCTCCTCCTCCAGGGTGTCACCTGTATTATCCTCCTCCTGTGTGTTACCTGTAATATCCTCCTCCTCCTGGGTGTCACCTGTATTACCCTCCCTCTTCTGGGTTATCCATGTATTATCGTTCCTCTTCTAGGTGTCACATGTATTATCCTCCTCCTCCTCCTAGGTGTCACCTGTATTATCCTCCCCCTCCGGGGTGTCACCTGTATTATCCTCCTCCTTCTCCTGGGTGTCACCTGTATTATCCTCCCCCTCCAGGGTGTCACATGTATTATCCTCCTTCTCCTGGGTGTCACTTCTATTATCCCCCTCCTCCAGGGAGTCACCTGTATTATCCTTCACCTCCTGGAAGTCACCTGTATTACCCTCCCTCTTCTGGGTGTCATCTGTATTATCATCCTCCCCCTACGGGGTGTCACCTGTATTATCCTCCTTCTCCTGGGAGTCACCTGTATTACCCTCCCTCTTCTGGGTGTCACCTGTATTATCATCATCCTCCTCCTAGGTGTCACTTGTATTATCCTCCTCCTCCTGGGTGTCACCTGTATTATCCTCCTCCTCCAGGGTGTCACCTGTATTATCCTCCTCCTGGGAGTCACCTATATTATCCTCCTCCTCCTGGGTGTCACCTGTATTATCCTCCTCCTGGGAGTCACCTATATTATCCTCCTCCTCCTGGGTGTCACCTGTATTATCATCCTCCTCCTCCAAGGTGTCACCTGTATTATCTTTCTTCTCTTGGGTGTCACCTGTATTAGCCTCCTCCTCCAGGGTGTCACCGGTATTATCCTCCTCCTGTGTGTTACCTGTATTATCCTCCTCCTCCTGGGTGTCACCTGTATTACCCTCCCTCTTCTGGGTGTCCCATGTATTATCGTTCCTCTTCTAGGTGTCACCTGTATTATCCTTCTCCTCCTCCTAGGTGTCACCTGTATTATCCTCCCCCTCCGGGGTGTCACCTGTATTATCCTCCTCCTTCTCCTGGGTGTCACCTGCATTATCCTCCCCCTCCAGGGTGTCACCTGTATTATCCTTCTCCTCCTGCAAGTCACCTGTATTACCCTCCCTCTTCTGGGTGTCATCTGTATTATCATCCTCCCGCTACGGGGTGTAACCTGTATTATCCTCCTTCTCCTGGGAGTCACCTGTATTACCCTCCCTCTTCTGGGTGTCACCTGTATTATCATCATCCTCCTCCTAGGTGTCACCTGTATTATTCTCCTACTCCAGGGTGTCACCTGTATTATCCTCTTCCAGGGAGTCACCTGTATTATCCTCCTCCTCCTGGGTGTCACCTGTATTACCCTCCCTCTTCTGGGTGTCCCCTGTATTATCCTCCTCCTCCTCCTTGGTTTCACCTATATTATCCTTTCCCTCCGGGGTGTCACCTGTATTATCCTCCTCCTCCTGGGTGCCACCTGTATTATCCTCCTTCTCCAGGGTGTCACCTGTATTATCCTCCACCTGGGTGTCACCTGTATTATCCTCCTTCTCCTGGGTGTCACCTGTATTACCCTCCCTCTTCTGGGTGTCATCTTTATTATCATCCTCCTCCTCCTTGGTGTCACCTGTATTATCCTTCCCCTCCCGGGTGTCACCTGTATTATCCTCCTTCTCCTGGGAGTCACCTGTATTACCCTCCCTCTTCTGGGTGTCACCTGTATTATTCTCCTCCTCCAGGGAGTCACCTGTATTATCCTCATCCTGGGAGTCACCTGTATTATCCTCATCCTGGGAGTCACCTGTATTATCCTCCTCTTCCTGGGTGTCACCTGTATTATCCTCCTCCTCCTGGGTGTCACCTGTATTATCCTCCTCCTCCTGGGTGTCACCTGTATTATCCTCCTCCTCCTTGGTGTCACCTGTATTATCCTTCCCCTCCTGTGTGTCTCCTGAATTATCCTTCTCCTCCTGGGTGTCTCCTGAATTATCCTCCTCCTCCTGGGTGTCTCCTGAATTATCCTCCTCCTCCTGGGTGTCTCCTGAATTATCCTCCTTCTCCTGTGTGTCTCCTGAATTATCCTCTTCCTCCTGGGTGTCACCTGTATTATCCTCCTCCTCCTGGGTGTCACCTGTATTATCCTCCTCCTCCTGGGTGACACCTGTATTATCCTCCCCCTCCAGGGAGTCACCTGTATTATTCTCCTCCTCCTGGGTGTCACCTGTATTATCCTCCCCCTCCAGGGTGTCACCTGTATTATCATCCTCCTCCTGGGTGTCTCCTGAATTATCCTCTTCCTCCTGGGTGTCACCTGTATTATCATTCTCTCCTGGGTGTCACCTGTATTATCATCCTCTCCTGGGTGTCACCTGTATTATCCTACTTCTCCTGGGTGTCACCTGTATTATTCTCCCCCTCCAGGGTGTCACCTCTATTATCATCCTCTCCTGGGTCTCACCTGTATTATCATCCTCTCCTGGGTGTCACCTGTATTATGCTCCTTCTCCTGGGTGTCACATGTATTATCCTCTTCCTCCTGGGTGTCACCTGTATTATCCTCCCCCTCCAGGGTGTCACCTGTATTATCATCCTTCTCCTGGGTGTCACCTGTATTAACCTCCTCCTGGGAGTCACCTGTATTACCCTCCCTCTTTTGGGTGTCCCCTGTATTATCGTTCCTCTTCTTGGTGTCATCTCTATTATCCTCCTCCTCCTCCTGGGTGTCACCTGTATTATCCTCCCCCTCCAGGGTGTCACCTGTATTATCCTTTTTCTCCTGGGTGTCACTTGTATTATCCCCCTCCTCCAGGGAGTCACCTGTATTATCCTTCTCCTCCTGGAAGTCACCTGTATTACCCTCCCTCTTCTGGGTGTCATCTGTATTATCATCCTCCCCCTACGGGGAGTCACCTGTATTATCCTCCTTCTCCTGGGAGTCACCTGTATTACCCTCCCTCTTCTGGGTGTCACCTGTATTATCATCATCCTCCTCCTAGGTGTCACCTGTATTATTATCCTCCTCCTCCTGGGTGTCACCTGTATTATCCTCCTCCTCCAGGGTGTCACCTGTATTATCCTCCTCCTGGGAGTCACCTATATTATCCTCCTCCTCCTGGGTGTCACCTGTATTATCATCCTCCTCCTCCAGGGTGTCACCTGTATTACCCTCCCTCTTCTGGGTGTCCCATGTATTATCGTTCCTCTTCTAGGTGTCACCTGTATTATCCTTCTCCTCCTCCTAGGTTTCACCTGTATTATCCTCCCCCTCCGGGGTGTCACCTGTATTAATCCTCCTCCTTCTCCTGGGTGTCACCTGTATTATCATCCTCTCCTGGGTGTCACCTGTATTATCATCCTCTCCTAGGTGTCACCTATATTATCCTACTTCTCCTGGGTGTCACCTGTATTATTCTCCCCCTCCAGGGTGTCACCTCTATTATCATCCTCTCCTGGGTGTCACCTGTATTATCATCCTCTCCTGGGTGTCACCTGTATTATCCTCCTTCTCCTGGGTGTCACATGTATTCTCCTTCTCCTCCTGGGTGTCACCTGTATTATCCTCTCCCTCCAGGGTGTTACCTGTATTATCATCCTTCTCCTGGGTGTCACCTGTATTATCCTCCTCCTGGGAGTCACCTGTATTACCCTCCCTCTTTTGGGTGTCCCCTGTATTATCGTTCCTCTTCTTGGTGTCATCTCTATTATCCTCCTCCTCCTCCTCCTGGGTGTCACCTGTATTATCCTCCCCCTCCAGGGTGTCACCTGTATTATCCTTTTTCTCCTGGGTGTCACTTGTATTATCCCCCCCCCTCCAGGGAGTCACCTGTATTATCCTTCTCCTCCTGGAAGTCACCTGTATTACCCTCCCTCTTCTGGGTGTCATCTGTATTATCATCCTCCCCCTACGGGGTGTCACCTGTATTATCCTCCTTCTCCTGGGAGTCACCTGTATTACCCTTCCTCTTCTGGGTGTCACCTGTATTATCATCATCCTCCTCCTAGGTGTCACCTGTATTATCCTCCTCCTCCTGGGTGTCACCTGTATTATCCTCCTCCTGCAGGGTGTCACCTGTATTATCCTCCTCCTGGGAGTCACCTATATTATCCTCCCCCTCCTGGGTGTCACCTGTATTATCATCCTCCTCCTCCAGGGTGTCACCTGTATTATCCTTCTTCTCTTGGGTGTCACCTGTATTAGCCTCCTCCTCCAGGGTGTCACCGGTATTATCCTCCTCCTGTGTGTTACCTGTATTATTCTCCTCCTCCTGGGTGTCACCTGTATTACCCTCCCTCTTCTGGGTGTCCCATGTATTATCGTTCCTCTTCTAGGTGTCACCTGTATTATCCTTCTCCTCCTCCTAGGTGTCACTTGTATTATCCCCCTCCCCCTACGGGGTGTCACCTGTATTATCCTCCTTCTCCTGGGAGTCACCTGTATTACCCTTCCTCTTCTGGGTGTCACCTGTATTATCATCATCCTCCTCCTAGGTGTCACCTGTATTATCCTCCTCCTCCTGGGTGTCACCTGTATTATCCTCCTCCTGCAGGGTGTCACCTGTATTATCCTCCTCCTGGGAGTCACCTATATTATCCTCCCCCTCCTGGGTGTCACCTGTATTATCATCCTCCTCCTCCAGGGTGTCACCTGTATTATCCTTCTTCTCTTGGGTGTCACCTGTATTAGCCTCCTCCTCCAGGGTGTCACCGGTATTATCCTCCTCCTGTGTGTTACCTGTATTATTCTCCTCCTCCTGGGTGTCACCTGTATTACCCTCCCTCTTCTGGGTGTCCCATGTATTATCGTTCCTCTTCTAGGTGTCACCTGTATTATCCTTCTCCTCCTCCTAGGTGTCACCTGTATTATCCTCCCCCTCCGGGGTGTCACCTGTATTATCCTCCTCCTTCTCCTGGGTGTCACCTGGATTATCCTCCCCCTCCAGGGTGTCAGCTGTATTATCCTTCTCCTCCTGCAAGTCACATGTATTACCCTCCCTCTTCTGGGTGTCATCTGTATTATCATCCTCCCCCTACGGGGTGTCACCTGTATTATCCTCCTTCTCCTGGGAGTCACCTGTATTACCCTCCCTCTTCTGGGTGTCACCTGTATTATCATCATCCTCCTCCTAGGTGTCACCTGTATTGTCCTCCTCCTCCAAGGTGTCACCTGTATTATCCACTTCCTGGGAGTCACCTGTATTATCCTCCTCCTCCTGGGTGTCACCTGTATTACCCTCCCTCTTCTGGGTTTCCCCTGTATTATCCTCCTCCTCCTCCTTGGTGTCACCTGTATTATCCTTCCCCTCTGGGGTGTCACCTGTATTATCCTCCTCGTCCTGGGTGCCACCTGTATTATCCTCCTCCTCCAGGGTGTCACCTGTATTCTCCTCCACCTGGGTGTCACCTGTATTATCCTCCTTCTCCTGGGTGTCACCTGTATTACCCTCTTCTTCTGGGTGTCATCTTTATTATCATCCTCCTCCTCCTGGGTGTCACCTGTATTATCCTTCCCCTCCCGGGTGTCACCTGTATTATCCTCCTTCTCCTGAGAGTCACCTGTATTACCCTCCCTCTTCTGGGTGTCACCTGTATTATTCTCCTCCTCCAGGGTGTCACCTGTATTATCCTAATCCTGGGAGTTACCTGTATTATCCTCCTCTTCCTGGGTGTCACCTGTATTATCCTCCTCCTCCTGGGTGTCACCTGTATTATCCTCCTCCTCCTTGGTGTCACCTGTATTATCCTTCCCCTCCTGTGTGTCTCCTGAATTATCCTTCTCCTCCTGGGTGTCTCCTGAATTATCCTCCTCCTCCTGGGTGTCTCCTGAATTATCCTCCTCCTCCTGGGTGTCTCCTGAATTATCCTCCTTCTCCTGTGTGTCTCCTGATTTATCCTCCTCCTCCTGGGTGTCACCTGTATTATCCTCCTCCTCCTGGGTGTCACCTGTATTATCCTCCTCCTCCTGGGTGACACCTGTATTATCCTCCCCCTCCAGGGAGTCACCTGTATTATCCTCCTCCTCCTGGGTGTCACCTGTATTATCCTCCCCCTCCAGGGTGTCACCTGTATTATCATCCTCCTCCTGGGTGTCTCCTGAATTATCCTCTTCCTCCTGGGTGTCACCTGTATTATCATCCTCCTCCTGGGTGTCTCCTGAATTATCCTCTTCCTCCTGGGTGTCACCTGTATTATCATCCTCTCCTGGGTGTCACCTGTATTATCATCCTCTCCTGGGTGTCACCTGTATTATCCTACTTCTCCTGGGTGTCACCTGTATTATTCTCCCCCTCCAGGGTGTCACCTCTATTATCATCCTCTCCTGGGTGTCACCTGTATTATCATCCTCTACTGGGTGTCACCTGTATTATCCTCCTTCTCCTGGGTGTCACATTTATTATCCTCCTCCTCCTGGGTGTCACCTGTATTATCCTCCCCCTCCAGGGTGTCACCTGTATTATCATCCTTCTCCTGGGTGTCACCTGTATTATCCTCCTCCTGGTAGTCACCTGTATTACCCTCCCTCTTTTGGGTGTCCCCTGTATTATCGTTCCTCTTCTAGGTGTCATCTGTATTATCCTCCTCCTCCTCCTCCTCCTGGGTGTCACCTGTATTATCCTCCCCCTCCAGGGTGTCACCTGTATTATCCTTTTTCTCCTGGGTGTCACTTGTATTATCCCCCTCCTCCAGGGAGTCACCTGTATTATCCTTCTCCTCCTGGAAGTCACCTGTATTACCGTCCCTCTTCTGGGTGTCACCTGTATTATCATCATCCTCCTCCTAGGTGTCACCTGCATTATCCTCCTCCTCCTGGGTGTCACCTGTATTATCCTCCTCCTCCAGGGTGTCACCTGTATTATCCTCCTCCTGGAAATCACCTATATTATCCTCCTCCTCCTGGGTGTCACCTGTATTATCATCCTCCTCCTCCAGGGTGTCACCTGTATTATCCTTCTTCTCTTGGGTGTCACCTGTATTAGCCTCCTCCTCCAGGGTGTCACCGGTATTATCCTCCTCCTCCTGGGTGTCACCTGTATTACCCTCCCTCTTCTGGGTGTCCCATGTATTATCGTTCCTCTTCTAGGTGTCACCTGTATTATCCTCCTCCTAGGTGTCACCTGTATTATCCTCCCCCTCCGGGGTGTCACCTGTATTATCATCCTCCTTCGCCTGGGTGTCACCTGTATTATCCTCCCCCTCCGGGGTGTCACCTGTATTATCCTCCTTCTCCTGGGTGTCACTTGTATTATTCCCCTCCTCCTGAGAGTCACCTGTATTATCCTCCTCCTCCTGGAAGTCACGTGTATTACCCTCCCTCTTCTGGGTGTCATCTGTATTATCATCCCCCTCCTCCTGGGTGTCACCTGTATTATCCTCCTCCTCCTGGGTGTCACCTGTATTATCTTCCTCCTCCTGGGTGACACCTGTATTATCCTCCCCCTCCAGGGAGTCACCTGTATTATCCTCCTCCTCCTGGGTGTCACCTGTATTATCCTCCCCCTCCAGGGTGTCACCTGTATTATCATCCTCCTCCTGGGTGTCTCCTGAATTATCCTCTTCCTCCTGGGTGTCACCTGTATTATCATCCTCTCCTGGATGTCACCTGTATTATCATCCTCTCCTGGGTGTCACCTGTATTATCCTCCTTCTCCTGGGTGTCACCTGTATTATCCTCCCCCTCCAGGGTGTCACCTGTATTATCATCCTTCTCCTGGGTGTCACCTGTATTATCCTCTTCCTGGGAGTCACCTGTATTACCCTCCCTCTTTTGCGTGTCCCCTGTATTATCGTTCCTCTACTAGGTGTCATCTGTACTATTCTCCTCCTCCTCCTGGGTGTCACCTGTATTATCATAGTCTCCTGGGTGTCACCTGTATTATCCTCCCCTCTGGGGTGTCACCTGTATTATCCTCCTCCTCCTGGGTGTCACCTGTATTATCCTCCTCCTCCTGGGTGTCACCTGTATTACTCATCCTCTTCTGGGTGTCACCTGTATTACTCTCCCTCTTCTGGGTGTCCCCTGTATTATCGTATCTTTTCTAGGTGTCACCTGTATTATCCTCCTCCTAGGTGTCACCTGTATTATCCTCCCCCTACAGGGTGTCACCTGTATTATCCTCCTCCTCCTGGGTGTCACCCGTATTATCCTACACCTCCAGGGTGTAACCTGTATTATCCTCCTCCTGGGAGTCACCTGTATTATCCTCCTCCTCCTGGGTGTCACCTGTATAACCCTCCCTCTTCTGGGTGTCCCCTGTATTATCCTCTTTCTCCTCCTTGGTGGCCCCTATATTAATCTCCTCCTCCTCCTGGGTGTCTCCTGAATTATCCTCCTCCTCCTGTGTGTCTCCTGAATTATCTTCCTCCTCCTGGGTGTCACCTGTATTATCCTCCTCTTCTTGGGTGTCACCTGTATTATCCTCCTCCTCCTGGGTTTCACCTGTATTATCATCCTCTCCTGGGTGTCACCTGTATTACCATCCTCTCCTGGGTGTCACCTGTATTATCCTCCTTCTCCTGGGTGTCACCTGTATTATCCTCCTCCTCCTGGGTGACACCTGTATTATCCTTCCCCTCCAGGGTGTCACCTGTATTATCCTCCTCCTGGGAGTCACCTGTATTACCCTTCCTCTTCTGGGTGTCCCCTGTATTATCGTTCCTCTTCTAGGTGTCACCTGTATGATCCTCCTCCTCCTCCTGGGTGTCACCTGTATTATCATCCTCCCCTGGGTGTCGCCTGTATTATCATAGTTTCCTGGGTGTCACCTGTATTATCCTCCCCCTCCGGGGTGTCACCTCTATTATCCTCCTCCTCCTGGAAGTCACCTGTATTACCGTCCCTCTTCTGGGTGTCACCTGTATTATCATCATCCTCCTCCTAGGTGTCACCTGCATTATCCTCCTCCTCCTGGGTGTCACCTGTATTATCCTCCTCCTCCAGGGTGTCACCTGTATTATCCTCCTCCTGGGAGTCACCTATATTATCCTCCTCCTCCTGGGTGTCACCTGTATTATCATCCTCCTCCTCCAGGGTGTCACCTGTATTATCCTTCTTCTCTTGGGTGTCACCTGTATTAGCCTCCTCCTCCAGGGTGTCACCGGTATTATCCTCCTCCTCCTGGGTGTCACCTGTATTACCCTCCCTCTTCTGGGTGTCCCATGTATTATCGTTCCTCTTCTAGGTGTCACCTGTATTATCCTCCTCCTAGGTGTCACCTGTATTATCCTCCCCCTCCGGGGTGTCACCTGTATTATCATCCTCCTTCTCCTGGGTGTCACCTGTATTATCCTCCCCCTCCGGGGTGTCACCTGTATTATCCTCCTTCTCCTGGGTGTCACTTGTATTATTCCCCTCCTCCTGAGAGTCACCTGTATTATCCTCCTCCTCCTGGAAGTCACGTGTATTACCCTCCCTCTTCTGGGTGTCATCTGTATTATCATCCCCCTCCTCCTGGGTGTCACCTGTATTATCCTCCTCCTCCTGGGTGTCACCTGTATTATCTTCCTCCTCCTGGGTGACACCTGTATTATCCTCCCCCTCCAGGGAGTCACCTGTATTATCCTCCTCCTCCTGGGTGTCACCTGTATTATCCTCCCCCTCCAGGGTGTCACCTGTATTATCATCCTCCTCCTGGGTGTCTCCTGAATTATCCTCTTCCTCCTGGGTGTCACCTGTATTATCATCCTCTCCTGGATGTCACCTGTATTATCATCCTCTCCTGGGTGTCACCTGTATTATCCTCCTTCTCCTGGGTGTCACCTGTATTATCCTCCCCCTCCAGGGTGTCACCTGTATTATCATCCTTCTCCTGGGTGTCACCTGTATTATCCTCTTCCTGGGAGTCACCTGTATTACCCTCCCTCTTTTGCGTGTCCCCTGTATTATCGTTCCTCTACTAGGTGTCATCTGTACTATTCTCCTCCTCCTCCTGGGTGTCACCTGTATTATCATAGTCTCCTGGGTGTCACCTGTATTATCCTCCCCTCTGGGGTGTCACCTGTATTATCCTCCTCCTCCTGGGTGTCACCTGTATTATCCTCCTCCTCCTGGGTGTCACCTGTATTACTCTCCCTCTTCTGGGTGTCACCTGTATTACTCTCCCTCTTCTGGGTGTCCCCTGTATTATCGTATCTTTTCTAGGTGTCACCTGTATTATCCTCCTCCTAGGTGTCACCTGTATTATCCTCCCCCTACAGGGTGTCACCTGTATTATCCTCCTCCTCCTGGGTGTCACCCGTATTATCCTACACCTCCAGGGTGTAACCTGTATTATCCTCCTCCTGGGAGTCACCTGTATTATCCTCCTCCTCCTGGGTGTCACCTGTATAACCCTCCCTCTTCTGGGTGTCCCCTGTATTATCCTCTTTCTCCTCCTTGGTGGCCCCTATATTAATCTCCTCCTCCTCCTGGGTGTCTCCTGAATTATCCTCCTCCTCCTGTGTGTCTCCTGAATTATCTTCCTCCTCCTGGGTGTCACCTGTATTATCCTCCTCTTCCTGGGTGTCACCTGTATTATCCTCCTCCTCCTGGGTTTCACCTGTATTATCATCCTCTCCTGGGTGTCACCTGTATTACCATCCTCTCCTGGGTGTCACCTGTATTATCCTCCTTCTCCTGGGTGTCACCTGTATTATCCTCCTCCTCCTGGGTGACACCTGTATTATCCTTCCCCTCCAGGGTGTCACCTGTATTATCCTCCTCCTGGGAGTCACCTGTATTACCCTTCCTCTTCTGGGTGTCCCCTGTATTATCGTTCCTCTTCTAGGTGTCACCTGTATGATCCTCCTCCTCCTCCTGGGTGTCACCTGTATTATCATCCTCCCCTGGGTGTCGCCTGTATTATCATAGTTTCCTGGGTGTCACCTGTATTATCCTCCCCCTCCGGGGTGTCACCTCTATTATCCTCCTCCTCCTGGAAGTCACCTGTATTACCGTCCCTCTTCTGGGTGTCACCTGTATTATCATCATCCTCCTCCTAGGTGTCACCTGCATTATCCTCCTCCTCCTGGGTGTCACCTGTATTATCCTCCTCCTCCAGGGTGTCACCTGTATTATCCTCCTCCTGGGAGTCACCTATATTATCCTCCTCCTCCTGGGTGTCACCTGTATTATCATCCTCCTCCTCCAGGGTGTCACCTGTATTATCCTTCTTCTCTTGGGTGTCACCTGTATTAGCCTCCTCCTCCAGGGTGTCACCGGTATTATCCTCCTCCTCCTGGGTGTCACCTGTATTACCCTCCCTCTTCTGGGTGTCCCATGTATTATCGTTCCTCTTCTAGGTGTCACCTGTATTATCCTCCTCCTAGGTGTCACCTGTATTATCCTCCCCCTCCGGGGTGTCACCTGTATTATCATCCTCCTTCTCCTGGGTGTCACCTGTATTATCCTCCCCCTCCGGGGTGTCACCTGTATTATCCTCCTTCTCCTGGGTGTCACTTGTATTATTCCCCTCCTCCTGAGAGTCACCTGTATTATCCTCCTCCTCCTGGAAGTCACGTGTATTACCCTCCCTCTTCTGGGTGTCATCTGTATTATCATCCCCCTCCTCCTGGGTGTCACCTGTATTATCCTCCTCCTCCTACCTGTATTATCTTCCTCCTCCTGGGTGACACCTGTATTATCCTCCCCCTCCAGGGAGTCACCTGTATTATCCTCCTCCTCCTGGGTGTCACCTGTATTATCCTCCCCCTCCAGGGTGTCACCTGTATTATCATCCTCCTCCTGGGTGTCTCCTGAATTATCCTCTTCCTCCTGGGTGTCACCTGTATTATCATCCTCTCCTGGATGTCACCTGTATTATCATCCTCTCCTGGGTGTCACCTGTATTATCCTCCTTCTCCTGGGTGTCACCTGTATTATCCTCCCCCTCCAGGGTGTCACCTGTATTATCATCCTTCTCCTGGGTGTCACCTGTATTATCCTCTTCCTGGGAGTCACCTGTATTACCCTCCCTCTTTTGCGTGTCCCCTGTATTATCGTTCCTCTACTAGGTGTCATCTGTACTATTCTCCTCCTCCTCCTGGGTGTCACCTGTATTATCATAGTCTCCTGGGTGTCACCTGTATTATCCTCCCCTCTGGGGTGTCACCTGTATTATCCTCCTCCTCCTGGGTGTCACCTGTATTATCCTCCTCCTCCTGGGTGTCACCTGTATTACTCTCCCTCTTCTGGGTGTCACCTGTATTACTCTCCCTCTTCTGGGTGTCCCCTGTATTATCGTATCTTTTCTAGGTGTCACCTGTATTATCCTCCTCCTAGGTGTCACCTGTATTATCCTCCCCCTACAGGGTGTCACCTGTATTATCCTCCTCCTCCTGGGTGTCACCCGTATTATCCTACACCTCCAGGGTGTAACCTGTATTATCCTCCTCCTGGGAGTCACCTGTATTATCCTCCTCCTCCTGGGTGTCACCTGTATAACCCTCCCTCTTCTGGGTGTCCCCTGTATTATCCTCTTTCTCCTCCTTGGTGGCCCCTATATTAATCTCCTCCTCCTCCTGGGTGTCTCCTGAATTATCCTCCTCCTCCTGTGTGTCTCCTGAATTATCTTCCTCCTCCTGGGTGTCACCTGTATTATCCTCCTCTTCCTGGGTGTCACCTGTATTATCCTCCTCCTCCTGGGTTTCACCTGTATTATCATCCTCTCCTGGGTGTCACCTGTATTACCATCCTCTCCTGGGTGTCACCTGTATTATCCTCCTTCTCCTGGGTGTCACCTGTATTATCCTCCTCCTCCTGGGTGACACCTGTATTATCCTTCCCCTCCAGGGTGTCACCTGTATTATCCTCCTCCTGGGAGTCACCTGTATTACCCTTCCTCTTCTGGGTGTCCCCTGTATTATCGTTCCTCTTCTAGGTGTCACCTGTATGATCCTCCTCCTCCTCCTGGGTGTCACCTGTATTATCATCCTCCCCTGGGTGTCGCCTGTATTATCATAGTTTCCTGGGTGTCCCCTGTATTATCCTCCCCCTCCGGGGTGTCACCTCTATTATCCTCCTCCTCCTGGGTGTATGGGTGTGACCTGTATTATCCTCCTCCTCCAGGGTGTCACCTGTATTATCCTTCTCCTCCTTGGTGTCACCTGTATTACTCTCCCTCTTCTGGGTGTCCCCTGTATTATCGCATCTTTTCTAGGTGTCACCTGTATTATCCTCCTCCTTGGTGTCACCTGTATTATCCTCCCCCTCCGGGGTGTCACCTGTATTATCCTCCTCCTCCAGGGTGTCACCAGTATTATCCTCCTCCTGGGAGTCACCTGTATTATCCTCCTCCTCCTCGGTGCCCCTTGTATTATCCTCCTCCTCCTCCTTGGTGTCACCTGTATTATCCTTCCCCTCCGGGGTGTCACCTGTATTATCTTCCTCCTCCAGGGTGTCACCTGTATAATCCTCCTCCTGGGAATCACCTGTATTATCCTCCTCCTCCTGGGTGTCACCTGTATTACCCTCCCTCTTCTGGGTGTCCCCTGTATTATCCTCCTCCTCCTCTTTGGTGTCACCTGTATTATCCTTCCCCTCCTGGGTGTCACCTGTATTATCCTCCCCCTCCTGGGTGTCACCTGTATTATCCTCCTCCTCCTGGGAGTCACCTGTATTATCCTCCTCCTCCTGGGTGTCACCTGTATTACCCTCCCTCTTCTGGGTGTCCCCTGTATTATCCTCCTCCTCCTCTTTGGTGTCACCTGTATTATCCTTCCCCTCCTGGGTGTCACCTGTATTATCCTCCTCCTCCTGGGTGTCACCTGTATTACCCTTCCTCTTCTGGGTGTCCCATGTATTATCGTTCCTCTTCCAGGTGTCACCTGTATTATCCTCCTCCTCCTCCTAGGTGTCACCTGTATTATCCTTCCCCTCCGGGGTGTCACCTTTATTATCATCCTCTTTCTCCTGGGTGTCACCTGTATTATCCGACCCTCCGAGGTGTCACCTGTATTATCCTCCTTCTCCTGGGTGTCACTTGTATTATCCCCCTCCTCCTGGGAGTCACCTGTACTATCCTCCTCCTCCTGGGAGTCACCTGTATTATCCTCCTCCTCCTGTGTGTCTCCTGAATTATCCTCCTCCTCCTGGGTGTCACCTGTATTATCCTCCTCCTCCTGGGTGTCACCTGTATTATCCTCCTCCTACTGGGTGTCACCTGTGTTATCATCCTCTCCGGGGAGTCACCTGTATTACCCTCCCTCTTCTGGGTGTCATCTGTATTATCCTCCTTCTCCTCCTGGGTGTCACCTGTATTATCCTCCTCCTCCTCCAGGGTGTCACCTTTATTATCCTTCTCCTGGGAGTCACCTATATTATCCTCCTCCTCCTGGGTGTCACTTGTATTACCCTCCTCCTCCTGGGTGTCACCTATATTGTCCTCCTCCTCCTAGGTGTCACCTGTATTATCATCCTCCAGCGTGTCACTTGTATTATCCTCCTCCTGTGTGTCACCTCTATTATCCTCCTCCTCCTGGGTGTCACCTGTATTACCGTTCCTCTTCTGGGTGTCCCATGTATTATAATTCCTCTTCCAGGTGTCACCTGTATTATCCTCCTCCTCCTCATAGGTGTCACCTGTATTATCCTTCCCCTCCGGGGTGTCACCTTTATTATCATCCTCTTTCTCTTGTGTGTCACCTCTATTATCCTCCTCCTCCTGGGTGTAACCTGTATTACCCTTCCTCTTCTGGGTGTCCCATGTATTATCGTTCCTCTTCCAGGTGTCACCTGTATTATCCTCCTCCTCCTCCTAGGTGTCACCTGTATTATCCTTCCCCTCCGGGGTGTCACCTTTATTATCATCCTCTTTCTCCTGGGTGTCACCTGTATTATCCGACCCTCCGAGGTGTCACCTGTATTATCCTTCTCCAGGGTGTCACCTGTATTATCCTCCTCCTGGGAGTCACCTGTATTATCCTCCTCCTCCTGGGTGTCACCTGTATTATCCTCCTCCTCCAGGGTGTCACCTGTATTATCCTCCTCCTGGGAGTCACCTGTATTATCCTCCTCAACCTGGGTGTCACCTGTATTACCCTCCCTCTTCTGTGTGTCCGCTGTATTATCCTCCTCCTCCTCCTTGGTGTCACCGGTATTATCTTCCCCTCCGGGGTGTCACCTGTATTATCCGCCTCCTCCTGGGTATCACCTGCATTATCTTCCTCCTCCAGGGTGTCACCTGTATCCTCCTCCTCCTGGGAGTCACCTGTATTATCCTCCTCCTCCTGGGTGTCACCTGTATTACCCTCCCTCTTCTGGGTGTCCCCTGTATTATCCTCCTCCTCCTCCCTGGTGTCCCCGGTATTATCCTCCTCCTGGGTGTCACCTGTATTATCCTTCCCCTCCGGGGTGTCACCTGTATTATCCTCCTCCTCCTGGGTGTCCCCTGTATTATCCTCCTCCTTGGTGTCACCTGTATTATCCTGCTCCTCCTATGTGTCTCCTGAATTATCCTTCTCCTCCTGGGTGTCTCCTGAATCATCGTCCTCCTCCTGGGTGTCTCCTGAATTATCCTCCTCCTCCTCGGTGTCTCCTGAATTATCCTCCTCCTCCTGTGTGTCTCCTGAATTATCCTCATCCTTCTGGGTGTCACCTGTATTATCCTCCTCCCCCTGGGTGTCACCTGTATTATCCTCCTCCTACTGGGTGTCAACAGTGTTATCTTCCTCTCCTGGGTGTCACCTGTATTATCATCCTCTCCTGGGTGTCATCTGTATTATCGTCCTTCTCCTGGGTGTCACCTGTATTATCCTCCTCCTGCTGGGTGACACCTGTATTATCCTCCCCCTCCAGGGTGTCACCTGTATTATCCTCCTCCTCTTGGGTGTCACCTGTATTATCCTCTTCCTCCTCCTCCTCCTGGGCGTCAACTGTATTATCCTCCTCCTCCAGGGTGTCACCTGTATTATCCTCCTCCTGGAAGTCACCTATATTATCCTCCTCCTGGGTGTCACCTGTATTATCATCCTCCTCCTCCTGGGTGTCACCTGTATTATCCTCCTCCTGGGAGTCAACTATATTATCCTTCTCCTCCTGGGTGTAACCTATATTACCCTCCCTCTTTTGGGTGTCTCCTGTATTATCCTCCTCCTAGGTGTCTCCTGTATTATCCTCCCCCTCCTGGGTGTCACATTTATTATCCTCCTCCTCCTCCTGGGTGTCACCTGTATTATCCTCCTCCTCCAGTGTGTCACCTGTATTATCGTCCTCCCCCTGGGAGTCACCTATATTATCCTCCTCCTCCTAGGTGTCACCTGTATTATCATCCTCCAGCGTGTCACTTGCATTATCCTTCTTCTCTTGGGTGTCACCTTTATTATCCTCCTCCTCCAGGGTGTCACCTGTATTATTCTCCTCCTGTGTGTCACCTCTATTATCCTCCTCCTCCTGGGTGTCACCTTTATTACCCTTCCTCTTCTGGGTGTCCCATGTATTATCGTTCCTCTTCTAGGTGTCACCTGTATTATCCTCCTCCTCCTCCTAGGTGTCACCTGTATTATCCTCCCCCTCCGGGGTGTCACCTTTATTATCATCCTCTTTCTCCTGGGTGTCACCTGTATTATCCGACCCTCCGAGGTGTCACCTGTATTATCCTCCTTCTCCTGGGTGTCACTTGTATTATCCCCCTCCTCCTGGGAGTCACCTGTACTATCCTCCTCCTCCTGGGAGTCACCTGTATTATCCTCCTCCTCCTGGGTGTCACCTGTATTATCCTCCTCCTACTGGGTGTCACCTGTGTTATCATCCTCTCCTGGGTGTCACCTGTATTATCATCCTCTCCTGGATGTCATCTGTATTATCCTCCTTCTCCTGGGTGTCACCTGTATTATCCTCCTCCTCTTGGGTGTCACCTGTATTATCCTCTTCCTCCTCCTCCTGAGCGTCAACTGTATTATCCTCCTCCTCCAGGGTGTCAGCTGTATTATCCTCCTCCGGAAAGTCACCTATATTATCCTCCTCCCCCTGGGTGTCGCCTGTATTATCATCCTCCTCCTCCTGGGTGTCACCTGTATTATCCTCCTCCTGGGAGTCAACTATATTATCCTTCTCCTCCTGGGTGTCACCTGTATTACCCTCCCTCTTTTGGGTGTCTCCTGTATTATCCTCCTCCTAGGTGTCTCCTGTATTATCCTCCCCCTCCTGGGTGTCACATGTATTATCCTCCTCCTCCTCCTGGGTGTCACCTGTATTATCCTCCTCCTCCAGGGTGTCACCTGTATTATCCTCCTCCTGGGAGTCACCTATATTATCCTCCTCCTCCTGGTTGTCACCTATATTATCATCGTCCAGCGTGTCACCTGTATTATCCTTCTTCTCTTGGGTGTCACCTGTATTATCCTCCTCCTCCAGGGTGTCACCTGTATTATCCTCCTCCTGTGTGTCACCTATATTATCCTCCTCCTCCTGGGTGTCACGTGTATTACGCTCCCTCTTCTGGGTGTCCCATGTATTATCGTTTCTCTTCTAGGTGTCACCTGTATTATCCTCCTCCTCCTCCTAGGTGTCACCTGTATTATCCTCCCCCTCCGGGTTGTCACCTGCATTATCATCCTCTTTCTCCTGGGTGTCACCTGTATTATCCGACCCTCCGAGGTGTCACCTGTATTATCCTCCTTCTTCTGGGTGTCACTTGTATTATCCCCCTCCTCCTGGAAGTCACCTGTATTATCCTCCTCCTCCTGGGAGTCACCTGTATTACCCTCCCTATTCTGGGTGTCACCTGTATTATCATCCTCCTCCTCCTGGGTGTCACCTGTATTATCATCCTCCTCCTCCTGGGTGTCACCTATATTATCCTCCTCCTCCAGCGTGTCACCTGTATTATCCTCCTCCTGGGAGTCAACTATATTATCCTTCTCCTCCTCGGCATCACCTGTATTATGCTCCCCCTCCGGGGTGTCACCTGTATTATCCTCCTCCTGGGAGTCACCTGTATTATCCTCCTTCTCCTGGGAGTTACCTGTATTACCCTCCCTCTTCTGGGTGTCACCTGTATTATCATCCTCCTCCTCCTGGGTGCCACCTGTATTATCCTCCTCCTCCAGGGTGTCACCTGTATTATCCTCCTGCTGGGAGTCACCTGTATTATCCTCCTCCTCCTGGGTGTCACCTGTATTACCCTCCCTCTTCTGGGTGTCCCCTGTATTATCCTCCTCCTCCTCCTGGGTGTCACCTGTATCATCCTCCTCCTACTGGGTGTCACCTGTGTTATCTTCCTCTCCTGGGTGTCACCTGTATTATCATCCTCTCCTGGGTGTCATCTGTATTATCGTCCTTCTCCTGGGTGTCACCTGTATTATCCTCCTCCTCCTGCGTGTCACCTGTATTATCCTCCTCCTCCAGGGTGTAACCTGTATTATCCTCCTCCTGGGAGTCACCTGTATTATCCTCCTCCTCCTGGGTGTCACCTGTATTACCCTCCCTCTTCTGGGTGTCACCTGTATTATCATCCTCCTCCTCCTGGGTGCCACCTGTATTATCCTCCTCCTCCAGGGTGTCACCTGTATTATCCTCCTGCTGGGAGTCACCTGTATTATCCTCCTCCTCCTGGGTGTCACCTGTATTACCCTCCCTCTTCTGGGTGTCCCCTGTATTATCCTCCTCCTCCTCCTGGGTGTCACCTGTATCATCCTCCTCCTACTGGGTGTCACCTGTGTTATCTTCCTCTCCTGGGTGTCACCTGTATTATCATCCTCTCCTGGGTGTCATCTGTATTATCGTCCTTCTCCTGGGTGTCACCTGTATTATCCTCCTCCTCCTGCGTGTCACCTGTATTATCCTCCTCCTCCAGGGTGTAACCTGTATTATCCTCCTCCTGGGAGTCACCTGTATTATCCTCCTCCTCCTGGGTGTCACCTGTATTACCGTCCCTCTTCTGGGTGTCCCCTGTATTATCCTCCTCCTCCTCCTCCTTGGTGTCACCTGTATTATCCTTCCCTCCGGGGTGTCACCTGTATTATCCTCCTCTCCCTACGTGTCACCTGTATTATCCTCCTCCTCCTGGGTGTCACCTGTATTACGCTCCCTCTTCTGGGTGTCCCATGTATTATCGTTTCTCTTCTAGGTGTCACCTGTATTATCCTCCCCCTCCGGGTTGTCACCTGCATTATCATCCTCTTTCTCCTGGGTGTCACTTGTATTATCCTACTCTCCGAGGTGTCACCTGTATTATCCTCCCCCTCCAGGGTGTCACCTGTATTATCCTTTTTCTCCTGGGTGTCACTTGTATTATCCCCCTCCTCCTGGAAGTCACCTGTATTATCCTCCTCCTCCTGGGAGTCACCTCTATTACCCTCCCTATTCTGGGTGTCATGTGTATTATCATCCTCCTCCTCCTGGGTGTCACCTATATTATCCTCCTCCTCCAGCGTGTCACCTGTGTTATCCTCCTCCTGGGAGTCAACTATATTATCCTTCTCCTCCTCGGCGTCACCTGTATTATGCTCCCCCTCCGGGGTGTCACCTGTATTATCATCCTCCTGGGAGTCACCTGTATTATCCTTCTTCTCCTGGGAGTTACCTGTATTACCCTCCCTCTTCTGGGTGTCACCTGTATTATCCTTCTTCTCTTGGGTCTCACCTGTATTATCTTCCTCCTCCAGGGTGTCACCTGTATTATCCTCCTCCTGGGAGTCACCTGTATTATCCTCCTCCTCCTGGGTGTCACCTGTATTACCCTCCCTCTTCTGGGTGTCCCCTGTATTATCATCCTCCTCCTCCTGGGTGCCACCTGTATTATCCTCCTCCTCCAGGGTGTCACCTGTATTATCCTCCTGCTGGGAGTCACCTGTATTATCCTCCTCCTCCTGGGTGTCACCTGTATTACCCTCCCTCTTCTGGGTGTCCCCTGTATTATCCTCCTCCTCCTCCTGGGTGTCACCTGTATCATCCTCCTCCTACTGGGTGTCACCTGTGTTATCTTCCTCTCCTGGGTGTCACCTGTATTATCATCCTCTCCTGGGTGTCATCTGTATTATCGTCCTTCTCCTGGGTGTCACCTGTATTATCCTCCTCCTCCTGCGTGTCACCTGTATTATCCTCCTCCTCCAGGGTGTAACCTGTATTATCCTCCTCCTGGGAGTCACCTGTATTATCCTCCTCCTCCTGGGTGTCACCTGTATTACCGTCCCTCTTCTGGGTGTCCCCTGTATTATCCTCCTCCTCCTCCTCCTTGGTGTCACCTGTATTATCCTTCCCTCCGGGGTGTCACCTGTATTATCCTCCTCTCCCTACGTGTCACCTGTATTATCCTCCTCCTCCTGGGTGTCACCTGTATTACGCTCCCTCTTCTGGGTGTCCCATGTATTATCGTTTCTCTTCTAGGTGTCACCTGTATTATCCTCCTCCTCCTCCTAGGTGTCACCTGTATTATCCTCCCCCTCCGGGTTGTCACCTGCATTATCATCCTCTTTCTCCTGGGTGTCACTTGTATTATCCTACCCTCCGAGGTGTCACCTGTATTATCCTCCTTCTTCTGGGTGTCACTTGTATTATCCCCCTCCTCCTGGAAGTCACCTGTATTATCCTCCTCCTCCTGGGAGTCACCTCTATTACCCTCCCTATTCTGGGTGTCATGTGTATTATCATCCTCCTCCTCCTGGGTGTCACCTATATTATCCTCCTCCTCCAGCGTGTCACCTGTATTATCCTCCTCCTGGGAGTCAACTATATTATCCTTCTCCTCCTCGGCGTCACCTGTATTATGCTCCCCCTCCGGGGTGTCACCTGTATTATCATCCTCCAGGGAGTCACCTGTATTATCCTTCTTCTCCTGGGAGTTACCTGTATTACCCTCCCTCTTCTGGGTGTCACCTGTATTATCCTTCTTCTCCTGGGAGTTACCTGTATTACCCTCCCTCTTCTGGGTGTCACCTGTATTATCCTTCTTCTCCTGGGAGTTACCTGTATTACCCTCCCTCTTCTGGGTCTCACCTGTATTATCTTCCTCCTCCAGGGTGTCACCTGTATTATCCTCCTCCTGGGAGTCACCTGTATTATCCTCCTCCTCCTGGGTGTCACCTGTATTACCCTCCCTCTTCTGGGTGTCCCCTGTATTATCCTCCTCCTCCTGGGTGTCACCTGTATCATCCTCCTCCTACTGGGTGTCACCTGTGTTATCTAACTCTCCTGAATGTCACCTGTATTATCATCCTCTCCTGGGTGTCATCTGTATTATCGTCCTTCTCCTGGGTGTCACCTGTATTATCCTCCTCCTCCTGCGTGTCACCTGTATTATCCTCCTCCTCCAGGGTGTAACCTGTATTATCCTCCTCCTGGGAGTCACCTGTATTATCCTCCTCCTCCTGGGTGTCACCTGTATTATCCTCCTCTTCCTGGGTGTCACCTGTATTATCCTCCTCCTCCTGGGTGTCACCTGTATTACCCTCCCTCTTCTGGGTGTCCCCTGTATTATCGTTTCTCTTCTAGGTGTCACCTGTATTATCCTCCTCCTCCTCCTAGGTGTCACCTGTATTATCCTCCCCCTCCGGGGTGTCACCTGCATTATCATCCTCTTTCTCCTGGGTGTCACCTGTATTATCCTCCTCCAGGGTGTCACCTGTATTATCCTCCCCCTGAGAGTCACCTGTATTATCCTCCTCCTCCTGGGTGTCACCTGTATTACCCTCCCTCTTCTGGGTGTCCACTGTATTATCCTACTCCTCCTCCTCCTGGGTGTCACCTGTATTATCTTCCTCCTCCAGGGTGTCACCTGTATTATCCTCCCCCTGGGAGTCACCTGTATTATCCTCCTCCTCCTGGGTGTCACCTGTATTACCCTCCCTCTTCTGGGTGTCCCCTGTATTATCCTCCTTCTCCTCCTCCTACTTGGTGTCACCTGTATTATCCTTCCCCTCCGGGGTGTTACCTGTATTATCCTCCTCCAAAGAGTTTCCTGTATTATCCTCCTCCTGGGAGTCACCTATATTATCCTCCTCCTCCTGGGTGTCACCTGTATTATCCTCCTCCTCCTGGGTGTCACCTGTATTAGCCTCCCCCTCCGGGGTGTCACCTGTATTATCCTCCTCCTCCTGGGTGTCACCTGTATTATCCTCCTCCTCCTGGGTGTCACCTGTATCATCCTCCTCCTCCTGGGTGTCACCTGTATTATCCTCCTCCTGGGTGTCCCCTGTATTATCCTTCTTCTCCTGGGAGTTACCTGTATTACCCTCCCTCTTCTGGGTGTCACCTGTATTATCCTTCTTCTCTTGGGTCTCACCTGTATTATCTTCCTCCTCCAGGGTGTCACCTGTATTATCCTCCTCCTGGGAGTCACCTGTATTATCCTCCTCCTCCTGGGTGTCACCTGTATTACCCTCCCTCTTCTGGGTGTCCCCTGTATTATCCTCCTCCTCCTCCTCCTGGGTGTCACCTGTATCATCCTCCTCCTACTGGGTGTCACCTGTGTTATCTAACTCTCATGGGTGTCACCTGTATTATCATCCTCTCCTGGGTGTCATCTGTATTATCGTCCTTCTCCTGGGTGTCACCTGTATTATCCTCCTCCTCCTGCGTGTCACCTGTATTATCCTCCTCCTCCAGGGTGTAACCTGTATTATCCTCCTCCTGGGAGTCACCTGTATTATCCTCCTCCTCCTGGGTGTCACCTGTATTATCCTCCTCTTCCTGGGTGTCACCTGTATTATCCTCCTCCTCCTGGGTGTCACCTGTATTACCCTCCCTCTTCTGGGTGTCCCCTGTATTATCGTTTCTCTTCTAGGTGTCACCTGTATTATCCTCCTCCTCCTCCTAGGTGTCACCTGTATTATCCTCCCCCTCCGGGGTGTCACCTGCATTATCATCCTCTTTCTCCTGGGTGTCACCTGTATTATCCTCCTCCAGGGTGTCACCTGTATTATCCTCCCCCTGAGAGTCACCTGTATTATCCTCCTCCTCCTGGGTGTCACCTGTATTACCCTCCCTCTTCTGGGTGTCCACTGTATTATCCTACTCCTCCTCCTCCTGGGTGTCACCTGTATTATCTTCCTCCTCCAGGGTGTCACCTGTATTATCCTCCCCCTGGGAGTCACCTGTATTATCCTCCTCCTCCTGGGTGTCACCTGTATTACCCTCCCTCTTCTGGGTGTCCCCTGTATTATCCTCCTTCTCCTCCTCCTACTTGGTGTCACCTGTATTATCCTTCCCCTCCGGGGTGTTACCTGTATTATCCTCCTCCAAAGAGTTTCCTGTATTATCCTCCTCCTGGGAGTCACCTATATTATCCTCCTCCTCCTGGGTGTCACCTGTATTATCCTTCCCCTCCAGGGTGTCACCTATATTATCCTCCTCCTCCTGGGTGTCACCTGTATTATCCTCCTCCTCCTGGGTGTCACCTGTATTAGCCTCCCCCTCCGGGGTGTCACCTGTATTATCCTCCTCCTCCTGGGTGTCACCTGTATCATCCTCCTCCTCCTGGGTGTCACCTGTATTATCCTCCTCCTGGGTGTCCCCTGTATTATCCTCCTCCTCCCTGGTGTGCCCTGTATTACCCTCCCTTATCTTGGTGTCCCCTGTATTATCGTTCCTCTGTTAGGTGTCACTTGTATTATCCCCCTCCTCCAGGGTGTCACCTGTATTATCCTCCTCCTCCAGGGTGTCACCTGTATTATCCTCCTCCTCCAGGGTGTCACCTGTATTACCCTCCCTCTTCTGGGTGTCCCCTGTATTATCATCCTCCTCCTCCTTGGTGTCACCTGTATTATCCTCCTCCCTAGTGTCACCTGTATTACCCTCCCTTATCTTGGTGTCCCCTGTATTATCGTTCCTTTGCTAGGTGTCACCTGTATTATCTTCCTCCTGTGTGTAGGAACCTTTTGCACCGTTGTTGTTGCAGTCGGACACGTTTGTGTGAGGGACCGGCAGGCGGAAGTGGCGGGCGGAGGATAGCGGTGTGTATCTGGGCGGCTCCTGTCACCGAGGCCGCAGCTGCCCGACAGCCCGTCTGCAGGTGACCGCGGCCGGCCTGACTGACTGCATCCTGCACGGTCTCTTCTCTCTGACTGCCGCTCTGCTGCTGACTGTCCCCCTCGCGCTCTCTGTCTCTCTCGCGTTCTGCCTGTCTCGTGCTGTCTGTCTCTCGTGTTCTGTCTTTCGCGCTCTCTGTCGCGCTCTCTGTCTCCGTCGCGCTCTCTGTCTGTCTCGCGCTCTCTGTCTGTCTCGCGCTCTCTGTCTGTCTCGCGCTCTCTGTCTGTCTCGCGCTCTCTGTCTGTCTCGCGCTCTGTCTCGCGCTCTCTGTCTGTCTCGCGCTCTCTGTCTGTCTCGCGCTCTCTGTCTCTCGCGCTCTCTGTCTCTGTCGCGCTCTCTGTCTCGCGCTCTGTCTGTCTCGCGCTCTCTGCCTGTCTCGCGCTCTCTGCCTGTCTCGCGCTCTCTGCCTGTCTCGCGCTCTGTGCCTGTCTCTCGCGCTCTGTGCCTGTCTCTCGCGCTCTGTGTCTGTCTCGCGCTCTGTGTCTGTCTCGCGCTCTGTGCCTGTCTCTCGCGCTCTGTGCCTGTCTCTCGCGCTCTGTGCCTGTCTCTCGCGCTCTGTGCCTGTCTCTCGCGCTCTGTGTCTGTCTCGCGCTCTGTGTCTGTCTCGCGCTCTGTGTCTGTCTCGCGCGCTCTGTGCCTGTCTCTCGCGCTCTGTGCCTGTCTCTCGCGCTCTGTGCCTGTCTCTCGCGCTCTGTGTCTGTCTCGCGCTCTGTGCCTGTCTCTCGCGCTCTGTGCCTGTCTCTCGCGCTCTGTGCCTGTCTCTCGCGCTCTCTGCCTGTGTCTCGCGCTCTCTGCCTGTGTCTCGCGCTCTCTGCCTGTGTCTCGCGCTCTCTGCCTGTGTCTCGCGCTCTCTGCCTGTCTCGCGCTCTCTGCCTGTCTCGCGCTCTCTGCCTGTCTCGCGCTCTCTGCCTGTCTCGCGCTCTCTGTCTCTGTCGCGCTCTGTCTGTCTCGCGCTCTCTGCCTGTCTCGCGCTCTCTGCCTGTCTCGCGCTCTCTGCCTGTCTCGCGCTCTCTGCCTGTCTCGCGCTCTGTGTCTGTCTCGCGCTCTGTGTCTGTCTCGCGCTCTGTGCCTGTCTCTCGCGCTCTGTGCCTGTCTCTCGCGCTCTGTGCCTGTCTCTCGCGCTCTGTGCCTGTCTCTCGCGCTCTGTGCCTGTCTCTCGCGCTCTGTGCCTGTCTCTCGCGCTCTGTGCCTGTCTCTCGCGCTCTGTGCCTGTGTCTCGCGCTCTGTGCCTGTGTCTCGCGCTCTGTGCCTGTGTCTCGCGCTCTGTGCCTGTGTCTCGCGCTCTGTGCCTGTGTCTCGCGCTCTGTGCCTGTCTCTCGCGCTCTGTGCCTGTGTCTCGCGCTCTGTGCCTGTGTCTCGCGCTCTGTGCCTGTGTCTCGCGCTCTGTGCCTGTGTCTCGCGCTCTGTGCCTGTGTCTCGCGCTCTGTGCCTGTGTCTCGCGCTCTGTGCCTGTGTCTCGCGCTCTGTGCCTGTGTCTCGCGCTCTGTGCCTGTGTCTCGCGCTCTGTGCCTGTGTCTCGCGCTCTGTGCCTGTGTCTCGCGCTCTGTGCCTGTGTCTCGCGCTCTGTGCCTGTGTCTCGCGCTCTGTGCCTGTGTCTCGCGCTCTGTGCCTGTGTCTCGCGCTCTGTGCCTGTGTCTCGCGCTCTCTGCCTGTGTCTCGCGCTCTCTGCCCCCCTCGCGCTCTCTGTCTGTCTCTCGCGCCCTCTATCTCTCGCGCCCTCTATCTCTCGCGCCCTCTATCTCTCGCGCCCTCTATCTCTGGCGCCCCCCTGGCGCCCTCTGCCCCCCTGGCGCCCTCTGCCCCCCTGGCGCCCTCTGCCCGCCTCCCTCGCCCTCTGCCCGCCTCCCTCGCGCGCGCCCTCTGCCCGCCTCTCTCCGCGCGCGCCGCCTGCCCCCCCCCCCCCCCGGCGCCCTCTGCCTGTCTCACATGATGTCTCATTCTGCAGGTTGCCTCGCGCTCTCGGGCCCCCTGACCTCCCATCATGCACTTCTCCATCCCTGAGACAGAGACCTGCAACTCTGAGTCCGGCGGTCCCTATGTGGTGAGTGGCAGTGCTGGGCCGAGGAGCTTACACTCCGTCAGCTCATACAGCGCACACTGAGAGGATGATCGGGGTGATGGGATGGGGGATGGGGGGAGGGGGTGATGGTGCAGACGCTGCTGGGTGATGGGGGGAGGGGTGATGGTGCAGACGCTGCTGGGTGATGAGGGTAGGAGAATGATGGGGGTGATGGTGCAGACGCTGCTGGATGATGGGGGTAGGAGGATAATGGGGAGATTGGGCAGACGCTGCGAGGTGGGACGGTGATGGTGCAGGCACAGAGAGTGATGGAACTGGTAGGAGGATCCACACGCTGCTGGATGATGAGTGGTCAGGATGATGGCAGTAACAATGCAGACGCTACTGGATGATAGGGTGAGGATGATGGGGGTGACGATGCAGAAGCTGCTGGATGATGACGGGTCAGGATGATGGGAGTGACAATGCAGACGCTGCTGGGTGATGGATGGTCAGGATGATGGGGGTGATGATGCAGATGCTACGGGGTGATGACGGGTCAGGATGATGGGGGTGATGATGCAGACGCTGCTGGATGATGACGGGTCAGGATGATGGGGGTGATGATGCAGATGCTACGGGGTGATGACGGGTCAGGATGATGGGGGTGATGATGCAGATGCTACGGGGTGATGACGGGTCAGGATGATGGGGGTGATGATGCAGACGCTGCTGGATGATGACGGGTCAGGATGATGGGGGTGATGATGCAGATGCTACGGGGTGATGACGGGTCAGGATGATGGGGGTGATGATGCAGACGCTGCTGGATGATGACGGGTCAGGATGATGGGGGTGATGATGCAGATGCTACGGGGGGATGTGTGGATGTTGCTCCTCCGGATTTCCTGTTCCCGACTTCCTGTTTATCCAGAATGCTGACAGATCAGCAGGCGACTATTATATGCTGATTACAGGAGAGCCGCGTCCTCATACAGAGGCCTGACACTGCACAGCGGGACATGTATCACAGGCCCTAGTGAGTGTCATCAGTGAGTGTGCACTAGTGCTCTCTGTGCTTCCTCTGGGCAGTCAGTGAGTGTAGACTACTAGTGAGTGTCATCAGTGAGTGTAAACTACTAGTGAGTGTCGTCAGTGAGTGTGCACTAGTGCTCTCTGTGCTTCCTCTTCTGGGCGGTCAGTGAGTGTAGACTACTAGTGAGTGTCGTCAGTGAGTGTGCACTCGTGCTCTCTGTGCTTCCTCCTCTGGGCGGTCAGTGAGTGTAGACTAGTGAGTGTCGTCAGTGAGTGTGCACTAGTGCTCTCTGTGCTTCCTCTGGACAGTCAGTGAGTGTATACTACTGGTGAGTGTCGTCAGTGAGTGTGCACTAGTGCTCTCTGTGCTTCCTCTGGACAGTCAGTGAGTGTATACTACTAGTGAGTGTCGTCAGTGAGTGTGCACTAGTGCTCTGTGCTTCCTCTGGACAGTCAGTGAGTGTATACTACTAGTGAGTGTCGTCAGTGAGTGTGCACTAGTGCTCTCTGTGCTTCCTCTGGGCGGTCAGTGAGTGTAGACTACTAGTGAGTGTCGTCAGTGAGTGTGCACTAGTGCTCTCTGTGCTTCCTCTGGGCGGTCAGTGACTGTAGACTACCAGTGAGTGTCGTCAGTGAGTGTGCACTAGTGCTCTCTGTGCTTCCTCCTCTTGGCGGTCAGTGAGTGTAGACTACTAGTGAGTGTGCACTAGTGCTCTCTGTGCTTCCTCTGGGCGGTCAGTGACTGTAGACTACCAGTGAGTGTCGTCAGTGAGTGTGCACTAGTGCTCTCTGTGCTTCCTCTGGGCGGTCAGTGAGTGTAGACTACTAGGGAGTGTGGTCAGTGAGTGTGCACTAGTGCTGTCTGTGCTTCCTCCTCTGGGCGGTCAGTGACTGTAGACTTCTAGTGAGTGTCATCAGTGAGTGTAAACTACTAGTGAGTGTCGTCAGTGAGTGTGCACTAGTGCTGTCTGTGCTTCCTCCTCTGGGCGGTCAGTGAGTGTAGACTACTAGTGAGTGTCGTCAGTGAGTGTGCACTAGTGCTCTCTGTGCTTCCTCTTCTGGGCGGTCAGTGAGTGTAGACTACTAGTGAGTGTCGTCAGTGAGTGTGCACTCGTGCTCTCTGTGCTTCCTCCTCTGGGCGGTCAGTGAGTGTAGACTAGTGAGTGTCGTCAGTGAGTGTGCACTAGTGCTCTCTGTGCTTCCTCTGGACAGTCAGTGAGTGTATACTACTAGTGAGTGTCGTCAGTGAGTGTGCACTAGTGCTCTCTGTGCTTCCTCTGGACAGTCAGTGAGTGTAGACTACTAGTGAGTGTCGTCAGTGAGTGTGCACTAGTGCTCTCTGTGCTTCCTCTGGGCGGTCAGTGAGTGTAGACTACTAGTGAGTGTCGTCAGTGAGTGTGCACTAGAGCTCTCTGTGCTTCCTCTGGGCGGTCAGTGACTGTAGACTACCAGTGAGTGTCGTCAGTGAGTGTGCACTAGTGCTCTCTGTGCTTCCTTCTCTTGGCGGTCAGTGAGTGTAGACTACTAGTGAGTGTGCACTAGTGCTCTCTGTGCTTCCTCTGGGCGGTCAGTGACTGTAGACTACCAGTGAGTGTCGTCAGTGAGTGTGCACTAGTGCTCTCTGTGCTTCCTCTGGGCGGTCAGTGACTGTAGACTACTAGTGAGTGTCGTCAGTGAGTGTGCACTAGTTCTCTCTGTGCTTCCTCCTCTGGGCGGTCAGTGAGTGTAGACTACTAGTGAGTGTCATCAGTGAGTGTGCACTAGTGCTCTCTGTGCTTCCTCCTCTTGGCGGTCAGTGAGTGTAGACTACTAGTGAGTGTGCACTAGTGCTCTCTGTGCTTCCTCTGGGCGATCAGTGAGTGTAGACTACTAGTGAGTGTCATCAGTGAGTGTGCACTAGTGCTGTCTGTGCTTCCTCCTCTGGGCGGTCAGTGACTGTACACTACTAGTGAGTGTCGTCAGTGAGTGTGCACTAGTGCTCTCTGTGCTTCCTCCTCTTGGCGGTCAGTGACTGTAGACTACCAGTGAGTGTCGTCAGTGAGTGTGCACTAGTGCTCTCTGTGCTTCCTCTGGGCGGTCAGTGAGTGTAGACTACTAGTGAGTGTCGTCAGTGAGTGTGCACTAGTGCTGTCTGTGCTTCTACCTCTGGGCGGTCAGTGAGTGTAGACTACTAGTGAGTGTCGTCAGTGAGTGTGCACTATTGCTCTCTGTGCTTCCTCCTCTGGATGATCAGTGACTGTAGACTACTAGTGAGTGTCATCAGTGAGTGTGCACTAGTGCTCTCTGTGCTTCCTCTGGGCGGTCAGTGAGTGTAGACTACTAGTGAGTGTCATCAGTGAGTGTGCACTAGTGCTCTCTGTGCTTCCTCCTCTGGGCGGTCAGTGAGTGTAGACTACTAGTGAGTGTCGTCAGTGAGTGTGCACTAGTGCTCTCTGTGCTTCCTCTGGGCGGTCAGTGAGTGTAGACTACTAGTGAGTGTCGTCAGTGAGTGTGCACTAGTGCTCTCTGTGCTTCTACCTCTGGGCGGTCAGTGACTGTAGACTACTAGTGAGTGTCATCAGTGAGTGTGCACTCGTGCGCTCTGTGCTTCCTCTGGGCGGTCAGTGACTGTAGACTACTAGTGAGTGTCATCAGTGAGTGTGCACTAGTGCTCTCTGTGCTTCTTCCTCTGGGCGGTCAGTGACTGTAGACTACTAGTGAGTGTCGTCACTGAGTGTGCACTAGTGCTCTCTGTGCTTCCTCCTCTGGGCGGTCAGTGAGTGTAGACTACTAGTGAGTGTCGTCAGTGAGTGTGCACTAGTGCTCTCTGTGCTTCCTCCTCTGGGCGGTCAGTGAGTGTAGACTACTAGTGAGTGTCATCAGTGAGTGTGCACTCGTGCTCTCTGTGCTTCCTTTGGGCGGTCAGTGAGTGTAGACTACTAGTGAGTGTCGTAAGTGAGTGTGCACTAGTGCTCTCCGTGCTTCCTCCTCTGGGCGGTCAGCGACTGTAGACTACTAGTGAGTGTCGTCAGTGAGTGTGCACTAGAGCTCTCTGTGCTTCCTCCTCTGGGCGGTCAGTGAGTGTAGACTACTAGTGAGTATCGTCAGTGAGTGTGCACTAGTGCTCTCCGTGCTTCCTCCTCTGGGGGTCAGTGACTGTAGACTACTAGTGAGTGTCGTCAGTGAGTGTGCACTCGTGCTCTCCGTGCTTCCTCCTCTGGGGGTCAGTGAGTGTAGACTACTAGTGAGTGTCGTCAGTGAGTGTGCACTAGTGCTCTCTGTGCTTCCTCTGCTGGGCGGTCAGTGAGTTTAGACTACTAGTGAGTGTCATCAGTGAGTGTGCACTCGTGCGCTCTGTGCTTCCTCTTTGCGGTCAGTGACTGTAGACTACTAGTGAGTGTCGTCAGTGAGTATGCACTAGTTCTCTCTGTGCTTCCTCCTCTGGGCGGTCAGTGAGTGTAGACTACTAGTGAGTGTCGTCAGTGAGTGTGCACTAGTGCTCTCCATGCTTCCTCCTCTGGGGGTCAGTGACTGTAGACTACTAGTGAGTGTCGTCAGTGAGTGTGCACTCGCGCTCTCCGTGCTTCCTCCTCTGGGTGTCAGTGAGTGTAGACTACTAGTGAGTGTCGTCAGTGAGTGTGCACTAGTGCTCTCCGTGCTTCCTCTGGCCTGGCGGTCAGTGAGTGTAGACTACTAGTGAGTGTCGTCAGTGAGTGTGCACTCGTGCTCTCTGTGCTTCCTCCTCTGGGGGTCAGTGACTGTAGACTACTAGTGAGTGTCGTCAGTGAGTGTGCACTAGTGCTCTCTGCTTCCTCCTCTGGGCGGTCAGTGAGTGTAGACTACTAGTGAGTGTCGTCAGTGAGTGTGCACTAGTGCTGTCTGTGCTTCCTCTGGGTGGTCAGTGACTGTAGACTACTAGTGAGTGTCGTCAGTGAGTGTGCACTCGTGCTCTCCGTGCTTCCTCCTCTGGCCTGGCAGTCAGTGAGTGTAGACTACTAGTGAGTGTCGTCAGTGAGTGTGCACTCGTGCTCTCTGTGCTTCTACCTCTGGGCGGTCAGTGAGTGTAGACTACTAGTGAGTGTCGTCAGTGAGTGTGCAGTCGTGCTCTCTGTGCTTCCTCCTCTGGGCGGTCAGTGAGTGTAGACTACTAGTGAGTGTCGTCATTGAGTGTGCACTAGTTCTCTCTGTGCTTCCTCCTCTGGGCGGTCAGTGAGTGTAGACTACTAGTGAGTGTCGTCAGTGAGTGTGCACTAGTGCTCTCCGTGCTTCCTCCTCTGGGGGTCAGTGACTGTAGACTACTAGTGAGTGTCGTCAGTGAGTGTGCACTCGTGCTCTCCGTGCTTCCTCCTCTGGGGGTCAGTGAGTGTAGACTACTAGTGAGTGTCGTCAGTGAGTGTGCACTAGTGCTCTCTGCTTCCTCCTCTGGGCGGTCAGTGAGTGTAGACTACTAGTGAGTGTCGTCAGTGAGTGTGCACTAGTGCTCTCCGTGCTTCCTCCTCTGGCCTGGCGGTCAGTGAGTGTAGACTACTAGTGAGTGTCGTCAGTGAGTGTGCACTCGTGCTCTCTGTGCTTCTACCTCTGGGCGGTCAGTGAGTGTAGACTACTAGTGAGTGTCGTCAGTGAGTGTGCACTCGTGCTCTCTGTGCTTCCTCCTCTGGGCGGTCAGTGAGTGTAGACTACTAGTGAGTGTCGTCATTGAGTGTGCACTAGTGCTCTCTGTGCTTCTACCTCTGGGCGGTCAGTGAGTGTAGACTACTAGTGAGTGTCATCAGTGAGTGTGCACTCGTGCTCTCTGTGCTTCCTTTGGGCGGTCAGTGAGTGTAGACTACTAGTGAGTGTCGTAAGTGAGTGTGCACTAGTGCTCTCCGTGCTTCCTCCTCTGGGCGGTCAGCGACTGTAGACTACTAGTGAGTGTCGTCAGTGAGTGTGCTCTAGAGCTCTCTGTGCTTCCTCTGGGCGGTCAGTGACTGTAGACTACTAGTGAGTGTCGTCAGTGAGTGTGCACTAGTTCTCTCTGTGCTTCCTCCTCTGGGCGGTCAGTGAGTGTAGACTACTAGTGAGTGTCGTCAGTGAGTGTGCACTAGTGCTCTCCGTGCTTCCTCCTCTGGGGGTCAGTGACTGTAGACTACTAGTGAGTGTCGTCAGTGAGTGTGCACTCGTGCTCTCCGTGCTTCCTCCTCTGGGGGTCAGTGAGTGTAGACTACTAGTGAGTGTCGTCAGTGAGTGTGCACTAGTGCTCTCCCTGCTTCCTCCTCTGGGGGTCAGTGACTGTAGACTACTAGTGAGTGTCGTCAGTGAGTGTGCACTCGTGCTCTCCGTGCTTCCTCCTCTGGGGGTCAGTGAGTGTAGACTACTAGTGAGTGTCGTCAGTGAGTGTGCACTAGTGCTCTCCGTGCTTCCTCTGGCCTGGCGGTCAGTGAGTGTAGACTACTAGTGAGTGTCGTCAGTGAGTGTGCACTCGTGCTCTCTGTGCTTCCTCCTCTGGGGGTCAGTGACTGTAGACTACTAGTGAGTGTCGTCAGTGAGTGTGCACTAGTGCTCTCTGCTTCCTCCTCTGGGCGGTCAGTGAGTGTAGACTACTAGTGAGTGTCGTCAGTGAGTGTGCACTAGTGCTCTCCGTGCTTCCTCCTCTGGCCTGGCGGTCAGTGAGTGTAGACTACTAGTGAGTGTCGTCAGTGAGTGTGCACTCGTGCTCTCTGTGCTTCTACCTCTGGGCGGTCAGTGAGTGTAGACTACTAGTGAGTGTCGTCAGTGAGTGTGCACTCGTGCTCTCTGTGCTTCCTCCTCTGGGCGGTCAGTGAGTGTAGACTACTAGTGAGTGTCGTCATTGAGTGTGCACTAGTTCTCTCTGTGCTTCCTCCTCTGGGCGGTCAGTGAGTGTAGACTACTAGTGAGTGTCGTCAGTGAGTGTGCACTAGTGCTCTCCGTGCTTCCTCCTCTGGGGGTCAGTGACTGTAGACTACTAGTGAGTGTCGTCAGTGAGTGTGCACTCGTGCTCTCCGTGCTTCCTCCTCTGGGGGTCAGTGAGTGTAGACTACTAGTGAGTGTCGTCAGTGAGTGTGCACTAGTGCTCTCCGTGCTTCCTCTGGCCTGGCGGTCAGTGAGTGTAGACTTCTAGTGAGTGTCGTCAGTGAGTGTGCACTCGTGCTCTCTGTGCTTCCTCCTCTGGGGGTCAGTGACTGTAGACTACTAGTGAGTGTCGTCAGTGAGTGTGCACTAGTGCTCTCTGCTTCCTCCTCTGGGCGGTCAGTGAGTGTAGACTACTAGTGAGTGTCGTCAGTGAGTGTGCACTAGTGCTCTCCGTGCTTCCTCCTCTGGCCTGGCGGTCAGTGAGTGTAGACTACTAGTGAGTGTCGTCAGTGAGTGTGCACTCGTGCTCTCTGTGCTTCTACCTCTGGGCGGTCAGTGAGTGTAGACTACTAGTGAGTGTCGTCAGTGAGTGTGCACTCGTGCTCTCTGTGCTTCCTCCTCTGGGCGGTCAGTGAGTGTAGACTACTAGTGAGTGTCGTCAGTGAGTGTGCACTAGTGCTCTCTGTGCTTCTACCTCTGGGCGGTCAGTGAGTGTAGACTACTAGTGAGTGTCATCAGTGAGTGTGCACAAGTGCTCTCTGTGCTTCCTCCTCTGGCCTGGCGGTCAGTGAGTGTAGACTACTAGTGAGTGTCATCAGTGAGTTTGCACTCGTGCTCTCTGTGCTTCCTTTGGGCGGTCAGTGAGTGTAGACTACTAGTGAGTGTCGTAAGTGAGTGTGCACTAGTGCTCTCCATGCTTCCTCCTCTGGGTGGTCAGTGAGTGTAGACTACTAGTGAGTGTCATCAGTGAGTGTGCACTAGTGCTGTCTGTGCTTCCTCCTCTGGGCGGTCAGCGACTGTAGACTACTAGTGAGTGTCGTCAGTGAGTGTGCACTAGAGCTCTCTGTGCTTCCTCTGGGCGGTCAGTGACTGTAGACTACTAGTGAGTGTCGTCAGTGAGTGTGCACTAGTGCTCTGTGTGCTTCCTCCTCTGGGCGGTCAGTGAGTGTAGACTACTAGTGAGTGTCATCAGTGAGTGTAGACTGCTAGTGAGTGCCATCAGTGAGTATGCACTCGTGCTCTCTGTGCTTCCTCCTCTGGGCGGTCAGCGACTGTAGACTACTAGTGAGTGTCGTCAGTGAGTGTGCACTAGTGCTCTGTGTGCTTCCTCCTCTGGGCGGTCAGTGAGTGTAGACTACTAGTGAGTGTCATCAGTGAGTGTAGACTGCTAGTGAGTGCCATCAGTGAGTGTGCACTCGTGCTCTCTGTGCTTCCTCATTTGGACAGTCAGTGAGTGTAGACTACTAGTGAGTGTCGTCAGTGAGTGTGCACTCGTGCTCTCTGTGCTTCCTCCTCTGGACAGTCAGTGAGTGTAGACTACTAATGAGTGTCGTCAGTGAGTGTGCACTAGTGCTCTCCGTGCTTCCTCCTCTGGGCGGTCAGTGACTGTAGATTACTAGTGAGTGTCGTCAGTGAGTGTGCACTAGTGCTGTCTGTGCTTCCTCCTCTGGACAGTCAGTGAGTGTAGACTACTAGTGAGTGTCATCAGTGAGTGTGCACTCGTGCTCTCTGTGCTTCCTTTGGGCGGTCAGTGAGTGTAGACTACTAGTGAGTGTCGTAAGTGAGTGTGCACTAGTGCTCTCCGTGCTTCCTCCTCTGGGTTGTCAGTGAGTGTAGACTACTAGTGAGTGTCATCAGTGAGTGTGCACTAGTGCTGTCTGTGCTTCCTCCTCTGGGCGGTCAGCGACTGTAGACTACTAGTGAGTGTCGTCAGTGAGTGTGCACTAGTGCTCTCTGTGCTTCCTCCTCTGGGCGGTCAGCGACTGTAGACTACTAGTGAGTGTCGTCAGTGAGTGTGCACTAGTGCTCTCTGTGCTTCCTCCTCTGGGCGGTCAGTGAGTGTAGACTACTAGTGAGTGTCATCAGTGAGTGTGCACTCGTGCTCTCTGTGCTTCCTCAGTGGACAGTCAGTGACTGTAGACTACTAGTGAGTGTCGCCAGTGAGTGTGCACTAGTGCTCTCCGTGCTTCCTCCTCTGGGCGGTCAGTGAGTGTAGACTACTAGTGAGTGTCGTCAGTGAGTGTGCACTAGTGGTCTCCGTGCTTCCTCCTCTGGGCGGTCAGTGAGTGTAGACTACTAGTGAGTGTCATCAGTGAGTGTGCACTCGTGCTCTCTGTGCTTCCTCCTCTGGGCGGTCAGTGAGTGTAGACTACTAGTGAGTGTCGTCAGTGAGTGTGCACTAGTGCTCTGTGTGCTTCCTCCTCTGGGCGTTCAGTGAGTGTAGACTACTAGTGAGTGTCATCAGTGAGTGTAGACTGCTAGTGAGTGCCATCAGTGAGTGTGCACTCGTGCTCTCTGTGCTTCCTCATTTGGACAGTCAGTGAGTGTAGACTACTAGTGAGTGTCGTCAGTGAGTGTGCACTCATGCTCTCTGCTTCCTCTGGGCGGTCAGTGACTGTAGACTACCAGTGAGTGTCGTCAGTGAGTGTGCACTAGTGCTGTCTGTGCTTCCTCCTCTTGCCGGTCAGTGAGTGTAGACTACTAGTGAGTGTGCACTAGTGCTCTCTGTGCTTCCTCTGGGCGGTCAGTGAGTGTAGACTACTAGTGAGTGTCGTCAGTGAGTGTGCACTAGTGCTCTCCGTGCTTCCTCCTCTGGGCGGTCAGTGAGTGTAGACTACTAGTGAGTGTCGTCAGTGAGTGTGCACTAGTGGTCTCCGTGCTTCCTCCTCTGGGCGGTCAGTGAGTGTAGACTACTAGTGAGTGTCATCAGTGAGTGTGCACTCGTGCGCTCTGTGCTTCCTCTGGGCGGTCAGTGACTGTAGACTACTAGTGAGTGTCATCAGTGAGTGTGCACTAGTGCTCTCTGTGCTTCTTCCTCTGGGCGGTCAGTGAGTGTAGACTACTAGTGAGTGTCGTCAGTGAGTGTGCACTAGTGCTCTCTGTGCTTCTTCCTCTGGGCGGTCAGTGAGTGTAGACTACTAGTGAGTGTCGTCAGTGAGTGTGCACTAGTGCTCTCTGTGCTTCTTCCTCTGGGCGGTCAGTGAGTGTAGACTGCTAGTGAGTGTCGTCAGTGAGTGTGCACTAGTACTCTCTGTGCTTCCTCTGGGCTGTCAGTGAGTGTAGACTACTAGTGAGTGTCATCAGTGAGTGTGCACTCGTGCTCTCTGTGCTTCCTTTGGGCGGTCAGTGAGTGTAGACTACTAGTGAGTGTCGTAAGTGAGTGTGCACTAGTGCTCTCCGTGCTTCCTCCTCTGGGCGGTCAGCGACTGTAGACTACTAGTGAGTGTCGTCAGTGAGTGTGCACTAGAGCTCTCTGTGCTTCCTCTGGGCGGTCAGTGACTGTAGACTACTAGTGAGTGTCGTCAGTGAGTGTGCACTAGTTCTCTCTGTGCTTCCTCCTCTGGGCGGTCAGTGAGTGTAGACTACTAGTGAGTGTCGTCAGTGAGTGTGCACTAGTGCTCTCCGTGCTTCCTCCTCTGGGGGTCAGTGACTGTAGACTACTAGTGAGTGTCGTCAGTGAGTGTGCACTCGTGCTCTCCGTGCTTCCTCCTCTGGGTGTCAGTGAGTGTAGACTACTAGTGAGTGTCGTCAGTGAGTGTGCACTAGTGCTCTCCGTGCTTCCTCTGGCCTGGCGGTCAGTGAGTGTAGACTACTAGTGAGTGTCGTCAGTGAGTGTGCACTCGTGCTCTCTGTGCTTCCTCCTCTGGGGGTCAGTGACTGTAGACTACTAGTGAGTGTCGTCAGTGAGTGTGCACTAGTGCTCTCTGCTTCCTCCTCTGGGCGGTCAGTGAGTGTAGACTACTAGTGAGTGTCGTCAGTGAGTGTGCACTAGTGCTCTCCGTGCTTCCTCCTCTGGGGGTCAGTGACTGTAGACTACTAGTGAGTGTCGTCAGTGAGTGTGCACTCGTGCTCTCCGTGCTTCCTCCTCTGGGGGTCAGGTGAGTGTAGACTACTAGTGAGTGTCGTCAGTGAGTGTGCACTAGTGCTCTCCGTGCTTCCTCTGGCCTGGCGGTCAGTGAGTGTACACTACTAGTGAGTGTCGTCAGTGAGTGTGCACTCGTGCTCTGTGCTTCCTCCTCTGGGGGTCAGTGACTGTAGACTACTAGTGAGTGTCATTAGTGAGTGTGCACTAGTGCTCTCTGTGCTTCCTCCTCTGGGCGGTCAGTGAGTGTAGACTACTAGTGAGTGTCGTCAGTGAGTGTGCACTAGTGCTCTCCGTGCTTCCTCCTCTGGCCTGGCGGTCAGTGAGTGTAGACTACTAGTGAGTGTCATCAGTGAGTGTGCACTCGTGCTCTCCGTGCTTCCTCCTCTGGGCGGTCAGTGAGTGTAGACTACTAGTGAGTGTCGTCAGTGAGTGTGCACTAGTGCTCTCTGTACTTCCTCCTCTGGGCGGTCAGTGAGTGTAGACTACTAGTGAGTGTCGTCAGTGAGTGTGCACTCGTGCTCTCTGTGCTTCCTCCTCTCAGTGAGTGTGCACTCGTACTCTCTCTCCGCTTCCTCCCCGTCTTGCAGCTCTGGTGGTCGCTGTCGTCTCTCTGTCTGGTTGTGACCATTGGATCGTTGGTGTCATTAACCCCTTCCTGCCTGGACAGTGGTTCCTGTGAATGGTCGTCTGCGCCCCGTGGGTAGTGTGAGCCTGCGCCACCTGCAGATGATGGGCATCGCTGAGAGCACACGGTGCTGATGTTAACCCTTTACATGATCTATGATGATTGCGGTGTGTGCACTGGGCACAGGCAGATGGTTCCCTCGGTGACGTCATCGGCCCGCCACCATATTGTTGCACCCCCAGACCGTAGCATCCTGTTCTGCCGTAGCCTGCGATCGCTATGAGAAGCCTTAGAGGGGTTTTGTCATGATCTCCTCCAGTCCCCCGGGTCAGCTCACCACAAGAAGGCCGGACTCTGTTCTTGTAATGCAGCCAGCACTCCTCGCATTCTCCTTCCGGCAGGTCAGTGACGGTCAGGGCCATGTGACTTGGGGTTTGCTGGCCCGGAAGTTTATTGCAGACAGCAGGCATGATCAGTCTCTGCAGTAGATCGGCGCTCCCCCCTGCTAGAGCGGTCCCCCGGGTCTGTGGTGAGCGGTCCCCCGGGTCTGTGGTGAGCGGTCCCCCGGGTCTGTGGTGAGCGGTCCCCCGGGTCTGTGGTGAGCGGTCCCCCGGGTCTGTGGTGAGCGGTCCCCCGGGTCTGTGGTGAGCGGTCCCCCGGGTCTGTGGTGAGCGGTCCCCCGGGTCTGTGGTGAGCGGTCCCCCGGGTCTGTGGTGAGCGGTCCCCCGGGTCTGTGGTGAGCGGTCCCCCGGGTCTGTGGTGAGCGGTCCCCCGGGTCTGTGGTGAGCGGTCCCCCGGGTCTGTGGTGAGCGGTCCCCCGGGGTCATCGGGTCCAACCCCCTGCTCAGTGCAGGTCCACTAAATCATCCCAGACAGATATTTGTCCAGCCTCTGAAGACTTCCATTGAAGGAGAACTCCCCACCTCCCATGGCAACCTGTTCCACTCATTGATCCTCCTCACTGTCTAATATCTAATCTGGGTCTCCTCCCTCTCAGTTTCATCCCATTGCTTCTAGTCTTTCCTTGTACAGATGAGAATAGGGCTGATCCCTCTGCACTGTGACGGCCCTTCAGATATTTGTAGACCTCTGCGCCTCCGCTCCTGATGGTAACGCCGGGTGCCTGCTCAGTGGGGCTCGTGTCCTGAGGGAGATTTAAAATCCCCCTGCTCCCGGCCAGCATGTGCAGCCTGGAGCAGGGGGATGGCACGGGGCACCGCTGTATGCGGCGCCTGGTCACATGATCACTGCTATCCAATGGATCATGTAAAGTAAAAACAATAGTTAGTTTCCCCTCCGGTCAGGTATCACATCCGTGAGGGAGGAAGACATGACGTATCTCGGGCCCCCAGATGTATCTGTGGACCTTACCCTGGCCTCTGCACACAGGCGCTAAAGCCGCAGATTGCCCGGGTGATTTAAAATCTCCCTGCTCCCGGCTACCAAACGTAGCTGAGAGCCTGTGGACGTCATGGGGGTCTGCGGTACGTGGTCCCCCAGTCGCGGGGTCCCCCAGTCGCGGGGTCCCCCAGTCGCGGGGTCCCCCAGTCGCGGGGTCCCCCAGTCGCGGGGTCCCCCCGTCGCGGGGTTTCCCCCCGTCGCGGGGTTTCCCCCCGTCGCGGGGTTTCCCCCCGTCGCGGGGTTTCCCCCCGTCGCGGGGTTTCCCCCCGTCGCGGGGTTTCCCCCCGTCGCGGGGTTTCCCCCCGTCGCGTGGTCCCAGCTATCAAATTAATAACGGCGATTGTGTAAAAGGAAAAAAAAGTTAGTTTCACCTCTCGTCACAGATCTGATCCGTGAGGGGAGGTGAAATCACTTACCTAAGGCCTCCAGCGGTGTCCCCTGACGGCATCTTTATCCACGGACCTCTCCCCAACTTCTGTGCATGCACCCGTTGGCAAAATGGCAGACGCAAGCGCAGAAGCTGAGGGGGGCTGGGAAATTTCAAATCTCTTTGCTCCTGGGTACTGCAGGTAGCGGAGAGCCTGGAGCCGTGACTGAGGGCCGCAGTGAGCGGTGCCCGGCCACATGATTACGGGGTCTAGAGCCATGACTGAGGGCCGCGGTGAGCGGTGCCCTGCCACATTATTACGGAGCCTGGAGCTGTGACTGAGGGCCGCGGTGAGCAGTGCTCGGCCACATGATTACGGGGCCTGGAGCCATGACTGAGGGCCGCGGTGAGCGGTGCCCTGCCACATGATTACGGGGCCTGAAGCCGTGACTGAGGGCCGCGGTGAGCGGTGCCCGGCCACATGATTACGGAGCCTGGAGCCGTGACTGAGGGCCGCGGTGAGCAGTGCCCGGCCACATTATTACGGGGTCTAGAGCCATGACTGAGGGCCGCGGTGAGCGGTGCCCTGCCACATGATTACGGGGCCTGAAGCCGTGACTGAGGGCCGCGGTGAGCGGTGCCCGGCCATATGATTACGGAGCCTGGAGCCGTGACTGAGGGCCGCGGTGAGCAGTGCCCGGCCACATGATTACGGAGCCTGGAGCTGTGACTGAGGGCCGCGTTGAGCGGTGCTCGGCCACATGATTACGGAGCCTGGAGCCGTGACTGAGGGCCGCGGTGAGCGGTGCTCGGCCACATGATTACGGAGCCTGGAGCCGTGACTGAGGGCCGCGGTGAGCGGTGCTCGGCCATATGATTATGGAGCCTGGAGCTGTGACTGAGGGCCGCGTTGAGCGGTGCTCGGCCACATGATTCTGGGGCCTGGAGCCGTGACTGAGGGCCGCGGTGAGCAGTGCCTGGCCACATGATTACGGAGCCTGGAGCCGTGACTGAGGGCCGCGGTGAGCAGTGCCTGGCCACATGATTACGGAGCCTGGAGCCGTGACTGAGGGCCGCGGTGAGCGGTGCTCGGCCATATGATTATGGAGCCTGGAGCTGTGACTGAGGGCCGCGGTGAGCGGTGCTCGGCCATATGATTATGGAGCCGTGACTGAGGGCCGCGTTGAGCGGTGCTCGGCCACATGATTCTGGAGCCGTGACTGAGGGCCGCGGTGAGCGGTGACTGAGGGCCGCGGTGAGCAGTGCCTGGCCACATGATTACGGAGCCTGGAGCCATGACTGAGGGCCGCGGTGAGCAGTGCCTGGCCACATGATTACGGGGCCTGGAGCCGTGACTGAGGGCCGTGGTGACCGGTGCCCGGCCACATGATTACGGAGTCTGGAGCCGTGACTGAGGGCCGCGGTGACCGGAGCCCGGCCACATGATTACGGAGCCTGGAGCCATGACTGAGGGCCGTGGTGAGCGGTGACTGAGGGCCGCGGTGAGCAGTGCCTGGCCACATGATTACGGAGCCTGGAGCCGTGACTGAGGGCCACGGTGAGCGGTGCCCGGCCACATGATTACGGAGCCTGGAGCCGTGACTGAGGGCCGCGGTGAGCGGTGCCCGGCCACATGATTACAGAGCCTGGAGCCGTGACTGAGGGCCGCGGTGAGCAGTGCCCGGCCACATGATTACAGAGCCTGGAGCCGTGACTGAGGGCCGCGGTGAGCGGTGCCCAGCCACATGATTACGGAGCCTGGAGCCGTGACTGAGGGCCGCAGTGAGCGGTGCCCGGCCACATGTTTACGTCAAAGTTAAAACAGTTGAACTTCAATGCTCCTTTCAGTTTGGGCCCCATTGTGCATATGGGCAGAAGATAAGGGCCACAATGGGTAGGTCTCTGAACACGGGACAAACGGGGGATCCATTTTGGGGTGTAAATCCTCATTTTCGTGGGCACCATAGAAAAAATCCTGTGTTTAAAATGACATGCAAACATATGAAATTTTATTGCATTAATTACTGAAGAAAAAAACTGTGGGGTCAAAATCCTGCGGACCCCTCAGTGAGTACATTAAGGGGTGCGGTCTATAAAATGGGGTCATGTGTGGGGGTCTCTATCACCCTGACACCTATGAGCCTTTGCAATCTTGGCTTGGTGCAGGAAAACAAAATGTTCCTCAAAATGCTGATGATTGTTACATTTGTACTAAAGTTTCTCCAATGTGCTTCCAGAATAAAGCAAACAGATGGACATCTAGATCTCATCAAACATCTGTACATGGTTGACATATCGCAGTTGAAAATGTGAAAAAAATAACATAACCACCCCCCTTATCGTCCTATCTGTAAGCACCCGTAGTGTCAGGTGAGTGCCGGCGGTGCGGGCCGGGGGCACCCCAGTGCTACCAGTAGTTTGACCTATCTGTAAGCACCCGTAGTGTCAGGTGAGTGCCGGCTGCACGGGCCGGGGGCACCCCAGTGCTACCAGTAGTTTGACCTATCTGTAAGCACCCGTAGTGTCAGGTGAGTGCCGGCGGCACGGGCCAGGGGCACCCCAGTGCTACCAGTAGTTTGACCTATCTGTAAGCACCCGTAGTGGCAGGTGAGTGCCGGCGGCACGGGCCGGGGGCACCCCAGTGCTACCAGTAGTTTGACCTATCTGTAAGCACCCGTAGTGTCAGGTGAGTGCCGGCGGTGCGGGCCGGGGGCACCCCAGTGCTACCAGTAGTTTGACCTATCTGTAAGCACCCGTAGTGTCAGGTGAGTGCCGGCGGTGCGGGCCGGGGGCACCCCAGTGCTACCAGTAGTTTGACCTATCTGTAAGCACCCGTAGTGTCAGGTGAGTGCCGGCGGCACGGGCCAGGGGCACCCCAGTGCTACCAGTAGTTTGACCTATCTGTAAGCACCCGTAGTGGCAGGTGAGTGCCGGCGGCACGGGCCGGGGGCACCCCAGTGCTACCAGTAGTTTGACCTATCTGTAAGCACCCGTAGTGTCAGGTGAGTGCCGGCGGTGCGGGCCGGGGGCACCCCAGTGCTACCAGTAGTTTGACCTATCTGTAAGCACCCGTAGTGTCAGGTGAGTGCCGGCGGTGCGGGCCGGGGGCACCCCAGTGCTACCAGTAGTTTGACCTATCTGTAAGCACCCGTAGTGTCAGGTGAGTGCCGGCTGCATGGGCCGGGGCCTCCCCACTGCTACCAGTAGTTTGAATGCAGCCATGCAAAAGGGAAAATATTGTGCTTTATTGTGGAAAAACCTTTAAAAAAAATCTATAATTGTGGTCTTACGCCCCTGCAGACATTACCTGTGCTGCGCCCCAAATAAGGGGCGGAGTCATTACCTGTGCTGCCGCGGGCGCCCCCAATAAGGGGCGGAGTCATTACCTGTGCTGCAGCAGTGCGCCCCCAATAAGAGGCAGAGTCATTACCTGTGCTGCCGCCCAGCACCCCCAATAAGGGGCGGAGTCATCACCTGTGCTGCCGTGGGGCGCCCCCAATAAGGGGCAGAGTAATCACTTGTGCTGTGGCCTGACACCCTCAATAAGGGGCGGAGTCATTATGATGCAGCGGGACGCCCCCAATAAGGGGCGGAGTCATTATGATGCAGCGGGACACCCCCAATAAGGGGTGAAGTCATTATGCTGCAGCCGGATGCCCCCAATAAGGGGCGGAGTCATTACCTGTGCTGCAGCAGGGCCTCCCAATAAGGGGCGGAGTCATTACCTGTGCTGCAGCAGGGCCTCCCAATAAGGGGCGGAGTCATTACCTGTGCTGCAGCGGGGCCTCCCAATAAGGGGCGGAGTCATTACCTGTGCTGCAGCGGGGCCTCCCAATAAGGGGCGGAGTCATTACCTGTGCTGCTGCGGGGCCTCCCAATAAGGGGCGGAGTCATTATCTGTGCTGCAGCAGGGCGCCCCCTGTGGGCAGCTGTATGTTATCTCAGCAGTGACTCTTCTCTTTCAGGCATACAACATCCATGTGAACGGGGTGCTGCACTGCCGGGTGCGCTACAGCCAGCTCTTCGGCCTCCACGAGCAGGTGAGGAGGGCAGAGGGGGTATGATGGGGGCTCTTTTGGCCCCCCGCCTGTTACTACATTGTGGGAGTTCTTGTTCTGACCTTCTCCTTTGCTCTCTGGTTGCAGCTGAGGAAAGAGTATGGAAACAACGTGGTCCCCTTATTTCCACCCAAGAAGCTGTTCAGCCTGACCTCCTCGGAGGTGGAGCAGCGCCGGGAGCAGCTGGAGAAGTACATGCAGGCAGGTCAGTGAGCACCATAGCCGGGGCTCGCCCCATGTGTGCTGGGCATAGATGAGGGGCCCCATGTCTGATAGGGCCCGCCTACACGGCTGCTCCTGGGCATACAGCGACTGTTGTCCCGTCACCCGCGTCATGCCATTGTTGCCCGTGTTGTGGACTGGCACCGCCAGCGGTAGACCTTTTCGCTGGCATCTCTCCGCTGGGAGACATTTTCTACAGACGTTGAGGCGCGCCTAACAAGACGAGCCTCGTGTGCCAGACGTGGTGGAGCGCCCCCTGGAGGAAGCGGCCGCGGATCAAAGGAGCGCCCCTCTTAGTAAACCTGGTCATCCTCAGTGGATCCCGACCTATAATTTAGGTTAGTTTCTGCTGTAGATTGGTCAGACCGTGGGTGGCCCCTCCCCTTTTTCCAAGCCATGCCCACCTTTTAGAAAAAAGCCAGGAAGCTGCAAATTTGTGCCTTTTTTTTTCTACACCCAAATTCTGGCACAAGCGGCGTTATTCCCCCTCCAATACCAGAATGGCGCCCGTCCAGTATATGATGGAGGCGGGGCTAATTGTGTGATGTTTCAGCATAAGCCCACAGCTCGCAGCCTCCATGGTACCTGGAGACAGTCAGCAGGGTGGTTATACAGCCCTCTAGTAACGATTCCCCTTCTCTCCTCAGTGCGGCAGGACCCGCTGCTGGGATCCAGCGAGATATTCAACAGCTTCCTGCGACGCTCCCAGCAGGTCAGTTCTGTCCCTTCCCGAATACACATCACGCGACTAACCCGACCCCGTGTCCTCATGGGTCAGAGGTGAAGACTGTAGGTGTCCTCCAGTCTACTGGTCCATGGACAGTTCTACATCTAGCGCATGGTCAGCAGTACATGCCTACCTGGTGCCTGGTCACCTTGTACCTGGTGGTCAGCAGTACATGTATCTGCCTGGTCCCTGGTGGTCTTATTGATCACCTTGTACCTGGTGGTCAGCAGTACATGTATCTGCCTGGTCCCTGGTGGTCTTATTGGTCACCTTGTACCTGGTGGTCAGCAGTACATGTATCTGCCTGGTCCCTGGTGGTCTTATTGGTCACCTTGTACCTGGTGGTCAGCAGTACATGTATCTGCCTGGTCCCTGGTGGTCTTATTGGTCACCTTGTACCTGGTGGTCAGCAGTACATGTATCTGCCTGGTCCCTGGTGGTCTTATTGGTCACCTTGTACCTGGTGGTCAGCAGTACATGTATCTGCCTGGTCCCTGGTGGTCTTATTGGTCACCTTGTACCTGGTGGTCAGCAGTACATGTATCTGCCTGGTAACTGGTGGTCTTATTGGTCACCTTGTACCTGGTGGTCAGCAGTACATGCCTACCTGGTCCCTGGTCACCTTGTACCTGGTGGTCAGCAGTACATGTATCTGCCTGGTCCCTGGTGGTCTTATTGGTCACCTTGTACCTGGTGGTCAGCAGTACATGCCTACCTGGTCCCTGGTCACCTTGTACCTGGTGATCAGCAGTACATGTATCTGCCTGGTCCCTGGTGGTCTTATTGATCACCTTGTACCTGGTGGTCAGCAGTACATGTATCTGCCTGGTCCCTGGTGGTCTTATTGGTCACCTTGTACCTGGTGATCAGCAGTACATGTATCTGCCTGGTCCCCGGTGGTCTTATTGGTCACCTCGTACCTGGTGGTCAGCAGTACATGTATCTGCCTGGTCCCTGGTGGTCTTATTGGTCACCTCGTACCTGGTGGTCAGCAGTACATGTATCTGCCTGGTCACTGGTGGTCTTATTGGTCACCTTGTACCTGGTGGTCAGCAGTACATGTATCTGCCTGGTGGTCTTATTGGTCACCTTGTACCTGGTGGTCAGCAGTACATGTATCTGCCTGGTAACTGGTGGTCTTATTGGTCACCTCGTACCTGGTGGTCAGCAGTACATGTATCTGCCTGGTCCCTGGTGGTCTTATTGGTCACCTTGTACCTGGTGGTCAGCAGTACATGTATCTGCCTGGTCCCTGGTGGTCTTATTGGTCACCTTGTACCTGGTGGTCAGCAGTACATGTATCTGCCTGGTCCCTGGTGGTCTTATTGGTCACCTTGTACCTGGTGGTCAGCAGTACATGTATCTGCCTGGTCCCTGGTGGTCTTATTGGTCACCTCATACCTGGTGGTCAGCAGTACATGCCTACCTGGTCCCTGGTCATCTTGTACCTGGTGGTGAGCAGTACATGCCTACCTGGTCCCTGGTGGTCTTATTGATCACCTTGTACCTGGTGGTCAGCAGTACATAGGTACCTGGTCCCTGGTGGTCTTATTGGTCACCTCGTACCTGGTGGTCAGCAGTACATGCCTACCTGGTCCCTGGTGGTCTGCTTGTTCACCTCGTACCGGGTGGGCAGTACATGCATTAGCCTGGTCCCTGGTGGTCTTGTTGTCCTGATATCTATTGGCAGCCTCCGTTCTGATAGGCAGTCATTATCTGTCTGCTCCAGCGCCCCCTGTAGACATAGAGGCTGTCTCTGCGCTCCTGCACTGCCGTGGACTGACTCTTCTGTTGTCCCCTCTTTTCAGGAGACTCAGCAGATCCCCACCGAGGAGGTGCAGCTGGAGGTGTTCCTCTCCAACGGCCAAAAGGTGAAAGTGTCCATTGTGACGTCGGACCAGACAGAGGACGTGCTAGAGGTAAGAGCCCCCCTCCCACCTGAGTATAGGGGGCAGTGTAGAGGACGTGCTAGAGGTAAGAGCCCCCCTCCCACCTGAGTATAGGGGGCAGTGTAGAGGACGTGCTAGAGGTAAGAGCCCCCCTCCCACCTGAGTATAGGGGGCAGTGTAGAGGACGTGCTAGAGGTAAGAGCCCCCCTCCCACCTGAGTATAGGGGGCAGTGTAGAGGACGTGCTAGAGGTAAGAGACCACCTCCCACCTGAGTATAGGGAGCAGTGTAGAGGACGTGCTAGAGGTAAGAGACCACCTCCCACCTGAGTATAGGGGGCAGTGTAGAGGACGTGCTAGAGGTAAGAGACCCCCTCCCACCTGAGTATAGGGGGCAGTGTAGAGGACGTGCTAGAGGTAAGAGCCCCCCTCCCACCTGAGTATAGGGGGCAGTGTAGAGGATGTGCTAGAGGTAAGAGACCCCCTCCCACCTGAGTATAGGGGCAGTATAATGGACGTGCTAGAGGTAAGAGACCCCCTCCAACCTGAGTATAGGGGGCAGTGTAGAGGATGTGCTAGAGGTAAGAGACCCCCTCCCACCTGAGTATAGGGGGCAATGTAGAGGACGTGCTAGAGGTAAGAGACCCCCTCCCACCTGAGTATAGGGGCAGTATAATGGACGTGCTAGAGGTAAGAGCCCCCCTCCCACCTGAGTATAGGAGGCAGTGTAGAGGACGTGCTAGAGGTAAGAGACCCCCTCCCACCTGAGTATAGGAGGCAGTGTAGAGGACGTGCTAGAGGTAAGAGACCCCCTCCCACCTGAGTATAGGGGGCAGTGTAGAGGACGTGCTAGAGGTAAGAGACCCCCTCCCACCTGAGTATAGGGGGCAGTGTAGAGGACGTGCTAGAGGTAAGAGCCCCCCTCCCACCTGAGTATAGGGGGCAGTGTAGAGGACGTGCTAGAGGTAAGAGACCCCCTCCCACCTGAGTATAGGGGGCAGTGTAGAGGACGTGCTAGAGGTAAGAGACCACCTCCCACCTGAGTATAGGAGGCAGTGTAGAGGACGTGCTAGAGGTAAGAGACCCCCTCCCACCTGAGTATAGGGGGCAGTGTAGAGGACGTGCTAGAGGTAAGAGCCCCCCTCCCACCTGAGTATAGGAGGCAGTGTAGAGGACGTGCTAGAGGTAAGAGACCCCCTCCCACCTGAGTATAGGAGGCAGTATAATGGACGTGCTAGAGGTAAGAGACCCCCCTCCCACCTGAGTATAGGGGGCAATGTAGAGGACGTGCTAGAGGTAAGAGACCCCCTCCCACCTGAGTATAGGGGGCAGTGTAGAGGACGTGCTAGAGGTAAGAGACCCCCTCCCACCTGAGTATAGGGGGCAGTGTAGAGGACGTGCTAGAGGTAAGAGACCCCCTCCCACCTGAGTATAGGGGGCAGTGTAGAGGACGTGCTAGAGGTAAGAGACCACCTCCCACCTGAGTATAGGAGGCAGTGTAGAGGACGTGCTAGAGGTAAGAGACCCCCTCCCACCTGAGTATAGGGGGCAGTGTAGAGGACGTGCTAGAGGTAAGAGACCACCTCCAACCTGAGTATAGGGGGCAGTGTAGAGGACGTGCTAGAGGTAAGAGACCCCCTCCCACCTGAGTATAGAGGGGCAGTGTAGAGGACGTGCTAGAGGTAAGAGCCCCCCTCCCACCTGAGTATAGGAGGCAGTGTAGAGGACGTGCTAGAGGTAAGAGACCACCTCCCACCTGAGTATAGGAGGCAGTATAATGGACGTGCTAGAGGTAAGAGCCCCCCTCCCACCTGAGTATAGGAGGCAGTATAATGGACGTGCTAGAGGTAAGAGACCCCCTCCCACCTGAGTATAGGGGGCAGTGTAGAGGACGTGCTAGAGGTAAGAGCCCCCCTCCCACCTGAGTATAGGGGGCAGTGTAGAGGACGTGCTAGAGGTAAGAGCCCCCCTCCCACCTGAGTATAGGGGGCAGTGTAGAGGATGTGCTAGAGGTAAGAGCCCCCCTCCCACCTGAGTATAGGGGGCAGTGTAGAGGATGTGCTAGAGGTAAGAGCCCCCCTCCCACCTGAGTATAGGAGGCAGTATAATGGACGTGCTAGAGGTAAGAGACCCCCTCCCACCTGAGTATAGGGGGCAGTGTAGAGGACGTGCTAGAGGTAAGAGCCCCCCTCCCACCTGAGTATAGGGGGCAGTGTAGAGGATGTGCTAGAGGTAAGAGCCCCCCTCCCACCTGAGTATAGGGGGCAGTGTAGAGGACGTGCTAGAGGTTAGAGACCACCTCCCACCTGAGTATAGGGGGCAGTGTAGAGGACGTGCTAGAGGTAAGAGCCCCCCTCCCACCTGAGTATAGGGGGCAGTGTAAAGGACGTGCTAGAGGTAAGAGCCCCCCTCCCACCTGAGTATAGGGGGCAGTATAATGGACGTGCTAGAGGTAAGAGCCCCCCTCCCACCTGAGTATAGGGGGCAGTGTAGAGGACGTGCTAGAGGTAAGAGCCCCCCTCCCACCTGAGTATAGGGGGCAGTGTAGAGGATGTGCTAGAGGTAAGAGCCCCCCTCCCACCTGAGTATAGGGGGCAGTGTAGAGGACGTGCTAGAGGTAAGAGCCCCCCTCCCACCTGATTATAGGAGGCAGTGTAGAGGACGTGCTAGAGGTAAGAGACCCCCTCCCACCTGAGTATAGGGGGCAGTGTAGAGGACGTGCTAGAGGTAAGAGCCCCCCTCCCACCTGAGTATAGGGGGCAGTATAATGGACGTGCTAGAGGTAAGAGCCCCCCTCCCACCTGAGTATAGGGGGCAGTGTAGAGGACGTGCTAGAGGTAAGAGACCCCCTCCCACCTGAGTATAGGGGGCAGTGTTGAGGACGTGCTAGAGGTAAGAGCCCCCCTCCCACCTGAGTATAGGGGGCAGTGTTGAGGACGTGCTAGAGGTAAGAGCCCCCCTCCCACCTGAGTATAGGGGGCAGTGTTGAGGACGTGCTAGAGGTAAGAGCCCCCCTCCCACCTGAGTATAGGGGGCAGTGTAGAGGATGTGCTAGAGGTAAGAGCCCCCCTCCCACCTGAGTATAGGAGGCAGTATAATGGACGTGCTAGAGGTAAGAGCCCCTCTCCCACCTGAGTATAGGGGGCAGTGTAGAGGACGTGCTAGAGGTAAGAGACCACCTCTCACCTGAGTATAGGGGGCAGTATAATGGACGTGCTAGAGTTAAGAGCCCCCCTCCCACCTGAGTATAGGGGGCAGTATAATGGACGTGCTAGAGGTAAGAGACCCCCTCCCACCTGAGTATAGGGGGCAGTGTAGAGGACGTGCTAGAGGTAAGAGCCCCCCTCCCACCTGAGTATAGGGGGCAGTGTAGAGGATGTGCTAGAGGTAAGAGACCACCTCCGACCTGAGTATAGGGGGCAGTGTAGAGGATGTGCTAGAGGTAAGAGACCACCTCCCACCTGAGTATAGGAGGCAGTATAATGGACGTGCTAGAGTTAAGAGCCCCCCTCCCACCTGAGTATAGGGGGCAGTATAATGGACGTGCTAGAGGTAAGAGACCCCCTCCCACCTGAGTATAGGGGGCAGTGTAGAGGATGTGCTAGAGGTAAGAGACCACCTCCGACCTGAGTATAGGGGGCAGTGTAGAGGACGTGCTAGAGGTAAGAGACCCCCTCCCACCTGAGTATCGGGGGCAGTGTAGAGGACGTGCTAGAGGTAAGAGCCCCTCTCCCACCTGAGTATAGGGGGCAGTGTAGAGGACGTGCTAGAGGTAAGAGACCCCCTCCCACCTGAGTATAGGAGGCAGTATAATGGACGTGCTAGAGGTAAGAGACCCCCTCCCACCTGAGTATAGGAGGCAGTGTAGAGGACGTGCTAGAGGTAAGAGACCCCCTCCCACCTGAGTATAGGGGGCAGTGTAGAGGACGTGCTAGAGGTAAGAGACCACCTCCCACCTGAGTATAGGGGGCAGTGTAGAGGACGTGCTAGAGGTAAGAGCCCCCCTCCCACCTGAGTATAGGAGGCAGTGTAGAGGACGTGCTAGAGGTAAGAGACCACCTCCCACCTGAGTATAGGGGGCAGTGTAGAGGACGTGCTAGAGGTAAGAGACCACCTCCCACCTGAGTATAGGGGGCAGTGTAGAGGACGTGCTAGAGGTAAGAGCCCCCCTCCCACCTGAGTATAGGAGGCAGTATAATGGACGTGCTAGAGGTAAGAGCCCCCCTCCCACCTGAGTATAGGGGGCAGTGTAGAGGACGTGCTAGAGGTAAGAGCCCCCCCTCCCACCTGAGTATAGGAGGCAGTATAGAGGACGTGCTAGAGGTAAGAGCCCCTCTCCCACCTGAGTATAGGGGGCAGTGTAGAGGACGTGCTAGAGGTAAGAGCCCCCCTCCCACCTGAGTATAGGGGGCAGTGTAGAGGACGTGCTAGAGGTAAGAGACCCCCTCCCACCTGAGTATAGGAGGCAGTATAATGGACGTGCTAGAGGTAAGAGACCCCCTCCCACCTGAGTATAGGGGGCAATGTAGAGGACGTGCTAGAGGTAAGAGACCCCCTCCCACCTGAGTATAGGGGGCAGTGTAGAGGACGTGCTAGAGGTAAGAGCCCCCCTCCCACCTGAGTATAGGAGGCAGTGTAGAGGACGTGCTAGAGGTAAGAGACCACCTCCCACCTGAGTATAGGGGGCAGTGTAGAGGACGTGCTAGAGGTAAGAGCCCCCCTCCCACCTGAGTATAGGAGGCAGTATAATGGACGTGCTAGAGGTAAGAGCCCCCCTCCCACCTGAGTATAGGGGGCAGTGTAGAGGACGTGCTAGAGGTAAGAGACCACCTCCCACCTGAGTATAGGGGGCAGTATAATGGACGTGCTAGAGGTAAGAGCCCCCCTCCCACCTGAGTATAGGGGGCAGTGTAGAGGACGTGCTAGAGGTAAGAGACCCCCTCCCACCTGAGTATAGGGGGCAGTGTAGAGGACGTGCTAGAGGTAAGAGACCACCTCCCACCTGAGTATAGGGGGCAGTGTAGAGGACGTGCTAGAGGTAAGAGACCACCTCCCACCTGAGTATAGGGGGCAGTGTAGAGGACGTGCTAGAGGTAAGAGCCCCCTCCCACCTGAGTATAGGGGGCAGTGTAGAGGACGTGCTAGAGGTAAGAGACCACCTCCCACCTGAGTATAGGGGGCAGTGTAGAGGACGTGCTAGAGGTAAGAGCCCCCCTCCCACCTGAGTATAGGGGGCAGTGTAGAGGACGTGCTAGAGGTAAGAGACCACCTCCCACCTGAGTATAGGGGGCAGTGTAGAGGACGTGCTAGAGGTAAGAGACCCCCTCCCACCTGAGTATAGGAGGCAGTGTAGAGGACGTGCTAGAGGTAAGAGACCACCTCCGACCTGAGTATAGGGGGCAGTGTAGAGGACGTGCTAGAGGTAAGAGCCCCCCTCCCACCTGAGTATAGGAGGCAGTGTAGAGGACGTGCTAGAGGTAAGAGACCACCTCTCACCTGAGTATAGGGGGCAGTGTAGAGGACGTGCTAGAGGTAAGAGCCCCCCTCCCACCTGAGTATAGGGGGCAGTGTAGAGGACGTGCTAGAGGTAAGAGCCCCCCTCCCACCTGAGTATAGGAGGCAGTGTAGAGGACGTGCTAGAGGTAAGAGACCCCCTCCCACCTGAGTATAGGGGGCAGTATAATGGACGTGCTAGAGGTAAGAGACCACCTCTCACCTGAGTATAGGGGGCAGTATAATGGACGTGCTAGAGGTAAGAGACCCCCTCCCACCTGAGTATAGGGGGCAGTGTAGAGGATGTGCTAGAGGTAAGAGACCACCTCCGACCTGAGTATAGGGGGCAGTGTAGAGGACGTGCTAGAGGTAAGAGACCCCCTCCCACCTGAGTATCGGGGGCAGTGTAGAGGACGTGCTAGAGGTAAGAGCCCCTCTCCCACCTGAGTATAGGGGGCAGTGTAGAGGACGTGCTAGAGGTAAGAGACCCCCTCCCACCTGAGTATAGGGGGCAGTGTAGAGGACGTGCTAGAGGTAAGAGACCCCCTCCCACCTGAGTATAGGAGGCAGTATAATGGACGTGCTAGAGGTAAGAGACCCCCTCCCACCTGAGTATAGGGGGCAATGTAGAGGACGTGCTAGAGGTAAGAGACCCCCTCCCACCTGAGTATAGGGGGCAGTGTAGAGGACGTGCTAGAGGTAAGAGACCACCTCCCACCTGAGTATAGGGGGCAGTGTAGAGGACGTGCTAGAGGTAAGAGCCCCCCTCCCACCTGAGTATAGGGGGCAGTGTAGAGGACGTGCTAGAGGTAAGAGCCCCCCTCCCACCTGAGTATAGGAGGCAGTGTAGAGGACGTGCTAGAGGTAAGAGACCACCTCCCACCTGAGTATAGGGGGCAGTGTAGAGGATGTGCTAGAGGTAAGAGCCCCCCTCCCACCTGAGTATAGGGGGCAGTGTAGAGGACGTGCTAGAGGTAAGAGCCCCCCTCCCACCTGAGTATAGGAGGCAGTATAATGGACGTGCTAGAGGTAAGAGCCCCCCTCCCACCTGAGTATAGGGGGCAGTGTAGAGGACGTGCTAGAGGTAAGAGACCACCTCTCGCCTGAGTATAGGAGGCAGTATAGAGGACGTGCTAGAGGTAAGAGCCCCCCCTCCCACCTGAGTATAGGGGGCAGTGTAGAGGACGTGCTAGAGGTAAGAGACCACCTCCCACCTGAGTATAGGGGGCAGTATAATGGACGTGCTAGAGGTAAGAGCCCCCCTCCCACCTGAGTATAGGGGGCAGTGTAGAGGACGTGCTAGAGGTAAGAGACCCCCTCCCACCTGAGTATAGGGGGCAGTGTAGAGGACGTGCTAGAGGTAAGAGACCACCTCCCACCTGAGTATAGGGGGCAGTGTAGAGGACGTGCTAGAGGTAAGAGACCCCCTCCCACCTGAGTATAGGGGTCAGTGTAGAGGACGTGCTAGAGGTAAGAGCCCCCCTCCCACCTGAGTATAGGGGGCAGTGTAGAGGACGTGCTAGAGGTAAGAGCCCCCCTCCCACCTGAGTATAGGACGCAGTATAATGGACGTGCTAGAGGTAAGAGACCCCCTCCCACCTGAGTATAGGGGGCAGTGTAGAGGACGTGCTAGAGGTAAGAGCCCCCCTCCCACCTGAGTATAGGGGGCAGTGTAGAGGACGTGCTAGAGGTAAGAGACCCCCTCCCACCTGAGTATAGGGGGCAGTGTAGAGGACGTGCTAGAGGTAAGAGCCCCCCTCCCACCTGAGTATAGGGGGCAGTGTAGAGGACGTGCTAGAGGTAAGAGACCACCTCCGACCTGAGTATAGGGGGCAGTGTAGAGGACGTGCTAGAGGTAAGAGCCCCCCTCCCACCTGAGTATAGGAGGCAGTGTAGAGGACGTGCTAGAGGTAAGAGACCCCCTCCCACCTGAGTATAGGAGGCAGTGTAGAGGACGTGCCAGAGGTAAGAGACCACCTCTCACCTGAGTATAGGGGGCAGTATAATGGACGTGCTAGAGGTAAGAGACCCCCTCCCACCTGAGTATAGGAGGCAGTGTAGAGGACGTGCTAGAGGTAAGAGACCACCTCCGACCTGAGTATAGGGGGCAGTGTAGAGGACGTGCTAGAGGTAAGAGACCCCCTCCCACCTGAGTATAGGAGGCAGTGTAGAGGACGTGCCAGAGGTAAGAGACCACCTCTCACCTGAGTATAGGGGGCAGTGTAGAGGACGTGCTAGAGGTAAGAGCCCCCCTCCCACCTGAGTATAGGGGGCAGTGTAGAGGACGTGCTAGAGGTAAGAGCCCCCCTCCCACCTGAGTATAGGAGGCAGTGTAGAGGACGTGCTAGAGGTAAGAGACCCCCTCCCACCTGAGTATAGGGGGCAGTATAATGGACGTGCTAGAGGTAAGAGACCCCCTCCCACCTGAGTATAGGGGGCAGTGTAGAGGACGTGCTAGAGGTAAGAGCCCCCCTCCCACCTAAGTATAGGGGGCAGTGTAGAGGACGTGCTAGAGGTAAGAGCCCCCCTCCCACCTGAGTATAGGAGGCAGTATAATGGACGTGCTAGAGGTAAGAGACCCCCTCCCACCTGAGTATAGGGGGCAGTGTAGAGGACGTGCTAGAGGTAAGAGCCCCCCTCCCACCTGAGTATAGGGGGCAGTGTAGAGGATATGCTAGAGGTAAGAGCCCCCCTCCCACCTGAGTATAGGGGGCAGTATAATGGACGTGCTAGAGGTAAGAGCCCCCCTCCCACCTGAGTATAGGGGGCAGTATAATGGACGTGCTAGAGGTAAGAGACCCCCTCCCACCTGAGTATAGGGGGCAGTGTAGAGGACGTGCTAGAGGTAAGAGACCCCCTCCCACCTGAGTATAGGGGGCAGTGTAGAGGACGTGCTAGAGGTAAGAGCCCCCCTCCCACCTGAGTATAGGGGGCAGTGTAGAGGACGTGCTAGAGGTAAGAGCCCCTCTCCCACCTGAGTATAGGAGGCAGTGTAGAGGACGTGCTAGAGGTAAGAGCCCCCCTCCCACCTGAGTATAGGGGGCAGTGTAGAGGACGTGCTAGAGGTAAGAGCCCCCCTCCCACCTGAGTATAGGGGGCAGTGTAGAGGACGTGCTAGAGGTAAGAGCCCCTCTCCCACCTGAGTATAGGGGGCAGTGTAGAGGACGTGCTAGAGGTAAGAGCCCCTCTCCCACCTGAGTATAGGAGGCAGTGTAGAGGACGTGCTAGAGGTAAGAGCCCCCCTCCCACCTGAGTATAGGGGGCAGTGTAGAGGACGTGCTAGAGGTAAGAGACCCCCTCCCACCTGAGTATAGGGGGCAGTGTAGAGGACGTGCTAGAGGTAAGAGACCCCCTCCCACCTGAGTATAGGGGGCAGTGTAGAGGACGTGCTAGAGGTAAGAGACCCCCTCCCACCTGAGTATAGGAGGCAGTGTAGAGGACGTGCTAGAGGTAAGAGACCACCTCCCACCTGAGTATAGGGGGCAGTGTAGAGGACGTGCTAGAGGTAAGAGCCCCTCTCCCACCTGAGTATAGGGGGCAGTGTAGAGGACGTGCTAGAGGTAAGAGACCCCCTCCCACCTGAGTATAGGGGGCAGTGTAGAGGACGTGCTAGAGGTAAGAGACCCCCTCCCACCTGAGTATAGGAGGCAGTGTAGAGGATGTGCTAGAGGTAAGAGCCCCCCTCCCACCTGAGTATAGGGGGCAGTGTAGAGGACGTGCTAGAGGTAAGAGACCCCCTCCCACCTGAGTATAGGGGGCAGTGTAGAGGACGTGCTAGAGGTAAGAGACCCCCTCCCACCTGAGTATAGGGGGCAGTATAATGGACGTGCTAGAGGTAAGAGCCCCCCTCCCACCTGAGTATAGGGGGCAGTGTAGAGGACGTGCTAGAGGTAAGAGACCCCCTCCCACCTGAGTATAGGGGGCAGTGTAGAGGACGTGCTAGAGGTAAGAGACCACCTCCCACCTGAGTATAGGGGGCAGTGTAGAGGACGTGCTAGAGGTAAGAGCCCCCCTCCCACCTGAGTATAGGGGGCAGTGTAGAGGACGTGCTAGAGGTAAGAGCCCCCCTCCCACCTGAGTATAGGAGGCAGTATAATGGACGTGCTAGAGGTAAGAGCCCCCCTCCCACCTGAGTATAGGGGGCAGTGTAGAGGACGTGCTAGAGGTAAGAGCCCCCCTCCCACCTGAGTATAGGGGGCAGTGTAGAGGACGTGCTAGAGGTAAGAGACCCCCTCCCACCTGAGTATAGGGGGCAGTGTAGAGGACGTGCTAGAGGTAAGAGCCCCCCTCCCACCTGAGTATAGGGGGCAGTGTAGAGGACGTGCTAGAGGTAAGAGCCCCCCTCCCACCTGAGTATAGGGGGCAGTGTAGAGGACGTGCTAGAGGTAAGAGCCCACCTCCCACCTGAGTATAGGGGGCAGTGTAGAGGACGTGCTAGAGGTAAGAGACCCCCTCCCACCTGAGTATAGGGGGCAGTATAATGGACGTGCTAGAGGTAAGAGACCCCCTCCCACCTGAGTATAGGGGGCAGTGTAGAGGACGTGCTAGAGGTAAGAGACCACCTCCCACCTGAGTATAGGGGGCAGTGTAGAGGACGTGCTAGAGGTAAGAGACCCCCTCCCACCTGACTATAGGGGGCAGTATAATGGACGTGCTAGAGGTAAGAGCCCCCCTCCCACCTGAGTATAGGAGGCAGTATAATGGACGTGCTAGAGGTAAGAGACCCCCTCCCACCTGAGTATAGGGGGCAGTGTAGAGGACGTGCTAGAGGTAAGAGACCACCTCCCACCTGAGTATAGGGGGCAGTGTAGAGGACGTGCTAGAGGTAAGAGCCCCCCTCCCACCTGAGTATAGGAGGCAGTATAATGGACGTGCTAGAGGTAAGAGCCCCCCTCCCACCTGAGTATAGGGGGCAGTGTAGAGGACGTGCTAGAGGTAAGAGCCCCCCTCCCACCTGAGTATAGGGGGCAGTGTAGAGGACGTGCTAGAGGTAAGAGCCCCCCTCCCACCTGAGTATAGGGGGCAGTGTAGAGGACGTGCTAGAGGTAAGAGCCCACCTCCCACCTGAGTATAGGGGGCAGTGTAGAGGACGTGCTAGAGGTAAGAGACCCCCTCCCACCTGAGTATAGGGGGCAGTATAATGGACGTGCTAGAGGTAAGAGACCCCCTCCCACCTGAGTATAGGGGGCAGTGTAGAGGACGTGCTAGAGGTAAGAGACCACCTCCCACCTGAGTATAGGGGGCAGTGTAGAGGACGTGCTAGAGGTAAGAGACCCCCTCCCACCTGAGTATAGGGGGCAGTATAATGGACGTGCTAGAGGTAAGAGCCCCCCTCCCACCTGAGTATAGGAGGCAGTATAATGGACGTGCTAGAGGTAAGAGACCCCCTCCCACCTGAGTATAGGGGGCAGTGTAGAGGACGTGCTAGAGGTAAGAGACCCCCCTCCCACCTGAGTATAGGGGGCAGTGTAGAGGACGTGCTAGAGGTAAGAGACCCCCTCCCACCTGAGTGTAGGGGGCAGTATAATGGACGTGCTAGAGGTAAGAGACCCCCTCCCACCTGAGTATAGGGGGCAGTGTAGAGGACGTGCTAGAGGTAAGAGCCCCCCTCCCACCTGAGTATAGGGGGCAGTATAATGGACGTGCTAGAGGTAAGAGACCCCCTCCCACCTGAGTATAGGGGGCAGTGTAGAGGACGTACTAGAGGTAAGAGCCCCCCTCCCACCTGAGTATAGGAGGCAGTATAATGGACGTGCTAGAGGTAAGAGACCCCCTCCCACCTGAGTATAGGGGGCAGTGTAGAGGACGTGCTAGAGGTAAGAGACCCCCTCCCACCTGAGTATAGGGGGCAGTGTAGAGGACGTGCTAGAGGTAAGAGACCACCTCCCACCTGAGTATAGGGGGCAGTGTAGAGGACGTGCTAGAGGTAAGAGACCCCCTCCCACCTGAGTATAGGGGGCAGTGTAGAGGACGTGCTAGAGGTAAGAGCCCCCCTCCCACCTGAGTATAGGGGGCAGTGTAGAGGATGTGCTAGAGGTAAGAGCCCCCCTCCCACCTGAGTATAGGGGGCAGTATAATGGACGTGCTAGAGGTAAGAGCCCCCCTGCCACCTGAGTATAGGGGGCAGTGTAGAGGACGTGCTAGAGGTAAGAGACCCCCTCCCACCTGAGTATAGGGGGCAGTATAATGGACGTGCTAGAGGTAAGAGCCCCCCTCCCACCTGAGTATAGGAGGCAGTATAATGGACGTGCTAGAGGTAAGAGCCCCCCTCCCACCTGAGTATAGGGGGCAGTGTAGAGGACGTGCTAGAGGTAAGAGCCCCCCTCCCACCTGAGTATAGGGGGCAGTATAATGGACGTGCTAGAGGTAAGAGCCCCCCTCCCACCTGAGTATAGGGGGCAGTGTAGAGGACGTGCTAGAGGTAAGAGCCCCCCTCCCACCTGAGTATAGGGGGCAGTGTAGAGGACGTGCTAGAGGTAAGAGCCCCCCTCCCACCTGAGTATAGGGGGCACTGTAGAGGACGTGCTAGAGGTAAGAGCCCCCCTCCCACCTGAGTATAGGGGGCAGTATAATGGACGTGCTAGAGGTAAGAGCCCCCCTCCCACCTGAGTATAGGGGGCAGTGTAGAGGACGTGCTAGAGGTAAGAGCCCCCCTCCCACCTTAGTATAGGGGGCAGTGTAGAGGACGTGCTAGAGGTAAGAGTCCCCCTCCCACCTGAGTATAGGGGGCAGTGTAGAGGACGTGCTAGAGGTAAGAGACCCCCTCCCACCTAAGTATAGGGGGCAGTGTAGAGGACGTGCTAGAGGTAAGAGCCCCCCTCCCACCTGAGTATAGGGGGCAGTATAATGGACGTGCTAGAGGTAAGAGACCCCCTCCCACCTGAGTATAGGGGGCAGTGTAGAGGACGTGCTAGAGGTAAGAGCCCCCCTCCCACCTGAGTATAGGGGGCAGTGTAGAGGACGTGCTAGAGGTAAGAGCCCCTCTCCCACCTGAGTATAGGGGGCAGTATAATGGACGTGCTAGAGGTAAGAGACCACCTCCCACCTGAGTATAGGGGGCAGTGTAGAGGACGTGCTAGAGGTAAGAGCCCCCTCCCACCTGAGTATAGGAGGCAGTATAATGGACGTGCTAGAGGTAAGAGCCCCCCTCCCACCTGAGTATAGGGGGCAGTGTAGAGGACGTGCTAGAGGTAAGAGCCCCCCTCCCACCTTAGTATAGGGGGCAGTGTAGAGGACGTGCTAGAGGTAAGAGTCCCCCTCCCACCTGAGTATAGGGGGCAGTGTAGAGGACGTGCTAGAGGTAAGAGACCCCCTCCCACCTAAGTATAGGGGGCAGTGTAGAGGACGTGCTAGAGGTAAGAGCCCCCCTCCCACCTGAGTATAGGGGGCAGTATAATGGACGTGCTAGAGGTAAGAGACCCCCTCCCACCTGAGTATAGGGGGCAGTGTAGAGGACGTGCTAGAGGTAAGAGCCCCCCTCCCACCTGAGTATAGGGGGCAGTGTAGAGGACGTGCTAGAGGTAAGAGCCCCTCTCCCACCTGAGTATAGGGGGCAGTATAATGGACGTGCTAGAGGTAAGAGACCACCTCCCACCTGAGTATAGGGGGCAGTGTAGAGGACGTGCTAGAGGTAAGAGACCACCTCCCACCTGAGTATAGGGGGCAGTGTAGAGGACGTGCTAGAGGTAAGAGACCACCTCCCACCTGAGTATAGGGGGCAGTGTAGAGGACGTGCTAGAGGTAAGAGCCCCCTCCCACCTGAGTATAGGGGGCAGTGTAGAGGACGTGCTAGAGGTAAGAGCCCCCCTCCCACCTGAGTATAGGACGCAGTATAATGGACGTGCTAGAGGTAAGAGACCCCCTCCCACCTGAGTATAGGGGGCAGTGTAGAGGACGTGCTAGAGGTAAGAGCCCCCCTCCCACCTGAGTATAGGGGGCAGTGTAGAGGACGTGCTAGAGGTAAGAGACCACCTCCCACCTGAGTATAGGGGGCAGTGTAGAGGACGTGCTAGAGGTAAGAGACCCCCTCCCACCTGAGTATAGGAGGCAGTGTAGAGGACGTGCTAGAGGTAAGAGACCACCTCCGACCTGAGTATAGGGGGCAGTGTAGAGGACGTGCTAGAGGTAAGAGCCCCCCTCCCACCTGAGTATAGGAGGCAGTGTAGAGGACGTGCTAGAGGTAAGAGACCCCCTCCCACCTGAGTATAGGAGGCAGTGTAGAGGACGTGCCAGAGGTAAGAGACCACCTCTCACCTGAGTATAGGGGGCAGTGTAGAGGACGTGCTAGAGGTAAGAGCCCCCCTCCCACCTGAGTATAGGGGGCAGTGTAGAGGACGTGCTAGAGGTAAGAGCCCCCCTCCCACCTGAGTATAGGAGGCAGTGTAGAGGACGTGCTAGAGGTAAGAGACCCCCTCCCACCTGAGTATAGGGGGCAGTATAATGGACGTGCTAGAGGTAAGAGACCACCTCTCACCTGAGTATAGGGGGCAGTATAATGGACGTGCTAGAGGTAAGAGACCCCCTCCCACCTGAGTATAGGGGGCAGTGTAGAGGATGTGCTAGAGGTAAGAGACCACCTCCGACCTGAGTATAGGGGGCAGTGTAGAGGACGTGCTAGAGGTAAGAGACCCCCTCCCACCTGAGTATCGGGGGCAGTGTAGAGGACGTGCTAGAGGTAAGAGCCCCTCTCCCACCTGAGTATAGGGGGCAGTGTAGAGGACGTGCTAGAGGTAAGAGACCCCCTCCCACCTGAGTATAGGGGGCAGTGTAGAGGACGTGCTAGAGGTAAGAGACCCCCTCCCACCTGAGTATAGGAGGCAGTATAATGGACGTGCTAGAGGTAAGAGACCCCCTCCCACCTGAGTATAGGGGGCAATGTAGAGGACGTGCTAGAGGTAAGAGACCCCCTCCCACCTGAGTATAGGGGGCAGTGTAGAGGACGTGCTAGAGGTAAGAGACCACCTCCCACCTGAGTATAGGGGGCAGTGTAGAGGACGTGCTAGAGGTAAGAGCCCCCCTCCCACCTGAGTATAGGGGGCAGTGTAGAGGACGTGCTAGAGGTAAGAGCCCCCCTCCCACCTGAGTATAGGAGGCAGTGTAGAGGACGTGCTAGAGGTAAGAGACCACCTCCCACCTGAGTATAGGGGGCAGTGTAGAGGATGTGCTAGAGGTAAGAGCCCCCCTCCCACCTGAGTATAGGGGGCAGTGTAGAGGACGTGCTAGAGGTAAGAGCCCCCCTCCCACCTGAGTATAGGAGGCAGTATAATGGACGTGCTAGAGGTAAGAGCCCCCCTCCCACCTGAGTATAGGGGGCAGTGTAGAGGACGTGCTAGAGGTAAGAGACCACCTCTCGCCTGAGTATAGGAGGCAGTATAGAGGACGTGCTAGAGGTAAGAGCCCCCCCCTCCCACCTGAGTATAGGGGGCAGTGTAGAGGACGTGCTAGAGGTAAGAGACCACCTCCCACCTGAGTATAGGGGGCAGTATAATGGACGTGCTAGAGGTAAGAGCCCCCCTCCCACCTGAGTATAGGGGGCAGTGTAGAGGACGTGCTAGAGGTAAGAGACCCCCTCCCACCTGAGTATAGGGAGCAGTGTAGAGGACGTGCTAGAGGTAAGAGACCACCTCCCACCTGAGTATAGGGGGCAGTGTAGAGGACGTGCTAGAGGTAAGAGACCCCCTCCCACCTGAGTATAGGGGTCAGTGTAGAGGACGTGCTAGAGGTAAGAGCCCCCCTCCCACCTGAGTATAGGGGGCAGTGTAGAGGACGTGCTAGAGGTAAGAGCCCCCCTCCCACCTGAGTATAGGACGCAGTATAATGGACGTGCTAGAGGTAAGAGACCCCCTCCCACCTGAGTATAGGGGGCAGTGTAGAGGACGTGCTAGAGGTAAGAGCCCCCCTCCCACCTGAGTATAGGGGGCAGTGTAGAGGACGTGCTAGAGGTAAGAGACCCCCTCCCACCTGAGTATAGGGGGCAGTGTAGAGGACGTGCTAGAGGTAAGAGCCCCCCTCCCACCTGAGTATAGGGGGCAGTGTAGAGGACGTGCTAGAGGTAAGAGACCACCTCCGACCTGAGTATAGGGGGCAGTGTAGAGGACGTGCTAGAGGTAAGAGCCCCCCTCCCACCTGAGTATAGGAGGCAGTGTAGAGGACGTGCTAGAGGTAAGAGACCCCCTCCCACCTGAGTATAGGAGGCAGTGTAGAGGACGTGCCAGAGGTAAGAGACCACCTCTCACCTGAGTATAGGGGGCAGTATAATGGACGTGCTAGAGGTAAGAGACCCCCTCCCACCTGAGTATAGGAGGCAGTGTAGAGGACGTGCTAGAGGTAAGAGACCACCTCCGACCTGAGTATAGGAGGCAGTGTAGAGGACGTGCTAGAGGTAAGAGACCACCTCCGACCTGAGTATAGGGGGCAGTGTAGAGGACGTGCTAGAGGTAAGAGACCCCCTCCCACCTGAGTATAGGAGGCAGTGTAGAGGACGTGCCAGAGGTAAGAGACCACCTCTCACCTGAGTATAGGGGGCAGTGTAGAGGACGTGCTAGAGGTAAGAGCCCCCCTCCCACCTGAGTATAGGGGGCAGTGTAGAGGACGTGCTAGAGGTAAGAGCCCCCCTCCCACCTGAGTATAGGAGGCAGTGTAGAGGACGTGCTAGAGGTAAGAGACCCCCTCCCACCTGAGTATAGGGGGCAGTATAATGGACGTGCTAGAGGTAAGAGCCCCCCTCCCACCTGAGTATAGGAGGCAGTATAATGGACGTGCTAGAGGTAAGAGACCCCCTCCCACCTGAGTATAGGGGGCAGTGTAGAGGACGTGCTAGAGGTAAGAGCCCCCCTCCCACCTGAGTATAGGGGGCAGTGTAGAGGATATGCTAGAGGTAAGAGCCCCCCTCCCACCTGAGTATAGGGGGCAGTATAATGGACGTGCTAGAGGTAAGAGCCCCCCTCCCACCTGAGTATAGGGGGCAGTATAATGGACGTGCTAGAGGTAAGAGACCCCCTCCCACCTGAGTATAGGGGGCAGTGTAGAGGACGTGCTAGAGGTAAGAGACCCCCTCCCACCTGAGTATAGGGGGCAGTGTAGAGGACGTGCTAGAGGTAAGAGCCCCCCTCCCACCTGAGTATAGGGGGCAGTGTAGAGGACGTGCTAGAGGTAAGAGCCCCTCTCCCACCTGAGTATAGGGGGCAGTGTAGAGGACGTGCTAGAGGTAAGAGCCCCTCTCCCACCTGAGTATAGGAGGCAGTGTAGAGGACGTGCTAGAGGTAAGAGCCCCCCTCCCACCTGAGTATAGGGGGCAGTGTAGAGGACGTGCTAGAGGTAAGAGACCCCCTCCCACCTGAGTATAGGGGGCAGTGTAGAGGACGTGCTAGAGGTAAGAGACCCCCTCCCACCTGAGTATAGGGGGCAGTGTAGAGGACGTGCTAGAGGTAAGAGACCCCCTCCCACCTGAGTATAGGAGGCAGTGTAGAGGACGTGCTAGAGGTAAGAGACCACCTCCCACCTGAGTATAGGGGGCAGTGTAGAGGACGTGCTAGAGGTAAGAGCCCCTCTCCCACCTGAGTATAGGGGGCAGTGTAGAGGACGTGCTAGAGGTAAGAGACCCCCTCCCACCTGAGTATAGGGGGCAGTGTAGAGGACGTGCTAGAGGTAAGAGACCCCCTCCCACCTGAGTATAGGAGGCAGTGTAGAGGATGTGCTAGAGGTAAGAGCCCCCCTCCCACCTGAGTATAGGGGGCAGTGTAGAGGACGTGCTAGAGGTAAGAGACCCCCTCCCACCTGAGTATAGGGGGCAGTGTAGAGGACGTGCTAGAGGTAAGAGACCCCCTCCCACCTGAGTATAGGGGGCAGTATAATGGACGTGCTAGAGGTAAGAGCCCCCCTCCCACCTGAGTATAGGGGGCAGTGTAGAGGACGTGCTAGAGGTAAGAGACCCCCTCCCACCTGAGTATAGGGGGCAGTGTAGAGGACGTGCTAGAGGTAAGAGACCACCTCCCACCTGAGTATAGGGGGCAGTGTAGAGGACGTGCTAGAGGTAAGAGCCCCCCTCCCACCTGAGTATAGGGGGCAGTGTAGAGGACGTGCTAGAGGTAAGAGCCCCCCTCCCACCTGAGTATAGGAGGCAGTATAATGGACGTGCTAGAGGTAAGAGCCCCCCTCCCACCTGAGTATAGGGGGCAGTGTAGAGGACGTGCTAGAGGTAAGAGCCCCCCTCCCACCTGAGTATAGGGGGCAGTGTAGAGGACGTGCTAGAGGTAAGAGACCCCCTCCCACCTGAGTATAGGGGGCAGTGTAGAGGACGTGCTAGAGGTAAGAGCCCCCCTCCCACCTGAGTATAGGGGGCAGTGTAGAGGACGTGCTAGAGGTAAGAGCCCCCCTCCCACCTGAGTATAGGGGGCAGTGTAGAGGACGTGCTAGAGGTAAGAGCCCACCTCCCACCTGAGTATAGGGGGCAGTGTAGAGGACGTGCTAGAGGTAAGAGACCCCCTCCCACCTGAGTATAGGGGGCAGTATAATGGACGTGCTAGAGGTAAGAGACCCCCTCCCACCTGAGTATAGGGGGCAGTGTAGAGGACGTGCTAGAGGTAAGAGACCACCTCCCACCTGAGTATAGGGGGCAGTGTAGAGGACGTGCTAGAGGTAAGAGACCCCCTCCCACCTGAGTATAGGGGGCAGTATAATGGACGTGCTAGAGGTAAGAGCCCCCCTCCCACCTGAGTATAGGAGGCAGTATAATGGACGTGCTAGAGGTAAGAGACCCCCTCCCACCTGAGTATAGGGGGCAGTGTAGAGGACGTGCTAGAGGTAAGAGACCACCTCCCACCTGAGTATAGGGGGCAGTGTAGAGGACGTGCTAGAGGTAAGAGCCCCCCTCCCACCTGAGTATAGGAGGCAGTATAATGGACGTGCTAGAGGTAAGAGCCCCCCTCCCACCTGAGTATAGGGGGCAGTGTAGAGGACGTGCTAGAGGTAAGAGCCCCCCTCCCACCTGAGTATAGGGGGCAGTGTAGAGGACGTGCTAGAGGTAAGAGCCCCCCTCCCACCTGAGTATAGGGGGCAGTGTAGAGGACGTGCTAGAGGTAAGAGCCCACCTCCCACCTGAGTATAGGGGGCAGTGTAGAGGACGTGCTAGAGGTAAGAGACCCCCTCCCACCTGAGTATAGGGGGCAGTATAATGGACGTGCTAGAGGTAAGAGACCCCCTCCCACCTGAGTATAGGGGGCAGTGTAGAGGACGTGCTAGAGGTAAGAGACCACCTCCCACCTGAGTATAGGGGGCAGTGTAGAGGACGTGCTAGAGGTAAGAGACCCCCTCCCACCTGAGTATAGGGGGCAGTATAATGGACGTGCTAGAGGTAAGAGCCCCCCTCCCACCTGAGTATAGGAGGCAGTATAATGGACGTGCTAGAGGTAAGAGACCCCCTCCCACCTGAGTATAGGGGGCAGTGTAGAGGACGTGCTAGAGGTAAGAGACCCCCCTCCCACCTGAGTATAGGGGGCAGTGTAGAGGACGTGCTAGAGGTAAGAGACCCCCTCCCACCTGAGTGTAGGGGGCAGTATAATGGACGTGCTAGAGGTAAGAGACCCCCTCCCACCTGAGTATAGGGGGCAGTGTAGAGGACGTGCTAGAGGTAAGAGCCCCCCTCCCACCTGAGTATAGGGGGCAGTATAATGGACGTGCTAGAGGTAAGAGACCCCCTCCCACCTGAGTATAGGGGGCAGTGTAGAGGACGTACTAGAGGTAAGAGCCCCCCTCCCACCTGAGTATAGGAGGCAGTATAATGGACGTGCTAGAGGTAAGAGACCCCCTCCCACCTGAGTATAGGGGGCAGTGTAGAGGACGTGCTAGAGGTAAGAGACCCCCTCCCACCTGAGTATAGGGGGCAGTGTAGAGGACGTGCTAGAGGTAAGAGACCACCTCCCACCTGAGTATAGGGGGCAGTGTAGAGGACGTGCTAGAGGTAAGAGACCCCCTCCCACCTGAGTATAGGGGGCAGTGTAGAGGACGTGCTAGAGGTAAGAGCCCCCCTCCCACCTGAGTATAGGGAGCAGTGTAGAGGATGTGCTAGAGGTAAGAGCCCCCCTCCCACCTGAGTATAGGGGGCAGTATAATGGACGTGCTAGAGGTAAGAGCCCCCCTGCCACCTGAGTATAGGGGGCAGTGTAGAGGACGTGCTAGAGGTAAGAGACCCCTCCCACCTGAGTATAGGGGGCAGTATAATGGACGTGCTAGAGGTAAGAGCCCCCCTCCCACCTGAGTATAGGAGGCAGTATAATGGACGTGCTAGAGGTAAGAGCCCCCCTCCCACCTGAGTATAGGGGGCAGTGTAGAGGACGTGCTAGAGGTAAGAGCCCCCCTCCCACCTGAGTATAGGGGGCAGTATAATGGACGTGCTAGAGGTAAGAGCCCCCCTCCCACCTGAGTATAGGGGGCAGTGTAGAGGACGTGCTAGAGGTAAGAGCCCCCCTCCCACCTGAGTATAGGGGGCAGTGTAGAGGACGTGCTAGAGGTAAGAGCCCCCCTCCCACCTGAGTATAGGGGGCACTGTAGAGGACGTGCTAGAGGTAAGAGCCCCCCTCCCACCTGAGTATAGGGGGCAGTATAATGGACGTGCTAGAGGTAAGAGCCCCCCTCCCACCTGAGTATAGGAGGCAGTATAATGGACGTGCTAGAGGTAAGAGCCCCCCTCCCACCTGAGTATAGGGGGCAGTGTAGAGGACGTGCTAGAGGTAAGAGACCCCCTCCCACCTGAGTATAGGGGGCAGTGTAGAGGACGTGCTAGAGGTAAGAGCCCCCCTCCCACCTTAGTATAGGGGGCAGTGTAGAGGACGTGCTAGAGGTAAGAGTCCCCCTCCCACCTGAGTATAGGGGGCAGTGTAGAGGACGTGCTAGAGGTAAGAGACCCCCTCCCACCTAAGTATAGGGGGCAGTGTAGAGGACGTGCTAGAGGTAAGAGCCCCCCTCCCACCTGAGTATAGGGGGCAGTATAATGGACGTGCTAGAGGTAAGAGACCCCCTCCCACCTGAGTATAGGGGGCAGTGTAGAGGACGTGCTAGAGGTAAGAGCCCCCCTCCCACCTGAGTATAGGGGGCAGTGTAGAGGACGTGCTAGAGGTAAGAGCCCCTCTCCCACCTGAGTATAGGGGGCAGTATAATGGACGTGCTAGAGGTAAGAGACCACCTCCCACCTGAGTATAGGGGGCAGTGTAGAGGACGTGCTAGAGGTAAGAGACCACCTCCCACCTGAGTATAGGGGGCAGTGTAGAGGACGTGCTAGAGGTAAGAGACCACCTCCCACCTGAGTATAGGGGGCAGTGTAGAGGACGTGCTAGAGGTAAGAGCCCCCTCCCACCTGAGTATAGGGGGCAGTGTAGAGGACGTGCTAGAGGTAAGAGACCCCCTCCCACTTGAGTATAGGGGGCAGTATAATGGACATGCTAGAGGTAAGAGACCCCCTCCCACCTGAGTATAGGGGGCAGTGTAGAGGACGTGCTAGAGGTAAGAGCCCCCCTCCCACCTGAGTATAGGGGGCAGTGTAGAGGACGTGCTAGAGGTAAGAGACCACCTCCCACCTGAGTATAGGGGGCAGTGTAGAGGACGTGCTAGAGGTAAGAGACCCCCTCCCACCTGAGTATAGGAGGCAGTGTAGAGGACGTGCTAGAGGTAAGAGACCACCTCCGACCTGAGTATAGGGGGCAGTGTAGAGGACGTGCTAGAGGTAAGAGCCCCCCTCCCACCTGAGTATAGGAGGCAGTGTAGAGGACGTGCTAGAGGTAAGAGACCCCCTCCCACCTGAGTATAGGAGGCAGTGTAGAGGACGTGCCAGAGGTAAGAGACCACCTCTCACCTGAGTATAGGGGGCAGTGTAGAGGACGTGCTAGAGGTAAGAGCCCCCCTCCCACCTGAGTATAGGGGGCAGTGTAGAGGACGTGCTAGAGGTAAGAGCCCCCCTCCCACCTGAGTATAGGAGGCAGTGTAGAGGACGTGCTAGAGGTAAGAGACCCCCTCCCACCTGAGTATAGGGGGCAGTATAATGGACGTGCTAGAGGTAAGAGACCACCTCTCACCTGAGTATAGGGGGCAGTATAATGGACGTGCTAGAGGTAAGAGACCCCCTCCCACCTGAGTATAGGGGGCAGTGTAGAGGATGTGCTAGAGGTAAGAGACCACCTCCGACCTGAGTATAGGGGGCAGTGTAGAGGACGTGCTAGAGGTAAGAGACCCCCTCCCACCTGAGTATCGGGGGCAGTGTAGAGGACGTGCTAGAGGTAAGAGCCCCTCTCCCACCTGAGTATAGGGGGCAGTGTAGAGGACGTGCTAGAGGTAAGAGACCCCCTCCCACCTGAGTATAGGGGGCAGTGTAGAGGACGTGCTAGAGGTAAGAGACCCCCTCCCACCTGAGTATAGGAGGCAGTATAATGGACGTGCTAGAGGTAAGAGACCCCCTCCCACCTGAGTATAGGGGGCAATGTAGAGGACGTGCTAGAGGTAAGAGACCCCCTCCCACCTGAGTATAGGGGGCAGTGTAGAGGACGTGCTAGAGGTAAGAGACCACCTCCCACCTGAGTATAGGGGGCAGTGTAGAGGACGTGCTAGAGGTAAGAGCCCCCCTCCCACCTGAGTATAGGGGGCAGTGTAGAGGACGTGCTAGAGGTAAGAGCCCCCCTCCCACCTGAGTATAGGAGGCAGTGTAGAGGACGTGCTAGAGGTAAGAGACCCCCTCCCACCTGAGTATAGGAGGCAGTGTAGAGGACGTGCTAGAGGTAAGAGACCACCTCCCACCTGAGTATAGGGGGCAGTGTAGAGGATGTGCTAGAGGTAAGAGCCCCCCTCCCACCTGAGTATAGGGGGCAGTGTAGAGGACGTGCTAGAGGTAAGAGCCCCCCTCCCACCTGAGTATAGGAGGCAGTATAATGGACGTGCTAGAGGTAAGAGCCCCCCTCCCACCTGAGTATAGGGGGCAGTGTAGAGGACGTGCTAGAGGTAAGAGACCACCTCTCGCCTGAGTATAGGAGGCAGTATAGAGGACGTGCTAGAGGTAAGAGCCCCCCCCTCCCACCTGAGTATAGGGGGCAGTGTAGAGGACGTGCTAGAGGTAAGAGACCACCTCCCACCTGAGTATAGGGGGCAGTATAATGGACGTGCTAGAGGTAAGAGCCCCCCTCCCACCTGAGTATAGGGGGCAGTGTAGAGGACGTGCTAGAGGTAAGAGACCCCCTCCCACCTGAGTATAGGGGGCAGTGTAGAGGACGTGCTAGAGGTAAGAGACCACCTCCCACCTGAGTATAGGGGGCAGTGTAGAGGACGTGCTAGAGGTAAGAGACCCCCTCCCACCTGAGTATAGGGGTCAGTGTAGAGGACGTGCTAGAGGTAAGAGCCCCCCTCCCACCTGAGTATAGGGGGCAGTGTAGAGGACGTGCTAGAGGTAAGAGCCCCCCTCCCACCTGAGTATAGGACGCAGTATAATGGACGTGCTAGAGGTAAGAGACCCCCTCCCACCTGAGTATAGGGGGCAGTGTAGAGGACGTGCTAGAGGTAAGAGCCCCCCTCCCACCTGAGTATAGGGGGCAGTGTAGAGGACGTGCTAGAGGTAAGAGACCCCCTCCCACCTGAGTATAGGGGGCAGTGTAGAGGACGTGCTAGAGGTAAGAGCCCCCCTCCCACCTGAGTATAGGGGGCAGTGTAGAGGACGTGCTAGAGGTAAGAGACCACCTCCGACCTGAGTATAGGGGGCAGTGTAGAGGACGTGCTAGAGGTAAGAGCCCCCCTCCCACCTGAGTATAGGAGGCAGTGTAGAGGACGTGCTAGAGGTAAGAGACCACCTCCGACCTGAGTATAGGAGGCAGTGTAGAGGACGTGCTAGAGGTAAGAGACCACCTCCGACCTGAGTATAGGGGGCAGTGTAGAGGACGTGCTAGAGGTAAGAGACCCCCTCCCACCTGAGTATAGGAGGCAGTGTAGAGGACGTGCCAGAGGTAAGAGACCACCTCTCACCTGAGTATAGGGGGCAGTGTAGAGGACGTGCTAGAGGTAAGAGCCCCCCTCCCACCTGAGTATAGGGGGCAGTGTAGAGGACGTGCTAGAGGTAAGAGCCCCCCTCCCACCTGAGTATAGGAGGCAGTGTAGAGGACGTGCTAGAGGTAAGAGACCCCCTCCCACCTGAGTATAGGGGGCAGTATAATGGACGTGCTAGAGGTAAGAGCCCCCCTCCCACCTGAGTATAGGAGGCAGTATAATGGACGTGCTAGAGGTAAGAGACCCCCTCCCACCTGAGTATAGGGGGCAGTGTAGAGGACGTGCTAGAGGTAAGAGCCCCCCTCCCACCTGAGTATAGGGGGCAGTGTAGAGGATATGCTAGAGGTAAGAGCCCCCCTCCCACCTGAGTATAGGGGGCAGTATAATGGACGTGCTAGAGGTAAGAGCCCCCCTCCCACCTGAGTATAGGGGGCAGTATAATGGACGTGCTAGAGGTAAGAGACCCCCTCCCACCTGAGTATAGGGGGCAGTGTAGAGGACGTGCTAGAGGTAAGAGACCCCCTCCCACCTGAGTATAGGGGGCAGTGTAGAGGACGTGCTAGAGGTAAGAGCCCCCCTCCCACCTGAGTATAGGGGGCAGTGTAGAGGACGTGCTAGAGGTAAGAGCCCCCCTCCCACCTGAGTATAGGAGGCAGTGTAGAGGACGTGCTAGAGGTAAGAGCCCCTCTCCCACCTGAGTATAGGAGGCAGTGTAGAGGACGTGCTAGAGGTAAGAGCCCCCCTCCCACCTGAGTATAGGGGGCAGTGTAGAGGACGTGCTAGAGGTAAGAGACCCCCTCCCACCTGAGTATAGGGGGCAGTGTAGAGGACGTGCTAGAGGTAAGAGACCCCCTCCCACCTGAGTATAGGGGGCAGTGTAGAGGACGTGCTAGAGGTAAGAGACCCCCTCCCACCTGAGTATAGGAGGCAGTGTAGAGGACGTGCTAGAGGTAAGAGACCACCTCCCACCTGAGTATAGGGGGCAGTGTAGAGGACGTGCTAGAGGTAAGAGCCCCTCTCCCACCTGAGTATAGGGGGCAGTGTAGAGGACGTGCTAGAGGTAAGAGACCCCCTCCCACCTGAGTATAGGGGGCAGTGTAGAGGACGTGCTAGAGGTAAGAGACCCCCTCCCACCTGAGTATAGGAGGCAGTGTAGAGGATGTGCTAGAGGTAAGAGCCCCCCTCCCACCTGAGTATAGGGGGCAGTGTAGAGGACGTGCTAGAGGTAAGAGACCCCCTCCCACCTGAGTATAGGGGGCAGTGTAGAGGACGTGCTAGAGGTAAGAGACCCCCTCCCACCTGAGTATAGGGGGCAGTATAATGGACGTGCTAGAGGTAAGAGCCCCCCTCCCACCTGAGTATAGGGGGCAGTGTAGAGGACGTGCTAGAGGTAAGAGACCCCCTCCCACCTGAGTATAGGGGGCAGTGTAGAGGACGTGCTAGAGGTAAGAGACCACCTCCCACCTGAGTATAGGGGGCAGTGTAGAGGACGTGCTAGAGGTAAGAGCCCCCCTCCCACCTGAGTATAGGGGGCAGTGTAGAGGACGTGCTAGAGGTAAGAGCCCCCCTCCCACCTGAGTATAGGAGGCAGTATAATGGACGTGCTAGAGGTAAGAGCCCCCCTCCCACCTGAGTATAGGGGGCAGTGTAGAGGACGTGCTAGAGGTAAGAGCCCCCCTCCCACCTGAGTATAGGGGGCAGTGTAGAGGACGTGCTAGAGGTAAGAGACCCCCTCCCACCTGAGTATAGGGGGCAGTGTAGAGGACGTGCTAGAGGTAAGAGCCCCCCTCCCACCTGAGTATAGGGGGCAGTGTAGAGGACGTGCTAGAGGTAAGAGCCCCCCTCCCACCTGAGTATAGGGGGCAGTGTAGAGGACGTGCTAGAGGTAAGAGCCCACCTCCCACCTGAGTATAGGGGGCAGTGTAGAGGACGTGCTAGAGGTAAGAGACCCCCTCCCACCTGAGTATAGGGGGCAGTATAATGGACGTGCTAGAGGTAAGAGACCCCCTCCCACCTGAGTATAGGGGGCAGTGTAGAGGACGTGCTAGAGGTAAGAGACCACCTCCCACCTGAGTATAGGGGGCAGTGTAGAGGACGTGCTAGAGGTAAGAGACCCCCTCCCACCTGAGTATAGGGGGCAGTATAATGGACGTGCTAGAGGTAAGAGCCCCCCTCCCACCTGAGTATAGGAGGCAGTATAATGGACGTGCTAGAGGTAAGAGACCCCCTCCCACCTGAGTATAGGGGGCAGTGTAGAGGACGTGCTAGAGGTAAGAGACCACCTCCCACCTGAGTATAGGGGGCAGTGTAGAGGACGTGCTAGAGGTAAGAGCCCCCCTCCCACCTGAGTATAGGAGGCAGTATAATGGACGTGCTAGAGGTAAGAGCCCCCCTCCCACCTGAGTATAGGGGGCAGTGTAGAGGACGTGCTAGAGGTAAGAGCCCCCCTCCCACCTGAGTATAGGGGGCAGTGTAGAGGACGTGCTAGAGGTAAGAGCCCCCCTCCCACCTGAGTATAGGGGGCAGTGTAGAGGACGTGCTAGAGGTAAGAGCCCACCTCCCACCTGAGTATAGGGGGCAGTGTAGAGGACGTGCTAGAGGTAAGAGACCCCCTCCCACCTGAGTATAGGGGGCAGTATAATGGACGTGCTAGAGGTAAGAGACCCCCTCCCACCTGAGTATAGGGGGCAGTGTAGAGGACGTGCTAGAGGTAAGAGACCACCTCCCACCTGAGTATAGGGGGCAGTGTAGAGGACGTGCTAGAGGTAAGAGACCCCCTCCCACCTGAGTATAGGGGGCAGTATAATGGACGTGCTAGAGGTAAGAGCCCCCCTCCCACCTGAGTATAGGAGGCAGTATAATGGACGTGCTAGAGGTAAGAGACCCCCTCCCACCTGAGTATAGGGGGCAGTGTAGAGGACGTGCTAGAGGTAAGAGACCCCCCTCCCACCTGAGTATAGGGGGCAGTGTAGAGGACGTGCTAGAGGTAAGAGACCCCCTCCCACCTGAGTGTAGGGGGCAGTATAATGGACGTGCTAGAGGTAAGAGACCCCCTCCCACCTGAGTATAGGGGGCAGTGTAGAGGACGTGCTAGAGGTAAGAGCCCCCCTCCCACCTGAGTATAGGGGGCAGTATAATGGACGTGCTAGAGGTAAGAGACCCCCTCCCACCTGAGTATAGGGGGCAGTGTAGAGGACGTACTAGAGGTAAGAGCCCCCCTCCCACCTGAGTATAGGAGGCAGTATAATGGACGTGCTAGAGGTAAGAGACCCCCTCCCACCTGAGTATAGGGGGCAGTGTAGAGGACGTGCTAGAGGTAAGAGACCCCCTCCCACCTGAGTATAGGGGGCAGTGTAGAGGACGTGCTAGAGGTAAGAGACCACCTCCCACCTGAGTATAGGGGGCAGTGTAGAGGACGTGCTAGAGGTAAGAGACCCCCTCCCACCTGAGTATAGGGGGCAGTGTAGAGGACGTGCTAGAGGTAAGAGCCCCCCTCCCACCTGAGTATAGGGGGCAGTGTAGAGGATGTGCTAGAGGTAAGAGCCCCCCTCCCACCTGAGTATAGGGGGCAGTATAATGGACGTGCTAGAGGTAAGAGCCCCCCTGCCACCTGAGTATAGGGGGCAGTGTAGAGGACGTGCTAGAGGTAAGAGACCCCCTCCCACCTGAGTATAGGGGGCAGTATAATGGACGTGCTAGAGGTAAGAGCCCCCCTCCCACCTGAGTATAGGAGGCAGTATAATGGACGTGCTAGAGGTAAGAGCCCCCCTCCCACCTGAGTATAGGGGGCAGTGTAGAGGACGTGCTAGAGGTAAGAGCCCCCCTCCCACCTGAGTATAGGGGGCAGTATAATGGACGTGCTAGAGGTAAGAGCCCCCCTCCCACCTGAGTATAGGGGGCAGTGTAGAGGACGTGCTAGAGGTAAGAGCCCCCCTCCCACCTGAGTATAGGGGGCAGTGTAGAGGACGTGCTAGAGGTAAGAGCCCCCCTCCCACCTGAGTATAGGGGGCACTGTAGAGGACGTGCTAGAGGTAAGAGCCCCCCTCCCACCTGAGTATAGGGGGCAGTATAATGGACGTGCTAGAGGTAAGAGCCCCCCTCCCACCTGAGTATAGGAGGCAGTATAATGGACGTGCTAGAGGTAAGAGCCCCCCTCCCACCTGAGTATAGGGGGCAGTGTAGAGGACGTGCTAGAGGTAAGAGACCCCCTCCCACCTGAGTATAGGGGGCAGTGTAGAGGACGTGCTAGAGGTAAGAGCCCCCCTCCCACCTTAGTATAGGGGGCAGTGTAGAGGACGTGCTAGAGGTAAGAGTCCCCCTCCCACCTGAGTATAGGGGGCAGTGTAGAGGACGTGCTAGAGGTAAGAGACCCCCTCCCACCTAAGTATAGGGGGCAGTGTAGAGGACGTGCTAGAGGTAAGAGCCCCCCTCCCACCTGAGTATAGGGGGCAGTATAATGGACGTGCTAGAGGTAAGAGACCCCCTCCCACCTGAGTATAGGGGGCAGTGTAGAGGACGTGCTAGAGGTAAGAGCCCCCCTCCCACCTGAGTATAGGGGGCAGTGTAGAGGACGTGCTAGAGGTAAGAGCCCCTCTCCCACCTGAGTATAGGGGGCAGTATAATGGACGTGCTAGAGGTAAGAGACCACCTCCCACCTGAGTATAGGGGGCAGTGTAGAGGACGTGCTAGAGGTAAGAGCCCCCCTCCCACCTGAGTATAGGAGGCAGTATAATGGACGTGCTAGAGGTAAGAGCCCCCCTCCCACCTGAGTATAGGGGGCAGTGTAGAGGACGTGCTAGAGGTAAGAGACCACCTCCCACCTGAGTATAGGGGGCAGTGTAGAGGACGTGCTAGAGGTAAGAGACCCCCTCCCACCTGAGTCTAGGGGGCAGTGTAGAGGACGTGCTAGAGGTAAGAGACCACCTCCCACCTGAGTATAGGGGGCAGTGTAGAGGACGTGCTAGAGGTAAGAGACCACCTCCCACCTGAGTATAGGAGGCAGTATAATGGACGTGCTAGAGGTAAGAGACCCCCTCCCACCTGAGTATAGGGGGCAGTGTAGAGGACGTGCTAGAGGTAAGAGACCCCCTCCCACCTGAGTATAGGGGGCAGTGTAGAGGACGTACTAGAGGTAAGAGCCCCCCTCCCACCTGAGTATAGGAGGCAGTATAATGGACGTGCTAGAGGTAAGAGACCCCCTCCCACCTGAGTATAGGGGGCAGTGTAGAGGACGTGCTAGAGGTAAGAGACCCCCTCCCACCTGAGTATAGGGGGCAGTGTAGAGGACGTGCTAGAGGTAAGAGACCACCTCCCACCTGAGTATAGGGGGCAGTGTAGAGGACGTGCTAGAGGTAAGAGACCCCCTCCCACCTGAGTATAGGGGGCAGTGTAGAGGACGTGCTAGAGGTAAGAGCCCCCCTCCCACCTGAGTATAGGGGGCAGTGTAGAGGATGTGCTAGAGGTAAGAGCCCCCCTCCCACCTGAGTATAGGGGGCAGTATAATGGACGTGCTAGAGGTAAGAGCCCCCCTGCCACCTGAGTATAGGGGGCAGTGTAGAGGACGTGCTAGAGGTAAGAGACCCCCTCCCACCTGAGTATAGGGGGCAGTATAATGGACGTGCTAGAGGTAAGAGCCCCCCTCCCACCTGAGTATAGGAGGCAGTATAATGGACGTGCTAGAGGTAAGAGCCCCCCTCCCACCTGAGTATAGGGGGCAGTGTAGAGGACGTGCTAGAGGTAAGAGCCCCCCTCCCACCTGAGTATAGGGGGCAGTATAATGGACGTGCTAGAGGTAAGAGCCCCCCTCCCACCTGAGTATAGGGGGCAGTGTAGAGGACGTGCTAGAGGTAAGAGCCCCCCTCCCACCTGAGTATAGGGGGCAGTGTAGAGGACGTGCTAGAGGTAAGAGCCCCCCTCCCACCTGAGTATAGGGGGCACTGTAGAGGACGTGCTAGAGGTAAGAGCCCCCCTCCCACCTGAGTATAGGGGGCAGTATAATGGACGTGCTAGAGGTAAGAGCCCCCCTCCCACCTGAGTATAGGAGGCAGTATAATGGACGTGCTAGAGGTAAGAGCCCCCCTCCCACCTGAGTATAGGGGGCAGTGTAGAGGACGTGCTAGAGGTAAGAGACCCCCTCCCACCTGAGTATAGGGGGCAGTATAATGGACGTGCTAGAGGTAAGAGCCCCCCTCCCACCTGAGTATAGGGGGCAGTGTAGAGGACGTGCTAGAGGTAAGAGCCCCTCTCCCACCTGAGTATAGGGGGCAGTATAATGGACGTGCTAGAGGTAAGAGACCACCTCCCACCTGAGTATAGGGGGCAGTGTAGAGGACGTGCTAGAGGTAAGAGCCCCCCTCCCACCTGAGTATAGGAGGCAGTATAATGGACGTGCTAGAGGTAAGAGCCCCCCTCCCACCTGAGTATAGGGGGCAGTGTAGAGGACGTGCTAGAGGTAAGAGACCACCTCCCACCTGAGTATAGGGGGCAGTGTAGAGGACGTGCTAGAGGTAAGAGACCCCCTCCCACCTGAGTCTAGGGGGCAGTGTAGAGGACGTGCTAGAGGTAAGAGACCACCTCCCACCTGAGTATAGGGGGCAGTGTAGAGGACGTGCTAGAGGTAAGAGACCACCTCCCACCTGAGTATAGGAGGCAGTATAATGGACGTGCTAGAGGTAAGAGACCCCCTCCCACCTGAGTATAGGGGGCAGTGTAGAGGACGTGCTAGAGGTAAGAGACCCCCTCCCACCTGAGTATAGGGGGCAGTGTAGAGGACGTACTAGAGGTAAGAGCCCCCCTCCCACCTGAGTATAGGAGGCAGTATAATGGACGTGCTAGAGGTAAGAGACCCCCTCCCACCTGAGTATAGGGGGCAGTGTAGAGGACGTGCTAGAGGTAAGAGACCCCCTCCCACCTGAGTATAGGGGGCAGTGTAGAGGACGTGCTAGAGGTAAGAGACCACCTCCCACCTGAGTATAGGGGGCAGTGTAGAGGACGTGCTAGAGGTAAGAGACCCCCTCCCACCTGAGTATAGGGGGCAGTGTAGAGGACGTGCTAGAGGTAAGAGCCCCCCTCCCACCTGAGTATAGGGGGCAGTGTAGAGGATGTGCTAGAGGTAAGAGCCCCCCTCCCACCTGAGTATAGGGGGCAGTGTAGAGGATGTGCTAGAGGTAAGAGACCACCTCCCACCTGAGTATAGGGGGCAGTGTAGAGGACGTGCTAGAGGTAAGAGACCCCCTCCCACCTGAGTATCGGGGGCAGTATAATGGACGTGCTAGAGGTAAGAGACCCCCTCCCACCTGAGTGTAGGGGGCAGTGTAGAGGACGTGCTAGAGGTAAGAGCCCCCCTCCCACCTGAGTATAGGGGGCAGTGTAGAGGATGTGCTAGAGGTAAGAGCCCCCCTCCCACCTGAGTATAGGGGGCAGTGTAGAGGACGTGCTAGAGGTAAGAGACCCCCTCCCACCTGAGTATAGGGGGCAGTGTAGAGGACGTGCTGGGAGACCCCTTGAGCCTGGGGGACAGTAGACAGTAGCCCTTTACCCTTCTTGTACCACCACCCGGCCCGCCAAGTATGTGAGGATAGTGAAGGGTTTCCTATATCCGCAGGCCGTGGCCGCTAAGCTGGATCTACCGGAGGAGCTGATCGGGTACTTCAGCCTCTACCTCATCAAGGACGGAGCGGCTGGATCCTTCTCCTGTGAGTACACATATGTATCTGACTGTGGGACGGACAGCGCCCCCCAACAGTGGTGGTGGCTGCGTGTCAGGGGATGTCCACTCGCTCATCAGATACCTGGTTGTGGTCCATACGGACTGGCAGATAACAAGGACAGTAGCTGTGGGGAGGAGGCACGAGGTGCCCGGAGGCTGACTTATACAACCTGGAGTCAGTAATGGCAGAGCGTCCGTCTCCCCTCGTGTGCCCCTCCGCCTGCGGCCCCCTCACCTCCTTCCTGTCATCAGGACATGTATTGTTTTCTCGCAGTTGTCAGGAAGCTGCAGGAGTTTGAGCTCCCCTACGTGTCCGTCACCAGCCTGAGGAACCGAGACTACAAGATCATCCTACGGAAGAGGTGGGTACCGAACCTTGCCACTACAGGGCGCCGCTGAGGCGCTGCAGGGAGGGATGGCAGTCTTATTGTACCCAGTGTGGATATGTTGGTGCTGTAACACTTCTGAGGGTCCACAAACAAAAGTCACATAATACATGCAGAGTAGCGGGGGTCACAAGAGCTTACAGTCTATGAGGAGAAGATGGGGGGGACACGAGAGAGCCTACAGTCTAGGGGAAGGAGATAGGGGGTGCACAAGAGCTTAGTCTAGGAGGAGATAGGGGGGGACACGAGAGCTTGCAGTCTAGGAGAAGAAGATGGGGAGGGGGGACAGAGAGCCTACAGTCTAGGGGAAGAAGCTAGGGGAGAAACAAGCTTAGTCTAGGAGGAGGAGATAGGGGGGGACACGAGAGAGCTTACAGTCTAGGAGGAGGAGCTGGGGGACACGAGAGAGCTTACAGTCTAGGAGGAGGAGATGGGGGACACGAGAGAGCTTACAGTCTAGGAGGAGAAGATAGGGGGACACGAGAGAGCTTACAGTCTAGGAGGAGGAGATAGGGGGACACGAGAGAGCTTACATTCTAGGAGGAGGAGATGGGGGGGGGATACAAGAGAGCTTACAGTCTAGGAGGAGGAGATGGGGGGGGACGCGAGAGAGCTTACAGTCTAGGAGGAGGAGATGGGGGACACGAGAAAGCTTACAGTCTAGGAGGAGGAGATGGGGGGGACACAAGAGAGCTTACAGTCTAGGAGGAGGAGATGGGGGGGGGGGAAGACACGAGAAAGCTTACAGTCCAGGAGGAGATGGGGGGGGACACGAGAGCTTACAGTCTAGGAGGAGGAAATGGGGGGAACACGAGAGAGCCTACAGTCTAGGGGAAGGAGATAGGGGGTACACAAGAGCTTAGTCTAGGAGGAGGAGATGGGGGACACGAGAGAGCTTACAGTCTAGGAGGAGAAAATAGGGGGACACGAGAGAGCTTACAGTCTAGGAGGAGGAGATGGGGAGGACATTAGAGAGCTTACATTCTAGGAGGAGGAGATAGGGGGGGATACAAGAGAGCTTACAGTCTAGGAGGAGGAGATGGGGGGGACACGAGAGAGCTTACAGTCTAGGAGGAGGAGATGGGGGGACACGAGAGAGCTTACAGTCTAGGAGGAGGAGATGGGGGGACACGAGAGAGCTTACAGTCTAGGAGGAGGAGATGGGGGGACACGAGAGAGCTTACAGTCCAGGAGGAGGAGATTTGGGGGGGGGGGGGGGACACGAGAGAGCTTACAGTCTAGGAGGAGGAGATGGGGGGGGGGACACGAGAGAGCTTACAGTCTTGGAAGAGGAGATAGGGGGGCACGAGAGAGCTTACAATCTAGGAGGAGAAGATGGGGGGGGACAGAGAGAGTCTACAGTCTAGGGGAAGGAAATAGGGGGGGGGGGGGCACGAGAGAGCCTACAGTCTAGGGGAAGGAGTTTGGGGTTGACAGAAGAGAGCTTTACAGTCTAGGAGAAGGAGCGAGGGGGGACACGAGAGAGCTTACAGTCTAGGCGGAGAAGATGGGGGGACACGAGAGAGCTTACATTCTAGGAGGAGGAGATGGGGGGGGGGGATACAAGAGAGCTTACAGTCTAGGAGGAGGAGATGGGGGGGGACGCGAGAGAGCTTACAGTCTAGGAGGAGGAGATGGGGGTACACGAGAGAGCTTACATTCTAGGAGGAGGAGATAGGGGGGGATATGAGAGAGCTTACAGTCTAGGAGGAGGAGATGGGGGGACACGAGAGCTTATAGTCTAGGAGGAGGAGATGGGGGGACACGAGAGAGCTTACAGTCTAGGAGGAGAAGATGGGGGGGACACGAGAGAGCTTACAGTCTAGGAGGAGGAGATGGGGGGAACACGAGAGAGCTTACAGTCTAGGAGGAGAAGATGGGGGGGACACGAGAGAGCTTACAGTCTAGGAGGAGGAGATGGGGGGACACGAGAGAGCTTACAGTCTAGGAGGAGTAGATGGGGGACACACGAGAGAGCTTACATTCTAGGAGGAGGAGATAGGGGGGGATACGAGAGACCTTACAGTCTAGGAGGAGGAGATAGGGGGGACACGAGAGAGCTTACAATCTAGGAGGAGAAGATGGGAGGGACAGAGAGAGCCTACAGTCTAGGGAAAGGAGATAGGGGGGACACGAGAGAGATTACAGTCTAGGGGAAGGAGCGAGGGGGGACACGAGAGAGCTTACAGTCTAGGGGAAGGAGCGAGGGGGGACACGAGAGAGCTTACAGTCTAGGAGGAGAAGATGGGGGGACACGAGAGCTTACAGTCTAGGGGAAGGAGTTAGGGGGGACACGAGAGCTTTACAGTCTAGGAGAAGGAGCGAGGGGGACACACGAGAGAGCTTACAGTCTAGGAGGAGGAGATGGGGGGGACACGAGAGAGCTTACAGTCTAGGGGAAGGAGTTAGGGGGGACACGAGAGCTTTACAGTCTAGGAGAAGGAGCGAGGGGGGACACGAGAGAGCTTACAGTCTAGGAGGAGGAGATGGGGGGGACGGACACGAGAGAGCTTACATTCTAGGAGGAGGAGATAGGGGGGGACACGAGAGAGCTTACAGTCTAGGAGGAGGAGATAGGGGGGGACACGAGAGAGCTTACAGTCTAGGAGGAGGAGATAGGGGGGGACACGAGAGGGCTTACAGTCTAGGAGGAGGAGATGGGGGGACACGAGAGAGCTTACAGTCTAGCAGGAGGAGATGGGGGGACACGAGAGAGGTTACAGTCTAGGAGGAGGAGATGAGGGGACACGAGAGAGCTTACAGTCTAGGAGGAGGAGATGGGGGGGTACACGAGAGAGCTTACAGTCTAGGAGGAGGAGATGGGGGGGGACACGAGAGAGCTTACAGTCTAGAAGGAGGAGATGGGGGGACACGAGAGAGCTTACAGTCTAGGGGAAGGAGCGAGGGGGGACACGAGAGAGCTTACAGTCTAGGAGGAGAAGATGGGGGGACACGAGAGCTTACAGTCTAGGGGAAGGAGTTAGGGGGGACACGAGAGCTTTACAGTCTAGGAGAAGGAGCGAGGGGGACACACGAGAGAGCTTACAGTCTAGGAGGAGGAGATGGGGGGGACACGAGAGAGCTTACAGTCTAGGGGAAGGAGTTAGGGGGGACACGAGAGCTTTACAGTCTAGGAGAAGGAGCGAGGGGGGACACGAGAGAGCTTACAGTCTAGGAGGAGGAGATGGGGGGGACGGACACGAGAGAGCTTACATTCTAGGAGGAGGAGATAGGGGGGGACACGAGAGAGCTTACAGTCTAGGAGGAGGAGATAGGGGGGGACACGAGAGAGCTTACAGTCTAGGAGGAGGAGATAGGGGGGGACACGAGAGGGCTTACAGTCTAGGAGGAGGAGATGGGGGGACACGAGAGAGCTTACAGTCTAGCAGGAGGAGATGGGGGGACACGAGAGAGGTTACAGTCTAGGAGGAGGAGATGAGGGGACACGAGAGAGGTTACAGTCTAGGAGGAGGAGATGGGGGGGTACACGAGAGAGCTTACAGTCTAGGAGGAGGAGATGGGGGGGGGACACGAGAGAGCTTACAGTCTAGAAGGAGGAGATGGGGGGACACGAGAGAGCTTACAGTCTAGGAGGAGATGGGGGACACGAGAGAGCTTACAGTCTAAGAGGAGGAGATAGGGGGGGCACGAGCTTAGGCTTGGAGGAGGAGACGGGGAGGACACAAGAGAACTTAGTCTAGGAGGAGAAGATGGGGGGACACGAGAGCTTACAGTCTAGGAGGAGGAGATGGGGGGGGGGGACACGAGAGAGCTTACATTCTAGGAGGAGGAGATAGGGGGGGACACGAGAGAGCTTACAGTCTAGGAGGAGGAGATAGGGGGGGGACACGAGAGAGCTTACAGTCTAGGAGGAGGAGATGGGGGGACACGAGAGAGCTTACAGTCCAGGAGGAGGAGATGGGGGGGGGGGACACGAGAGAGCTTACAGTCTAGGAGGAGGAGATGGGGGGGGGACACGAGAGAGCTTACAGTCTTGGAGGAGGAGATAGGGGGGCACGAGAGAGCTTACAATCTAGGAGGAGAAGATGGGGGGGGGGGGGACAGAGAGAGTCTACAGTCTAGGGGAAGGAAATAGGGGGGGGGGGGCACGAGAGAGCCTACAGTCTAGGGGAAGGAGTTTGGGGTTGACACAAGAGAGCTTTACAGTCTAGGAGAAGGAGCGAGGGGGGACACGAGAGAGCTTACAGTCTAGGCGGAGAAGATGGGGGCACACGAGAGAGCTTACATTCTAGGAGGAGGAGATGGGGGATATGAGAGAGCTTACAGTCTAGGAGGAGGAGATGGGGGGGACACGAGAGAGCTTACAGTCTAGGAGGAGGAGATGGGGGGACACGAGAGAGCTTACAGTCTAGGAGGAGAAGATGGGGGGACACGAGAGAGCTTACAGTCTAGGAGGAGGAGATGGGGGGGACACGAGAGAGCTTACAGTCTAGGAGGAGGAGATGGGGGGACACGAGAGAGCTTACAGTCTAGGAGGAGAAGATGGGGGGGACACGAGAGAGCTTACAGTCTAGGAGGAGAAGATGGGGGGGACACGAGAGAGCTTACATTCTAGGAGGAGGAGATAGGGGGGGATACGAGAGACCTTACAGTCTAGGAGGAGGAGATAGGGGGGACACGAGAGAGCTTACAATCTAGGAGGAGAAGATGGGAGGGACAGAGAGAGCCTACAGTCTAGGGAAAGGAGATAGGGGGGACACGAGAGAGATTACAGTCTAGGGGAAGGAGTTAGGGGGGACACGAGAGCTTTACAGTCTAGGGGAAGGAGCGAGGGGGGACACGAGAGCTTTACAGTCTAGCAGAAGGAGCGAGGGGGGACACGAGAGAGCATACAGTCTAGGAGGAGGAGATGGGGGGGACAAGAGAGAACTTACAGTCTAGGAGGAGGAGATGGGGGACACGAGAGAGCTTACAGTCTAGGAGGAGAAGATGGGGGGACACGAGAGAGCTTACAGTCTAGGAGGAGGAGATAGGGGGGGCACGAGAGAGCTTACAGTCTAGGGGAAGGAGCGAGGGGGGACACGAGAGAGCTTACAGTCTAGGGGAAGGAGCGAGGGGGGACACGAGAGAGCTTACAGTCTAGGAGGAGAAGATGGGGGGACACAAGAGAGCTTACAGTCTAGGGGAAGGAGTTAGGGGGGACACGAGAGCTTTACAGTCTAGGAGAAGGAGCGAGGGGGACACACGAGAGAGCTTACAGTCTAGGAGGAGGAGATGGGGGGGACACGAGAGAGCTTACAGTCTAGGGGAAGGAGTTAGGGGGGACACGAGAGCTTTACAGTCTAAGAGAAGGAGCGAGGGGGGACACGAGAGAGCTTACAGTCTAGGAGGAGGAGATGGGGGGGGGGGACACGAGAGAGCTTACATTCTAGGAGGAGGAGATAGGGGGGGACACGAGAGAGCTTACAGTCTAGCAGGAGGAGATGGGGGGACACGAGAGAGGTTACAGTCTAGGAGGAGGAGATGGGGGGACATGAGAGAGCTTACAGTCTAGGGGGGACACGAGCGTAGTCTAGGAGGAGGAGAAAAGGGGGGACACGAGCTTAGTCTAGGAGGAGGAGAAAAGGGGGGACACGAGCTTAGTCTAGGAGGAGGAGAAAAGGGGGGACACGAGCTTAGTCTAGGAGGAGGAGACGGGAGGGGACACGAGAGCTTACAGTCTAGGAGGAGGAGATGAGGGGACACACGAGAGCTTACAGTCTAGGAGGAGGAGATGAGGGGACACGAGAGAGCTTACAGTCTAGGAGGAGGAGATGGGGGGTACACGAGAGAGCTTACAGTCTAGGAGGAGGAGATGGGGGGGGGACACGAGAGCTTACAGTCTAGAAGGAGGAGATGGGGGGGACGCGAGAGAGCTTACAGTCTAGGAGGAGGTGATAGGGGGGGCACGAGCTTAGGCTTGGAGGAGGAGACGGGGAGGACACGAGAGAACTTAGTCTAGGAGGAGAAGATGGGGGGACACGAGAGCTTACAGTCTAGGAGGAGGAGATGGGGGGGGGACACGAGAGAGCTTACATTCTAGGAGGAGGAGATAGGGGGGGACACGAGAGAGCTTGCATTCTAGGAGGAGGAGATAGGGGGGGAAACGAGAGAGCTTACAGTCTAGGAGGAGGAGAAAAGGGGGGACACGAGCTTAGTCTAGGAGGAGGAGAAAAGGGGGGACACGAGCTTAGTCTAGGAGGAGGAGATAGGGGGGGACACGAGAGAGCTTACAGTCTAGGAGGAGGAGATGGGGGGGACACGAGAGAGCTTACAGTCTAGGAGGAGGAGAAAAGGGGGGACACGAGCTTAGTCTAGGAGGAGGAGAAAAGGGGGGACACGAGCTTAGTCTAGGAGGAGGAGATGGGGGGGACACAAGAGCTTACAGTCTAGGAGGAGGAGATGAGGGGACACACGAGAGAGCTTACAGTCTAGGAGGAGGAGATGGGGGGGGACACCAGAGAGCTTACAGTCTAGGAGGAGGAGATGGGGGGAACACCAGAGAGCTTACAGTCTAGGAGGAGGAGATGGGGGGGACACGAGAGAGCTTACAGTCTAGGGGAAGGAGTTAGGGGGGACACGAGAGCTTTACAGTCTAGGAGAAGGAGCGAGGGGGGACACGAGAGAGCTTACAGTCTAGGAGGAGGAGATGGGGGGGACGGACACGAGAGAGCTTACATTCTAGGAGGAGGAGATAGGGGGGGACACGAGAGAGCTTACAGTCTAGGAGGAGGAGATAGGGGGGGACACGAGAGAGCTTACAGTCTAGGAGGAGGAGATAGGGGGGGACACGAGAGGGCTTACAGTCTAGGAGGAGGAGATGGGGGGACACGAGAGAGCTTACAGTCTAGCAGGAGGAGATGGGGGGACACGAGAGAGGTTACAGTCTAGGAGGAGGAGATGAGGGGACACGAGAGAGCTTACAGTCTAGGAGGAGGAGATGGGGGGGTACACGAGAGAGCTTACAGTCTAGGAGGAGGAGATGGGGGGGGACACGAGAGAGCTTACAGTCTAGAAGGAGGAGATGGGGGGACACGAGAGAGCTTACAGTCTAGGGGAAGGAGCGAGGGGGGACACGAGAGAGCTTACAGTCTAGGAGGAGAAGATGGGGGGACACGAGAGCTTACAGTCTAGGGGAAGGAGTTAGGGGGGACACGAGAGCTTTACAGTCTAGGAGAAGGAGCGAGGGGGACACACGAGAGAGCTTACAGTCTAGGAGGAGGAGATGGGGGGGACACGAGAGAGCTTACAGTCTAGGGGAAGGAGTTAGGGGGGACACGAGAGCTTTACAGTCTAGGAGAAGGAGCGAGGGGGGACACGAGAGAGCTTACAGTCTAGGAGGAGGAGATGGGGGGACGGACACGAGAGAGCTTACATTCTAGGAGGAGGAGATAGGGGGGGACACGAGAGAGCTTACAGTCTAGGAGGAGGAGATAGGGGGGGACACGAGAGAGCTTACAGTCTAGGAGGAGGAGATAGGGGGGGACACGAGAGGGCTTACAGTCTAGGAGGAGGAGATGGGGGGACACGAGAGAGCTTACAGTCTAGCAGGAGGAGATGGGGGGACACGAGAGAGGTTACAGTCTAGGAGGAGGAGATGAGGGGACACGAGAGAGGTTACAGTCTAGGAGGAGGAGATGGGGGGGTACACGAGAGAGCTTACAGTCTAGGAGGAGGAGATGGGGGGGGGACACGAGAGAGCTTACAGTCTAGAAGGAGGAGATGGGGGGACACGAGAGAGCTTACAGTCTAGGAGGAGATGGGGGACACGAGAGAGCTTACAGTCTAAGAGGAGGAGATAGGGGGGGCACGAGCTTAGGCTTGGAGGAGGAGACGGGGAGGACACAAGAGAACTTAGTCTAGGAGGAGAAGATGGGGGGACACGAGAGCTTACAGTCTAGGAGGAGGAGATGGGGGGGGGGGGACACGAGAGAGCTTACATTCTAGGAGGAGGAGATAGGGGGGGACACGAGAGAGCTTACAGTCTAGGAGGAGGAGATAGGGGGGGGACACGAGAGAGCTTACAGTCTAGGAGGAGGAGATGGGGGGACACGAGAGAGCTTACAGTCCAGGAGGAGGAGATGGGGGGGGGGGACACGAGAGAGCTTACAGTCTAGGAGGAGGAGATGGGGGGGGGACACGAGAGAGCTTACAGTCTTGGAGGAGGAGATAGGGGGGCACGAGAGAGCTTACAATCTAGGAGGAGAAGATGGGGGGGGGGGGGACAGAGAGAGTCTACAGTCTAGGGGAAGGAAATAGGGGGGGGGGGGCACGAGAGAGCCTACAGTCTAGGGGAAGGAGTTTGGGGTTGACACAAGAGAGCTTTACAGTCTAGGAGAAGGAGCGAGGGGGGACACGAGAGAGCTTACAGTCTAGGCGGAGAAGATGGGGGCACACGAGAGAGCTTACATTCTAGGAGGAGGAGATGGGGGATATGAGAGAGCTTACAGTCTAGGAGGAGGAGATGGGGGGGACACGAGAGAGCTTACAGTCTAGGAGGAGGAGATGGGGGGACACGAGAGAGCTTACAGTCTAGGAGGAGAAGATGGGGGGACACGAGAGAGCTTACAGTCTAGGAGGAGGAGATGGGGGGGACACGAGAGAGCTTACAGTCTAGGAGGAGGAGATGGGGGGACACGAGAGAGCTTACAGTCTAGGAGGAGAAGATGGGGGGGACACGAGAGAGCTTACAGTCTAGGAGGAGAAGATGGGGGGGACACGAGAGAGCTTACATTCTAGGAGGAGGAGATAGGGGGGGATACGAGAGACCTTACAGTCTAGGAGGAGGAGATAGGGGGGACACGAGAGAGCTTACAATCTAGGAGGAGAAGATGGGAGGGACAGAGAGAGCCTACAGTCTAGGGAAAGGAGATAGGGGGGACACGAGAGAGATTACAGTCTAGGGGAAGGAGTTAGGGGGGACACGAGAGCTTTACAGTCTAGGGGAAGGAGCGAGGGGGGACACGAGAGCTTTACAGTCTAGCAGAAGGAGCGAGGGGGGACACGAGAGAGCATACAGTCTAGGAGGAGGAGATGGGGGGGACAAGAGAGAACTTACAGTCTAGGAGGAGGAGATGGGGGACACGAGAGAGCTTACAGTCTAGGAGGAGAAGATGGGGGGACACGAGAGAGCTTACAGTCTAGGAGGAGGAGATAGGGGGGGCACGAGAGAGCTTACAGTCTAGGGGAAGGAGCGAGGGGGGACACGAGAGAGCTTACAGTCTAGGGGAAGGAGCGAGGGGGGACACGAGAGAGCTTACAGTCTAGGAGGAGAAGATGGGGGGACACAAGAGAGCTTACAGTCTAGGGGAAGGAGTTAGGGGGGACACGAGAGCTTTACAGTCTAGGAGAAGGAGCGAGGGGGACACACGAGAGAGCTTACAGTCTAGGAGGAGGAGATGGGGGGGACACGAGAGAGCTTACAGTCTAGGGGAAGGAGTTAGGGGGGACACGAGAGCTTTACAGTCTAAGAGAAGGAGCGAGGGGGGACACGAGAGAGCTTACAGTCTAGGAGGAGGAGATGGGGGGGGGGGACACGAGAGAGCTTACATTCTAGGAGGAGGAGATAGGGGGGGACACGAGAGAGCTTACAGTCTAGCAGGAGGAGATGGGGGGACACGAGAGAGGTTACAGTCTAGGAGGAGGAGATGGGGGGACATGAGAGAGCTTACAGTCTAGGGGGGACACGAGCGTAGTCTAGGAGGAGGAGAAAAGGGGGGACACGAGCTTAGTCTAGGAGGAGGAGAAAAGGGGGGACACGAGCTTAGTCTAGGAGGAGGAGAAAAGGGGGACACGAGCTTAGTCTAGGAGGAGGAGACGGGAGGGGACACGAGAGCTTACAGTCTAGGAGGAGGAGATGAGGGGACACACGAGAGCTTACAGTCTAGGAGGAGGAGATGAGGGGACACGAGAGAGCTTACAGTCTAGGAGGAGGAGATGGGGGGTACACGAGAGAGCTTACAGTCTAGGAGGAGGAGATGGGGGGGACACGAGAGCTTACAGTCTAGAAGGAGGAGATGGGGGGGACGCGAGAGAGCTTACAGTCTAGGAGGAGGTGATAGGGGGGGCACGAGCTTAGGCTTGGAGGAGGAGACGGGGAGGACACGAGAGAACTTAGTCTAGGAGGAGAAGATGGGGGGACACGAGAGCTTACAGTCTAGGAGGAGGAGATGGGGGGGGGACACGAGAGAGCTTACATTCTAGGAGGAGGAGATAGGGGGGGACACGAGAGAGCTTGCATTCTAGGAGGAGGAGATAGGGGGGGAAACGAGAGAGCTTACAGTCTAGGAGGAGGAGAAAAGGGGGGACACGAGCTTAGTCTAGGAGGAGGAGAAAAGGGGGGACACGAGCTTAGTCTAGGAGGAGGAGATAGGGGGGGACACGAGAGAGCTTACAGTCTAGGAGGAGGAGATGGGGGGGACACGAGAGAGCTTACAGTCTAGGAGGAGGAGAAAAGGGGGGACACGAGCTTAGTCTAGGAGGAGGAGAAAAGGGGGGACACGAGCTTAGTCTAGGAGGAGGAGATGGGGGGGACACAAGAGCTTACAGTCTAGGAGGAGGAGATGAGGGGACACACGAGAGAGCTTACAGTCTAGGAGGAGGAGATGGGGGGGGACACCAGAGAGCTTACAGTCTAGGAGGAGGAGATGGGGGGAACACCAGAGAGCTTACAGTCTAGGAGGAGGAGATGGGGGGAACACCAGAGAGCTTACAGTCTAGGAGGAGGAGATGGGGGGAACACCAGAGAGCTTACAGTCTAGGAGGAGGAGATGGGGGGACATGAGAGAGCTTACAGTCTAGGAGGAGGAGAAAAGGGGGGACACGAGCTTAGTCTAGGAGGAGGAGAAAAGGGGGGACACGAGCTTAGTCTAGGAGGAGGAGATGGGGGGGACACAAGAGCTTACAGTCTAGGAGGAGGAGATGAGGGGACACACGAGAGCTTACAGTCTAGGAGGAGGAGATGAGGGGACACACGAGAAAGCTTACAGTCTAGGAGGAGGAGATGGGGGGGATACGAGAGAGCTTACAGTCTAGGGGAGGAGATGGGGGGGACACGAGAGAGCTTACAGTCTAGGAGGAGGAGATAGGGGGGGACAGGAGAGAGCTTACAGTCTAGGAGGAGGAGATGGGGGGGACACGAGAGAGCTTACAGTCTAGGAGGAGGAGAAAAAGGGGGGACACGAGCTTAGTCTAGGAGGAGGAGATGGGGGGGACACGAGAGCTTACAGTCTAGGAGGAGGAGATGGGGGGGGACACGAGAGCTTACAGTCTAGGAGGAGGAGATGAGGGGACACACGAGAGAGCTTACAGTCTAGGAGGAGGAGATGGGGGGGACACGAGAGAGCTTACAGTCTAGGAGGAGGAGACGGGGGGACACGAGAGAGCTTACAGTCTAGGAGGAGGAGAAAAGGGGGGACACGAGCTTAGTCTAGGAGGAGGAGAAAAGGGGGGACACGAGCTTAGTCTAGGAGGAGGAGATGGGGGGGACACGAGAGCTTACAGTCTAGGAGGAGGAGATGGGGGGGGGGACACGAGAGCTTACAGTCTAGGAGGAGGAGATGAGGGGACACACGAGAGAGCTTACAGTCTAGGAGGAGGAGATGGGGGGGACACGAGAGAGCTTACAGTCTAGGAGGAGGAGATGGGGGACACGAGAGAGCTTACAGTCTAGGAGGAGGAGATAGGGGGGGTACGAGCTTAGGCTAGGAGGAGGAGATGAGGGGACACACGAGAGCTTACAGTCTAGGAGGAGGAGATGGGGGACACGAGAGAGCTTACAGTCTAGGAGGAGGAGATGGGGGGGGACACGAGAGAGCTTACAGTCTAGGAGGAGGAGATAGGGGGGACACGAGAGCCTACAGTCTAGGAGGAGGAGATGGGGGGGGGGGGGGGGACACAAGAGCTTACAGTCTAGGAGGACGAGATAGGGGGGACATGAGAGAGCCTACAGTCTAGGGGAAGGAGTTAGGGGGGACATGACAGAGCTTACAGTCTAGGAGGGGGAGATAGGGGGGGGCATGAAAGTTTGTACTGTAAGCTGTAGGGGCCGCACACCAGCTGCTATCTGTATGTACAGATATGGGCTGTAATGGGGTGTACAGCGGCTACTAATGGAGAATATAGAAGAGGGGCCACTGGAGAAGAGTTGGATTAGGAGAGGTAATCTGCCTCCCTATAGAGATGTGTTTTAGGTCTCGTTTAAAATTGATGGTTTTTGTAATAACCTCATTGTCTGGGGAAGCGCAGTCCGGGGGACAGGTGCAGCGCGGGAGAAGTCTTGGAGGTGGGGGTCTGGATTATGGGGGATGCTTTCTGATGTCATTAAGAGAGCGTTGGAAGGGGGGTTGCCAGGAGATAGATTGAGGGTGGTCAGCACTGCGGAGAGCGTGAGGCAGACCAAGAGGTGATAGAGGGCGGTCAGCGCTGCGGAGAGCATAGGGCAGACGGAGAGGTGATTGAGGGTGGTCAGCACTGCGGAGAGCGTGAGGCAGACGGAGAGGTGATAGAGGGCGGTCAGCGCTGTGGAGAGCATAGGGCAGACGGAGAGGTGATAGAGGGCGGTCAGCACTGTGGAGAGCATGAGGCAGACGGAGAGGTGATAGAGGGCGGTCAGCACTGCGGAGAGCATGAGGCAGACAGAGAGGTGATAGAGGGCGGTCAGCGCTGCGGAGAGCGTGAGGCAGACGGAGAGGTGATAGAGGGCGGTCAGCACTGCGGAGAGGGTGAGGCAGACAGAGAGGTGATAGAGGGCGGTCAGCGCTGTGGAGAGCGTGAGGCAGACGGAGAGGTGATAGAGGGCGGTCAGCGCTGTGGAGAGCGTGAGGCAGACAAAGAGGTGATTGAGGGTGGTCAGCACTGCGGAGAGCATAGGGCAGACGGAGAGGTGATAGAGGGCAGTCAGCGCTGCGGAGAGCGTGAGGCAGACGGAGAGGTGATAGAGGGCGGTCAGCGCTGCGGAGAGCATGAGGCAGACGGAGAGGTGATAGAGGGCGGTCAGCACTGCGGAGAGGGTGAGGCAGACAGAGAGGTGATAGAGGGCGGTCAGCGCTGCGGAGAGCGTGAGGCAGACGGAGAGGTGATAGAGGGCGGTCAGCACTGCGGAGAGGGTGAGGCAGACAGAGAGGTGATAGAGGGCGGTCAGCGCTGTGGAGAGCGTGAGGCAGACGGAGAGGTGATAGAGGGCGGTCAGCGCTGTGGAGAGCATGAGGCAGACAGAGAGGTGATAGAGGGTGGTCAGCACTGCGGAGAGCATAGGGCAGACGGAGAGGTGATAGAGGGCGGTCAGCACTGCGGAGAGCGTGAGGCAGACAGAGAGGTGATTGAGGGTGGTCAGCACTGCGGAGAGCATAGGGCAGACGGAGAGGTGATAGAGGGCGGTCAGCACTGCGGAGAGCGTGAGGCAGACAGAGAGGTGATAGAGGGCGGTCAGCGCTGCGGAGAGCGTGAGGCAGACGGAGAGGTGATAGAGGGTGGTCAGCACTGTGGAGAGCATAGGGCAGACGGAGAGGTGATAGAGGGCGGTCAGCGCTGCGGAGAGCGTGAGGCAGACAAAGAGGTGATTGAGGGTGGTCAGCACTGCGGAGAGCATAGGGCAGACGGAGAGGTGATAGAGGGCGGTCAGCGCTGCGGAGAGCGTGAGGCAGACGGAGAGGTGATAGAGGGCGGTCAGCGCTGCGGAGAGCGTGAGGCAGACGGAGAGGTGATAGAGGGCGGTCAGCGCTGCGGAGAGTATAGGGCAGACGGAGAGGTGATAGAGGGCGGTCAGCGCTGCGGAGAGCATGAGGCAGACGGAGAGGTGATAGAGGGCGGTCAGCGCTGCGGAGAGCATGAGGCAGACGGAGAGGTGATAGAGGGCGGTCAGCGCTGTGGAGAGCGTGAGGCAGACAGAGAAGTGATAGAGGGCGGTCAGCACTGCGGAGAGCATAGGGCAGACGGAGAGGTGATAGAGGGCAGTCAGCGCTGCGGAGAGCGTGAGGCAGACGGAGAGGTGATAGAGGGCGGTCAGCACTGCGGAGAGCATAGGGCAGACAGAGAGGTGATAGAGGGCGGTCAGCACTGTGGAGAGTCTTATGGAGCAGAGTGATCCGGAGGAGTTGGTAGGTGTCGTTGATGGATGATTGTCCTCCTTGTCATGTTTGCCGGTTTTCTCTATCGCAGTTACTGGGATTCGTCGTACGATGATGATGTCATGGAGAAGCGGGTGGGCCTGAACCTGCTGTACGCCCAGGTCAGTGACGTCATCTTGTCTCTTCTGCTGGGTTTTGTAGTGCTCTCATGTTGTCCTTGTTCCGGGGGACACATTGATGGGTGTTTTAACCCGTTCCTGTTCTAGCATGTAAACGTATGTCCTGGCTAGGAAGGGGTGTCGCCGAACGTACGTCCTATGGATGGCGCTGGCCCAGAAGCTGAGTCCGCAGCATGAACCGGCTGTGACTGACAGCTCGCCTCATGCTGCAGCAGTGATCGGTGAGAACACAGATCCCCGCTGTTAACCCCTTACATATAGTAATCGGTACTGATCGTGGCATGTAGCCGGCTCACAGAGGTCATTGGCCTTCCACCATGTAATCTGGAGGGCTGATGGGTGGCCATGGCCTGTGACAGCTATGAGAAGCGATAATGCACTGCAGTACAGAAGGCCTGCAGCATACGGTCGGTGCGATCAGAGGTGCCTACAGGGACATAAAGCAAGAGAAGCCAAATGATCTGTGCGCACGCTCACCTCTTTGTTGTTGCCGCATCCATCACGACCGGCACAAGGAGCGGAGCGTTCATCCTGAATGGCGAATACTGCTAAAGGGGGGGGGAGCCAAAATGTTCTTGTTTTTCTGTCCCTCTCCCCTCCATGCCCCCCAAGATGGTACCAGTAACACCTACAGCTCCTCACAAGATGCGAGATCCTCACTGCAGCGATGCGAAAGGGGGAAGCGATGTACAAAAAGGGGTTTTATCGCGCAAAAGTGGGAAAACCTAAAGAAAAATGATTGTCGTCATGGCGACGCAGAAAAAACGGATCGCGTCATTATGCAGGGGAACGCTGTGAAGAAGCCCCCAAAACAGGCAGGACTGATGGTCCCCTCCCGGCCCATCAAAGTAATTACTAACCGTTATACAGTCCGTTATATGGACCCAAGGGATGGAACCCGTATAATCTACGGACCCCCTCACCGAGACATCCCCCAGCCGGGCGCGAGGACAACATGGTTCTAGAGGTGACACGTGCCCCTCCTTGTTAGTATGAGGGGCCGCTGGGGGTCTCCGCTCACATGTATCTAGAGGTGACACTTGCCCCTCCTTGTTAGTATGGGGGGCCGCAGCCGCTGGGGGTCTCCGCTCACATGTATCTAGAGGTGACACGTGCCCCTCCTTGTTAGTATGGGGGGCCGCAGCTGCTGGGGGTCTCAGCTCACATGTATCTAGAGGTGACACTTGCCCCTCCTTGTTAGTATGGGGGGCCGCAGCTGCTGGGGGTCTCCGCTCACATGTATCTAGAGGTGACACTTGCCCTTCCTTGTTAGTATGGGGGGCCGCAGCTGCTGGGGGTCTCCGCTCACATGTATCTAGAGGTGACACTTGCCCCTCCTTGTTAGTATGGGGGGCCGCAGCTGCTGGGGGTCTCCGCTCACATGTATCTAGAGGTGACACTTGCCCCTCCTTGTTAGTATGGGGGGCCGCAGCTGCTGGGGGTCTCCGCTCACATGTATCTAGAGGTGACACTTGCCCCTCCTTGTTAGTATGGGGGGCCGCAGCTGCTGGGGGTCTCCGCTCACATGTATCTAGAGGTGACACTTGCCCTTCCTTGTTAGTATGGGGGGCCGCAGCTGCTGGGGGTCTCCGCTCACATGTATCTAGAGGTGACACTTGCCCCTCCTTGTTAGTATGGGGGGCCGCAGCTGCTGGGGGTCTCCGCTCACATGTATCTAGAGGTGACACTTGCCCCTCCTTGTTAGTATGGGGGGCCGCAGCTGCTGGGGGTCTCCGCTCACATGTATCTAGAGGTGACACTTGCCCCTCCTTGTTAGTATGGGGGGCCGCAGCTGCTGGGGTTCTCCACTCCCATGTATCTAGAGGTGACACTTGCCCTTCCTTGTTAGTATGGGGGGCCGCAGCTGCTGGGGGTCTCCGCTCACATGTATCTAGAGGTGACACTTGCCCTTCCTTGTTAGTATGAGGGGCCGCTGGGGGTCTCCGCTCACATGTATCTAGAGGTGACACGTGCCCCTCCTTGTTAGTATGAGGGGCCGCTGGGGGTCTCCGCTCACATGTATCTAGAGGTGACACTTGCCCCTCCTTGTTAGTATGGGGGGCCGCAGCCGCTGGGGGTCTCCGCTCACATGTATCTAGAGGTGACACTTGCCCCTCCTTGTTAGTATGGGGGGCCGCAGCTGCTGGGGTTCTCCGCTCCCATGTATCTAGAGGTGACACTTGCCCCTCCTTGTTAGTATGGGGGGCCGCAGCTGCTGGGGGTCTCCGCTCATATGTATCTAGAGGTGACACTTGCCCCTCCTTGTTAGTATGGGGGGCCGCAGCTGCTGGGGGTCTCCGCTCACATGTATCTAGAGGTGACACTTGCCCTTCCTTGTTAGTATGGGGGGCCGCAGCTGCTGGGCGTCTCCGCTCACATGTATCTAGAGGTGACACTTGCCCCTCCTTGTTAGTATGGGGGGCCGCAGCTGCTGGGGGTCTCCGCTCACATGTATCTAGAGGTGACACTTGCCCCTCCTTGTTAGTATGGGGGGCCGCAGCTGCTGGGGGTCTCCGCTCACATGTATCTAGAGGTGACACTTGCCCCTCCTTGTTAGTATGGGGGGCCGCAGCTGCTGGGGGTCTCCGCTCACATGTATCTAGAGGTGACACTTGCCCCTCTTTGTTAGTATGGGGGGGCCGCAGCTGCTGGGGGTCTCCGCTCACATGTATCTAGAGGTGACACTTGCCCCTCTTTGTTAGTATGGGGGGCCGCAGCTGCTGGGGGTCTCCGCTGACATCTCCATGCTTTCCATCAGACCTTCAGCGACATTGAGCGCGGTTGGGTGCAAGTCAACAAGGAACAACTGCGGCAACTCAAGTCTCTGCAGGAGAAAGACTCTAAGAAAGAGGTAAGTCGCTCGTCCACACGGCGGGCTGTCCAGCACCCAGGGCCCTAATGTGTGGGGTTCACATACTTCTGGCGGTTTATGATGCAGCGACGCTGACAGGAGGTGTTATCTCATGCAGTTCATCCAGCTGGCGCAGACGCTGAAGTATTATGGGTACCTGAAGTTTGAGCCGTGTATCACAGACTTCCCGGAGAAGGGCTGCCAGGTGATCGTCAGCGCCGGCAATAACGAGCTCAACTTCCAGGTGAAGCTGCCTAACGAGCAGATGAAGGAGGGGAGCTTCAAGGTGACGCGGATGAGGTGCTGGCGCGTCACCTCCTCGGTAAGTGTCCGGCCGCTCTACGCAGGGTGCAGCCGGTGACTGACGGCTCACGCACGATTTTGGGCTCCGTATTTCCTCTTCGGGTTGATTCTGTCGGTCTCTGAGACTGTAAGACCCCACCACCCCGCAAGGACAAATGTCAGTAATGCCTGAGGCTTGTTACTCCTGTCGCCCCCTGCTGCCTTGTAATGTGTATATGTTTTATACATAAGTATTGGACGCAGAAAGCACATTACACTCCAGTGAGTGAGGAGGGCGTCCCTAATGACCCCTGTAGTGTGACATCATCTGTAGTCCACTTCCCTAGTGACCCCTGCAGTGTGACATCATCTGTAGTCCACTTCCCTAGTGACCCCTGTAGTGTGACATCATCTGTAGTCCACTTCCCTTGTGACCCCCTGCAGTGTGACATCCTCTGTAGTCCACTTCCTCCTGTAGTGACCCCTGTAGTGTGACATCATCTGTAGTCCACTTCCCTAGTGACCCCTGCAGTGTGACATCATCTGTAGTCCACTTCCCTAGTGACCCCTGTAGTGTGACATCATCTGTAGTTCACTTCCCTAGTGACCCCTGTAGTGTGACATCATCTGTAGTTCACTTCCCTTGTGACCCCTGCAGTGTGACATCATCTGTAGTCCACTTCCTCCTGTAGTGACCCCTGTAGTGTGACATCATCTGTAGTCCACTTCCCTAGTGACCCCTGCAGTGTGACATCATCTGTAGTCCACTTCCCTAGTGACCCCTGTAGTGTGACATCATCTGTAGTTCACTTCCCTTATGACCCCTGTAGTGTGACATCATCTGTAGTCCACTTCCCTAATGACCCCTGTAGTGTGACATCATCTGTAGTCCACTTCCCTAGTGACCCCTGCAATGTGACATCATTTGTAGTCCACTTCCCTAGTGACCCCTGCAGTGTGACATCATCTGTAGTCCACTTCCCTAGTGACCCCTGCAGTGTGACATCATCTGTAGTCCACTTCCCTAGTGACCCCTGCAGTGTGACATCATCTGTAGTCCACTTCCCTAGTGACCCCTGCAGTGTGACATCATCTGTAGTCCACTTCCCTAGTGACCCCTGTAGTGTGACATCACCTGTAGTCCACTTCCCTTGTGACCTCTGTAGTGTGGCATCCTCTGTAGTCCACTTCCTCCCCTTGTGATCACCTGTAGTCCACTTCCTCCCCTTCAGACCCCCTGCAGAGTGACATCACCTGTAGTCCACTTCCTCCCCTTGTGACCCCTGCAGTGTGACATCACCTGTAGTCCACTTCCTCCCCTTGTGACCCCCTGCAGAGTGACATCACCTGTAGTCCACTTCCTCCCCTTGTGACCCCCTGCAGTGTGACATCCTTTGTAGTCCACTTCCTCCCCTTGTGACCCCCTGCAGAGTGACATCACCTGTAGTCCACTTCCTCCCCTTGTGACCCCCTGCAGTGTGACATCCTCTGTAGTCCACTTCCTCCCCTTGTGACCCCCTGCAGCGTGACATCCTCTGTAGTCCACTTCCTCCTGTAGTGACCCCTGTAGTGTGACATCATCTGTAGTCCACTTCCCTAGTGACCCCTGTAGTGTGACATCATCTGTAGTCCACTTCCCTAGTGACCCCTGCAGTGTGACATCATCTGTAGTCCACTTCCCTAGTGACCCCTGTAGTGTGACATCATCTGTAGTTCACTTCCCTTATGACCCCTGTAGTGTGACATCATCTGTAGTCCACTTCCCTAATGACACCTGTAGTGTGACATCATCTGTAGTCCACTTCCCTAGTGACCCCTGCAATGTGACATCATCTGTAGTCCACTTCCCTAGTGACCCCTGCAGTGTGACATCCTCTGAAGTCCACTTCCTCCCGTAGTGACCCCTGTAGTGACATCATCTGTAGTTCACTTCCCTTATGACCCCTGTAGTGTGACATCTGTAGTCCACTTCCCGTAGTGACCCCTGTAGTGTGACATCATCTGTAGTCCACTTCCCTAGTGACCCCTGCAGTGACATCATCTGTAGTCCACTTCCCTAGTGACCCCTGCAGTGTGACATCATCTGTAGTCCACTTCCCTAGTGACCCCTGTAGTGTGACATCATCTGTAGTCCACTTCCCTTGTGACCTCTGTAGTGTGGCATCACCTGTAGTCCACTTCCTCCCCTTGTGACCCCCTGCAGTGTGACATCACCTGTAGTCCACTTCCTCCCCTTGTGACCCCTGCAGTGTGACTTCATCTGTAGTCCACTTCCTCCCCTTGTGACACCTGTAGTGTGACATCACCTGTAGTCCACTTCCTCCCCTTGTGATCACCTGTAGTCCACTTCCTCCCCTTCTGACCCCCTGCAGAGTGACATCACCTGTAGTCCACTTCCTCCCCTTGTGACCCCTGCAGAGTGACATCACCTGTAGTCCACTTCCTCCCCTTGTGACCCCCTGCAGAGTGACATCACCTGTAGTCCACTTCCTCCCCTTGTGACCCCCTGCAGTGTGACATCCCTTGTAGTCCACTTCCTCCCCTTGTGACCCCCTGCAGAGTGACATCACCTGTAGTCCACTTCCTCCCCTTGTGACCCCCTGCAGTGTGACATCCTCTGTAGTCCACTTCCTCCCCTTGTGACCCCCTGCAGTGTGACATCCTCTTTAGTCCACTTCCTTCCCTTGTGACCCCTGCAGAGTGACATCACCTGTAGTCCACTTCCTCCTCTTGTGACCCCCTGCAGTGTGACATCATCTGTAGTCCACTTCCCTAATGACCCCTGTAGTGCACTTGACATCATCTGTAGTCCACTTCCCTTGTGACCCCTGCAGTGTGACATCATCTGTAGTCCACTTCCCTTGTGACCCCTGCAGTGTGACATCCTCTGTAGTCCACTTCCTCCCGTAGTGACCCCTGTAGTGTGACATCATCTGTAGTCCACTTCCCTAATGACCCCTGTAGTGTGACATCATCTGTAGTCCACTTCCCTAGTGACCCCTGTAGTGTGGCATCATCTGTAGTCCACTTCCTCCCCTTGTGACCCCCTGCAGAGTGACATCATCTGTAGTCCACTTCCTCCCCTTGTGACCCCTGCAGTGTGACATCACCTGTAGTCCACTTCCTCCCCTTCTGACCCCCTGCAGTGTGACATCACCTGTAGTCCACTTCCTCCCCTTGTGACCCCCTGCAGAGTGACATCACCTGTAGTCCACTTCCTCCCCTTGTGACCCCTGCAGTGTGACATCACCTGTAGTCCATTTCCTCCCCTTGTGACCCCCTGCAGAGTGACATCACCTGTAGTCCACTTCCTCCCCTTGTGACCCCCTGCAGTGTGACATCACCTGTAGTCCACTTCCTCCCCTTGTGACCCCCTGCAGAGTGACATCACCTGTAGTCCACTTCCTCCCCTTGTGACCCCCTGCAGTGTGACATCCTTTGTAGTCCACTTCCTCCCCTTGTGACCCCCTGCAGAGTGACATCACCTGTAGTCCACTTCCTCCCCTTGTGACCCCCTGCAGTGTGACATCACCTGTAGTCCACTTCCTCCCCTTGTGACCCCCTGCAGAGTGACATCACCTGTAGTCCACTTCCTCCCCTTGTGACCCCCTGCAGTGTGACATCCTTTGTAGTCCACTTCCTCCCCTTGTGACCCCCTGCAGAGTGACATCACCTGTAGTCCACTTCCTCCCCTTGTGACCCCCTGCAGTGTAACATCACCTGTAGTCCATTTCCTCCCCTTGTGACCCCCTGCAGAGTGACATCACCTGTAGTCCACTTCCTCCCCTTGTGACCCCCTGCAGAGTGACATCACCTGTAGTCCACTTCCTCCCCTTGTGACCCCCTGCAGAGTGACATCACCTGTAGTCCACTTCCTCCCCTTGTGACCCCCTGCAGAGTGACATCACCTGTAGTCCACTTCCTCCTCTTGTGACCCCCTGCAGAGTGACATCATCTGTAGTCCACTTCCTCCCCTTGTGACCCCCTGCAGTGTGACATCATCTGTAGTCCACTTCCTCCCCTTGTAACCCTTGCACAGTGACATCATCTGCAATCTGAATACAAAGATTGCTATGTGTGATACCTGAGCAGTGACATCATCATTTGTAGTCCATGAATAAGGAGGCTGTATTATGTGATACCCGAACTATGGATGATGTCACTGTTCAACTATCGCACATGGCGACTTCCATATTCAAATTACAGATGATGTCACTGTGCAGGTGTCACATGGGGCAACCTTCTTATACACACACTACAGATAATGTTGCTGTCCATGAACAAGGAGGTTGTCCCAGGTGATACCAGAACAGTTACATTACCTGTAGTTCAGGTATCACATGGCACAAGCTCCTTATTCATAGACTACAGGTGATGTCGCTGAATTAAGTTGTCCCAGGAGATACTGGAGAAATGATGTCATCATCTGTAGTCCATAAGGAAGGAGCTTGTCCCATGTGATGCCTAAATGGTGACGTCACTATCTGCAATCCATGCAGCAGATCCCATGATGTGATGTCTCCTCAGAGATTGGTTGAGATGAATTTACATTGTTTATCACACGGCTAAGCGTATACTAGAAGTTGATATATGTATTGTGCATTGGTGATGTCATGACAATGCGGCCACTATACTGTGGTCACATGTAGACATGATCTGTCCACAAGGTGTCCTCACATGAGACCCTCTCTAAACAGGTCCCGTTCAGCAATGGTACGGGGAGTCCCAACAAGTCCGAGGCGCGGCTGGAGCTGGCCTTCGAGTACCTGATGAGTAAAGACCGTCTGCAGTGGATCACCATCTCCAGCCCGCAGGTGACAATTACACTGATGACATCACGCGGTACACCTTGCCGTGTCTGATGCTCATCAGCTGACAGACTCTTATTGCACTTTAAGGGTTTGTTCCCAAATGTTGCCCTCTTACTTTCTACAAAGGAAGCGGCCGCCACTCAGTGCCGTAACATCCCACTCACTACTTTGGGATTCTCTCTGCTAGTAGTAATGTACTTCTGACTGTAGGGGGGTCTACTGGAGGACCAATCAGTGATCTAGAGTAATCACCGGTCTGTTATTGCCTCTGTCTAACCAGTGTCTATCACCCCACCTCAGGCCATCATGATGAGCATCTGCTTACAGTCAATGGTGGACGAGCTCATGGTCAAGAAATCCGGAGGCAGCATAAAGAAGGTAAAAGGATAGGCGGTCTGTGAGGTAAATGGGAGGCAGGGGCTGAGCGGGGCAGGAGTCTCTGTACAGGGGACAACAGAAGGATCTTATGGGTGGGATATGGGCTGGATGCTAGGTGTGGTCTGTGCCATTAGGGTGGGCTGGATGCTAGGTGTGATCTGTGCTGTGGCAATGGGCTGGATGCTAGGTGTGGTCTGTGCCATTAGGGTGGGCTGGATGCTAGGTGTGGTCTGTGCTATTAGGGTGGCCCGGATGCTAGGTGTGGTCTGTGCTATTAGGGTGGCCCAGATGCTAGGTGTGGTCTGTGCCATTAGGGTGGGCCGGATGCTAGGCGTGGTCTGTGCCATTAGGGTGGGCCGGATGCTAGGCGTGGTCTCTGCCATTAGGGTGGGCCGGATGCTAGGCGTGGTCTCTGCCATTAGGGTGGGCCGGATGCTAGGCGTGGTCTCTGCCATTAGGGTGGGCCGGATGCTAGGCGTGGTCTCTGCCATTAGGGTGGGCCGGATGCTAGGCGTGGTCTCTGCCATTAGGGTGGGCCGGATGCTAGGCGTGGTCTCTGCCATTAGGGTGGGCCGGATGCTAGGCGTGGTCTCTGCCATTAGGGTGGGCCGGATGCTAGGCGTGGTCTCTGCCATTAGGGTGGGCCGGATGCTAGGCGTGGTCTCTGCCATTAGGGTGGGCCGGATGCTAGGCGTGGTCTCTGCCATTAGGGTGGGCCGGATGCTAGGCGTGGTCTCTGCCATTAGGGTGGGCCGGATGCTAGGCGTGGTCTCTGCCATTAAGGTGGGCCGGATGGCTAGGCGTGGTCTCTGCCATTAAGGTGGGCCGGATGGCTAGGCGTGGTCTCTGCCATTAGGGTGGGCCGGATGCTAGGCGTGGTCTCTGCCATTAGGGTGGGCCCGATGCTAGGCGTGGTCTCTGCCATTAGGGTGGGCCCGATGCTAGGTGTGGTCTGTGCTGTGGCGATGGGCTGGATGCTAGGTGTGGACTGGTGTTGTAGGTGGGTTTAGGGGGTAGTTAAGTGTGCTCTGTGGTAGGGTTTGGGTAGGTGTGCTCCGTCATTTGGGTGGCAGTTGTGGTTGGTCCCGTGGGTAGTAAGTATGGTCTGTCCTGGGAGTGGGTTGGGGTGATTTGAGCTGTAGGTGTGGATGGGGTAAGCAGGTGGATTATAAGTGTGGTTAGTCCTGTGGGTGGGGTGTGGTTGTGGTTGGTACTGTGAGTGGTAAGTGTGGTCTATCCTTAGGGTGGATATGCTGTAGGTGTGGTTGCTCCTAGTGGGGGGGGGGGGGTTGTAGTTTGTCCTGTGGTTGGGGTTAGAGGGTGGGTGGTAGTTGTGGTTGATCCTGTGGGTGGGTTCTAAGCGTGGTCTGTCCTGAGGGTAGATGCGCCGTAGGTGTGGTTGATCCTATTGGGTGGGATGGTAGGTGTGGTTGGTCCTGTCGGCAGAGTTAGAGGGTAAGTGCTAGGTGTAGTCCGCACTGTGTGTGTGGGTGTTAGGCTCTGAACTATAAACCTTCCTGTTGACAGATATCACGGAAGAGACAGTCCTGTTTGATGCGACGGTCTGACAGTCAGCAGGCAGTGAAATCACCACCAATGTTGGTGAGAACTGAAATTTAGTCTCTGCATCCTCCCCCCCCCCCCCCCCCCATCTGACTCTTCCGCCTCCCCCCCGCCCCCTGTCTGACTCCTCCGCCGAACCCCCCCGCCCCCTGTCTGACTCCTCCGCCTCCCCCCATAGACCTGACTGTTCCCTTTCTGTGTCCTCAGGATTCTCCGGATGGGAGCAGAGAGCCGATCGTCAAGTTGTCAGTAAGTGTTACTGGCTGGGTGTCCTCGCGGCGCGTTCTGCGTAGTCCTCTGTGCAGCCGCGGTCCGCCCGTTGTACGAGAGTGAAGCCGCCGCCTTTTTAGGCTGGCCACCAGTGAGCTTTATGAGGGATGGTCTGTGGTGGTTGATGGCTGCCATGTTTGTAGTCCTCCTGCTTCACCGCGTCTTCGTTTTCCCGCAGAGTAAGCTCAGCTCCGTCAGTCTCCGTGGAATCAGCAACTCCAGCTCCAACAACGACGTCAGCGCCGAGGACTTTCATGGAAACTACGCCTTCGAGGGCATCGGCGACGACGACTTGTGAAGCGTTGTGTCTCCGTCCAGGAGTTGCCTTTATTGGGACGTTTGCCTCCATCGTGATTGTCGGTGAGGCTTCATCTCAGACAAGGGTCGTTGGAGAGGCGCTCTCCACCAGCAGAATAAAGGGGAGGAGCTCTCCTGCGCCGGGCCCCCGCTACCGACACACTAATACTCATATGTAGCGCTCAGCTTGCACTTATAATTCAGAGATTTGCACAGAGTGGGGGCCAAACCCCAGTATTTCTTAATGAATTTAACCCCTTCCCGCCAGCGCCCTCTGCTGCTCAGTGAATGAATGTTGGATTAGCAATATTCCGTATAGAACACCGTAAGGGTTACTACGTATAGCTACATGCTCACATATCTCATGTAATCGCACTCCCAGTCACGGTGCCAAATTCTGACCAAATGAACTGTAATTAGGAATCTAAGATTAGCGGAGCCGGATCCGCCAGTGCCAATCCCGTAAGGTGTCATAAGCATTTCTACGCCAGCGCCGCTGCAGGAGGCGTGTGCGTTGCCTTGTATGATGGCTCCAGCCACGGACCATATATATATAGAATGTGCTGCCGGTGAATGTCGTCTGCCTCCTGAGCTGCCGTTTTAGGATTAGCTGACCGTGTACATAGACCATGATTGGTGAGGAGATGTCACATGATCAGCCGCTTCTACTTCGCTGTTTACACATCGAGCCAATCGATTATCTTCCAATAATAAATGACCTGTTTACATTAAAGCTGCAGCGTCTGCGCCTCCTTGTGTCCGCCCCGCGGGTACCGCGCCTTGGGAAAGTATTTGCCCCATCCCAATTCCTGTATATTCATCATTCTTGAGTGTTTCGGCTCATCGGATACCGGGCGTACAGGACGAGGGAACGCCAGATGCTCATTTACCGTCCGCAGCCGCACGCAATTAGTAGGCTATAAGAAAGCCGAGGAACTCGGATAGAATCCAAGGACGCCTCACCCGGGTCGGATTCAAACCCACTAAAGTGTAGAAGGAGGCAGTGTCCACCGCAAGAGCTTACAGGTTAAAGACACTTTATTCCATCAGGGTCCATACATAAAGCAGACAGCTGCAGCGTTTCCATCCAGGTGATGAGCGGCGCCTGGTTTTCATCCACCCTGACCAGTCTTCCCTCCCCCAGCATGATGTTCCACCACCAGCCTTCACTGTAGGCATGGTATTGGGCAGGTGATGAGCGGCGCCTGGTTTTCATCCACCCTGACCGGTATCCCCTCCCCCAGCATGATGTTCCACCACCAGGCTTCACTGTAGGGATGGTATTAGTCAGGTGATGAGTGGCGCCTGGTTTCCATCCACTCTGACCATGCTCCTCTCCCCCACCTGATGCTCCACCACCAGGCTTCACTGTAGGGATGGTATTGGGCAGGTGATGAGTGGCGCCTGGTTTCCATCCACTCTGACCATGCGCCTCTCCCCTACCTGATGCTCCACCACCAGGCTTCACTGTAGGGATGGTATTGGGCAGGTGATGAGTGGCGCCTGGTTTCCATCCACCCTAACTGGTCTCCCCTTCCCCAGATGATGCTTCACCACCAGGCTTCCCTGTAGGGATGGTATTGGGCAGGTGATGAGCGGTGCCTGGTTTCCATCCACCCTGACCGGTCTCCCCTCCCCCAGATGATGCTTCACTGTAGGGATGGTATTGGGCAGGTGATGAGTGGCGCCTGGTTTCCATCCAACCTGACCGGTCTTCCCTTCCTCAGTATGATGCTCCACCTCCAGGCTTTACTGGAGGGATGGTATTGGGCTGGTGATGAGCGGTGCCTGGTTTCCATCCAACCTGACCAGTCTCCCCTCCCCCATATGATGCTCCACCACCAGGCTTCACTGTAGGGATGGTATTGGGCAGGTGATGAGCGGCGCCTGGTTTCCTCCAGACAGAAAGCTTAGAGGCCCAAAAGTTCCGTCTTGGTGTCACCAGAGCAGAGAATCTTGTTTCTTGCAGTCTGAGGGTCCTTTAGCTTTTCGGTAACTCCAAGGGGCTTCCATGTGTAATTAACTGGTTTTGACTCTGATATGCATTGTGAGCTGTGAGACTCCAATCAAGGTGTAGAAACATCTAACAGATGATCAAGAAAAACGTGAGGCGACCGGAGCAAAATGTGAGAGCGGAGGGTGTGAATACTTATGGCAAAACAAACCGCTGGTTGTCCTTATGGGTTACTGAGTGCAGAATGATGGGAAACCCACAAGGCCACCACAGGTAAATAGTGAGCGGGCGTGAAGCCTGTCTGGACCTGCCGCACAGACAGCCTGTCTGCCAATCTGGTAAAAGGTTTTGAAGAGCAGCGCATGATGTGGTGAAACCTAATCGACCACCAGTCAGGAAAGGGTTACACACACCAGTCAACTGCAGTCCACAAATGGAGAAACTTGGACTGGGGGTGAACCTTCCCGGAACGGCTGGCTTTCACCAAGACCGCATCTGACAACTCATCGAAAAGGTCATAAAAACGGGCACATCTCTAGTTGTACGGAAGGATTTCCGCGTTTTCATACGATGTAACAGGGAGGCAGACTCCATAGGGAAACCTGGTCTGCAAAAGCTGGCATGTCGTGGGCGTAGCGCCGGACCCGCGAGGTTTTTGTGTTGGGTTGTTGCATGCAGCAGTTAAAAAAAAAAAAAGATTATTTTTAAAGTGTGAAAAAGAAAAAACACTCTTACACTTTGGTATGGGTGTAATGGGACCGGCCTGGAGAATGACTCAAATATATTATATATACTGCCCAGAAGCCAGAATTACAGATTTTGTTATCTCACCCCTAGAAAAAATGGAATAAAAAGTGATCAAAATTTTACATGTTCCACAACATGAGATAACTGAAGCCTGGAGTTCATCCCGCAATAAACACGGCCGTCCGGAGCGCCGGCGATGGGGAAGAACAGGAATACGGCTCGTGGAATGTGGAGGCACAAGAGCAAAGCTTTAAGGAAAAAATGTGTTAAATGTACAAAAATAGCAAAACCTAAGAACTGTATAAACGCGGTATCGCCGGATCATGTGACTCAGAATAACGTTATCACACTGTTTAGTATGTGCGCTGATCGCCGTAAACATGGAATCCAAAACACAAATGGCAGAATTCATTTTTTTTCCCCCAATCTCCCTACAAATGTTCTACAATACAGTATATAGACCCAAAAATGAGGCCACATGAGGAACAAGCCCTGTATGGCCACATCACTGGGAAACACCTGCCCTGGTGGGTCTGACGGGGCCTAAGAAACCCGCCACTGAAGGGGTTAAACAGCTAACGAATCCAGTAAACATGGCACCCGCCTCTTCATCAAGCATGGACACTGTTGGCTTCCCTATACAGTGCACTAATGACGTGTTGGACGCTCAGCGCATGTTGGTGTCGGTGATGTCATCGCTGCGCGCCGCTAGCAGGAGCGTGCACGGATGAGATGTTTGCCCACTAATACCCAGGGACTTAATCCCAAACCACAAACGGGCGCCCCGCTGCCGGTAGTGCACTGTAAGAGAAAAAAATAGCGTGCCTCTGCCCATTCACAGCCACTCACGTGCCGCACCAGGGGGCAAGGCTTCAGTCTCTCTTCTCTGGTAAATTTTAACCCCTTGATGCTTTGGGGCTTTAATGTACGCCCTCCAGTGTCAGGGTTTGTAGTGGCATAAAGTGGAAAAAAGGATGGACGGCTCTCCCAAGTGAGAAGAGTGTGGAACAAACTCCCTCGGTGTAGTTAGGTCACCATGGAGGTCGGCCCCGCCACAGCCATGATCACCTGGTATGCTAAAGCCTCGACAAACAGAAGAGGACATCTGGATACGGAGAGCACCAATCACAGGCCCGATACAAAGAGCCAGGGAGGAGCCTGGGTTAGGATTTAAATGCCCCGATTGGAATTAGGGTGTCCTGAATGTGACCCCACCCCATGTGATTATGAGGTGCCATGTGGTTGTCATCGCAGTCAGACCCCACATGAAGGCCCATCGGGCTGCCAGGTCTGACTATGATGGCAGAAATACCATATAATGGAATACTGAAGTATTGCAGGATATTGTATAACTGATCAAACAATCACAAGTCCTCTAAAATAAGTGAAGAAGAGTTCATTCTAAGAAATAAAGGAAACTGAAAGTTTAAGGAAAAACATTTTATAAAAAATTAAAATAAAAGACCCCAAACCTCTTTGGTCCTGCGGACATAAACGTGCGATCTATCACAGCACCGCGGTGAGCGGCACCAGAAAAACAAATCCACACCAGAGCGGTGTCACCCCATCTCCAAAGGAAGGGATCAGAAGGTCAGATGTGCTCCAGCGTGGTACCAATAGGAGGTGCGGGGCGTCCGCACACAACTATATGGACCGAGAAGTGGAGAAGCTATGGCGGCAGGAAGTTATACATGTGGTGTCATCGTATCGCCCCGCAGAATACAGATATCATGTCATTGTGTCCTGTGAAGCACAATGGCGGCCAGCATGACAGAAAGATGAACGTAGTGCCGCATCATTAAGGGGTTAAGGATAATTATGTGGAAGTTTCACTAGAGGTCCAAAGAGATATTGGCATAGACCTTGTAGGGATGGACTGGCATCTGCTGCCAACGGATTGTCCTCCCTTGCATTGAACTCTGTCATCACGGCCGGTCACTCCCCACATACTGGCGATCTGCTGGAAGATGTCTGAACCAGAGGCCGGTGCCCAGGACCTCAACCCAGTCTGCAACAATGTGGAGGAAGCCTCAAATATGCACAGTTGACCATACAATGATCCTTCCAAGGAGTTCGGATCTGGAGCCGCCCGGCTTTACCCAGGATCTGTGTAAGAGAGCACGCCAAAAACAAATTCTACACTCACCTGTACCTCAACGGGCCGTTCACCAGACACCTCCTAGTCTTCCCATGTCCGTCCGGCAGTACTTGCCGTCCAGCAGAGGTGTCTGGTGAACGGCCCGCTGAGGGGAGTATAGAATTTTTTTTGCTGAAAGAAGCCCTTTAATGATGTAGACCCATCAAGGGGGCCCCATGAGTCCTGGACTCTGTACTTCAGATGTGCCTCATGAATGGCGGCATTGAGGATCACTTATCTCTGAGATGTTTCTGCCATCTTACAGCTTAACCCCTTAGTGATCAGCCTAGTTTTGCTTTAAGGACCAAGCGCCATCCCTCATTGACGTACCCACATGGGGGCTTGTTTTTTAGGTGGAATAAGTTGTATATTTTAGTGGCACCATTTAAAGGTCCATATAATGTGTTGTAGAACTTTTATTACATTTTGGGGGGATGGGTGGAAAAACATTTAGAGATTCCACCATTGGTTTTGTAAAAATAACCTTCTTATCTGATCGGCACGATTACTGCGAGAACACCTTTAGGGTTAATTCACAGGACCGTATATCAGCCGCCATTTTCACGGCCAGCCTATATATGCTACAATCTGAGCTGTCTTCCCCCTTCCTGACTCTCTGCCTCTCCCCTCCCCTTTGGAGCTTAGCTCCGCCCCCATCCTGGCCCTCCCCTTTGGCTGTTTGTAATGTTTGCTAAGCTCCCCATCCGCTCCCTGCCCCTTGTCCACAGCCAACGAAAGGAGGGGCTGGACAAAAAAAACAAGGCTTCATACGGGTATGCCAACAAGTTATGGTTCTTGCAATGCGATGATAATTTCTTGGTCCTTAACCCCTTAATGACGCGGCCTCTTTTTCTTTTTCCATTTTGGTTTTTTCCTCCCCCCTTCAAAAAATTTGTAACTCCTTTATTTCTCCACCGCCGTCACTGTATGAGGGCTTGTTTTTTGCGGGACGAGTTGTAGTCTTCAATGGTGCTATTTAATGGACCATAAAATGTACTGAAAAACCTTAAAAAATTCTAAGTGGAGTAAAATGAAAAAAAAAACACATTTCGCCATCTTTCCGTCTCAGCATGCGCCATACTATGCCTGGAAATGCTGGTGAATGCCATATCAACTATTGGAAGAGAGCCTCACCACCGAAGCCTTGCCGTGTTTCAGAATAAACCCACTTTGAAGATCCACTCCGAATGGAGCTTGGAGTCCCAGGAGCCTCTCCCTGTGTGTAGGGGCAGAGCTGTCACTCTAGATCATGTGTCAAATTCAAGGCCCGTGGGTCGAATACGGCCCGCCATAACATTTTTTGGTGCCCCACAAGGTCCGGCAGCAGAAAAGCCTCTTCTAAATTGGAAGGTCCTGAGCTGTGCTGGGAAGACACTCTGGTACACTGTAGACTCCTTTAGAGCCTGCCGCTGGGTGCTGGGATCGCGGTCGCCATCTTGGTCCTACACTGTGACGTTGGGTGCACACGGACTACGTGCTGTGGCTGTTGCTGCAGCCTCCGAAGCCTTTGGTGTGCACTCCCTGCAGGACAGCGCTGCTTGCCGGGGCTCAGACTGTGAAGCGGCCTGTACATCCTGGCTGGTCCTTGCTACCATCCTGCAGAGAACAGTCTGTTCCAGCCCCCCGTATCCTGTGCGCCTGCCTGTTGTGTTATACTGCTGCCTAATCTAGTGAGGAAGGGCAGCAGAGTTGGTACAAACAAATATCCTTAGATGTCTTTTATTCCTTAAAGCAGGGGTCCCCAACTCCAGTCCTCAGGGACCCCCAACAGGTCATGTCTTCAGGGTATCCTATGGTAAGTACACCTGTGGCAATGTCTGAGGCCCCGACAATAATGACATCACCTGTGCAACACTGAGGAAATCCTGAGAACATGACCAGTTGGCGGTCCCGAGGACTGGAGTTGGGGCACTGCCTTAAAGGCTCCTGTTGAGCCGAAGCGAGGAATAAGACATCTGAGGATATTTGTTTGCTCTCTGCGGCCTCGTCCATCTAGTTTACATGTGGATTGTTGGTTCGCCATCTTGTAGGCTCTGCAGACCGACTGCCTCACTGATTTCAGGATCTACAAGGTTTGTGCTGCTGGTTAACCACCTTCTTTGAATGTTTTTGGGACCCTTTCACCGGGTTCTGCTGACTCCCATAATTTTTCCTTTTCTGACTACCTGGCAGTTTAGAGCCAAATGTCTGTTGGGGAACTTGTGCCCCAGTTTTCCTGCACTGGAACCTATCTCTGGTCCGTTTCTTCTCCCCTCTCCTCTTTTTAATATATCCTTTAAAATACAGTCTTCCAATGATAACGGCCATTTGAAGATAACCATAATGCAGCTGTGGCCCCCGGTGCTAATGAGTTTGAGATCCCTCGTTTGGATGCTTATTCTGAAATACTGCTGCGTTTGCAGATAAGACGTACATGCTCGCACTGTGCATACCGGTCCTGGGATCATGCTGATTGATGTACATGCTCGCACTGTGCATGCCAGTCCTGGGATCATGCTGATCGACGTACATGCTCGCACTGTGCATGCCAGTCCTGGGATCATGCTGATCGACGTACATGCTCGCACTGTGCATACCTGTCCTGGGATCATGCTGATTGACGTACATGCTCGCACTGTGCATACCTGTCCTGGGATCATGCTGATTTGACGTACATGCTCGCACTGTGCATGCCGGTCCTGGGATCATGCTGATTGACGTACATGCTCGCCCTGTGCATACCTGTCCTGGGATCATGCTGATTTGACGTACATGCTCGCACTGTGCATACCTGTCCTGGGTTCATGCTGATTGACGTACATGCTCGCACTGTGCATGCCTGTCCTGGGATCATGCCGATTGACGTACATGCTCGCACTGTGCATACCTGTCCTGGGATCATGCTGATTGACGTACATGCTCGCACTGTGCATACCGGTCCTGGGATCATGCTGATTGACGTACATGCTCGCACTGTGCATACCTGTCCTGGGATCATGCTGATTGACGTACATGCTCGCACGGTGCATGCCGGTCCTGGGATCATGCTGATTGACATACATGCTCGCACTGTGCATACCTATCCTGGGATCATGCTGATTGACGTACATGCTCGCACGGTGCATGCCGGTCCTGGGATCATGCTGATTGACGTACATGCTCGCCCTGTGCATACCTGTCTTCGGATCATGCTGATTGACGTACATGCTCGCACGGTGCATACCTGTCTTGGGATCATGCTGATTGACGTACATGCTCGCACTGTGCATACCTATCCTGGGATCATGCTGATTGACGTACATGCTCGCACGGTGCATGCCGGTCCTGGGATCATGCTGATTGACGTACATGCTCGCCCTGTGCATACCTGTCTTCAGATCATGCTGATTGACGTACATGCTCGCCCTGTGCATACCTGTCCTGGGATCATGCTGATTTGACGTACATGCTCGCACGGTGCATACCTGTCCTGGGTTCATGCTGATTGACGTACATGCTCGCACTGTGCATGCCTGTCCTGGGATCATGCCGATTGACGTACATGCTCGCACTGTGCATACCTGTCCTGGGATCATGCTGATTGACGTACATGCTCGCACTGTGCATACCTGTCTTGGGATCATGCTGATTGACGTACATGCTCGCACTGTGCATACCAGTCCTGGGATCATGCTGATTGACGTACATGCTCGCCCTGTGCATACCTGTCCTGGGATCATGCTGATTGACGTACATGCTCGCACTGTGCATGCCGGTCCTGGGATCATGCTGATTGACGTACATGCTCGCACTGTGCATACCAGTCCTGGGATCATGCTGATTGACGTACATGCTCGCACTGTGCATACCAGTCCTGGGATCATGCTGATTGACGTACATGCTCGCACTGTGCATACCTATCCTGGGATCATGCTGATTGACGTACATGCTCGCACGGTGCATGCCGGTCCTGGGATCATGCTGATTGACATACATGCTCGCACTGTGCATACCTATCCTGGGATCATGCTGATTGACGTACATGCTCGCACTGTGCATGCCAGTCCTGGGATCATGCTGATTGACGTACATGCTCGCACTGTGCATGCCAGTCCTGGGATCATGCTGATTGACGTACATGCTCGCACTGTGCATACCTGTCCTGGGATCATGCTGATTTGACGTACATGCTCGCACTGTGCATACCAGTCCTGGGATCATGCTGATTGACGTACATGCTCGCACTGTGCATACCTATCCTGGGATCATGCCGATTGACGTACATGCTCGCACTGTGCATACCTGTCCTGGGATCATGCTGATTGACGTACATGCTCGCACGGTGCATGCCGGTCCTGGGATCATGCTGATTGACATACATGCTCGCACTGTGCATACCTATCCTGGGATCATGCTGATTGACGTACATGCTCGCACGGTGCATGCCGGTCCTGGGATCATGCTGATTGACGTACATGCTCGCCCTGTGCATACCTGTCTTCGGATCATGCTGATTGACGTACATGCTCGCACGGTGCATACCTGTCTTGGGATCATGCTGATTGACGTACATGCTCGCACTGTGCATACCTGTCCTGGGATCATGCTGATTGACGTACATGCTCGCCCTGTGCATACCTGTCTTCGGATCATGCTGATTGACGTACATGCTCGCACGGTGCATGCCGGTCCTGGGATCATGCTGATTGACGTACATGCTCGCACTGTGCATACCTATCCTGGGATCATGCTGATTGACGTACATGCTCGCACGGTGCATGCCGGTCCTGGGATCATGCTGATTGACGTACATGCTCGCACTGTGCATACCTATCCTGGGATCATGCTGATTGACGTACATGCTCGCACGGTGCATGCCGGTCCTGGGATCATGCTGATTGACGTACATGCTCGCACTGTGCATACCTATCCTGGGATCATGCTGATTGACGTACATGCTCGCACGGTGCATGCCGGTCCTGGGATCATGCCGATTGACGTACATGCTCGCACTGTGCATACCTGTCTTCGGATCATGCTGATTGACGTACATGCTCGCACGGTGCATGCCGGTCCTGGGATCATGCTGATTGACATACATGCTCGCACTGTGCATACCTGTCCTGGGATCATGCTGATTGACGTACATGCTCGCACTGTGCATACCGGTCCTGGGATCATGCTGATTGACGTACATGCTCGCACTGTGCATGCCGGTCCTGGGATCATGCTGATTGACGTACATGCTCGCACTGTGCATGCCGGTCCTGGGATCATGCTGATTGACGTACATGCTCGCATTGTGCATACCTGTCCTGGGATCATGCTGATTGACGTACATGCTCGCACAGTGCATGCCGGTCCTGGGATCATGCTGATTGACGTACATGCTCGCATTGTGCATACCTGTCCTGGGATCATGCTGATTGACGTACATGCTCGCACGGTGCATGCCTGTCCTGGGATCATGCTGATTGACGTACATGCTCGCACGGTGCATGCCTGTCCTGGGATCATGCTGATTGACGTACATGCTCGCACTGTGCATACCTGTCCTGGAATCATGCTGATTGACGTACATGCTCGCACTGTGCATGCCGGTCCTGGGATCATGCTGATTGACGTACATGCTCACACGGTGCATGCCGGTCCTGGGATCATGCTGATTGACGTACATGCTCGCACTGTGCATGCCGGTCCTGGGATCATGCTGATTGACGTACATGCTCGCATTGTGCATACCTGTCCTGGGATCATGCTGATTGACATACATGCTCGCACTGTGCATACCTGTCCTGGGATCATGCTGATGGAGGTTTTAGCAGCATGGACCTAGTAACAGGTTCCCTTTAACTTGCATTAGCCAGGCTTGAATCTGTACCCTGCCTTTGTAAAGTTTTCAGCCCCTCTCACCTTCTTGCATGTTGTGGCAGTGTGTACCCCCTCATTCTGCACTCAGTACCCCATAAGTGACAACAGAACGGGAGAAATCGTGTACATTTTTTAACAATGAAAACCTCCCATTTTGCAGTGACATAAGTATTCACACCCTTTGGTGACACTTGTAGCTCTGGGGCCTCACATTTTTCTTGATCATCTCTGAGATTTTTCTACACCTTGATGGGAGTCACCTGGGGGAAATTCATCTGATGGGACATAAAAGATCCCCCCGTCTATAGAAGGTCTCACCGCTCACAATGCATATCAGAGCTAAAACCAAGGAGGAGGACAGACCTGCCTGTAGAGCTCAGAGACAGGATTGTGTGGAGGCTCAGATCTGGGGAAGCTACAAAACATTTCTGCTGCCCTGAAAGTTCCCAAGAACCCAGTGGCCCCTATAATACTTACATGGAAGAACAACCAGGACTCTTCCTAGAGCCACCAACTCCCCAAGCTAAGGGTGAACAGGGTCTTGTAAGAGAGGAGACCAAGAGCCCAGTGGCCCCTATAATACTTACATGGAAGAACAACCAGGACTCTTGCTAGATCTGCCAACCCCTCAAACTAAGGGGGAGAAAGACCCCCCCCCCCCCCCCCAAACTAAGAGGGAGAAGGGTCTCAGTAAGAGAGGACACCAAGAACCCAGTGGCCCCCATAATACTTACATGGAAGAGGAACAACCCGGACTCTTCCTAGAGCAGCCGACCCTCCAAACTAACGGGAGAAGGGTCTTGTAAGAGAGGAGACAAAGAGCCCAGCGGTCACTCTGGCTGAGCTTCAAAGATCCTGCGTGCAGATGGGAAAAACTTCCAGAAGGTTGACCATCACTGCAGCCTCCACCAATCTGGGCTTTATGGCGGACGGCCAGAAAGAAGCCTCCTCAGTAAGACACATCAAAAGCCCCCTGGAGTTACCTAAAGGACCCTCAAACTGCGAGAAACAAGATTATCCGCTCTGATGACACCAAGATGGATCTTTTTGGCCTCTAAGCATTCTGTCTGCAGGAAACCAGGTGCTGCAGATCATGGGCCCAATACCATCCCTACACTAAAGCCTAGTGGTGGAGCGTCATGCTGGGGGAGGGGAGACCAGTCAGTGTGGATGGAAACCAGGCGCCGCTCATCACCTGCCCTATACTATCTCTACAGTGAAGCATGGTGGTGGAACATCATGCCAGAGGAGAGAAGACTAGTCAGGGTGGATGGAAAGCTGAAATAGGGATGGGTTAGGGCTTCTCGCAGGTGGAAACCGCTTTCGAGGGTCCCAATCACAACAATGTCAGGAATAGCTGCTGTAGACAATTACTTATTTGGTGCATCACAAGAACAAAGCGACTATGCAGAGTCTTAAAATGGACTTTACTGCTGGATGTCTTCCACATAACATTGCTCACAGGGAGTATAAGCACAGGTCTCTTCATTATTGTAGGAGCTGCATTGGTGCAAGAAGTCATGTAAATACTGAAATGTTGTAGGTTAAAGGGGTTGTCCATTTGTAAACTATTAGTAGCATGTCCTCAGGATAGGTCATCAATAGTAGATAGGCAACGAACCCCAGCTGAAGACCCCTACCGATCAGATGTTTGTTGGGCTATTGCATTGAGCTGCATGATACAGAAAAACGCACAGCACCATTCTTACTGTTGTGGCCATACTTAGTATTGCAGACCAAGTTCCCACTGAAATGAATGGGTACTTTGCCTGCAATACGAAGCCTGGCCACAAGAGTAAGAACAGAGCTGTCTACTTCCTGCAGAAATCAATTCAATGCATAAGCACGCTGGCCTGGAAAACAGCTGATTTGTGGGGGTCCTGGGAAACAGACCCCCATCAATCTACTATTAATGCCCTACTCAGAGGAAAGGCCATCAATAGTTTACATTTGGACAACCCCTTTGAGACAAAAAGGGTTCGGGGTAACGTATGGCCAGCATCTGGATATAATGAACACAAATATCACCCAACTTCAACTCAATGAAGACAAAGGGATATTTGGAATATTTACTGCATAAATAAGTATTAACACGAGGGGAATGTTCACATTCTGTCCAGTTTGTGTAGTTCCACCTGCTTACAAGGTCCTCAAAGTCCTACCAGTTCCGAAATATGCCCCAGCCTTCGAAATGGAGCGTGGACTCTACCAAGAAATAATAAAAAGTTCATGGCCTACATCCACCAGGGAATTGATTACTGTCCTCCAGCTCGGCAGAGGATGGTCGTTATCCACACATGAAATGTCTAGCACTAATTGGACAGGCACGTGAGTCAACCATGCAATACACCATAGTGAAACAATATGCATATGGACAGATATAACCGAGGTGCTGCCCCATCACCGCCGGTTCTTATGCTGCTGTTTCGGATTTGCTGAAGATGCTGCCATGTAAGGGAGTATGGGACTCATTCAGGCCATCAGAGTGCCCGTGAGTCTTCTGGTGCCGCTTGTAGTTGTCCCAGTGTCCTGTAGTGTAGTGGCATTGTGCACAGCGGAATGGTTTCTCCCCGGTGTGTCTCAGCATGTGGCGCTTGAGGTTCATACTCTGGTTGCAGCTATAATTACACAAACCACAGCGAAACGGTTTGTCACCTGAATGAATGCGTCCATGTCTCTTCAAGTTGGCAAGGTTGCCACAGGCATAGTCACACAGCTGGCACTTATATGGTTTCTCACCAGTATGCACCCTTTGGTGCCGCTTCAGGTTATCATAATGAGCAGAAGCGTAAGAACACAGTTGGCACTTGTAAGGCTTCTCCCCACTGTGGGTCTTCATGTGTCGGGACAAGTGGTTTGGATAATGAGTCACAAATGAACAGAGAAGGCAGGAGAAGCCTTTGCCAGGACTTCCAGATGCTGGAGGGGCATTACAACGAGGGCAGTAGTGTCCTTCAGCCACTCTGTCATCCTCATCTTCATCCTGGGGGTAGCCTTCATTTAAGACCATCCCACACGATCGACAGGTGAATGGAAAGAGCAGTTCTGGTAGACCATCTGCCGAGGGAGGTGGACGAGGAGCAGGAGAATGACTCAAAAGAGCACAAGTTGGTAAGAAGAGATCAAGGTCGCTGGTTGTCACAGGAAGAGCCAGGACTGCGACAGACACATCTGTGAGAAGAGAAAATATAACAGGTAGGATGTGGAAGACTGCTCACGTCTACAGCTCAGTGGTGGCCATCCCAACTTATAAGGGTCTTTAACAATTACTGACAACACCCTGCTCCATTGGAGGTCATGAGTGAAATCTATGGTATTGTTCTTACCTCTTCTGCCAGCCGGAAGGTGTCAGCATCCATCAACCAATGCCATCTCACCAATTCATGTTGCTGGTGCGTTCTCAGCTCAGGCTCGTAGCTCCGTGTCCGTCTCATCAGTTGTGATAATGCATCTCCTATAAGATTCTCCGTCTCTTTCATGATGAGACGCAGACACTTCCATATAGTGCCGAGCTCGAACCTTGATACAGTTGTGTGGAACCCATCTGCTAGTCACTGTTCACATTATTAGGTGTGACTGTTAGAATCGTGTTCGTAGATTTGGATGAAATGTTTATCTCAGCAGCCATATGTCTTCGCATGTCCATCCTCAGTCTGCCAGTAGCAGGCGAACTTGAGCAATAAGAGATTCATCTGTAGCAGTCACACTCCAGCCTGCTCTGGCCTAGTGTGGGACATGTTCAGGTCCTTCTTAAAATGATGCTACCCATCTCATCGCATGCTTTTCGAAGGCCTCGGTGAAACTTTTGTGCGTTCCTACCATGAGCAACCTGAATTTTCATGAAAGAAATCTGCTCACGTCGAGAGAATGTGATGTTATAGGGTGGTATTCGGTGAGATGGCGTTGTTTGATGGGTGCTGACACCTTCCGGTTGGTGGAAGTATGAATGATACTATACAGCAGATAACACTCGTGACCTCTATTTTTGTATTCTACACTCTTTGTCACAGACAATCCGCCCCCAGAAGGAGTTGTCATTTTGCCGTAAAACTCGGCATGCAGTTCCATCTCAGGCCGATCTGTAAAGGATTAAAATTGTGGTGATTAGATGAAAGGTCTTGTCACTTGAAACCTTAAAGGTCCCCCCCCTTGTGTGTAGTGACCTCTTCTTCAGCTTGTGTAGAGCTTGTGTTGTACTGCCTCTAGCTTGGATACAAGATGTGATATGGGGGTAGGGAGGCTCTAGTACCCTGTTGTACCACCTCTAGCTTGGATACAAGATGTGATATGGGCAGGCATGGCGGCTTTAGTACCCTGTTGTACTGCCTCTAGCTTGGATACAAGATGTGATATGGGGGGGGGGGGGGGGCTCTAGTACCCTAGTGGGCCACCTCTAGCTTAGATACAAGATGTTATACAGGGTGCATGGAGGCTCTAGTACTCTGTTAGGCCACCTCTAGCTTGGATACAAGATGTGATACAGCTAGGCATGGATGCTCAAGTACCCTATTGGGGCGAGCGCTAGCTTGGATACAAGATGTAATACAGGCAGGCATGGAGGCATACATGTTCTATATGGTATCCTGCAGCATATTGCTCCACATTTGCTGTAACTGAGCCTTTAGATGGTGCAAACTTGTAGGCTGTGGCAGTTGGCGTCCCAAATGCTCGCATACGTGTTCTATTAGCGATAAATCTCATGACAAGGCATATAGTGCGGCAATGTTGTGGAGACATTCCTGAGACATGCTTGTGTGTGTGACTGAGCATTATCCTGCTGGGAAATGCTTTTTGGAAGCCGCCATGAGAGAAAGCCATATGGCTGCAGGATGGTCTGAACATATCACTGAGCTGTCACTGTCCCTCGAAAGACCACTAGGGGGGGACCAACTGTTGTGATGGTTTGGGGGGCCATCGCATACAACAGCAGTGGACTTTGTCAGCGCCAAAACTAAACCTGGATTCATCTCTGAAGACAACCCAGTACCACTCTGTAACAAGTGCCTGCAAATGGTACCAGCAGACACTGGGCTGTCATGATGACGCCACCTGTCTCCAGATGGCAGACGACAAAACGGTTGGGAGCTGCTCAGCATTATCAGACGATCCTCTCTACCAGTGGTAGGTCGAGGGCGTCATAAGCCTGGTCACCTTGTGTGTCCTCATGTATCCACTGGTCCCAACACCCGCTAACAGTCTGGTCAGACGCTCCTCTCTACTGGTGGTCTGTAGGGGGCGTCCTGAGCCCGGTCACCTTGTGTGTCCTCACACATCCACTGGTCCCAACACCTCCTAACAGTCTGGTCAGACGCTCCTCTCTACTGGTGGTCTGTAGGGGGCGTCCTAAGCCTGGTCGCCTTGTGTGTCCTCATGCATCCACTGGTCCCAACAACCCCCAGCAGTCTGGTGATACACTCCTCTCTACTGGTGGTCTGTAGGGGGCATCCTGAGCCCGGTCACCTTGTGTGTCCTCACACATCCACTGGTCCCAACACCTCCTAACAGTCTGGTCAGACGCTCCTCTCTACTGGTGGTCTGTAGGGGGCGTCCTAAGCCTGGTCGCCTTGTGTGTCCTCATGCATCCACTGGTCCCAACAACCCCCAGCAGTCTGGTGATACACTCCTCTCTACTGGTGGTCTGTAGGGGGCGTCCTGAGCCCGGTCACCTTGTGTATCCTCACACATCCACTGGTCCCAACACCCCCTAACAGTCTGGTCAGAACGGCCAGGGGGAGACAATTCATCGATACGACCCATCCAGCTCTTCACATCCCAATAATGCGCCCCTCTCAGACCCTGGTAATGGGGTAAAATCTCTTCTCTGCGTCATGGACGCGTCTAGTGGTCAACAAGCTCTACACAAGCGGAAGAAGAGGTCACTGGACACAAGGAGCCTCCGAGAGCCTCCTTTAGGCTAAGGGGGGGAACCACTTTTAGGGCCTCAGTGGCAAGATTGTTCATCTAACCACGCCACAACGCTAATCTTTTGCATGTCTACATGAGATGGAAGTGCAGGACGGGTTTTTTAGCAAAACTACAATATCTTCTAGGGACTGCATTGTTTTTTTGACAAGGAGTGTACTAGCACCAAATTTTACATCCCGCTGGCCGGGAACAACTGTGTAGGAGTTCCATCTTGAAGGAGTTTTAATTACCTCCATTGTTTCAATTGACAAGTCTCTTGTTAAGAGCAATTTCTTTCAATTAGCCAAGTCCAAGCTCTCCATGTCTGGATGTATGCCCTGACTCATTAACATTTTTAGACTTGTGTCAGGATTTGCTTTGGGAATGCGAAATACAAGGAGATTCCATAATTGTTTCCCTCATATCTAAGCAATTACTCATAAAGGTTGTCCCATGAAAACAAGTCCTGACCAATCTACGGGACAAGGCATAACTTGTTTATCAATGGGGGCTTAACAAATGGTCACCATTCCATTGACTTCAATAGGACCACCTAAGAGAGACAACTTCAAGCACTTTTCCAAACCCTGCAAAGCACGATACAGCCCTTCTGTATAGATGGCAACCTGCCACAGGCACTATTCCATGGAGCATCTCACACGGCCAGATTTGTACACACTTAGAGTAAACTATATACAGATTCTCTGTCAGAGGCTATATAATGACATGGAGCCTGTATACCATCAGTATCTGACATACATGGGAAAGTCACAATACAGATGAAACACACAACCTGCATGACAACCTCATATCAATGAAATGACCTTCTGGTTGTCAAATAAACTATGCTGACAAAAGTATTGGGTCACACATAGGTGATGAAATTGGATTTTATTCACATTTTTTCATACAGTTTTGGGCTGCCTTTGGTCTCGATGACTGCAGTCCCCTCCGCAGCCGCTTTTCATCAAATTCCCATAGATGTGTGGAAGGATTTGCCTCCATTCCTGGAGGAGCTTCAGATAGTGATTTGGGGATGATGGGTGTGTTGGGCGCACGGATACGGCATTCTGGTTCGTCCCGCTTGATGGGATTGAGTCGGTCTTTGGGCGGCCAATGAAGTCTGCAGATGTTCTGCCCCCCTCTCACACGCACACGGCGCTTGGTCATGTTGGTAGAGACATGAAGCTGTACCAGAGTATTACCATAGGGGAGGTGATGCCACATTGTCCAGGATGACTCTGAGCCCATTGGTGGTGAGGGTGAACACTATAATCAATGGCTTTAGTCATTCCCAGCAGATACACCCCCACATCATAACAGACCCTCCTCCATATCTCACTGTTGGGATGATGCAGTCATGTAGAAACCACTCTGCAGGCAACCACCACACCCAAGTGCCGCCATCCGATCGGAAGATGGAGTACTCTGATTCATCTGTCCACAACACTTGCTTTCCACTCACTTACAGTCCGTCGCTCCAAACCCCATCGCAGGTGCTGCTGTGCATTCACTGTGATGTTGTGTGCAGCTGCTCGTCCATGGTAACCCTTTACATGCCATTCCCTATGGAGGGTTCTGCTGCTAATGGATGGTCCAATGTCCTGTAAGGCCTTCTAAGCAAGGGCAGATGATGTGCGTGATGTCTTCACAGCTTCTACAAGGCTTTGTTGTCAGGTCTCCTGAACGTGGCTGCATCGGCACACCGGATAGCCTCCATCTCCCAATAACATGACCTACAGTGGGCTCTGGAAGGTCCAGAAGCTGTGATGTGCTGTACTGATTGGTTGATGACATCCCAGCGCCAGACGCAGTTGTCAGCTCTACACCCGGTAATATCCCACCACCCGACCCCATTGTCCGCTCTACACCAGGTGAAATCTCCCCACCAGACCCAGTTGTCCGCTCTACTCCAGGTGACATCCCACCACCGGACCCCGTGGTCCCCTCTACCCCTGGGAACATCCCACCACCAGACCCCATGGTCCACTCTACACCAGGTAATATCCCACCACCAGACCCCGTCGTCCGCTCTACACCAGGTGACATCCCACCACCAGACCCCGTCGTCCGCTCTACACCAGGTGACATCCCACCACCAGACCCCGTGGTCCACTCTACACCAGGTGACATCCCACCACCAGACCCCGTGGTCCGCTCTACACCAGGTGACATCCCACCAGACCCCGTGGTCCGCTCTACACCAGGTGACATCCCACCACCAGCTCCGTTGTCCGCTCTACACCCGGTGACATCTTCCCACCAGACACAGTTGTCAGCTCAACACCCGGTGACATTCCCCCACCAGACCCTGTTGTCAGCTCAACACCCGGTGACATTCCACCGCCAGACCCTGTTGTCAGCTCAACACCTGGTGACATCTGATCCTCTCCTTTATACCTAATACTCGAAATTCACCTGACAGCACAGGAATGGTGGAAGGGGAAAATACTTTTGTCAACATAGTGATAGGAGCATGTAATACCATACTCTGTGCTACAGGTCATCTCATCACCTCCATCCATCTTACACCTTCATCTGGTTACACTGATAAGCCATAACATTAAAATCACTGACAATAAAATAACAATATCTTATGGGAATGGCGTTTGTCTGGGGTGGGTTACATTACGTTGTATCTGTATAATAGGTGTCAGACTTCAGAGATACGGCTTGGCAGAAGGCTGCTTCTATTGCTTCAGTAACTCTGCACGGATCAGAATCTTGGACGTGACAAATACCAAATCTAGGATCTTGTTTATTTTTCTCCTTGTTTTATTTTAAAGACTGTTTTGTTGTGTACACCCTTAAAATCCAGTGTAACAATCTTTTTGTATATTCTTTGTGTATATATCTGCACTGCTACTCTTTTTTTTTTTTTTTTTTTTATATCAATCTACAATTTATTAGTCAAGCCTTGTCCGTTTTAAAAGGAACCATAAACTCCAAAGATTATGCTCAAAATTCATAGTCCGGGTCCCAGCTTCCCTAAGCAGCTGCTGGTGGCGCCGTGTGCAGCATTGTAGAGCGCTGGCGGGTGTTACACCGGATCAGGAGGTGTTTTTCAATCTCGCTAGAGTGACTGATCGAGGCTCGGCCGTGACACATGGTCATAGCAGCCAGGCGCTAGGAACACTCAATCTGTGACAAATCGTTGATGGAGGCGGTGTGGGTCGGGTCTTCCCTCTCCCATCCACGACAATGGGATATACTAAGCAACGAGAGATCAGCCAATTGATAGCATGTACAAGAGTGACTAACAAGGGCCGGATTGTAATGTGTAGACGACTGGTCATAGCGCCTTCAAATCACAATGGTCAGTATTGTGGGGTGTTTCTGGTATGTAGTGGTTAATACCTACCAAAAGTGGTCCAAAGAGGAACAACCAGTGATCAGCAACAGGGTTTTGGGCGCCTAAGGGCCACTGATGGGTGTAGGGAGTGATGGACGCCTGTTTGGCTCAATCCCACAGAAGAGCAACTGTAGGACAAGTTACTGATAATATAAAAGGATGTCAGATCACACAGGACTGCACGGCTCATTGGGTATGGGGCTGTGTAGCCACAAACAGGACAGAATGCCCATATGAACCCTGGCCACTGCTCAAACTGTCAACAATAGACACATGAGCATCAGAATTGGACCAGGGAGCAACAGGAGGTCTAGTCTAATAAATTATGTAGATGGCCGGGTGCGTCACTTACCTTGTGAAGAGATGGGACCAGGATAGGAAGAAGACAAGCCAGTGAGGCAGTGTGAAGGGCAATGTTCTGCTGGGTACTTGGGTCAAGCATCATGTGGCTGTGACATGTACCACCTACCATTGTACAGACAAGTGCCCTCAGCAGGATTGTGTCCAGCTGCAATGCAGGTACAGGACAGAGATATGGAGAGGACAACTTCTCCTCCCTGATCTCATCCAACTGGGAGAAACGAGTCAGACCCATGGAGGCCACAGCGGGCAACTTACAGGACCTACTGCTGAGACCACGGGACACTTCAGAGGTCTTGTGGAGTCCGGGCCTCAACGGCTCATAGAGGGATTACACAATAGTTTGGAGGGGGTTTTAATGTTATGGCAGGTGAGTAGGTACATGTATCACAAGCTCCTATCATCATATTAGTGGTCACTTCCATCCTACTTGATGTCATCATCCTGACGGGAGTAGATTCTGCAATCGGAAGGGTTATTATAAGGTCTTGACATTTTCCTCATTTGGTTAAACGAAATGCAAACCACGAGCTTCATAATAGCACTCCCAAAGATCCTGCACATCACTATCACAGAGGGGCGGGGAGGGGGGGGGGGGTGATGAATCGCCCCATATTAGGCTATTCAACCCCTTAGTGACGACCTGTTTTGGTCCTAGGGACACACCTTTTGGGGATTTTCATCCCAACTTTTCACAAGCCATGACTTTATTTTCCCATTGCCGCGGTCGTATGACGGATGTTTTTTGCTTGATGAGATGTAGTTTTTATTAGTACCACTTTTTGGATACGTATTATAAAACTGGACTTTTCTGGGAGGGCGGGGAGAAACAAAGAACATTTCTTTTTTACAGCATTAGGCCTCATTCACATGGCGTACTGTCACCCTGTATTACGCACGCGTATTTCACACAGTGAATGGAGGCAATGACATTCTATGGCCTTTCATTCAATCTGCAGCGTTGTACTCCTACGGCCGTGTGAACGAGCCCCACATGGCGCAGCGACAATTACAGGATACCTTCTTTCTGCAGGCTGGTATGATGTTTTTTAGGTTTTTACACAATAAAACATACTTGTTTTCATGACATCGCTACATTCCCAGTTCCATAGCGGTTTTAGTCTTCCCACCACGGAGCTCCGTGTTTTCGGCGTGACGAGCGGTGGTATTTATTGGTACCATATTGGAGGCCATGGGGATGTTTTGATGACTTATTTCACATTGTGCCTGTTTTTTGCTTTCCTTTTTAACAGTATTTGCCGTGTAGGATAAAATGTGCGTTCGATTTACCGTAAGTCGGTAAGGATGCAATGATGTCAAACATGCTGCTTTTTTTTTATTTTAACCTTAGTGGGAAAAGTCTACAATTGGGTTTTTTCTTATTTTACTATTTTTTATGTCCCTGTAGGGAACTAGAAGCTGGGATGCTATGATCGCAATGAAAATACACTACAGTGCTTCTGTACTGCAATGCATTATCACTTCTCATAGGGATCACAGGCCGTGGCATCCGACTGCGAAGACAACACATCAGCCCTCCACGATTACAAGGCGGAAGGCGAATGACATCACAGACGGAGCGCCTTCTCTCTGTGAACGCTTCAAATGCCATGATCAATATTGATCAGAAGATGTAAAGGGTTAACAGCAGGGATCGTCGTTTTCACCAATCCCCGCTGTTGCAGAGAGAGACACAACCGGCTCAGCTTCTAAGCCAGCACCATCCACAGAACAGAAATGTATGACCATTTGTGGGAACCCCTTCCCAGCCCGACTGCACATTTACATCATGGGGAGTGAAGCATGAGTTTGTAAACTAACCATTGGGGGCGTTGTTTCTGCTGCCTTTCTCTTCCTCATCCTCATCCTCATCTCCATCCTCTTCATCTTCCTCCCTCTTAACACCCTGGTGCTGCCTCTCTAGTCCTCTCCTGCGATGAGCTAAAAGGTGGCGCTTCAGGTTGCGGCTCTGGTTGCAGCGGTAGGCGCACAGATTGCAGATGTACGGTTTCTCCTGGGTATGGACCCGCTGGTGCCGCTTTAGGTTTCCCGGACTGCTGCAGGAGAAGCTGCAGTGATCACAACGGAAGGGCTTCTCCCCCGTGTGGGTGCGTAGATGGCGCTTCAGGTTAACTAATTGTGCGGATGCATATAGGCAATGAGGGCAGCGGAAAGGCTTCTCTCCGTTGTGAGTCTTCATGTGACGTTTGAGGTGACTGGAGTAATGAGTGGAGAAGGGGCACAGGCGGCAGGGAAAGAGCAGCCTGTCCTTCTGTGCCTCCTCGTCTAGGGATGGAGGACCGATCTGGAGAGGCGCCGAACCTTCGGCCATAGGAGATGACGACAAGGGTAAACATTGGTGTGCAAGGAAAACACAGCGGCTGCGGGGATCACACTGCTCACAGGGAGGTGGTGTGGACACCATGGCCGCCTCCTCGGGATCACTGTCCGCACTAAGAGGCCGATAGCCGGAATATTCATCCTCACTCAGAGAGTAACAAGGAATCTCCATCTTGCCAACCCCAGAATCTGCAAATACAACAAATACCCACATGTTACCTGACATACACGGGACACAACATTCTTCACCTGAGCTGCACCTACAATCACAGCTCCTGTCTGCAAGCCTTCTTCTGGGCTGCAGCATCAACAATCCTAAAGAATTGTACCCATGATCTACACTCCCATCTACAAGGTTTCTCTCAAATTGCTCCTACGATCCATGCTCCTGTCTACAAGGATTCTGCTGAGGTGACTCTACAATCTGCGCTCCTGTCTGCAAGGCTTCTCTTAAACTGAACCTACGATCCATGCTTCTGTCTACAAGGATTCTACAGCGGTGCATCTACAATCTGCACTCCTGTCTACAAGGATTCTACAGCGGTGCATCTACAATCTGCACTCCTGTCTACAAGGATTCTGCAGCGGTTCATCTACAATCTGCACTCCTGTCTGCAAGGTTTCTCTTGAGCTGCAGCTACGATCCACTCTCCCGTCCACAAGGCTTTTTCTGGACGGCACCTACGATCTAGGCTCCTGCCCAAAAGGCTTCTCCTGAGCTGCACCTACAATCAACACTCCTCAATGCTTCTCTTAAATTGTAAGAGATGCACCTACGATTCATGCTCCTGTCTACAAGGCTTCTTCTGAGCTGCGACAACAATCCATGCTCCTGTGTACAAGGTTTCTCTTGAGCTGCAGCTACGATCCTGTAGAGTGTAAGCTCTTGTGGACAGCGGGGTACTCTCCTGTAGAGAAGAAGCTCCCATTGGCAGCAGTGAAGGCTCTACGTCTCTAGCCCTGTGTTGGCGGTATGGGTATATGTGTAAGATGTCACCAGTAACCTCAGGAGCAGAAATCACTCACACTCACCTTCAGAGTCCTTGGAGTAGGAGAGATGTCGCTCGCTGCTGTCTGACAGCTCCAGCTCATCCACAAGTAAGAGATCAGACTCCAGGACGAGACTGCCAGGATCCAGACACTCCTCACTGCCCCCTGACACAGAGACAGCCTGTTACCTCACAAACAACATGACCGACAGTCGTGTCCTCATCGGAGTCATACATGGATGTGTCATAGTGTCATATATGGGGCCATTGGACATGAGTGTGTATGTATGTATGTATGTATGTATATGTAAATAAATGTGTGTGGGTGTGTGAGAGAGGGACAGATGGGTATTTTAGAGGTGTTGTATTTTCTCAATGAAGCGGTTTCCTTAATACTACAGAATTTGATCTTGATCTGGGCTGCAAGCCGTTCATCATCAGTGCGGCAGTCGGCGCCAGGAAAGGTTTTTATTGCAACGACTCAACTTTACTAACGATGATTACACAGGATGCAATCAGTCTGATTTTGCTGGAGGCCATTGCGGGATGTCCGCGCGGACAGACGGCGCTTGGCTTGCATAAACCAGGTGTTTGCTATGCCGAGACTATTTTCTTGGCAGAACTGTACCAGGTGATCAGCGGCGTCTTCACCAAGCCGGCATCTACCTGTGACGGCTGTTTCTGGCTGGCGGCTGACTATAGAATTGCAGTCGTCAATAATGTAAATGATGTCTTTGGCTCTTCGTTTAGAGCTCCTGTCCACGGGTGTGGTATCGCTGGCGAATCACGCAGGCTGAAGCTTTCCATAGCGGTGCTATGGAAGCTCCAGCCCACTATCCATGAGCGGAGAAGCATTGTGATCCTCCGCTCACGGCCGGCATATAGCAGCATGCAGCGGATTGCCCTGATTCTCCGCGGTCAGCCTAGATCCGTCTGCCGGCTCCTGCTCCCAGGCGGTGGCTCCCGCGGCGGATCCACGACGCCCGAAGACAGGGGGCCCTAAAGTTCTCTGGACGTCGGCATAAAGATGTTCACTGGTTTCCTCATCCGTCGTTGGGCATAGACCTGTAAGATGGAGAGGTTCACTAACTTACCACGTGGCTGGATACCAAAGTTCAGTCGTTGCAATAAAAAAAACCATTCCTGCCGCCGACTGCGGCGCTGATCAGGAACTGCTTGCAGCTAACATCAAGATCAAATGCCGAGGCGTTAAGAAAGCTGCTCCATTAACAGAATACGGCACGGAAATCCCCAATCATGGACTATAGAGGGAGCAAACCGACTCAAACTGCTGGACGCATCCAGAGGAACTACGGAGCTATACACAGGCCGGGGGTATGGAAGCATCTCAGCTATAAGGACGCCCGCAGGCGGTTAGTAAAGCATTTAAGCGGGAGTGTAAAAATACAGTCTACAGTACAAAAACAGAGAGGGGAGGTAGATTCTCCTCAGTATATACACACAGAGGGGAGGTAGATTCTCCTCAGTATATACACATAGAGGTGAGGTAGATTCTCCTCAGTATATACACATAGAGTCGAGGTAGATTCTCCTCAGTATATACACATAGAGGCGAGGTAGATTCTCCTCAGTATATACACACAAAAGTGAGGTAGATTCTCCTCAGTATATACACATACAGGTGAGGTAGATTCTCCTCAGTATATACACATAGAGGTGAGGTAGATTCTCCTCAGTATATACACACAGAGGGTAGGTAGATTCTCCTCAGTATATACACACAGAGGTGAGGTAGATTCTCCTCAGTATATACACATAGAGGTGAGGTAGATTCTCCTCAGTATATACACATAGAGGTGAGGTAGATTCTCCTCAGTATATACACATAGAGGGGAGGTAGATTCTCCTCAGTATATACACATAGAGGTGAGGTAGATTCTCCTCAGTATATACACATAGAGGTGAGGTAGATTCTCCTCAGTATATACACATAGAGGTGAGGTAGATTCTCCTCTGTATATACGCATAAAGGGGAGGTAGATTCTCCTCAGTATATACGCATAGAGGGGAGGTAGATTCTCCTCAGTATATACACAGAGAGGTGAGGTAGATTCTCCTCAGTATATACACACAGAGGTGAGGTAGATTCTCCTCAGTATATACACAGAGGTGAGGTAGATTCTCCTCAGTATATACACACAGGGGTGAGGTAGATTCTCCTCAGTATATACATATAGAGGGGAGGTAGATTCTCCTCAGTATATCCACATAGAGGTGAGGTAGATTCTCCTCAGTATATACAAAGAGAGGTGAGGTAGATTCTCCTCAGTATATACACATAGAGGGGAGGTAGATTCTCCTCAGTATATACACATAGAGGTGAGGTAGATTCTCCTCAGTATATACACACAGAGGGGAGGTAGATTCTCCTCAGTATATACACACAGAGGGGAGGTAGATTCTCCTCAGTATATACACACAGAGGGGAGGTAGATTCTCCTCAGTATATACACACAGAGGGGAGGTAGATTCTCCTCAGTATATACACATAGGGGGGAGGTAGATTCTCCTCAGTATATACACATAGAGGTGAGGTAGATTCTCCTCAGTATATACACACAGAGGGGAGGTAGATTCTCCTCAGTATATACACACACAGAGGTGAGGTAGATTCTCCTCAGCATATACACACAGAGGTGAGGTAGATTCTCCTCAGTATATACACATAGAGGGGAGGTAGATTCTCCTCAGTATATACGCATAGAGGGGAGGTAGATTCTCCTCAGTATATATGCATAGTGGTGAGGTAGATTCTCCTCAGTATATACGCATAGAGGTGATGTAGATTCTCCTCGGTATATACGCATAGAGGGGAGGTAGATTCTCCTCAGTATATACACATAGAGGGGAGGAAGATTCTCCTCAGTATATACACACAGAGGAGAGGTAGTTTCTCCTCAGTATATACACATAGAGGTGAGGTAGATTCTCCTCAGTATATACACATAGAGGTGAGGTAGATTCTCCTCAGTATATACACAGAGGTGAGGTAGATTCTCCTCAGTATATACACACAGAGGTGAGGTAGATTCTCCTCAGTATATACACACAGAGGTGAGGTAGATTCTCCTCAGTATATACACATAGAGGTGAGGTAGATTCTCCTCAGTATATACACACAGAGGTGAGGTAGATTCTCCTCAGTATATACACACACAGAGGTGAGGTAGATTCTCCTCAGTATATACACATAGAGGGGAGGTAGATTCTCCTCAGTATATACACATAGAGGGGAGGTAGATTCTCCTCAGTATATACACATAGAGGGGAGGTAGATTCTCCTCTGTATATACACATAGAGGTGAGGTAGATTCTCCTCAGTATATACACATAGAGGTGAGGTAGATTCTCCTCAGTATATACACACAGAGGTGAGGTAGATTCTCCTCAGTATATACACACACAGAGGTGAGGTAGATTCTCCTCAGTATATACACATAGAGGGGAGGTAGATTCTCCTCAGTATATACACATAGAGGGGAGGTAGATTCTCCTCAGTATATACACATAGAGGGGAGGTAGATTCTCCTCTGTATATACACATAGAGGTGAGGTAGATTCTCCTCAGTATATACACATAGGGGTGAAGGAGATTCTCCTCAGTATATACACAGAGAGGTGAGGTAGATTCTCCTCAGTATATACACATAGAGGGGAGGTAGATTCTCCTCAGTATATACACATAGAGGGGAGGTAGATTCTCCTCAGTATATACACATAGGGGTGAGGGAGATTCTCCTCAGTATATACATAGAGGTGAGATAGATTCTCCTCAGTAGTACATGGGGTGTATATATATATTCTCTACATGTAGTACGTGGGGTGTATATATATGGGGGTACAGCGGGACTCGGGTGTATATAGGTATTACAGGGGGGCACACGGTTGTGTATACAGTGTATATACAGTACGTGGTGTGTATATAGAACAGGAGGTGTATACATCTACATGTAGTACATGGTGTGTATATGTGTACATATCAGGGTACAGCGGGACTCGGGTGTATATAGGTATATATTACACGGGGGCACACAGCTGCGTATACAGTATATAGTGTATATACAGTACATGGGGTATATATATATATATATATATATATATGGGGGTACAGCGGGACTCGGGTGTATATAGGTATATATTACAGGGGGCACACAGCTGTGTATACAGTATATAGTGTATATACAGTACATGGGGTGTATATATATATGGGGGTACAGCGGGACTCGGGTGTATATAGGTATATATTACAGGGGGCACACAGCTGTGTATACAGTATATAGTGTATATACAGTACATGGGGTGTATGTATATATATATATATGGGGGTACAGCTGGACTCGGGTGTATATAGGTATATATTACACGGGGGCACACAGCTGTGTATACAGTATATAGTGTATATACAGTACATGGGGTGTATATATATATATATGGGGGTACAGCGGGACTCGGGTGTATATAGGTATATATTACAGGGGGCACACAGCTGTGTATACAGTATATAGTGTATATACAGTACATGGGGTGTGTATATATATATATGGGGGTACAGCGGGACTCGGGTGTATATAGGTATATATTACAGGGGGCACACAGCTGTGTATACAGTATATAGTGTATATACAGTACATGGGGTGTATATATATATATATATATATATATATATATATATATATGGGGGGTACAGCGGGACTCGGGTGTATATAGGTATATATTACAGGGGGGCACACAGCTGTGTATACAGTATATAGTGTATATACAGTACATGGGGTGTGTATATATATATGGGGGTACAGCGGGACTCGGGTGTATATAGGTATATATTACAGGGGGCACACAGCTGTGTATACAGTATATAGTGTATATACAGTACATGGGGCGTATGTATATATATATATATATGGGGGTACAGCGGGACTCGGGTGTATATAGGTATATATTACAGGGGGGCACACAGCTGTGTATACAGTATATAGTGTATATACAGTACATGGGGTGTATATATACATATATGGGGGTACAGCGGGACTCGGGTGTATATAGGTATATATTACCGGGGGCACACAGCTGTGTATACAGTATATAGTGTATATACAGTACATGGGGTGTATATATATGGGGGTACAGCGGGACTCGGGTGTATATAGGTATATATTACAGGGGGGCACACAGCTGTGTATACAGTATATAGTGTATATACAGTACATGGGGTGTATATATACATATATGGGGGTACAGCGGGACTCGGGTGTATATAGGTATATATTACACGGGGGCACACAGCTGTGTATACAGTTTATAGTGTATATACAGTACATGGGGTGTATATATATATATGGGGGGGTACAGCGGGACTCGGGTGTATATAGGTATATATTACAGGGGGGCACACAGCTGTGTATACAGTATATAGTGTATATACAGTACATGGGGTGTATATATATATGGGGGTACAGCGGGACTCGGGTGTATATATGTATATATTACAGGGGGGCACACAGCTGTGTATACAGTATATAGTGTATATACAGTACATGGGGTGTATATATATATATGGGGGTACAGCGGGACTCGGGTGTATATAGGTATATATTACAGGGGGCACACAGCTGTGTATACAGTATATAGTGTATATACAGTACATGGGGTGTATATATACATATATGGGGGTACAGCGGGACTCGGGTGTATATAGGTATATATTACATCGGGCACACAGCTGTGTATACAGTATATAGTGTATATACAGTACATGGGGTGTATATATATGGGGGTAAAGCGGGACTCGGGTGTATATAGGTATATATTACAGGGGGCACACAGCTGTGTATACAGTATATAGTGTATATACAGTACATGGGGTGTATATATATATATATATATATATATATATATATATATATGGGGGGGTACAGCGGTACTCGGGTGTATATAGGTATATATTACACGGGGGCACACAGCTGTGTATACAGTATATAGTGTATATACAGTACATGGGGCGTATATATATATATGGGGGTACAGCGGGACTCGGGTGTATATAGGTATATATTACAGGGGGGCACACAGCTATGTATACAGTATATAGTGTATATACAGTACATGGGGTGTGTATATATATATATATGGGGGGGTACAGCGGGACTCGGGTGTATATAGGTATATATTACAGGGGGCACACAGCTGTGTATACAGTATATAGTGTATATACAGTACATGGGGTGTATATATATATGGGGGTACAGCGGGACTCGGGTGTATATAGGTATATATTACAGGGGGGCACACAGCTGTGTATACAGTATATAGTGTATATACAGTACATGGGGTGTATATATATATGGGGGTACAGCGGGACTCGGGTGTATATAGGTATATATTACAGGGGGCACACAGCTGTGTATACAGTATATAGTGTATATACAGTACATGGGGTGTATATATATATATGGGGGTACAGCGGGACTCGGGTGTATATAGGTATATATTACAGGGGGCACACAGCTGTGTATACAGTATATAGTGTATATACAGTACATGGGGTGTATATATACATATATGGGGGTACAGCGGGACTCGGGTGTATATAGGTATATATTACAGGGGGCACACAGCTGTGTATACAGTATATAGTGTATATACAGTACATGGGGTGTATATATATATATGGGGGTACAGCGGGACTCGGGTGTATATAGGTATATATTACAGGGGGCACACAGCTGTGTATACAGTATATAGTGTATATACAGTACATGGGGTGTATATATATATATATATATATATATATATATATATATATATATATATGGGGGGGTACAGCGGGACTCGGGTGTATATAGGTATATATTACAGGGGGCACACAGCTGTGTATACAGTATATAGTGTATATACTGTACATGGGGTGTATATATATATATGGGGGGGTACAGCGGGACTCGGGTGTATATAGGTATATATTACAGGGGGCACACAGCTGTGTATACAGTATATAGTGTATATACAGTACATGGGGTGTGTATATATATATATATATATATATATATATATATATATATATATATATATGGGGGGGTACAGCGGGACTCGGGTGTATATAGGTATATATTACACGGGGGCACACAGCTGTGTATACAGTATATAGTGTATATACAGTACATGGGGTGTATATATACATATATGGGGGTACAGCGGGACTCGGGTGTATATAGGTATATATTACAGGGGGCACACAGCTGTGTATACAGTATATAGTGTATATACAGTACATGGGGTGTATATATATATATATATATATATATATATGGGGGTACAGCGGGACTCGGGTGCATATAGGTATATATTACAGGGGGCACACAGCTGTGTATACAGTATATAGTGTATATACAGTACATGGGGTGTATATATATATATATATATATATATATATATATATATATATATATATATGGGGGTACAGCGGGACTCGGGTGTATATAGGTATATATTACAGGGGCACACAGCTGTGTATACAGTATATAGTGTATATACAGTACATGGGGTATATATATATATGGGGGTACAGCGGGACTCGGGTGTATATAGGTATATATTACAGGGGGCACACAGCTGTGTATACAGTATATAGTGTATATACAGTACATGGGGTGTATATATATATATGGGGGTACAGCGGGACTCGGGTGTATATAGGTATATATTACAGGGGGGCACACAGCTGTGTATACAGTATATAGTGTATATACAGTACATGGGGCGTATATATACATATATGGGGGTACAGCGGGACTCGGGTGTATATATGTATATATTACAGGGGGGCACACAGCTGTGTATACAGTATATAGTGTATATACAGTACATGGGGCGTATATATACATATATGGGGGTACAGCGGGACTCGGGTGTATATAGGTATATATTACAGGGGGCACACAGCTGTGTATACAGTATATAGTGTATATACAGTACATAGAGTGTATATATATATATGGGGGTACAGCGGGACTCGGGTGTATATAGGTATATATTACAGGGGGCACACAGCTGTGTATACAGTATATAGTGTATATACAGTACATGGGGTGTGTATATATATATATATATATGGGGGTACAGCGGGACTCGGGTGTATATAGGTATATATTACAGGGGGCACACAGCTGTGTATACAGTATATAGTGTATATACAGTACATGGGGTGTATATATATATATATATATGGGGGGGTACAGCGGGACTCGGGTGTATATAGGTATATATTACAGGGGGGCACACAGCTGTGTATACAGTATATAGTGTATATACAGTACATGGGGTGTGTATATATATATGGGGGTACAGCGGGACTTGGGTGTATATAGGTATATATTACAGGGGGCACAGCTGTGTATACAGTATATAGTGTATATACAGTACATGGGGTGTATATATATATATGGGGGTACAGCGGGACTCGGGTGTTATAGGTATATATTACAGGGGGCACACAGCTGTGTATACAGTATATAGTGTATATACAGTACATGGGGTGTATATATATATATATATATATATATATATATATATATATATATATATGGGGGGGTACAGCGGGACTCGGGTGTATATAGGTATATATTACAGGGGGCACACAGCTGTGTATACAGTATATAGTGTATATACAGTACATGGGGTGTATATATACATATATGGGGGTACAGCGGGACTCGGGTGTATATAGGTATATATTACAGGGGGCACACAGCTGTGTATACAGTATATAGTGTATATACAGTACATGGGGTGTATATATACATATATGGGGGTACAGCGGGACTCGGGTGTATATAGGTATATATTACAGGGGGCACACAGCTGTGTATACAGTATATAGTGTATATACAGTACATGGGGTGTATATATACATATATGGGGGTACAGCGGGACTCGGGTGTATATAGGTATATATTACAGGGGGGCACACAGCTGTGTATACAGTATATAGTGTATATACAGTACATGGGGTGTATATATATATATGGGGGTACAGCGGGACTCGGGTGTATATAGGTATATATTACAGGGGGCACACAGCTGTGTATACAGTATATAGTGTATATACAGCATATGGGGTGTATATATATATATATATATATATATATATATATATATATATATATATATATATATATGGGGGGGTACAGCGGGACTCGGGTGTATATAGGTATATATTACACGGGGGCACACAGCTGTGTATACAGTATATAGTGTATATACAGTACATGGGGTGTATATATACATATATGGGGGTACAGCGGGACTCGGGTGTATATAGGTATATATTACAGGGGGCACACAGCTGTGTCTACAGTATATAGTGTATATACAGTACATGGGGTGTATATATATATATATATATATGGGGGTACAGCGGGACTCGGGTGTATATAGGTATATATTACAGGGGGCACACAGCTGTGTATACAGTATATAGTGTATATACAGTACATGGGGTGTATATATATATATATATATATATATATATATATATATATATATATATATATATATATATATATATGGGGGTACAGCGGGACTCGGGTGTATATAGGTATATATTACAGGGGCACACAGCTGTGTATACAGTATATAGTGTATATACAGTACATGGGGTGTATATATACATATATGGGGGTACAGCGGGACTCGGGTGTATATAGGTATATATTACCGGGGGCACACAGCTGTGTATACAGTATATAGTGTATATACAGTACATGGGGTGTATATATATGGGGGTACAGCGGGACTCGGGTGTATATAGGTATATATTACAGGGGGGCACACAGCTGTGTATACAGTATATAGTGTATATACAGTACATGGGGTGTATATATACATATATGGGGGTACAGCGGGACTCGGGTGTATATAGGTATATATTACACGGGGGCACACAGCTGTGTATACAGTTTATATACAGTACATGGGGTGTATATATATATATGGGGGGGTACAGCGGGACTCGGGTGTATATAGGTATATATTACAGGGGGGCACACAGCTGTGTATACAGTATATAGTGTATATACAGTACATGGGGTGTATATATATATGGGGGTACAGCGGGACTCGGGAGTATATATGTATATATTACAGGGGGCACACAGCTGTGTATACAGTATATAGTGTATATACAGTACATGGGGTGTATATATATATATGGGGGTACAGCGGGACTCGGGTGTATATAGGTATATATTACAGGGGGCACACAGCTGTGTATACAGTATATAGTGTATATACAGTACATGGGGTGTATATATATATATATATATATGGGGGGTACAGCGGGACTCGGGTGTATATAGGTATATATTACACGGGGGCACACAGCTGTGTATACAGTATATAGTGTATATACAGTACATGGGGTGTATAATATATGGGGGTACAGCGGGACTCGGGTGTATATAGGTATATATTACAGGGGCACACAGCTGTGTATACAGTATATAGTGTATATACAGTACATGGGGTATATATATATATGGGGGTACAGCGGGACTCGGGTGTATATAGGTATATATTACACGGGGGCACACAGCTGTGTATACAGTATATAGTGTATATACAGTACATGGGGTGTATATATATATGGGGGTACAGCGGGACTCGGGTGTATATAGGTATATATTACAGGGGGCACACAGCTGTGTATACAGTATATAGTGTATATACAGTACATGGGGTGTATATATATATGGGGGTACAGCGGGACTCGGGTGTATATAGGTATATATTACAGGGGGGCACACAGCTGTGTATACAGTATATAGTGTATATACAGTACATGGGGTGTATATATATGGGGGTACAGCGGGACTCGGGTGTATATAGGTATATATTACAGGGGGCACACAGCTGTGTATACAGTATATAGTGTATATACAGTACATGGGGTGTATATATATATGGGGGTACAGCGGGACTCGGGTGTATATAGGTATATATTACAGGGGGCACACAGCTGTGTATACAGTATATAGTGTATATACAGTACATGGGGTGTATATATACATATATGGGGGTACAGCGGGACTCGGGTGTATATAGGTATATATTACAGGGGGCACACAGCTGTGTATACAGTATATAGTGTATATACAGTACATGGGGTGTATATATACATATATGGGGGTACAGCGGGACTCGGGTGTATATAGGTATATATTACAGGGGGCACACAGCTGTGTATACAGTATATAGTGTATATACAGTACATGGGGTGTATATATATGGGGGTACAGCGGGACTCGGGTGTATATAGGTATATATTACAGGGGGCACACAGCTGTGTATACAGTATATAGTGTATATACAGTACATGGGGTGTATATATATGGGGGTACAGCGGGACTCGGGTGTATATAGGTATATATTACACGGGGGCACACAGCTGTGTATACAGTATATAGTGTATATACAGTACATGGGGCGTATATATATATATGGGGGAACAGCGGGACTCGGGTGTATATAGGTATATATTACAGGGGGGCACACAGCTATGTATACAGTATATAGTGTATATACAGTACATGGGGTGTATATATATATATATGGGGGGTACAGCGGGACTCGGGTGTATATAGGTATATATTACAGGGGGCACACAGCTGTGTATACAGTATATAGTGTATATACAGTACATGGGGTGTATATATATATGGGGGTACAGCGGGACTCGGGTGTATATAGGTATATATTACAGGGGGGCACACAGCTGTGTATACAGTATATAGTGTATATACAGTACATGGGGTGTATATATATATATATGGGGGTACAGCGGGACTCGGGTGTATATAGGTATATATTACAGGGGGCACACAGCTGTGTATACAGTATATAGTGTATATACAGTACATGGGGTGTATATATATATATGGGGGTACAGCGGGACTCGGGTGTATATAGGTATATATTACAGGGGGCACACAGCTGTGTATACAGTATATAGTGTATATACAGTACATGGGGTGTATATATACATATATGGGGGTACAGCGGGACTCGGGTGTATATAGGTATATATTACAGGGGGCACACAGCTGTGTATACAGTATATAGTGTATATACAGTACATGGGGTGTATATATATATATGGGGGTACAGCGGGACTCGGGTGTATATAGGTATATATTACAGGGGGCACACAGCTGTGTATACAGTATATAGTGTATATACAGTACATGGGGTGTATATATATATATATATATATATATATATATATATATATATATGGGGGGGTACAGCGGGACTCGGGTGTATATAGGTATATATTACAGGGGGCACACAGCTGTGTATACAGTATATAGTGTATATACAGTACATGGGGTGTATATATATATATATATATATATATATATATATATGGGGGGGTACAGCGGGACTCGGGTGTATATAGGTATATATTACACGGGGGGGCACACAGCTGTGTATACAGTATATAGTGTATATACAGTACATGGGGTGTGTATATATATGGGGGTACAGCGGGACTCGGGTGTATATAGGTATATATTACACGGGGGCACACAGCTGTGTATACAGTATATAGTGTATATACAGTACATGGGGTGTATATATACATATATGGGGGTACAGCGGGACTCGGGTGTATATAGGTATATATTACAGGGGGCACACAGCTGTGTATACAGTATATAGTGTATATACAGTACATGGGTATATATATATATATATATATATATATATATATATATGGGGGTACAGCGGGACTCGGGTGTATATAGGTATATATTACAGGGGGCACACAGCTGTGTATACAGTATATAGTGTATATACAGTACATGGGGTGTATATATATGGGGGTACAGCGGGACTCGGGTGTATATAGGTATATATTACACGGGGGCACACAGCTGTGTATACAGTATATAGTGTATATACAGTACATGGGGTGTATATATATATATATATATATATATATATGGGGGTACAGCGGGACTCGGGTGTATATAGGTATATATTACAGGGGCACACAGCTGTGTATACAGTATATAGTGTATATACAGTACATGGGGTATATATATATGGGGGTACAGCGGGACTCGGGTGTATATAGGTATATATTACATGGGGGCACACAGCTGTGTATACAGTATATAGTGTATATACAGTACATGGGGCGTATATATACATATATGGGGGTACAGCGGGACTCGGGTGTATATAGGTATATATTACAGGGGGCACACAGCTGTGTATACAGTATATAGTGTATATACAGTACATGGGGTGTATATATATATATATATATATATATATATATATATATATATATATGGGGGTACAGCGGGACTCGGGTGTATATAGGTATATATTACAGGGGCACACAGCTGTGTATACAGTATATAGTGTATATACAGTACATGGGGTGTGTATATATATATATATGGGGGTACAGCGGGACTCGGGTGTATATAGGTATATATTACAGGGGGCACACAGCTGTGTATACAGTATATAGTGTATATACAGTACATGGGGTGTATATATATATATATATATATATGGGGGTACAGCGGGACTCGGGTGTATATAGGTATATATTACACGGGGGCACACAGCTGTGTATACAGTATATAGTGTATATACAGTACATGGGGTGTATATATATATTATATATGGGGGTACAGCGGGACTCGGGTGTATATAGGTATATATTACAGGGGCACACAGCTGTGTATACAGTATATAGTGTATATACAGTACATGGGGTGTATATATATATATATATATGGGGGGTACAGCGGGACTCGGGTGTATATAGGTATATATTACACAGGGGCACACAGCTGTGTATACAGTATATAGTGTATATACAGTACATGGGGTGTATATACATATATGGGGGTACAGCGGGACTCGGGTGTATATAGGTATATATTACAGGGGCACACAGCTGTGTATACAGTATATAGTGTATATACAGTACATGGGGTGTATATATATATATATGGGGGTACAGCGGGCCTCGGGTGTATATAGGTATATATTACAGGGGGCACACAGCTGTGTATACAGTATATAGTGTATATACAGTACATGGGGTGTATATATATATATATGGGGGGGGTACAGCGGGACTCGGGTGTATATAGGTATATATTACACGGGGGCACACAGCTGTGTATACAGTATATAGTGTATATACAGTACATGGGGTGTATATATATGGGGGTACAGCGGGACTCGGGTGTATATAGGTATATATTACACGGGGGCACACAGCTGTGTATACAGTATATAGTGTATATACAGTACATGGGGCGTATATATATATATATGGGGGTACAGCGGGACTCGGGTGTATATAGGTATATATTACAGGGGGCACACAGCTGTGTATACAGTATATAGTGTATATACAGTACATGGGGTGTATATATATATTATGGGGGTACAGCGGGACTCGAGTGTATATACGTATATATTACAGGGGGGCACACAGCTGTGTATACAGTATATAGTGTATATACAGTACATGGGGTGTATATATATATATATATGGGGGGGGTACAGCGGGACTCGGGTGTATATAGGTATATATTACACGGGGGCACACAGCTGTGTATACAGTATATAGTGTATATACAGTACATGGGGTGTGTATATATATATATATATGGGGGTACAGCGGGACTCGGGTGTATATAGGTATATTTACAGGGGGCACACAGCTGTGTATACAGTATATAGTGTATATACAGTACATGGGGTGTATATATATATATATGGGGGTACAGCGGGACTCGGGTGTATATAGGTATATATTACAGGGGGCACACAGCTGTGTATACAGTATATAGTGTATATACAGTACATGGGGTGTATATATATATATAGGGGTACAGCGGGACTCGGGTGTATATAGGTATATATTACACGGGGGCACACAGCTGTGTATACAGTATATAGTGTATATACAGTACATGGGGTGTATATATATATATATATATATATATATATATATATATATGGGGGTACAGCGGGACTCGGGTGTATATAGGTATATATTACACGGGGGCACACAGCTGTGTATACAGTATATAGTGTATATACAGTACATGGGGTGTATATATATATATATGGGGGTACAGCGGGACTCGGGTGTATATAGGTATATATTACAGGGGGCACACAGCTGTGTATACAGTATATAGTGTATATACAGTACATGGGGTGTATATATATATATAGGGGTACAGCGGGACTCGGGTGTATATAGGTATATATTACAGGGGGCACACAGCTGTGTATACAGTATATAGTGTATATACAGTACATGGGGTGTATATATATATGGGGGTACAGCGGGACTCGGGTGTATATAGGTATATATTACAGGGTGCACACAGCTGTGTATACAGTATATAGTGTATATACAGTACATGGGGTGTATATATATATATATATATATGGGGGTACAGCGGGACTCGGGTGTATATAGGTATATATTACAGGGGGCACACAGCTGTGTATACAGTATATAGTGTATATACAGTACATGGGGCGTATATATATGGGGGTACAGCGGGACTCGGGTGTATATAGGTATATATTACAGGGGGCACACAGCTGTGTATACAGTATATAGTGTATATACAGTACATGGGGCGTATATATATGGGGGTACAGCGGGACTCGGGTGTATATAGGTATATATTACAGGGGGCACACAGCTGTGTATACAGTATATAGTGTATATACAGTACATGGGGTGTATATATATATATGGGGGTACAGCGGGACTCGGGTGTATATAGGTATATTTACAGGGGGGCACACAGCTGTGTATACAGTATATAGTGTATATACAGTACATGGGGTATATATATATATGGGGGGTACAGCGGGACTCGGGTGTATATAGGTATATATTACAGGGGGCACACAGCTGTGTATACAGTATATAGTGTATATACAGTACATGGGGTGTATATAGGTATATATTACAGGGGGCACACAGCTGTGTATACAGTATATAGTGTATATACAGTACATGGGGTGTATATATATATGGGGGTACAGCGGGACTCGGGTGTATATAGGTATATATTACAGGGGGCACACAGCTGTGTATACAGTATATAGTGTATATACAGTACATGGGGTGTATATAGGTATATATTACAGGGGGCACACAGCTGTGTATACAGTATATAGTGTATATACAGTACATGGGGTGTGTATATATATATATATATATATATATATATATATATATATGGGGGTACAGCGGGACTCGGGTGTATATAGGTATATATTACAGGGGGCACACAGCTGTGTATACAGTATATAGTGTATATACAGTACATGGGTGTATATATATATATGGGGGTACAGCGGGACTCGGGTGTATATAGGTATATATTACAGGGGGCACACAGCTGTGTATACAGTATATAGTGTATATACAGTACATGGGGTGTATATAGGTATATATTACAGGGGGCACACAGCTGTGTATACAGTATATAGTGTATATACAGTACATGGGGTGTGTATATATATATATATATATATATATATATATATGGGGGTACAGCGGGACTCGGGTGTATATAGGTATATATTACAGGGGGCACACAGCTGTGTATACAGTATATAGTGTATATACAGTACATGGGGTGTATATATATATGTGGGTACAGCGGGACTCGGGTGTATATAGGTATATATTACAGGGGGCACACAGCTGTGTATACAGTATATAGTGTATATACAGTACATGGGGTGTATGTATATATATATATATATGGGGGTACAGCTGGACTCGGGTGTATATAGGTATATATTACACGGGGGCACACAGCTGTGTATACAGTATATAGTGTATATACAGTACATGGGGTGTATATATATATATATATGGGGGTACAGCGGGACTCGGGTGTATATAGGTATATATTACAGGGGGCACACAGCTGTGTATACAGTATATAGTGTATATACAGTACATGGGGTGTGTATATATATATATGGGGGTACAGCGGGACTCGGGTGTATATAGGTATATATTACACGGGGGCACACAGCTGTGTATACAGTATATAGTGTATATACAGTACATGGGGTGTATATATATATATATATATATATATATGGGGGGTACAGCGGGACTCGGGTGTATATAGGTATATATTACAGGGGGGCACACAGCTGTGTATACAGTATATAGTGTATATACAGTACATGGGGTGTGTATATATATATGGGGGTACAGCGGGACTCGGGTGTATATAGGTATATATTACAGGGGGCACACAGCTGTGTATACAGTATATAGTGTATATACAGTACATGGGGCGTATATATATATATATGGGGGTACAGCGGGACTCGGGTGTATATAGGTATATATTACAGAGGGGCACACAGCTGTGTATACAGTATATAGTGTATATACAGTACATGGGGTGTATATATACATATATGGGGGTACAGCGGGACTCGGGTGTATATAGGTATATATTACCGGGGGCACACAGCTGTGTATACAGTATATAGTGTATATACAGTACATGGGGTGTATATATATGGGGGTACAGCGGGACTCGGGTGTATATAGGTATATATTACAGGGGGGCACACAGCTGTGTATACAGTATATAGTGTATATACAGTACATGGGGTGTATATATACATATATGGGGGTACAGCGGGACTCGGGTGTATATAGGTATATATTACACGGGGGCACACAGCTGTGTATACAGTTTATAGTGTATATACAGTACATGGGGTGTATATATATATATGGGGGGGTACAGCGGGACTCGGGTGTATATAGGTATATATTACAGGGGGGCACACAGCTGTGTATACAGTATATAGTGTATATACAGTACATGGGGTGTATATATATATGGGGGTACAGCGGGACTCGGGTGTATATATGTATATATTACAGGGGGGCACACAGCTGTGTATACAGTATATAGTGTATATACAGTACATGGGGTGTATATATATATATGGGGGTACAGCGGGACTCGGGTGTATATAGGTATATATTACAGGGGGCACACAGCTGTGTATACAGTATATAGTGTATATACAGTACATGGGGTGTATATATACATATATGGGGGTACAGCGGGACTCGGGTGTATATAGGTATATATTACATCGGGCACACAGCTGTGTATACAGTATATAGTGTATATACAGTACATGGGGTGTATATATATGGGGGTACAGCGGGACTCGGGTGTATATAGGTATATATTACAGGGGGCACACAGCTGTGTATACAGTATATAGTGTATATACAGTACATGGGGTGTATATATATGGGGGTACAGCGGGACTCGGGTGTATATAGGTATATATTACACGGGGGCACACAGCTGTGTATACAGTATATAGTGTATATACAGTACATGGGGTGTATATATATATATATATATATATATATATATATATGGGGGGGTACAGCGGTACTCGGGTGTATATAGGTATATATTACAGGGGGCACACAGCTGTGTATACAGTATATAGTGTATATACAGTACATGGGGCGTATATATATATATATGGGGGTACAGCGGGACTCGGGTGTATATAGGTATATATTACAGGGGGGCACACAGCTATGTATACAGTATATAGTGTATATACAGTACATGGGGTGTGTATATATATATATATATATATGGGGGGGTACAGCGGGACTCGGGTGTATATAGGTATATATTACAGGGGGCACACAGCTGTGTATACAGTATATAGTGTATATACAGTACATGGGGTGTATATATATATGGGGGTACAGCGGGACTCGGGTGTATATAGGTATATATTACAGGGGGGCACACAGCTGTGTATACAGTATATAGTGTATATACAGTACATGGGGTGTATATATATATGGGGGTACAGCGGGACTCGGGTGTATATAGGTATATATTACAGGGGGCACACAGCTGTGTATACAGTATATAGTGTATATACAGTACATGGGGTGTATATATATATATGGGGGTACAGCGGGACTCGGGTGTATATAGGTATATATTACAGGGGGCACACAGCTGTGTATACAGTATATAGTGTATATACAGTACATGGGGTGTATATATACATATATGGGGGTACAGCGGGACTCGGGTGTATATAGGTATATATTACAGGGGGCACACAGCTGTGTATACAGTATATAGTGTATATACAGTACATGGGGTGTATATATATATATGGGGGTACAGCGGGACTCGGGTGTATATAGGTATATATTACAGGGGGCACACAGCTGTGTATACAGTATATAGTGTATATACAGTACATGGGGTGTATATATACATATATGGGGGTACAGCGGGACTCGGGTGTATATAGGTATATATTACAGGGGGCACACAGCTGTGTATACAGTATATAGTGTATATACAGTACATGGGGTGTATATATATGGGGGTACAGCGGGACTCGGGTGTATATAGGTATATATTACAGGGGGCACACAGCTGTGTATACAGTATATAGTGTATATACAGTACATGGGGTGTGTATATATATATGGGGGTACAGCGGGACTCGGGTGTATATAGGTATATATTACAGGGGGCACACAGCTGTGTATACAGTATATAGTGTATATACAGTACATGGGGTGTATATATATATATGGGGGTACAGCGGGACTCGGGTGTATATAGGTATATATTACAGGGGGCACACAGCTGTGTATACAGTATATAGTGTATATACAGTACATGGGGTGTATATATATATATGGGGGTACAGCGGGACTCGGGTGTATATAGGTATATATTACAGGGGGCACACAGCTGTGTATACAGTATATAGTGTATATACAGTACATGGGGTGTGTATATATATATATATATATATATATATATATATATATATATATATGGGGGGGTACAGCGGGACTCGGGTGTATATAGGTATATATTACAGGGGGCACACAGCTGTGTATACAGTATATAGTGTATATACAGTACATGGGGTATATATATATATATATATATATATATATATATATATATATATATATGGGGGGGTACAGCGGGACTCGGGTGTATATAGGTATATATTACACGGGGGGGCACACAGCTGTGTATACAGTATATAGTGTATATACAGTACATGGGGTGTGTATATATATGGGGGTACAGCGGGACTCGGGTGTATATAGGTATATATTACACGGGGGCACACAGCTATGTATACAGTATATAGTGTATATACAGTACATGGGGTGTGTATATATATATATATATGGGGGGGTACAGCGGGACTCGGGTGTATATAGGTATATATTACAGGGGGCACACAGCTGTGTATACAGTATATAGTGTATATACAGTACATGGGGTGTATATATATATGGGGGTACAGCGGGACTCGGGTGTATATAGGTATATATTACAGGGGGGCACACAGCTGTGTATACAGTATATAGTGTATATACAGTACATGGGGTGTATATATATATGGGGGTACAGCGGGACTCGGGTGTATATAGGTATATATTACAGGGGGCACACAGCTGTGTATACAGTATATAGTGTATATACAGTACATGGGGTGTATATATATATGGGGGTACAGCGGGACTCGGGTGTATATAGGTATATATTACAGGGGGCACACAGCTGTGTATACAGTATATAGTGTATATACAGTACATGGGGTGTATATATACATATATGGGGGTACAGCGGGACTCGGGTGTATATAGGTATATATTACAGGGGGGCACACAGCTGTGTATACAGTATATAGTGTATATACAGTACATGGGGTGTATATATATATGGGGGTACAGCGGGACTCGGGTGTATATAGGTATATATTACAGGGGGCACACAGCTGTGTATACAGTATATAGTGTATATACAGTACATGGGGTGTATATATATATATGGGGGTACAGCGGGACTCGGGTGTATATAGGTATATATTACAGGGGGCACACAGCTGTGTATACAGTATATAGTGTATATACAGTACATGGGGTGTATATATACATATATGGGGGTACAGCGGGACTCGGGTGTATATAGGTATATATTACAGGGGGCACACAGCTGTGTATACAGTATATAGTGTATATACAGTACATGGGGTGTATATATATATATGGGGGTACAGCGGGACTCGGGTGTATATAGGTATATATTACAGGGGGCACACAGCTGTGTATACAGTATATAGTGTATATACAGTACATGGGGTGTATATATACATATATGGGGGTACAGCGGGACTCGGGTGTATATAGGTATATATTACAGGGGGCACACAGCTGTGTATACAGTATATAGTGTATATACAGTACATGGGGTGTATATATATATATGGGGGTACAGCGGGACTCGGGTGTATATAGGTATATATTACAGGGGGCACACAGCTGTGTATACAGTATATAGTGTATATACAGTACATGGGGTGTATATATATATATATATATATATATATATATATATATGGGGGGGTACAGCGGGACTCGGGTGTATATAGGTATATATTACAGGGGGCACACAGCTGTGTATACAGTATATAGTGTATATACAGTACATGGGGTGTATATATATATATATATATATATATATATATGGGGGGGTACAGCGGGACTCGGGTGTATATAGGTATATATTACACGGGGGGGCACACAGCTGTGTATACAGTATATAGTGTATATACAGTACATGGGGTGTGTATATATATGGGGGTACAGCGGGACTCGGGTGTATATAGGTATATATTACACGGGGGCACACAGCTGTGTATACAGTATATAGTGTATATACAGTACATGGGGTGTATATATACATATATGGGGGTACAGCGGGACTCGGGTGTATATAGGTATATATTACAGGGGGCACACAGCTGTGTATACAGTATATAGTGTATATACAGTACATGGGGTGTATATATATATATATATATATATATATATATATATATATATATGGGGGTACAGCGGGACTCGGGTGTATATAGGTATATATTACAGGGGGGCACACAGCTGTGTATACAGTATATAGTGTATATACAGTACATGGGGTGTATATATATATGGGGGTACAGCGGGACTCGGGTGTATATAGGTATATATTACACGGGGGCACACAGCTGTGTATACAGTATATAGTGTATATACAGTACATGGGGTGTATATATATATGGGGGTACAGCGGGACTCGGGTGTATATAGGTATATATTACACGGGGGCACACAGCTGTGTATACAGTATATAGTGTATATACAGTACATGGGGTGTATATATATATGGGGGTACAGCGGGACTCGGGTGTATATAGGTATATATTACAGGGGGCACACAGCTGTGTATACAGTATATAGTGTATATACAGTACATGGGGTGTATATATATATGGGGGTACAGCGGGACTCGGGTGTATATAGGTATATATTACACGGGGGCACACAGCTGTGTATACAGTATATAGTGTATATACAGTACATGGGGTGTATATATATATATATATATATATATATATATATATATATGGGGGTACAGCGGGACTCGGGTGTATATAGGTATATATTACAGGGGCACACAGCTGTGTATACAGTATATAGTGTATATACAGTACATGGGGTATATATATATGGGGGTACAGCGGGACTCGGGTGTATATAGGTATATATTACATGGGGGCACACAGCTGTGTATACAGTATATAGTGTATATACAGTACATGGGGCGTATATATACATATATGGGGGTACAGCGGGACTCGGGTGTATATAGGTATATATTACAGGGGGCACACAGCTGTGTATACAGTATATAGTGTATATACAGTACATGGGGTGTATGTATATATATATATATATATATATATATATATATATGGGGGTACAGCGGGACTCGGGTGTATATAGGTATATATTACAGGGGCACACAGCTGTGTATACAGTATATAGTGTATATACAGTACATGGGGTGTGTATATATATATATATATGGGGGTACAGCGGGACTCGGGTGTATATAGGTATATATTACAGGGGGCACACAGCTGTGTATACAGTATATAGTGTATATACAGTACATGGGGTGTATATATATATATATATGGGGGTACAGCGGGACTCGGGTGTATATAGGTATATATTACACGGGGGCACACAGCTGTGTATACAGTATATAGTGTATATACAGTACATGGGGTGTATATATATATATATATATATATATATATATATATATATATATGGGGGTACAGCGGGACTCGGGTGTATATAGGTATATATTACAGGGGCACACAGCTGTGTATACAGTATATAGTGTATATACAGTACATGGGGTGTATATATATATATATATATATGGGGGGGTACAGCGGGACTCGGGTGTATATAGGTATATATTACACGGGGGCACACAGCTGTGTATACAGTATATAGTGTATATACAGTACATGGGGTGTATATACATATATGGGGGTACAGCGGGACTCGGGTGTATATAGGTATATATTACAGGGGCACACAGCTGTGTATACAGTATATAGTGTATATACAGTACATGGGGTGTATATATATATATGGGGGTACAGCGGGACTCGAGTGTATATAGGTATATATTACAGGGGGGCACACAGCTGTGTATACAGTATATAGTGTATATACAGTACATGGGGTGTGTATATATATATATATATGGGGGGGTACAGCGGGACTCGGGTGTATATAGGTATATATTACAGGGGCACACAGCTGTGTATACAGTATATAGTGTATATACAGTACATGGGGTGTGTATATATATATGGGGGTACAGCGGGACTCGGGTGTATATAGGTATATTTACAGGGGGCACACAGCTGTGTATACAGTATATAGTGTATATACAGTACATGGGGTGTATATATATATATATGGGGGTACAGCGGGACTCGGGTGTATATAGGTATATATTACAGGGGGCACACAGCTGTGTATACAGTATATAGTGTATATACAGTACATGGGGTGTATATATATATAGGGGTACAGCGGGACTCGGGTGTATATAGGTATATATTACACGGGGGCACACAGCTGTGTATACAGTATATAGTGTATATACAGTACATGGGGTGTATATATATATATATATATATATATATATATATATATATATATGGGGGTACAGCGGGACTCGGGTGTATATAGGTATATATTACACGGGGGCACACAGCTGTGTATACAGTATATAGTGTATATACAGTACATGGGGTGTATATATATATATATGGGGGTACAGCGGGACTCGGGTGTATATAGGTATATATTACAGGGGGCACACAGCTGTGTATACAGTATATAGTGTATATACAGTACATGGGGTGTATATATATAGGGGTACAGCGGGACTCGGGTGTATATAGGTATATATTACAGGGGGCACACAGCTGTGTATACAGTATATAGTGTATATACAGTACATGGGGTGTATATATATATGGGGGTACAGCGGGACTCGGGTGTATATAGGTATATATTACAGGGTGCACACAGCTGTGTATACAGTATATAGTGTATATACAGTACATGGGGTGTATATATATATATATATATGGGGGTACAGCAGGACTCGGGTGTATATAGGTATATATTACAGGGGGCACACAGCTGTGTATACAGTATATAGTGTATATACAGTACATGGGGCGTATATATATGGGGGTACAGCGGGACTCGGGTGTATATAGGTATATATTACAGGGGGCACACAGCTGTGTATACAGTATATAGTGTATATACAGTACATGGGGCGTATATATATGGGGGTACAGCGGGACTCGGGTGTATATAGGTATATATTACAGGGGGCACACAGCTGTGTACACAGTATATAGTGTATATACAGTACATGGGGTGTATATATATATATATGGGGGTACAGCGGGACTCGGGTGTATATAGGTATATTTACAGGGGGGCACACAGCTGTGTATACAGTATATAGTGTATATACAGTACATGGGGTATATATATATATGGGGGGTACAGCGGGACTCGGGTGTATATAGGTATATATTACAGGGGGCACACAGCTGTGTATACAGTATATAGTGTATATACAGTACATGGGGTGTGTATATATATATATATATATATATATATATATATATATATATATATATGGGGGTACAGCGGGACTCGGGTGTATATAGGTATATATTACAGGGGGCACACAGCTGTGTATACAGTATATAGTGTATATACAGTACATGGGGTGTATATATATATGGGGGTACAGCGGGACTCGGGTGTATATAGGTATATATTACAGGGGGCACACAGCTGTGTATACAGTATATAGTGTATATACAGTACATGGGGTGTATATAGGTATATATTACAGGGGGCACACAGCTGTGTATACAGTATATAGTGTATATACAGTACATGGGGTGTGTATATATATATATATATATATATATATATATATATATGGGGGTACAGCGGGACTCGGGTGTATATAGGTATATATTACACGGGGGCACACAGCTGCGTATACAGTATATAGTGTATATACAGTACATGGGGTATATATATATATATATATATATATATGGGGGTACAGCGGGACTCGGGTGTATATAGGTATATATTACAGGGGGCACACAGCTGTGTATACAGTATATAGTGTATATACAGTACATGGGGTGTGTATATATATATGGGGGTACAGCGGGACTCGGGTGTATATAGGTATATATTACACGGGGGCACACAGCTGTGTATACAGTATATAGTGTATATACAGTACATGGGGTGTATATATATATATGGGGGTACAGCGGGACTCGGGTGTATATAGGTATATATTACAGGGGGCACACAGCTGTGTATACAGTATATAGTGTATATACAGTACATGGGGTGTATATATATATATATATGGGGGGTACAGCGGGACTCGGGTGTATATAGGTATATATTACAGGGGGGCACACAGCTGTGTATACAGTATATAGTGTATATACAGTACATGGGGTGTGTATATATATATGGGGGTACAGCGGGACTCGGGTGTATATAGGTATATATTACAGGGGGCACACAGCTGTGTATACAGTATATAGTGTATATACAGTACATGGGGCGTATATATATATATATATGGGGGTACAGCGGGACTCGGGTGTATATAGGTATATATTACAGGGGGCACACAGCTGTGTATACAGTATATAGTGTATATACAGTACATGGGGCGTATATATATATATGGGGGTACAGCGGGACTCGGGTGTATATAGGTATATATTACAGGGGGCACACAGCTGTGTATACAGTATATAGTGTATATACAGTACATGGGGCGTATATATATGGGGGTACAGCGGGACTCGGGTGTATATAGGTATATATTACAGGGGGCACACAGCTGTGTATACAGTATATAGTGTATATACAGTACATGGGGTGTATACATATATATATGGGGGTACAGCGGGACTCGGGTGTATATAGGTATATATTACAGGGGGCACACAGCTGTGTATACAGTATATAGTGTATATACAGTACATGGGGCGTATATATATGGGGGTACAGCGGGACTCGGGTGTATATAGGTATATATTACAGGGGGCACACAGCTGTGTATACAGTATATAGTGTATATACAGTACATGGGGCGTATATATATGGGGGTACAGCGGGACTCGGGTGTATATAGGTATATATTACAGGGGGCACACAGCTGTGTATACAGTATATAGTGTATATACAGTACATGGGGTGTATATATATATATATGGGGGTACAGCGGGACTCGGGTGTATATAGGTATATTTACAGGGGGGCACACAGCTGTGTATACAGTATATAGTGTATATACAGTACATGGGGTATATATATATATGGGGGGTACAGCGGGACTCGGGTGTATATAGGTATATATTACAGGGGGCACACAGCTGTGTATACAGTATATAGTGTATATACAGTACATGGGGTGTGTATATATATATATATATATATATATATATATATATATATATATATATATATATGGGGGGTACAGCGGGACTCGGGTGTATATAGGTATATATTACAGGGGGCACACAGCTGTGTATACAGTATATAGTGTATATACAGTACATGGGGTGTATATATATATGGGGGTACAGCGGGACTCGGGTGTATATAGGTATATATTACAGGGGGCACACAGCTGTGTCTACAGTATATAGTGTATATACAGTACATGGGGTGTATATATATATATATATATATATGGGGGTACAGCGGGACTCGGGTGTATATAGGTATATATTACAGGGGCACACAGCTGTGTATACAGTATATAGTGTATATACAGTACATGGGGTGTATATATATATGGGGGTACAGCGGGACTCGGGTGTATATAGGTATATATTACAGGGGGCACACAGCTGTGTATACAGTATATAGTGTATATACAGTACATGGGGTGTATATATATATATATATATATATGGGGGTACAGCGGGACTCGGGTGTATATAGGTATATATTACAGGGGCACACAGCTGTGTATACAGTATATAGTGTATATACAGTACATGGGGTGTATATATATGGGGGTACAGCGGGACTCGGGTGTATATAGGTATATATTACAGGGGGGCACACAGCTGTGTATACAGTATATAGTGTATATACAGTACATGGGGTGTATATATATATATATATATATGGGGGTACAGCGGGACTCGGGTGTATATAGGTATATATTACAGGGGGCACACAGCTGTGTATACAGTATATAGTGTATATACAGTACATGGGGTGTATATATATGGGGGTACAGCGGGACTCGGGTGTATATAGGTATATATTACACGGGGGCACACAGCTGTGTATACAGTATATAGTGTATATACAGTACATGGGGTGTATATATATATATATATATATGGGGGTACAGCGGGACTCGGGTGTATATAGGTATATATTACAGGGGGCACACAGCTGTGTATACAGCACAAGGGTTGTATGTATGTGTATATACGGGGCGGGCACACGCATCCATCCTCACATTTCACCGGCTGGGGGTTGGACTGCTTCCTCCGCGGCATGGCTCCTCCCTCTCCGGTACTTCCGGCGCCGCTCTCGGTATTTCCGGTGCGGCGGCTCTCAGCTCGGCTCTTTCATGTGTTTCCGGCCGGAATAGGAGGTACGTCATATTCGCTTGCTGTGCGCTGACTTCCGGTGCGGGCGCGGGGCGTGCTGGGAGTTGTAGTTTCTCCTCCCTCCAAAGACTCGTTATGACGGCGAGGACGTGTTCACAGCTGTTGCCATAGTAACCGAAGTGATCACTTCACACCCGCCGCCCTGTGGGGTGACTGTACCTACCCCTGTATGGGGGATGTCTATACCTACACCTGTGGGAGGGTATGGCGGGCTGACTTTACCTACATCTGTGGGGGAGGGGGGGAGTGACTGTACCTACACCTGTGGGGGAGGTGACTGTACCTACACCTGAGGGGGGAGGTGACTGTACCTACATCTGTAGGGGAGTGACTGTACCTACACCTGTGGGGGAGGTGACTGTACCTACACCTGAGGGGGGAGGTGACTGTACCTACCTCTGTAGGGGGGTGACTGTACCTACACCTGTAGGGGGTGACTGTATCTACATCTGTGGGGGAGGGGGGAGGATTCACTGTATCTACACCTGTGAGGGGGGGGGGGGGGTGACTGTACCTACACCTGTAGGGGGGTGACTGTACCTACACCTGAGGGGGTGACTGTATCTACATCTGTGGGGGAGGGGGGAGGATTCACTGTATCTACACCTGTGAGGGGGGGGTGACTGTACCTACACCTGTAGGGGGTGACTGTACCTACATTTGTGGGGGGGGGGGGAGTATACCTACATCTGTGGAGTATCTGTACCTACACCTGAAGGGTGTGACTGTACCTACATCTGTGGGTGTGTGTCACTGTACCTACATCTGTGTGTGTTGTTGGGGACTGTACCTACACCTGGGGGGGGGGGGTGACTGTACCTTCACCTGTGGGGAGCTTGACTGTACCTACACCTGCGGGGAGGGGGGGGGGGAGTGACTGTACCTACACTTGTGGGGGTGACTGTACCTACATTTGTGGGGGTGACTGTACCTTCACCTGTGGGGAGGTTGACTGTACCTATACTTGTGGGGGTGACTGTACCTACACTTGTGGGGGTGACTGTACCTTCACCTGTGGGGAGGTTGACTGTACCTACACCTGCGGGGAGGGGGGGGGGAGTGACTGTACCTACACTTGTGGGGGTGACTGTACCTACACTTGTGGGGGTGACTGTACCTTCACCTGTGGGGAGGTTGACTGTACCTACACTTGTGGGGGTGACTGTACCTACACCTGTGGGGAGGTTGACTGTACCTTCACCTGCGGGGGTGACTGTACCTACACTTGTGAGAGTGACTGTACCTACATTTGTGGGGGTGACTGTACCTTCACCTGTGGGGAGGTTGACTGTACCTATACTTGTGGGGGTGACTGTACCTACACTTGTGGGGGTGACTGTACCTTCACCTGCGGGGAGGTTGACTGTACCTACACTTGTGGGGGTGACTGTACCTACATTTGTGGGGGTGACTGTACCTTCACCTGTGGGGAGGTTGACTGTACCTATACTTGTGGGGGTGAGTGTACCTACACTTGTGGGGGTGACTGTACCTTCACCTGTGGGGAGGTTGACTGTACCTTCACCTGTGGGGAGGTTGACTGTACCTTCACCTGCGGGGAGGGTGACTGTACCTTCACCTGCGGGGAGGGAGGGGGAGGGTGACTGTACCTACACTTGTGGGGGTGACTGTACCTTCACCTGTGGGGGTGACTGTACCTACACTTGTGGGGGTGACTGTACCTTCACCTGTGGGGAGGTTGACTGTACCTACACCTGCGCGGAGGGGCTCTACTTACACCTGCTGCCACTGCGAGGTTGACTCTACCTACACTTGTGGGAGTGACTGTACCTTCACCTGCGGGGGTGACTGTACCTACACTTGTGAGAGTGACTGTACCTACACTTGTGGGGGTGACTGTACCTTCACCTGTGGGGAGGTTGACTGTACCTACACTTGTGGGGGTGACTGTACCTACACCTGTGGGGAGGTTGACTGTACCTTCACCTGCGGGGGTGACTGTACCTACACTTGTGAGAGTGACTGTACCTACATTTGTGGGGGTGACTGTACCTTCACCTGTGGGGAGGTTGACTGTACCTATACTTGTGGGGGTGACTGTACCTACACTTGTGGGGGTGACTGTACCTTCACCTGCGGGGAGGTTGACTGTACCTACACTTGTGGGGGTGACTGTACCTACATTTGTGGGGGTGACTGTACCTTCACCTGTGGGGAGGTTGACTGTACCTATACTTGTGGGGGTGAGTGTACCTACACTTGTGGGGGTGACTGTACCTTCACCTGTGGGGAGGTTGACTGTACCTTCACCTGTGGGGAGGTTGACTGTACCTTCACCTGCGGGGAGGGTGACTGTACCTTCACCTGCGGGGAGGGAGGGGGAGGGTGACTGTACTTACACTTGTGGGGGTGACTGTACCTTCACCTGTGGGGGTGACTGTACCTACACTTGTGGGGGTGACTGTACCTTCACCTGTGGGGGTGACTGTACCTACACTTGTGGGGGTGACTGTACCTTCACCTGTGGGGGTGACTGTACCTTCACCTGTGGGGAGGTTGACTGTACCTACACCTGCGCGGAGGGGCTCTACTTACACCTGCTGCCACTGCGAGGTTGACTCTACCTACACTTGTGGGAGTGACTGTACCTTCACCTGTGGGGAGGGGCTCTACTTACACCTGCCGCCACTGCGAGGTTGACTCTACCTACACCTACCAACCCTATGTAGGTGAGTGCCCCTGCATAGTAACATGTGAGGCTTCCTACACACGGTCCTTCCATTTTCGGGCTGTGAAGCTCTCCAGGATGTGGGTGCACGTTATGGAGGATTGGCAGTCTTGATACAACCTTGCGTAGCACTCGCATGCACAGCGCACAGCGCACGAGCCCTTAAAGGGGCCATTGACATCAGTGGGCGATGCAGGAAAAGATTGCTTGTGCATATGACTCCATTCAAAAAAATGGGGTTCATAATGGTGTAAGATCCAGTCCAGCCTATCACCCCACAATGTGGATCCAGAGAAAGGGAAGAAACCCCAATCAGGTAGAAGACAATGTTTCCCGTTTAAAGGGGAAAAAATCCTTCCTGCCTCTAGTCTGGCAATCAGAATAATCCCGGGGTCACCGACCCGCCTGAGTGACGTTAGGGAAATTCAATCATTCCATCACTATGCTGTGAGGCTCCAAAGCAGAGGTGGTTATGGCGGCCGCCGTGAGAAAGCAGTGACACAGACTGGTCTATGTGCAAAGCAGTCCACCCTTATTACATGTCCCAACCTCTATAGTAACATGACGAGGGCGGCTTTATGTCTGATCAGCGTGGTTTCACATAAACATACATTGTTGCTTAGCGATGTTATCTTATCGCATTCCAGTATTACATTCCGTTGATGGTTCCAGTAAACAGGATGTGCGATTAGTGAACTTTGCTGAGTTGTACTGCTAGCAGTCTGCCCAGGGAATCCTGGTTAGCTGTGTCAAGGAGTGCTAGACAAAATCATATTCAGGCCTGAGACCTTCACAGTAATCAGAGATAACATGTAATATCGTAACACTCAAGAAAGGCCTCCAGTGCCCTCTTATATCGTATCACCATCACCCCGTCCTCTGGAGAGAGTTCCACAGTCTCACTGCTCTTACAGTAAAAACCCCCTTCTATGTAGTAGAAACCTTTTCTCTAGACGTAGAGAGCGCCCCCTTGTTACAGTCCTGGGTATAATAGATGATGGGAGAGATCTCTGTACTGACCCCTGATATATCTATACATAGTTATTAGAGCGCCCCCTTGTTACAGTCCTGGGTATAATAGATGATGGGAGAGATCTCTGTACTGACCCCTGATATATCTATACATAGTTATTAGAGCGCCCCCTTGTTACAGTCCTGGGTATAATAGATGATAGGAGAGATCTCTGTACTGACCCCTGATATATCTATACATAGTTATTAGAGCGCCCCCTTGTTACAGTCCTGGGTATAATAGATGATAGGAGAGATCTCTGTACTGACCGCTGATATATCTATACATAGTTATTAGAGCGTCTCTTTGTTACAGTCCTGGGTATAATAGATGATGGCAGAGATCTCTCTACTGTCCCCTGATATATCTATACATAACTATTAGAGCGCCCCCTTGTTACAGTCCTGGGTATAATAGATGATGGTAGAGATCTCTCTACTGTCCCCTGATATATCTATACATAACTATTAGAGCGCCCCCTTGTTACAGTCCTGGGTATAATAGATGATGGTAGAGATCTCTGTACTGACCTCTGATATATGATACATAGTTATTAGAGCTCCCCCTTGTTACAGTCCTGGGTATAATAGATGATGGGAGAGATCTCTGTACTGACCCCTGATATATCTATACATAGTTATTAGAGTGCCCCCTTGTTACAGTCCTGGATATAATAGATGATGGGAGAGATCTCTGTACTGACCCCTGATATATTATACATAGTTATTAGAGCGCCCCCTCGTTACAGTCCTGGGTATAATAGTTGATGGGAGAGATCTCAGTACTGACCCCTGATATATTATACATAGTTATTGGAGAGCCCCCTTGTTATAGTCCTGGGTATAATAGATGATGGGAGAGATCTCTGTACTGACCCCGGATATATAATACATAGTTATTGGAGTGCCCCCTTGTTACAGTCCTGCGTATAATAGATGATGGGAGAGATCTCTGCACTGACCCCTGATATATCCATACATAGTTATTAGAGCGCCCCCTTGTTACAGTTCTGGGTATAATAGATGATGGGAGAGATCTCTGTACTGACCCTGATATATCTATACATAGTTATTAGAGCGCCCCCTTGTTACAGTCCTGGGTATAATAGATGATAGGAGAGATCTCTGTACTGACCCCTGATATATCTATACATAGTTATTAGAGCGCCCCCTTGTTACAGTCCGGGGTATAATAGATGATAGGAGAGATCTCTGTACTGACCCCTGATATATCTATACATAGTTATTAGAGCGCCCCCTTGTTACAGTCCTGGGTATAATAGATGATGGAAGAGATCTCTGTACTGACCCCTGATATATCTTTACATAGTTATTAGAGCGCCCCCTTGTTACAGTCCTGGGTATAATAGATGATGAGAGAGATCTCTGTACTGACCCCTGATATATCTATACATAGTTATTAGAGCGCCCCCTTGTTACAGTCCTGGGTATAATAGATGATAGGAGAGATCTCTGTACTGACCCCTGATATATCTATACATAGTTATTAGAGCGCCCCATTGTTACAGTCCTGGGTATAATAGATGATGGGAGAGATCTCTGTACTGACCTCTGACATATCTATACATAGTTATTAGAGCGCCCCCTTGTTACAGTCCTGGGTATAATAGATGATGGGAGAGATCTCTATACTGACTCCTGATATATCTATACATAGTTATTAGAGCGTCTCTTTGTTACAGTCCTGGGTATAATAGATGATGGCAGAGATCTCTCTACTGTCCCCTGATATATCTATACATAACTATTAGAGCGCCCCCTTGTTACAGTCCTGGGTATAATAGATGATGGTAGAGATCTCTCTACTGTCCCCTGATATATCTATACATAACTATTAGAGCGCCCCCTTGTTACAGTCCTGGGTATAATAGATGATGGTAGAGATCTCTGTACTGACCTCTGATATATGATACATAGTTATTAGAGCTCCCCCTTGTTACAGTCCTGGGTATAATAGATGATGGCAGAGATCTCTGTACTGACCACTGATATACATAGTTATTAGAGCGCCCCCTTGTTACAGCCCTGGGTATAATAGATGATGGGAGAGATCTCTGTACTGACCCCTGATATATCGATACATAGTTATTAGAGCGCCCCCTTTGTTACAGTCCTAGGTATAATAGATCATGGGAGAGATCTCTGTACTGTCCCCTGATATATCTATACATAGTTATTAGAGCGCCCCCTTGTTACAGTCCTGGGTATAAGAGATGATGGGAGAGATCTCTGTACTGACCCCTGTTATATCTATACATAGTTATTAGAGCACCCCCTTGTTACAGTCCTGGGTATAATAGATGGGGGAGATCTCTGTACTGACCCCTGATATATTATACATGGTTATTAGAGCGCCCCCTTGTTACAGTCCTGGGTATAATAGATGATGGGAGAGATCTCTGTACTGACCCCTGATATATCTATACATAGTTATTAGAGAGCCCCCTTGTTACAGTCCTGGGTATAATAGATGATGGGAGAGATCTCTGTACTGACCCCTGATATATCTATACATGGTTATTAGAGCGCCCCCTTGTTACAGTCCTGGGTATAATAGATGACGGGAGGGATCTCTGTACTGACCCCTGATATATTTATACATAGTTATTAGAGAGCCCCGTTGTTACAGTCCTGGGTATAATAGATGACGGGAGGGATCTCTGTACTGACCCCTGATATATCTGTACATAGCTATTGCAGCGCCCCCTTGTTATAGTCCTGGGTATAATAGATGATGGGAGAGATCTCTGGACTGACCCCTGATATATCTATACATAGTTATTAGAGCGCCCCCTTGTTACAGTCCTGGGTATAATAGATGATGGGAGAGATCTCTGGACTGACCCCTGATATATCCATACATAGTTATTAGAGCGCCCCCTTGTTACAGTCCTGGGTATAATAGATGATGGGAGAGATCTCTGGACTGACCCCTGATATATCCATACATAGTTATTAGAGCGCCCCCTTGTTACAGTCCTGGGTATAATAGATGATGGGAGAGATCTCTGTACTGACCCCTGATATATCTATACATAGTTATTAGAGCACCCCCTTGTTACAGTCCTGGGTATAATAGATGATGGGAGAGATCTCTGTACTGACCGCATATATATTATACATTGTTATTAGAGCACCCCCTTGTTACAGTCCTGGGTATAATAGATGATGGGAGAGATCCCTGTACTGACTCCTGATATATGTATACATAGTTATTAGAGCGCCTCCTTGTTACAGTCCTGGGTATAAATAGATGATGGGAGAGATCTCTGTATTGACCCCTGATATAGCTATACATAGTTATTAGAGCGCCCCCTTGTTACAGTCCTGGGTATAATAGATGATGGGAGAGATCTCTGTACTGACCCCTGATATATTATACATAGTTATGAGAGCGCCCCCTTGTTACAGTCCTGGGTATAGTAGATGATGGGAGAGATCTCTGTACTGACCCCTGATACATCTATACATAGTTATTAGAGCGCCTCCTTGTTACACTCCTGGTATAATAGATGATGGGAGAGATCTCTGTACTGACTCCTGATATATTATACATAGGTATTAGAGCGCCCCCTTGTTACAGTCCTGGGTATAATAGATGATGGGAGAGATCTCTGTACTGACCCCTGATACATCTATACATAGTTATTAGAGCGCCTCCTTGTTACACTCCTGGTATAATAGATGATGGGAGAGATCTCTGTACTGACTCCTGATATATTATACATAGTTATGAGAGCGCCCCCTTGTTACAGTCTTGGGTATAATAGATGATAGGAGAGATCTCTGTACTGACTCCTGATATATGTATACATAGTTATTAGAGCGCCTCCTTGTTACAGTCCTGGGTATAAATAGATGATGGGAGAGATCTCTGTACTGACCCCAGAAAATCCTGTTTAGCTGTGTCAAGAAGTGGTAGACCAATTCATATTTAGGCCTGAGACCTTCACAAATCCCCCATTTAGAATTGTCCATTGAGAAAGAGTCCATAAGATGATGGTACGTTCGAGGGTTCTATTCCATCCATGCCAGATGTATCCATTATATTCTTCAATTCTTCTTGCCGGATTAACATCTAAAAGGCTCTTTAAGACGGCTGTTTTACCTATATCGTAGGGGCAGCGTCTCCAGATTATTGGCTTCTCTTCCCATATTGCAGAACATCCAGGAATCGCAAATACTGAAAATAACAAAGAGAGTAAAAAGTAATAATAAAGGATGCAATACACAATGTATAACTTTTCCTGCTGTGGGCGACCAACCTGTGAATACATTATACCAATGGTGCCCTGTATCCACCCTGTATCCATCATACCAATGGTCCTCAGTGCTTCTGGAGTGATATTGTTAATATCAGACATCGGTAATCTGTCTGGATGCCAATAATATATTATAGTTATTTCAGCATCAGGGAGGAAAGTATAAACTTCTGTGAACCAGTATAACAGGGACACATTCTGTAAACCTCCTGAGAAGGGTGGAGTCATATTGTACATGGAGGTGGTGCTACCATACAAATATATTGTGGCCCTACCATCATGTGATAAGTAATTAACAGCATGGTCCAGCCGCATATACTGACTGTATGGTATAACAGACATGGCTCATATTGTGATGTCCTCTGACCACAGACTAGACCATCTAAGGTCTTTTCACAGGTGTCTATCTTATGTGTCTTATTATTTGTATCCACCATTACATTAAGGCCTCATGTCCACTTGTAAATTCTAATTTACAATCCGCAGCGTTTTTCCTGCACGCGGATCCGCTCCCCATAGGGATGCATTAGACACCCGCAGGTAGTTAAATACTTGCGGATGTCATTTTTCCCTGCAGACGTGGATCCGTGTGCAGGAAAAAATCAGGACCATGCTCCATTTGGTGCGGGTCCCCTGCGCGGATGGCTCCTGCAGGCTTCTATTGAAGCCTATGGAAGCCGTCTGGATCCACGGGAGACCTAAAATCAGAATATACTCACCTGCTGCGGGCTGTGCCTGTCTTCCCTTCTTCGCGGCCGGATCTTCTTGCTTCGCCCCAGGCGGATGTGCTGGTGCATGCGCGCGGCATGCAGCCGGCGTGCCGAGCACATCTGCCGGGCCGAAGAAAGAAGATCCGGCCGTGAAGAAGGGAAGACAGGCACGGCCCGCAGTAGGTGAGTATATTCTATTTTCAGTGCTCATATCCGCGGGACAGGAGGGACCCGCTGCGGATTCTCCATGGAGCATCCGTAGCGGGCCTGATTTTCCCCGTGGACATGAGGCCTTAGTTAGCCAGTATTGTGCTGGGTATAGTGGTGGACCAAGTATCACAGGTAACACTATGAACTGGCCCATCAGATCGGGGCTCTTTACCTGTAAATCTATCCTAGAGCCGTACAATACTCAGTTGTGCATTCTCTATTCAGGCTGTACCCATGCTCCCTTCGGTATCATATCTTTGACCATATTTCTCCATACTCTTATTATTGGTCATGAGGTCTGGCTGCGCTTTGTCTCTCATGTAGCATCTACATATATTGCAGATTACATTGTATTTTATCAAATAAACTATATTGTAATGCAAAGCTCCAATTATAAAGAGTTAATAGATCTTTATCATAACCGAGCATAAGGTGTCGGGGGAGGAACCAGGAAGGCGCCCATCGTGCCTGAACATTCACCAAGTAGAAGCATCCTGTCCTCCCCATTATTCACCGAGGCAGTAATTCATCAAATTCTAGGCAATCACCGAGGAAGAATGTCATATTAAACCAACCAACTTTATCAGAAAAACCAAAAACGGACAGAACAAAACATATATAATCGAGATAGGAACGCTTGGATATAGAGTATCCCCTAGTTCCACACGGAAAACCCGTATACCAGAACCAAGCAGTGTCGCTGGTAATGGACACTGAGTCACTTGTGGGGCCTATGACCAGAAAAGTTAGATGATGACCTCCCACTGGTGATCAAACGCTGTTTTAGGTTCGGGAAGGAACAAAATCCTTTTCATTACAATCTTATCTGTGGTCCAGTTTATTAACGGAACCCTTAGATTGTAAGAAGTTACAGAGTCGGAGAGATAATGTGTTGTTATGCACCCAGCCGCCTGGATGTGCCCCCCAGGGGGGATGCAAAGGATGAGCATTAGATATCTAGTCTCACTGTTCTCTCATGCAGATCCCCCTCTCGCTAGGGTGTAAAATGGGGAAAGGACCAAACCGAGATTTAATGTTACTAGTATAGGTTTAGGTAATGGCACAGAAGTAATCACATCATATATTCGGAGGTTATGTGATTATAACTTAAGGTGTTCAGACCGTAAAGGGTTAATATCTCCCCTATATTACGGACACACTTGATTCCTTAAAGGGGTTGTCCCGCGCCGAAACGGGTTTTTTTTTTTTTCAATAGCCCCCTTGTTTGGCGCGAGATAAACCCGATGCAGGGGTTTAAAAAAAAAACGGATAGTACTTACCCGAATCCCCGCGCTCCGGTGACTTCTTACTTACCTTGCGAAGATGGCCGCCGGGATCTTCACCCACGGTGGACCGCAGGTCTTCTCCCATGGTGCACCGTGAGCTCTGTGCGTTCCATTGCCGATTCCAGCCTCCTGATTGGCTGGAATCGGCACACGTGACGGGGCGGAGCTACGAGGAGCAGCTCTCCGGCACGAGCGGCCCCATTCAGAAGGGAGAAGACCGGACTGCGCAAGCGCGTCTAATCGGGAGATTAGACGCTGAAATTAGACGGCACCATGGAGACGGGGACGCCAGCAACGGAACAGGTAAGTGAATAACTTCTGTATGGCTCATATTTAGTGCACAATGTACATTACAAAGTGCATTAATATGGCCATACAGAAGTGTATACCCCCACTTGCTTTCGCGGGACAACCCCTTTAATAAGGTTATTGGGAGCACCGGTTAGTAAAGAATTACCACTTTCCTTATTTTTGCAAAACGTGGCATAGTATTCCAGCGCTGAAGGGGTTAAATGTGTGCACATTAATCAGTATCTGACACACACATATGATCCCACTAGGGCCCTGTGTAATATACCACCTTAGCCCCAAAGATCCTTCCTTTATTCATCAAGTCACTGGAAACCAGCACACCAAAGGTTAATAACCCCCGTGTGCTTTAAAAGATAATGTGCTCATGGGAGTTACTCACAACACCCTTAGTGCTTCAGATTATCCCTAAATTCAGTAGTCTCAGCGGTGAAAAGGTCCTAACTGACCATAACAGTACTAATCACTGTAATGAATCAGCGGCTATCTCGGCATCGGTACAGCCGCCCGGCTAATGGTACCGGGCCGCCGGCTAACACTGATTCTGACTGTCTGAAAAGGTTAAAACTCTCTCACTAAGAACTACATCCCTATCAACACGTTTCTGCAGGTTAACAAGGAGTTAACTGCTTCATCAGGATGGAATGAGAAGCGGGAGCAGCCGTGATAGTTGGCACTCACTATCGGGTTGGAGGGAGAGCACTGGCCCTTTAACAAGTGATGCACGAGAAATCATTGAAGATGATGGAGGGAAGGCAAATCTATTAAATAGTTTCTTCTCAAGCGTATTCAGGAATGAAAAGGAAATGCCACACGAGATGCAGGGGAATAAAATGAAACCCCTCACAAAATATCTCATGCCTAACGCAGGAGGAAGTGTGGAACCTGTTAAAGACGATTAAAATCGATAAATCGCCAGGCCGAGATGGAATACACCCAAGGGTACTAAGGGAACTAAGTGATGAGATAGCTAGGCCGCTATATCGAATATTTCTAGACACTATCAAGACCGGTGTTGTACCATTGGATTGGCGCATTGCCAACGTCATTCCAATTTACAAAAAGGGGACCAAAAGTGAGCCTGGTAACTACAGGCCGGTAAGTCTCACTTCAGTAACGGGAAAAATTTTCGAGGGGTTTCTGAGAGACGCTATCGAAGAGTACCTCAAGGAGAACAACGGAATAACCCCTCACCAGCATGGATTCATGAGGGTTTGATCATGTCAGACCAATCTGATCAGCTTCCACGATGAAGTAAGCTCTAGGCTGGACCTGGGAGAGTCTATTGATCTCGTATATCTGGACTTCTCTAAAGCCTTTGACACCGTGCTGCATAATAGGCTAATATATATAATGAGGAGCTCAGATTGGGTGGAAACGTGTGTATCTGGGTAAAGAACTGGCTCAGAGATAGAAAGCAGAGGGGGTAATAAATGGTTCGTACTCTGATTGGACTCCCGTTGCTAGTGGGGGCCACAGGGTTCAGTATAGGGCCCCATTCTGTTCAATATATGTATCAACGACCTGATAGAGGGGTTGCACAGTAAAATATCAATATTTGCAGATGACACAAAATTATACGATATAATTAATACAATGGAGGACAATGTGCGGCTACAAACGGACCGAGATAAGCCGGGGGCTTGGGGGGGGGGGGGGGGGAATGGCAAATGAAGTCCAATGTGGATAAATGTAAGGTTCTGCACATGGACAGGAGAAATGGATGTCACCAATATACACTAAATGGGGTACTGCTAGGGGAAAGGCCTAGGGGTACTAGTGGGCTGTAGACTAAACTGGAGTAACCAATGCCAGTCAGCTGCTGCAAAAGCTAATAGAGTCTTGGGGTGCATTAAAAGAGGTATAGGGGTGAGGGACGAAAACATTATCCTCCCACTATATAAGGCACTTGTCAGGCCTCACATGGAATACTGCGTACAGTTCTGGTCACCGGTGCTCAGGAAAGATGTTACAGTGCTGGAGGGGTACAAAGAAGAGCGACTAAACTAATACATGGAATGAAGGGACTGGAATACCCAGAGAGGCACCAAAACTGGGATTATTCACCCCGGAAAACAGACGGCTAAGGGGCGACCAAATAACTCTGTATAAATCCATGAGGGGACAATACAAGGATCTCTGCCAGGATCTGTTTATACCCAGGACTGCGACGGTAACAAGAGGACAACCGCTACGTCTAGAAGAAGCAGGTTTCATCACCAACACAGGAGGGGGTTCTTTACTGTAAGAGCAGTGAGACTGTGGAACTCTCTGCCTGAGGACGTGGTGCTGGCAGGATCCATAGAGGAGTTTAAGAGGGGACTTGATGTCTTTCTGGAGAGGAAGGACATTATAGGATACAAGTCTTAGGTTAATTGTCAATCCGGGTATACAGGCAGGTAGGAACTATTAGGGGTTGGTCCAGGGAGCAGTCTGATTGCCATTAGGGAGTCAGGAAGGAATTTTTTTCCCCAAAAGGGCTAAATTGGTTTCTGCCCTTGGGGTTTTTTGCCTTCCTCTGGATCAACACAGGAGGATAAACAGGCTGGGCTAGATGGACATTGTCTTTATTCAGCCTTACATACTATGTTACTATGTAACTAGAGCAACCAGTGTCAGGCAGCTGCTGCCAAGGTAAATAGGATCATGGGGCCAACAGAGGAGGTCTAGGGGCGCATGATGAGAACATTGTTCTTCCTCTTTCCAATTCACTGGTAAAGCTACATGAGTATTGTGGATGGTTTGGGGCACCGGTACTCGAGAAGGACACATCAGAGCTTGAGTAGGTACAAAGGGGGCAACTAAAGTAATAAATGGAATGGACGGACTACAATACCCAGAGAGGCTATCAAAACTGGGGGTGTTTAGTTTACAAAAAAGACTGCTGGAGGGTAAAATACTAACTCTGTATAATATATCTACATACAGTAGGACAGCCTCCCAATGGAAATACATCAATAGAATACTTTGCATCCTGCTGCCATTCTTGGTTTCTGCTTCTACTGTATGTTGCCGCCGTGGTTTACCGTGCACCTATGGATTTCGGGGATTATTCTGACTATTACTGATTGGAGTTAGGAAGGAATTTTTCCCTTAAAAGAGGAAATTTGGCTTCTACCTCATCTTTTTTTTGCCTCATCTGTGTTTTTTTGGCTTACATACTATGTCACTATGTATGGCTAAGAAGCTGTTGTCTGAGGTAGTGTGTCAGTATGGAGCCCTGAGGTGAGAGGATTCAGAACGTCTTGATGGTTGTCCAAGTGTCTCACACTTCACTGGCCACAACGTAGTGCCAAGGAAGATGGACTCAATGGGAGCCTCAACCTTTAAAGGGGTTGTCCCGCGCCGAAACGGGTTTGTTTTTTTTTCAATAGCCCCCCCGTTCGGCGCGAGACAAACCCGATGCAGGGGTTAAAAAAGAAAACCGGATAGTGCTTACCTGAATCCCCGCGCTCCGGTGACTTCTTACTTACCTGGTGAAGATGGCCGCCGGGATCTTCACCCTCGGTGGACCGCAGGTCTTCTGTGCGGTCCATTGCCGATTCCAGCCTCCTGATTGGCTGGAATCGGCACGTGACGGGACGGAGCTACGAGGAGCCGCTCTCCGGCACGAGCGGCCCCATTCAGAAAAGAAGAAGACCGGACTGCGCAAGCGCGTCTAATCCGGCGATTAGACGCTGAAAATTAGACGGCACCATGGAGACGGGGACACCAGCAACGGAACAGGTAAGTGAAAAACTTCTGTATGGCTCATAATTAATGCACGATGTACATTACAAAGTGCATTAATATGGCCATACAGAAGTGTATAACCCCACTTGCTGCCGCGGGACAACCCCTTTAAGATTAGAGAGGCCAAAGATGAGAAACAGAACCCGAGGATAATGCCTAGTCATGACTGTATACTCTATCAGGAATCCCATGGAAAGATATCACTTCATCCTTGGAGATGTGGTTTGGCCGGACCCCGGGTATAGAGCTGTGCCCCCACAACAGACACAAGCCATGCACAGAAGAAGGGTACAAAGCTCCAGCATCTGATGGGGATGTATAGTCGAACCCTATAGAGTTGGGTCGGGGCATTGTGAGATGGTATACCAGAAATATTTACACCTTGTTTTGCTTCTCATAGCAGTAAACTAGTCAATGATGCCAGTCTGATACTTACAAGCACCTCTCCTCTTTGTAAGACTATTTATCTCAGAGACACGCCCATCTGTACATTATGTCTTAAGGCGCAGCCCAAGACGGTCCGGGAGTGTGACTGATATGGCAATCTTATGGAGCAAAGCAGCCTTTCTAATGGACAGCCATAAGGCTGGGTCTACACGGGGCGGAATTGCTGCGGAATTTCCATGTGATATGTCTGCACGGCAATTCCGCCCGCAGCTCCTAATCCCGGGTGTAGCCAGCAAAGTGGACGAGATTTTGCAAAAATGTCGTCCACACGCTGTAGCCAAGCCGCACGGAAATGGACATGCGGTGCGTAAAACAAAGAAACAGCATGGCAATTCTTCTTTTCATTTCCGCAGCGGCCTCTATCCTCTCTATGGGGAGAGAAAGCCGCTGCTGAATGCTGACGGCAAAACCCCTCAAAGCCGCTGCTGAATGCCACGGGTTTTGAAGCTACGCTCTTCCAGCAGAATTCTCGCGGTTTTTCGGTGCGGCCATTCCGCAAGAGTTCCTTTGGAATTCCGTCCTGTGTGACCCGAGTCTAAGAGCTCTATCCTCTCTTGGCGGTGGATGGAGGTCATCTGGCCCACCGTTACTCATCAGAGGGGCTGCCGCTGCAGGAATGATCGCACCAGGACTGAGGCATTTATTAGCACAACGGAAGAGCTTTGCTTTCTCTTGGTTCTGAATGCTCTCCAATGCTTCTACAGCCGTGGGGTGAGTAAGTAGAAGCCGCTGATTATCTGGGCCACCAGGTTCTTATGGTCTTGGGTTTAGTTCAAGCTTTATTCTACTATTGCTATGCGTCGCTGTTTATGTTGCATTTAGGATTTTAATGGTTTGTAGACCTGATTGGCTTACAACAGGTAAGAAACAGGTAAGGGAACGCCCAGGTGAAGATGCTCACCCCGTCACAACTTTAATCTGCCCCATCGGGGTGGATGGTCACTGCGTATTATGCACGCGTATACCCCGTGTGTAACACGATGTGAATAGAGACATTCTTACATGCATGTAGACAATGCGTATCAATACACAGAAAATAAATCCCAGCATGCTCTACTTCTCTATGTATCACACATTGCCCTTGTATGGGTTGGATACACTGTCCATACACATGCAATGCTCTGAACAAAGCATGTCTCACAGGCATACACAGCGCCATTTGCAGCCCATATGCGGACGCTGTGGGAGACCTCGCTGCACTTCAGGCAAGTCGTGATTCTCAGCCATGACGGAGGATCGGCAAGTGTTTTCCATTGCTTTCAATGGGAAACTCTGCATGCCATGCGATGCTTTGCCGGCCCAATTGAAAACAATGGGCAAGGTGTTCGAGGGAACGCCCAAAGATAGGATAAGTTGCTCAGGTATATGACCCCATTCAAAAGAATGGAGTTCATATTGGTGTGAGATTAGCTCGGCTGTTCACAAATTGGGAAATAGAGTAAAGACAAGTGCACTCTGGAGGTACCAGCACTGAGGCCCCCCCTGTGGGACTAGCCCAAATCATCTGTACTACTTGCTTGCTGTGAATTGTGTGTTTTGCATTTCATCTGTTGGCATTGGTACGTTTTACTGACTAAAATAAACTTTACTTCTGCCATCCACCACCCCAAATAGCATCTTTCACCCATCCTTGTTGAGATGCTTGCCTTATCTAAGGAGAGCAATAAATTTCACCCCCCCCCCCTTGGTCATTAGGTTTGCAATGCTAAAGTCAGCTGGCTAGTCAATTGGAACCTGATTAGCCCCTCCCAGCTGTTTCCTAGTCGTACCTTTAACTTTCACTATAATATTAGTGTAAGCATCCATGCCACGCGGGTGGCTGCCTCGCGAATATAAGCTGTATTAAGTATGGCTGGATGAAGTATGATGCAGTTTGATCATGGCAGTTCAACAGGGTAGGAGCCAGGTAGGCCACAAACTTTGTCTAAATCCTTTACACTTTAAAGCTATCACTAATGCTGTCACCTCTGTTCTCATTCTTGCTCTCAGTTTTAGAACTTCTTTCAAGTGCCAACCTCCGGGGCACACTATTCACATCAGCCCCTCTCTCCTGTCCTCACCTATGCACAGCTCTCATGCACTCTTTAGCTTCTTGCTTAGCCTCAAACCCCCTAATACCACTAACAACCATAACTGCCACCGTCATAAATCTCCTAACCATCTGCTCACCCTCTCTATCCTGCTGCTACTAGCTGCTGGGGATATCTCTCCCAATCTTGGCCCACCCTCCACTGCTCCCAGCTATCACCCACTACTTGACTCACTAATAAAATCCCCAAGCCCAACTGCTAGCCCATGCATACCCTCCCCTGACTCCTTTAAATGTGCGCTCTGGAACTGCCAGTCAGCACGTAATAAACTCCCCACCATCCATGACTTTTTTTCTGCTAAATCTTTAAATTTGCTCGCTCCCACAGAAACGTGGATCCATGAGTCTGACGCGGCCTCCCCTGCTGCACTGTGTTACAATGGCCTGCAGTTGTCCTAGACCCCGAGACCAGATGACAGGCATGGCAGAGGAGTAGGTGCTCTTCTCTCCCCGAAATGTACCTACCAGATCATCCCCCCCTGTACCCTCACTCACTTTTCCATCATTTGAGGTACATATGCTACGGCTTTTCCGCCCGCTGTCCATGCGAGTAGCAGTTATTGTTACCATGCAGGGCGGCGCTGGGTCCTGTGGCCGGCGCGCACCGCTCCGATGTCGGCTCCGGCGCCCCGGAGCTCTGCAGTCGGGGCTCTCCCGGTGGCGTGGGGCAGCCAGCGTGTGGCGGCGTGGGCGTGTCCGCCCGTAGGGTGCCGCCCGCTCTCCCCCACCTTCCTTATGCACAGTGGGAGAGTCGGCTCCTCCCACTCTCCGCCCCCGGGCGGAGACTTGAAGTTAAAAGGCTGGCAGTGACCTGAGCTCACTGCCAGTTATTGGTTCTGCTAGCCTCTAGTCAGGTCTGTTCAAGTCTGCCCTAGTTGCTTGTCAGTATCCTTTCGTTTGCCTGTGAGCTCCACCTCCAGCCTTGATTTACCTAGTAAGTTTTGTTGGTCTGTTACACCTGCCTCTTCTGTCGGCACTCTGTCCCCCGTTAGTTAGTTCCATCGTGGTAGTTGCCAGGTCCCTAGCCAGTACAGGGACCGCCGCCCAGTTGCCCGCCTGGGGTTAGCCAGGGCCGAGGCAAGTAGGCAGGGACAGTGGGGTGCGGGAAGTTCAGGGCACCCCATCTGGCGCTCGGGGGACAGAGTGCCGTAACATAATAACTGGCCCTTTAAAACCGTTTGTCATGGAGGCGATCAGGTCCCTCACGAACCAGCTGCAGGCCCTGGGGCCTGTGATCCAGGATTTATCCGCCCGCATGGCAGCCCAGGAGCAGCGGGAAGTGTCGCAGGGGCCGGACGCCTCAACCAGCCCAGAACCCAAGTGCCCTCTTCCTGAGGTATTTTCTGGGGAGAGGAACAAGTTTTTTGTTTTCCAACAAGCGTGTCGCCTGTTTTTTCGGATACATCCCCGTTCTTCCGGGTCGGAGTCTCAGAGGGTCGGGCTGATAATGTCCCTGCTGCGGGGCTCTGCCCAGACATGGGCCTTTTCCATCCCCGAGGGTTCCTCCTGCCTGCAGTCCGTGGACTCGTTTTTTCAGGAACTCGGGGGTATCTTCGACGAGCCGGACAGAGCGGGGTTGGCGGTTTCGCGGTTGCTGGCGTTGCACCAGGGGTCGCTCTGTTTGGAGGATTATTGCTCCAACTTCAGACGCTATGCAGGGGATACTGCATGGAACGATAGCGCTCTGAAGGACGTCTTTTTGCAGGGCCTCTCGGATGCGGTAAAAGACCTGTTGATTTCCCATCCCGTTCCCAGGTCCTTAAGGGAGGCTATGGAGCTAGCGGTGAAGGCAGATAGGAGGCTCAGGTCTAGGAAGCAGGATAGACAGGCCCGTAGGGTCAGGGAGGTCATTTGTCCTGTTCCCTCTTCTTCCCTACCTGTCGCTGTTCCTGAGCCAATGGAGGTGGACCCGCTGGACCCCAAAGAGCGACGCCGGATTCGTTTGGTGCATCATCTCTGCTTCTACTGCGGGAAAGCTGGACATCGAGTGATCACCTGCCCCGAGGCTTCAGCGCTCACAGTCCGAACCGGCGGAAGAGCTCTGAGTCCTAGGCGATTGCAGGGAGGATCGCCTAGGACTTCAGGTACTTCCTAAACTGTTGGTACCTTGTCAGGTTAGATTCCGGAATTTCTCCCGACCCGGGAAGGTGTTTATTGATTCCGGAGCAGCCACTAACCAGATAAGCATGAGTTTCGTTAAACCTTTGATGGCAGAATTTGTGGCGCTGGAGACGCCAATTCATTTTACCAGTATTGATGCTACCCCTCTCTCTACAGGCCTGGTACGATGGAGGACCCCAGGATTACAGTTCACGGTGGGGGTTCTCCACTCGGAAGAACTGTCTTTCCTGGTTATGGAAAAAATGTCGGTGGATGTGGTGCTTGGTATGCCCTGGTTGGCACTGCACAACCCCCAATTTGATTGGTCCACCCGGGAATTGACTCATTGGGGATCATCCTGTCATAATCACCTGTCTACCATAGCTGTGCTCCGCAGATACTGTGCTCATTCCGGAGTATTTGTCAGACTTTCAGGATGTATTCTCCAGAGAACTGTCTAAGGCTCTGCCTCCTCATAGGGAGTGGGACTGTGGTATTGATCTGATTCCCGACAGTCCCATCCCTAAGGGAGCCATTTTCAATTTGTCAGGCCGTGAGCATGAAGCCCTCAAGTCCTATATCTCGGAGGCTCTGGCCAACCGACATATCCGGCCGTCCAGGTCCCCTGCTGGGGCAGGTCTCTTCTTTGTAGAGAAGAAGGACGGGCCACTAAGGCCTTGTGTGGATTATCGGGCCTTGAATAAAATAACAGTGAAGAACCAGTGCTCCATGCCCCTAATTCCTGAGTTGTTGAATCAGGTGGTAGGGGCCCACTGGTTCTCCAAACTGGACTTGCGGGGGGCTTACAATTTAATTCGGATTAGAGAGGGAGATGAATGGAAAACGGCGTTCAACACCCCGTTAGGACACTTTGAATGTCTGGTCATGCCGTTCGGACTTTGTAACGCTCCCGCTGTGTTTCAGGGGTTTATGAACGCTGTCTTTCACGATTTCCTGGGGGTATTTATGGTCATCTATCTTGACGACATTCTGGTGTATTCTCCTGACTGGGATACACATGTGCAGCACCTGAGGTTGGTTCTGACCCGTTTGCGCGAGTATCAACTTTTTGTCAAGTCAGAGAAATGTACTTTTGGTTCTAAAAAAGTATCTTTCCTTGGTTATGTGATTTCACCCACGGAGATTCAGATGAAGTCTGATAAAGTATCGGCAATCTCCCATTGGGTCAGACCAGACAACCTTAAGGCTCTCCAGCGGTTTTTAGGTTTTGCAAATTTTTACCGCAAATTCATTAGAAACTACTCTGTTATTGCTCAACCCCTGACCGACCTGACTAAGAAGGGGGCCGACTTGGTAAAATGGTCGCCGGCAGCCCTTGAGGCCTTTAGTCAGCTAAAGAGGGCATTTACGACTGCCCCGGTGCTAATACAGCCGGACGCATGACTACCTTTTTTCATTGAGGTAGATGCGTCTGAGGTGGGGACAGGAGCAGTATTGTCGCAGGAGGTCAGTGGGAGATCTGGGTATAGTCCATACGCGTTCTTCTCGCGGAAGTTTAATTCAGCAGAACGCAACTACGACGTAGGTAACCGTGAATTACTGGCTATCAAATGGGCTTTGGAAGAGTGGCGACACCATCTTGAGGGTGCTAGACACCCAATTACCGTGTATACTGATCATAAGAATCTGGTATATCTCGCCAATGCTAAAAGACTCACAGCTCGTCAAGCCAGGTGGGCGTTGTTCTTCGCCAGGTTTAATTTCGTCGTGACATATATCCCAGAGGAGAAGAACGTGAAGGCGGACGCCCTATCACGGAGTTTCGGGGTGCCGGAAAGTGAGACTATGACTCCCGAGAATATCTTGGCACCTGGCGTGGTGGTGGCCGCTGTAGAGTCTAACTTCGTCCCCCAACTACAGAATGCCCAGCAGGACGCTCCTTCGGGGGTGCCGAAGGGCAGATGGTTTGTGCCAGAGACCTTACGTCTTCGAGTCATGGACGAATCTCACTCGTCGGTTCTCGCAGGGCATCCAGGGTTTCAGGGGACCCTGGATCTTTGTTCCAGACACTTCTGGTGGCCAGGCATGGCTCAGGAGATCCGCAACTTTGTTAGGGGATGCTCGGTCTGTGCCCGCAACAAGAGTCGACGGCGTCCTCCGGAGGGTCCCCTGAGACCGCTACTGGTTCCTTCCAGTCCATGGTCGCAGTTATCGGTAGACTTTATCACTGATCTACCAGAATCCCAGAAGTGCACCACTATCTTAATGGTGGTCGACCGGTTTTCAAAGATGGCACATTTTGTGGCGTTAAAGAAGCTACCTTCGGCAAAAGAATTTGCCAAGATTTTTGTAACAGAAATAATTCGTTTACATGGGGTTCCCCAAAATATTGTATCTGATCGCGAGGTTCAGTTTGTGTCGCAGTTTTGGCGTGCCTTCTGTAGAAACCTGGGAACGTCGCTTTCCTTCTCGTCAGCATTCCACCCGCAAACTAATGGTCAGACTGAGCGGAAGAACCAAGATTTAGTGCAATATTTATGGTTATTTGCTAGCGAAAAGGCTCATCAGTGGGCAGAGTTCCTGCCATTGGCAGAGTTTGCACTAAACAACCGCCCTTGTTCTTCCACTGGGGTATCTCCATTCTTTTGTGTATACGGTCAGCATCCTCGTTTTCTTACAGCAATACCTACTCCTTCGGTCTGTCCGGCAGCGGATGTCGCCACAGATACGCTTCGGGGAGTATGGGAAGAGGTACAGAAAAACTTGGAAGCAACGGGGACTCGTATGCAGTTGCATAGTGGGAAGAGTCTGTCTGTATCTGAACCGTACAGGGTGGGACAGAAGGTATACCTGTCTTCTAGAAATCTCAAATTGAGGGTCCCATCCTTGAAGCTAGCGCCACGTTACGTGGGTCCGTTTGTCATCACACGGGTGGTAAACCCGCTCGCCTACGAACTGGGTTTGCCAACTACATGGAGGGTACACAGGGTGTTCCATAAGTCTTTATTGAAACCTTTTGTCCCTTCAGTGAAATTCCAACCCTCATTTTAAGTGATTTTAACATCCCCACTAATGACCCCAACTCCCCATCTGCCTCTCAACTTCTATCGCTCACCTCCTCCCTTGGTCTCTCACAACTCACAGCCTCTCCCACTCACAGGGATGGAAACACTCTGGATCTGGTCTTCCTCTGTCTCTGCTTCCAACTTCGCTAACTCCATTCTCCCGCTCTCGGATCATAACCTCCTCTCTTTCTCTGTCATGCTCCCTAACATCTCTCCAGACCGACCTACCTACCGTACCTACAGGAACCTTAAGGCCATTCACACCCAGGACTTTGCTGAATCCCTACAGTCCTCCCTGTCCCCTATCTCTCTCCTCTCCTGCCCCAACCTGGCTGCCGCTCACTACAACACCGCTCTCAAACATGCCCTGGATGAAGCGGCGCCCCCCATGACCCGAGCCATCTCTAGAAGTGCTGAACGGCTGTGGAGGAAGTTGCAAACATCCGCAGACTTCCTCCACTACAAATTCATGCTCAGAACCTACAACCTCGCCCTCCACCACGCCAAACAAGTCTACTTCACCTCTCTCGTCTCCTCACTATCACACAACCCTAAACGGCTCTTTGATACTTTTTACTCCCTTCTCAGCCCAAAACCGCAGCCCCCTGTGACGGATCTCAGTGCTAAAGAGTTGTCTGCTTACTTCAAAAAGAAAATTGATGACATCCGTCAGGAAATAACTTCCCAATCCCAGACCAGCCCTGACCCTAGTCTTGTCAGCACTGCATCTAGCTCCTGCTCACCGTCTGTACTCAGACCAATGAGAGGAAGTCTCCAAATTGCTCTTCTCTGCTCACCCCACCACCTGCGCTAGCGACCCTCTCCCCTCACACCTCCTCCGATCCCTCTCCCCAGTGGTCATCTCCCATCTCACCACTATATTCAACCTCTCTCGGACCTCTGGCTTCTTTCCCTTTTCTTTCAAACACGCCATCATATCCCCACTGCTAAAGAAGCCGACTCTTGACACGACTGATGCTGCCAACTACCAACCCATCTCTAATCTCCAAACTACTAGAACGCCTGGTTTACTCCCGCCTTGTAAGCTATGTATTAGAGACCTCTCCTTGACCCCCTACAGTCTGGCTTCCGACCTTAAAACTCCACAGAAACTACCCTTACAAGGGTATCCAATGACCTACTGACAGCCAAATCGAGGGGCAATTACTCCCTACTGATCCTCCTCAACCTCTTCGCAGCATTTGACACTGTTGACCACAAACTCCTCCTCAGTATGCTTCGCTCCATCAGCCTAAAGGACACTGCTCTCTCCTGGTTCTCCTCCTACCTATCTGACCGCTCTTTCAGCGTCTCCTTTGCTGGCTCTACCTTCCCTCCTCTTCCCCTTGCTGTTGGGGTCCCCCAGGGCTCGGTCCTCGGCCCCCTCCTTTTCTCTATCTACACAGCCCCTATTGGACAAACTATCAGGAGATTTGGCCTCCAATACCACCTGTATGCTGACAACACCCAGCTATACACCTCTTCCCGTGACATTTCTGCACCTTCCCTTCTCCAAAACATCACTGACTGTCTGTCTGCTGTCTATGTCCTCTCTCTACCTAAAACTAAACCTCTCTAAAACTGACCTACTGGTGTTTCCACCCTCCACTAATCGACCTCATCCTGACATCTCCATCGCAGTGTGTGGCGCCACCATAACTCCCAGCATGCCGCTGCCTTGGGGTCATATTCGACTCTGATCTATCATTTACCCCCTACATCCAATCTCTGGCCCGAACATGTCATCTGCACCTCAAAAACATCGCAAGAATCCGCTCTTTTCTCACTGTAGGCACGCTAAAAACGCTTACTGTGGCCCTCATCCACTCCCGGCTTGATTATTGTAACTCGTTGCTGATCAGCCTCCCCTGCACCAGACTCTACCCCCTCCAATCCATCCTGAATGTGGCAGCCAGGCTCATCTTCCTGTGTAGGCACTACTCGGACGCCTTTGCCCTGTGCCGGTGACTGCACTGGCTGCCCGTTAAATACAGAATTCAATTTAAACTTGCTACCTTCATCCACAAAGCCCTCCACAGTGCAGCGCCCCCCTGTATCTCACTACCTTCATCCACAAAGCCCTCCACATCGAAGCGCCCCCCCTAATCTCAATCCATCACCCAGCCCGGGCTCTCCGCTCTTCTAATGAAACCAGACTGAGTGCCCCTTTAATTCGAACTTCTCATTCCCGCCTCCGAGACTTCTCCAGAGCAGCACCGGTCCTCTGGAACGCACTACCAAAGGCTACCCGAGCAATCCAGGACTCGCAGAACTTCAGGTGTGCTCTAAAAACGTCACATGGCCAAATGTCTGACCATTGTCTATGTGTATAGAATCCCTCACTCTCCATCTCGCCATACCCTGCACATCTCTAGCCCCATTACCTTCTGTATCCCCCCCATTACTTGTAGTATGTAAGCTGGTTGGAGCAGGACCCTCACCCCTATTGTTTCCATTACTGATTACTATGTAACTGTGGTTCTGTAATGTTTGTACTTTTGTCTTTCTGTATTCCCCCTCTCTATGTAAGCGCTGCGGGATATGTTGGCGCTATACAAATAAAGTTTATTATTATATACCCAGTTCGGGAATAAAAGTGTAATCAAAGGGGGGGGATTAGATTTGAAAGCAGTAGGGTGCTCTAAAACAGGCGTTTTTCTCTTGCACACCACAAGCGTGTGTCCCGCGCGGGGAGCACGCAGCAGTACACAATACATTGCGTACTGACAGATCCCCGTACACCACCTTGGTGTGTATGCACATGTAATACGTGCTATGTCCTATTTTTTCCTGCACATTTCACACACTGTGTGAGAGCCCTAATTGGATGCTATACTTGTCATTCATCTTCTCACTGAGGCACTCAACGTCTATATGACCAATATATTAAGCCCGTCACAGGTATAGACAATTCTAAAATACAATTCTTTATTGAATTTATATTAAAACAAAATTAGGGCCGGCACGGACTAACATAAATAAGACCTGTCATAGCAACTGTGGCTTCACCACCCAGCCCACCGCTGTTAGATAGCCTGTGTCAATGGCAGGTCCCCGTTCCTGCAGATAGTAACTATCTGTAATAAGGACTTCCTACTTAAAGGTCTAGATCTAGCATTCACAGATAAATCTATTTGCCTTCGATGACCCACAATCATTACCCCACTCCCCTTTAAGTTTTCAGAAAGGCACAAAAAATAATAAAAAGATGAGATAGATCATAACCTCCGATCTACCATCAAGGCCGGAGGCTCTATCTCTAATCTCAGCTTATAGTTGTATTAACTCGAATGACATGGACACTTGTCATTCAAGTTAATACAACTATAAGTTTAAAACTTAAACTAGTTATTGCGTCTTGCAACACAGGCCAAAAGCAATAAAAAAGGATTTGGGGGGTCAAAAGCAAAAGAAAAGTCAAAGATGCTATTGGATGCTTACAAGATGAAAATGGTGAGTTGGCTAACAATGATGTTGAGAAGGATGAACTTTTTAATTCCTATTTTGTATCTGTTTTCTCTCAGAAAGTAGATGTAACATCAACTGGTCTTCCTGGTGCTATTGTGGGAATAAAATGCAGGCTATCTGTAAGCAGAGAGATGGTGAGGGAACACTTAGCTAACGTACATGAATCCAAGTCTCAAGGTCCAGATGAATTACATCCTAGGATATTAAAGGAAGCAGCAGAGGTAATTGCTGAACCACTGGCCATAATCTGTGAAAATTCCAGGAAAACAGGAGAAGTCCCACAAGATTGGAAAAGGGCAAATGTCCCTATCTTCAAAAAAGGGGAGAAGGTGGATCCAGGAAACTACAGGCCTGTGAGCCTAACTTCTATACCGGGAAAGATCTTTGAGCAAATTATTAAACAGCATGTATGAAAGTACTTGGATGAGAATGGAGTAATTAACCAGAGCCAGCATGGGTTTGTAACAAACAAGTCATGCCAGACTAATCTAATTTCTTTCTATGACAGAATCACCGACTGGGTTGATCAGGGAAATGCGGTGGATATAGTATATCTTGACCTTAGTAAAGCATTTGACAAAGTATCTCATACCATACTTATTGATGAAATGACCAAATCTGGGATTGACAAGGCAACTGTTAGGGGGATTCACAACTGGCTGAGTGATCGTACTCAGAGTGGTCATAAATGGCTGCACATCCCAGTGGGAGAATGTATCAAGTGGGACCACAAGGCTCTGTCCTAGGCCCAGTGGTGGCCAACATTGTTATAAATGATCTGGAGGAGGGAATTGCTGGTGAACTGATCAAAATTGCCGATGACACAAAGCTAGGAGGGATAGCTAACACTAGGGCAGAGAGAGAGAGTATTCAAAAAGATCTAGAAAAGCTTGCACAGTGGGCGGCGACTAACAGAATGGTATTTAACAAGGAGAAATGCAAAGTCCTACATCTGGGCAAGAAACATGAAAAAAGCACATACAGAATGGGAGGAATTGGGCTAAGCAGCAGCAAATGTGAAAAAGACTTGGGTATACTAATAGATCATAGACTGAACACGAGTCAACAATGTGATGCAGCAGCCAAAAAGGCAAACACAATTCTGGGATGTATGAAGAGAAGCATAGAGTCTAGATCATGTGAGGTCATTATCCCCTCTACTCTTCCTAAGTCAGACCTCATCTGGAATACTGGGTCCAGTTCTGGGATGTACTAAGAGAAGCACAGAGTCTAGATCACGTGAGGTCATTATCCCCTCTACTCTTTCTTAGTCAGACCTCATCTGGAATACTGGGTCCAGTTCTGGGCACCCTACTTTAAAAAAAGACACAGACAAACTGGAGCAAGTTCAGAGAAGAGTTACCAAGATGGTGAGCGGTCTGCAAATCATGTCCTATGAGGAACGGTTAAAGGATCTGGGAATGTTTAGCAGAAGAGAAGGCTGAGAGGAGACTTAATAGTGGTCTACAAATATCTGAAGGGCTGTCACAGTGCAGAGGGATCAGCCCTATTCTCATCTGTACAAGGAAAGACTAGAAGCAATGGGATGAAACTGAGAGGGAGGAGACACGGATTAGATATTAGACAGTGAGGGGGATCCATGAGTGAAACAGGTTGCCACGGGAGGTGCTGAGTTCTCCTTCAATGGAAGTGTTCAAACAAAGGCTGGACAAATATCTGTCTGGGATGATTTAGTGGTCCTGCACTGAGCAGGGGGTTGGACCAGATGCCTCTGGAGGTCCCTTCCAACTCTACCATTCTATGATTCTATGAACAAGCCACATTACTATTCATTACAGCCTGTCATGATTTGTTACATTCAGGAAGGTGGTCCGCCATGATTGGCCACTAGCCGGTCTGCTCGCACCATAAATAAGGCTAAAACTGGGCTAGGCTCTTTAGAAAGAACACAGCGGTGACTTCACACGGTTGATGTCACTTGTTCTGTCTCCAATGATCATTGTTAATTATTTTGCACACATGAGAAAACCAACATCCTGGTAGCCTTACTGCCGATTCTAAAGTTAAAGAAGTACTCTAACAACGGTGAACCTTCTGTCCAGTCTTAGCTCCCTTGCACACTGGATCAGGTTTTCGTTATCTCCATATTTTGCGCTATTCAGCTTTTCATCAGCCTTGACTGGTCTTCGCTGTGCCTGCCTCCCCCTACCTCCCCAGTGTGATGCTGCCACCACGCTTCCCTGTAGGGATGGTATTGGGCAGGTGATGAGTGGCGCCTGGTTTCCATCCACTCTGACCAGTCTCCCCTCCCCCACCTGATGCCCCACCACCAGGCTTCACTGTAGGGATGGTATTAGGCAGGTGATGAGCGGCGCCTGGTTTCCATCCACCCTGACCGGCCACCTTCTTTCCCCCAGCATGATGCTGCCACCACCAGGCTTCACTGCAGGCATGGTACTGGGGAGGTGATGAGCAGCACCTAGTTTCCTTCCACCCTGACTGGTCTCCCCTTCCCCCCCAGCATGATGCTGCCACCACCAGGCTTCACTGTAGGGATGGTATTGGGCTGGTGATGAGCGGCGCCTGGTTTCCTCCAGGCAGAACACTCAAAGGCCAAAAAGTCCCATCTTAGTTTTATCAGAGAATCTTGTTTCTTGCAGTCCGAGGAACCTTTAGGGTCTTTTTGGAAACTCCAGGCAGCTCCTATGTGTCTTACTGAGGTGACTTCTTTCTGGTCCCTCCACCATAAAGCCCAGATTGGTGGAGGCTGCAGGGATGGTTGACCTTCTGGAAGTTTCTCCCATCTGCATACAATAACCATTGGGTTCTTAAGTCACCTTTCTCACTAAAGCGCTTTTTCTTTGATGACTTAGTTTGGGGGTCAGCGGCTCTAGGAAGAGTCCTGGTTATTCTTCCATGTAAGTATTATGGGGGCTGCTGGACTCTTGGTCACCTCTCTTACAAGACCCTTCTCCTCCTTCGTTTGGGGGTCGGTGACTTTAGGAAGAGTCCTGGTTATTCTTCCATGTAAGTATTATGGGGGCTGCTGGGCTTTTGGTCTCCTCTCTTACAAATCTCTTCTCCCCTTAGCGTGGGGGGGTCGGCAGCTCTAGGAAGAGTCCTGGTTGTTCTTCCATGTATTATGGGGGGCGCTGGGCTCTTGGGAACTTTCAGGGCAGCAGAAATGTGTTTGTAGCTTCTCCAGATCTGAGCCTCCACACAATCCTGTCTCTGAGCTCCTCATAGCTTGGTTTTGGCTCTAAGATGCATTGTGAGACCTTATTTAGACAGGAGGGGGGGAGGTGGCATCTTTTACAATCAACTGACTCCAATCAAGGTGTAGAAACATGTCAGATGACCAAAAGAGGAACGGAATGCCACTAGAGCAACACATGTCATACCAAAGGGTGTGAATACTTATGTCAGTGCAGAATAGTAGTTTTTTTTCTTCCTTTGTATGATGGGAAAAACACAAGGCCACAAGATGTAAACAAGTGAAAGGCTCTGCAGCCCGACAGCCACAGAGCAGAAGGTTAATGTCAGGAGTCAGATGGCTAAACACACAGCTCAGGGTGCTGGCAGCAATGACCACGGAGGAGACCCATCCTACTGCTGCTGTTTTACCCACCACGACAACGGGCATCACTGGTGGAAGCGGCGAGAAAGTATAGTAAGAATACTTATTGATCGTATTACAATCATCATCAACCTGAGCGGTGAGCCGGTGTGTGAGAGGCTTATAAAGTCACCACTAATTACATGGTACTCATTTTATGGCCAAAACCTCTCATTCTCCTAGTTTCTTCTTCTATCTCCTCTGCCCAAGGTACATGGGTCACCATCTGTCAAAAAGTTAGGTTTTCTCTTCTCACTGACAATCTTTAAGGCTTGTGGTTGAGTGGATAGAAAAAATTAGGATAATGAGCGATTTTAGGCATCAGTTTAATGCCCTCTGATCACTGGCGTATTTATAAGCCTATCAGAAATACCCCCACCGCTGAGGCTGATCATTATAATACGAAACAATGGGCAGCGGAGAGCAGGCAGCGCCAGGCTGCAGCATGCTCCCTACTCCGTAGTACCTGAAGACTCAATAACCCAAAGAAGTGGTTTTTAATTTGCACATGGCGATAACATGTTAAAAAAAAAAAGTGAGTGCAGCCCTGGAGTATAATGCCACAAGAGGAGGAGACGGATGTGGAGGGCACAGTAGGGGAGTATAGAGAGTTTAGGGCAGGCAACGGTCATAGAAGACATGGTTATATGGAGAGCAGAAGTTCATACGGACTAGGCGAGGTAGTGGTCACACTATAGAAGAGTATATAAAAATCTATCTCCGTGTCTCCGCCCCTCTCCTGGATCCAGCAGACATATGAAGTTGGATTTTAGAGTCTCCCCTGCAAGTTTTAGGTTATGAAAGGTTGTAAACACAACAGGTCTCATTAACTATTTAATATCTACTACAGTCCCAGCCCAGGAGCTCACACCCAAAATCAGGAGGACAGTAGATAGTGCAAACCAGTGACTGCTCCACCCAGCGCTCCACCACACCACAGTGAGCCAGGCCACACGCTTCATTATAAAAAAAAAAAACCTTGTTAAAATTCTTCCACAGGTTCCAGGGACCAAAGGGAAGGGGTCATGGAATGATTACAAAATTATACACAAAGTGAGAGCTCTCCTCCCCCCACGAGCACCATCCCGCAGCTACAACTCAACAGGTTCATACATAGGTCGGCAATAAAAAAGAAACAAAAAAAAAAATGACAATACTCGTAAAAGTCTGAAGACCGCTAGGTCAAAGTTCAATGTGGGCAGTAGTGGGTCCGCCACTAATCCGTCTTTGCCTTCTTGCTGCTGTCGCTGCTGTCGCTGCAGTTCTCCATCGTTGCCTCCTCTACATCCAGTTTCCGCTTGTTGGCCTCAGTGTTACTGTGAGCAGCTGGTTGGAAGCGGACGATGATGCAAGTCATGTTGTCACATCCAGTCCCATCGCCAGAGGTGTCGGGAGCCAAGCACTGGTCCAAGAGCTGTGAACGAGAACCAGAGCGAGAACCTCAGGATCTACAGAACCAAGACATTCTACCAACAGCAGCAGGTAACAAAGGAATCCTTCATTTGTATATGGCACATCATCGAAGAACAAATAACCTACAGATCTATGGTCCAGACTTCACCCTAAACATACAGTACAAGTGCATGATGGGCCCCGTCCTCAACCATCATCCCACCTACACAGTATAACCACCTCCATGACCCAAGCATCAACCCATCTATACAGTATAACCACCTCCATGACCCAACCATCAACCCATCTATACAGTATAACCACCTCCATGACCCAACCATCAACCCATCTATACAGTATAACCACCTCCATGACCCAACCATCAACCCATCTATACAGTACAAGCAACTTCATGACCCAAACAGTCAACCATAACCCCGCCTACACAACAGAGCCAACTTCATGACCCAAACAGTCAACCATAACCCCGCCTACACAACAGAGCCAACTTCATGACCCAAACAGTCAACCATAACCCCGCCTACACAACAGAGCCAACTTCATGACCCAAACAGTCAACCATAACCCCACCTACACAACAGAGCCAACTTCATGACCCAAACAGTCAACCATAACCCCACCTACACAACAGAGCCAACTTCATGACCCAAACAGTCAACCATAACCCCACCTACACAACAGAGCCAACTTCATGACCCAAACAGTCAACCATAACCCCACCTACACAACAGAGCCAACTTCATGACCCAAACAGTCAACCATAACCCCACCTACACAACAGAGCCACCTCCATGACCCAAACAGTCAACCATAACCCCACCTACACAACAGAGCCAACTTCATGACCCAAACAGTCAACCATAACCCCACCTACACAACAGAGCCAACTTCATGACCCAAACAGTCAACCATAACCCCACCTACACAACAGTCAACCATAACCCCACCTACACAACAGAGCCAACTTCATGACCCAAACAGTCAACCATAACCCCACCTACACAACAGAGCCAACTTCATGACCCAAACAGTCAACCATAACCCCACCTACACAACAGAGCCAACTTCATGACCCAAACAGTCAACCATAACCCCACCTACACAACAGAGCCAACTTCATGACCCAAACAGTCAACCATAACCCCACCTACACAGTATAGCCACCTCCATGACCCAAGCATCAACCCATCTATACGGTTCAAGCAACTGCATGGTACCTGCACTTTTACATTTAGAGTACTTCTGATCTGTTGGCGTTTTTCAACTCCGTTGCACAGTTGAAGACGGCCCCATATAGCGCTACATGGGCCATTTTCAGCTGCTGGAAGGAGCTGAAAGAGGCCATTGGAGAAGCACTCAAGGTGAATATGCAGGTACTAACTATAACCCGACCTAAACCATACAGCCAACTCCACATGACCCAGTCGTCCACCATCTGTTCCACAAAGTCCAGCTAACTCCATGACTGACTAGTCCATCAGTCCATCCAGTACAGCCAAGTTCAAAACCTCATCATCATCCGGTTTACATTACAGTAAGCTCCCAAGATGCTTGGATCATGGATAACAGCAGACACTTATGAATTACAGGCAAGAACCTTGAAGGCTTATTAGAAGTCTTCAGCTGTAGACCAGGCAGCATTCTGTCCTTTACCAAACTGGAGAGGAGGATGCAGGACCAGCAGTCACCACCGGAGGTGCTCTTACTTGCTTCATGAAGGGCTTCAGCCTAATTACCACTCTGGCACCAGTGTGAGCGACCGCCTCCCCCCGGAGAGGAAACTCAAACCTTCCATAGCTCCTTAACCCCTTAGAGACTACTTATTTTGGCATTCATTTTGGGGAGTTTTCATTGTCACTTTTCAAAAGCCCTAGTCTTCTGTCTCCCCTGGCCACGGCCGTAGGAGGGATGTTTGCGCGGCGAGCTGGAGTCTTATGGTGGCCATTTGGGTGTATATGCAGTACGGAGGAGCTCTTCATGTTATTATGAGAGCGGGGAGAGAACACGTTTGTTACATTGATCGCGCAGCACCAATGAGAGGATACATTCTTGCTGCAGGTCGGCGCGTTCACAACGCTAACTATATATTTTTTAAGGTTTTTCCATTCACAACCATTTTTATTTTCTTACATTGCTGCATGTAAAGTCCATTACCGTTTACTTCTGCGCGGCCGCGAGGGATGTTATGCAGAACGAGCGATAGATTTTATTGGTACCATTCTGATCACTTGTATTGCTTATTTTGGCCCCCGTTTTTACAATTTATCGCCCGTCACTGAGGATATGAGGGTAATTATGTGGAGGCGGAGAATTTTATATTAAATTCTTTAATATAAAACAGGAAAGTTTTTGTTTTTTTAACTCCTTTTTCTTCCCCTTTGTATGTCCCTGCAGGGGCTTCAGCCATAGCAGCTATGATTGCTGTGATAATGCACTGCAGAACCTCTGTACTGCAATGTGTTATTGCTCACAATAGCGATCACAGGCCATGACACACGGACCAATGACGCTCCCTCTGTGAACCCTTTACATGCCATGATGTACATTGATGGTGGCATGTAAGGTGTTAAGAGCGAGGATCGGTGGTCATGGATGCAGGAGGCCGGCTCCCGCTGCATTAACTACCAGCCTGCCAGGACATAAACTTACATCCTGTGGCGTTAAGGGATTAAAGGCGGGAACACCCTTCACATCCGCAGATCTGTAGCGAGATCCAGGCACCAGTTGAGGACTACTCCTATTTAAACTTAATCCCTTAACGCCACAGGACATCCATTGACGATGTGGCTGGGGGTACTTACTGCAACAAGATGTAAGCTTAGACCCTCAGAAGTGAGCCCATGCCATCTGCAATGAGAGTCGGCTGTGACTAACAGTCAGCTCCCTGCTGCAGCAGCCAGGAATCTGAGAGTTCTGATCGCCGCTGTTAAGCCCTTACATCAATATAGATCACAGCATGCAAAGGGTTCGCAGAGGGAGTGTGCTCCCTCTGACGTCATCGGCCCTCCTCTATGTAATCGTGGAAGGCCAACGGGTTGCCATGACAAGTGGATGCCAGTCAATGGCGTCCAGGTCGGCTGTGGCTTGTAGTCGCTGTTGTAAGTGATAATGCATTGCAGTAAAGACGTACTGCAATACATCATAGCGATCAGAGTTGCTACAGGGGCATAAAAAAGTACGAAAAGAAAAGTCAAAAAATAAAAGAACCTAATTTCCCAGGGAGTCTCCATGACAGCACCACCTGAGAGATTGCCTCCTCCTGATAGGACAGGAACACACCGAGAGGTTAAAGTCCCCCCCATCCTCCCCTCCTCAGTGTTTTCCTGTCCTGCCAGGAGGCAGGGTCACCGAGAGGGGCTGGTGGAGACGCCAGCCCGGAAAGAAGCATACCGGCAGATCGGAGGGCAGTGGTCCAACCTGTCCTCCCTTCTTGCAGAGCGACTCCCGGGACGCCACATGGGGTGGTCCCCCCGGGCCAGGTTCCTCCTGCAGCGGCCCATGGGGGGTGCAATGCGGGGCTCCAGCTCTCCCACGCGCCGGCTTAGGAACGTGCGCGGCGCCTCCGGCTTCCCCTTAACGAGCAGGGGAGGGGGCGGGGCGCCGCGGCAAGCATGATGACGTCATCGCGCAGCACGGCCGGCGCTCGGAGGGGGCGGGGCTAAAATTTAAAGGCGCCAAAATTCAAAAAAAAAAAAAAAAAAAAAAAAGAAAAAAAAGAAAGAAAGGATTCAAAAGGAACCTGACCTGAGAGAAGATGGCGCCGAGCAAGGAAGCCACTCAGTGAGTATTGGCTTAAACGCCCCAAGAGTGTCTGCAGCACCAGTAATAAAGCAATGAGTGCTCCAGCATCGGAGGTCGCGGAATGTTCCACCGCGGCGGCAACCGTAAGTAGCCAGTGGGGCAAACAAGGCATGCATATTCGTGTACGTTATTGGTGAATGTTGCATCCTTACACGCAAATTTTGTTGTCTGCCAGGGGGATAGAAGAGATGCCCCTCCCAGAGCCAAAGCTAAAAAGTGCGCAGAATGCGGCGCAAGACTATCGGCTTCGCATGCCAGGCCATTATGCAAAGCATGCATAGCCAAGTTGGTCAAGGAGGAATCGGCGGGATTCCTCGAGGACGTCAGAAAACTCGTCCAAGAGGAAGTGCGGTCAGCGCTGTCGACCCCTAAAACTCCACCCAGAGGGGCATCGGGGACAAAGCGCCGAAGAAAGGCGCATACCCCGCAGGAGCTCTCAGACTCTGAGGAGAGTTCGGGATCTGAACCGGAAGAGCTGATGCTTGAGGAGTCCTCAGAGGAAGAGGAATACAAAAAGTACCTCTTCCATAGAGAAGATTTAACGGAGCTGATTAAATCCGTTAGAGCTACACTGAAAATGGAGGAACCCAATTCAATGCAGGACGAGGTCTTTGGGGGTTTAGGAGAGAGGAAGAAACATACCTTCCCGGTCCATAGCAACGTAACAAAATTAATACTTAAGGAGTGGGAGAAGCCCGACACGGGATCCTTCTCGTCTAAGGGGGTGAAGAGGCGCTACCCGTTTGAGGAGGGGGTATGTGCGAATTGGGAGGAAATACCCAAAGTGGACGTCCCAGTGGCTAAGGTGGCTAGGAGGACAACATTGCCCTTCGAAGACGCCACACAGCTTAGAGACCCAATGGATCGCAAGGCGGAGGGCCTACTAAGAAGATCCTGGGAGGCAGCGGCCAGTACGCTCAGGCCAGGTGTGGCAGCCACGTGCGTCGCCAGAACCCTGGGTGTGTGGCTCGAACAACTGGAGCTGCACATCTCGAGCAAAACACCGAGGGAGCAGATCATAGATTCCCTCCCTATGCTAAAGATGGCCACTAACTTCCTGGCAGACGCAGCAGCGGAGTCAGTGAAGCTTTCAGCAAAAGCAACGGCCCTAACCAACTCGGCCAGGAGGGTCCTCTGGCTGAAGTCATGGTCGGGCGACCTAACATCCAAGAATAAACTGTGCTCGCTACCCTTTCACGGCCAATTCCTCTTTGGTCCGGATCTAGATAAAATACTAGAGAAAGCGTCGGATAAGAAGGGATTCCCGGAAGAAAAACAACGTAAGGGGAGGACCTTCTTCCGAACCCCAGCACAACAACCGGAACCCTATAAAGGCAAA